>NC_083700.1:49721171-50921171 GCF_033118175.1 Dama dama
GTTTTTTCATAAAACACTATTCTTCCTGTTGAGAATAATCTTCACATCTTTCCTTTTTGTTGTTAACAGCCAAGTCATGTCCAACTCTTTGTGACCTCATGGACTGCAGCATGCCAGGCCTCTCTGTCCCTCACCATCTCAGAGTTTGCCCAAGTTTATATCCACTGAATCGGTGATGCCATCCAACCATCTCATTCTCTGTCGCCCTCTTCTCCTTTCGTCCTCAATCCTTCCCAGTTCCAGTGTCAGCTGTTCGCATCAGATGGCCAAAGTATTGGAACTTCAACTTCAGCATCAGTCCTTCTAATGAGTATTCAGGGTTGATTTCCTTTAGGATTGACCGGTTTGATCTCCTTGCAGCCCAAGAGTCTCTCAAGAGTATTCTCTAGCACCACAGTTCAAAAGCATCAATTCTTCGGCACTCTGCCTTCTTTATGGTCCAACTTGCACATCCATACATACACAGCCTTGATTATATGAACCTTTGTCATCAAAGTGATGTTTTTGCTTCTTAATACATGGTTTAGGTTTGTCATAGCTTTCCTGCCAAGAAGCAATCGTCTTCTAATTTCATGGCTGCAGTCACCATCCGCAGAGATTTTAGAGCCCAAGAAGAGGAAATCGTCACTGCTTCCACCTTTCCCCCTTCTACTTGCCATGAAGTGTCAGGACCAGATGCCATGATCTTAGTTTTTTAATACTGAGTTTTAAGCCAGTTTTCACCCTCATCAAGAGGTTTAGTTCCTCTTCGCTTTCTGCCATTAGAATGCCATCTATTATCTGCATATCTGAGGTTGTTTATATTTCTCCCAGCAATCTTGATTCCAGGTTGTAAGTCATCCAGCTCCACATTTCGGATGATGTACTCTGCATGTAAGTTAAATAAACAGGGGAGCAGCACACAGCCCTGTCACACTCCTTTCTCAATTTTGGACCAGTTGTTCAATGTAAGGTCGTAACTGTTGCTTCTTGACCTGCATATAGGTTTCTTAGGAGACAGGTAAGATGGTCTGATATTTCTATCTCTTTAATAAGAGTTTTCCACAGTTTGTTATGATGCACACAAAGGTTTTAGGGTAGTCAATGAAACAGAAGTAGATGTTTTTCTGGAATTCCCTTGCTTTCTCTATGATCCAGTGAATGCTATCAATGTGATCTCGGTTCCTCTGCCTTTTCTAAACCCAGCTTGTACATCTGGAAGTTCTTGGTTCACATACTGCTGAAGCCTAGCTTGAACGATTTTGAGTATAACCTTACTAGCATGGGAAATGAGTGCAACTGTCTGACAGTTTAAACATTCTTTAGTACTGCCCTTCTTGGGAACTGAGATGAAGAATGACCTTTTCCAGTCCTGTGGCCACTGCTGGATTTTCCAAATCTGCTGACATATGGACTGCAGCACTTTAATAGCATCATCTTTTAGGATTTCAAACAGTTCTGTTGGAATCCCATCATTTCCACTAGCTTTATTGGCAGCAGTGCTTCCTGCGGCCCACTTGACTTCACACTCCAGGATGCCAGGCTCTAGGTGAGTGACCACACCATCGTGGTTATCCGCGTCATTAAGACCTTTTTTGTACAGTTCTTTCATGTATTCTTGCCATCTCTTCTTGATCTGTTTCTATTAGGTCTTTGCTGTTTCCGTCCTTTATTGAACCCACCTTTCCATAAAACATTCCTCTGATATCTCAAATTTGCTTGAAGAGATCTCTAGTCTTTCACATTCTGTTGTTTTCCTCTATTTCTTTTTGAATTGTTTATTGAAGAAGGCCTTACTGTCTTTCCCTGCTATTCTCTGGAACTCAGCATTCAGTTGGGTATACCTTTCCCTTTCATCCTTGCTTTTTGCTTTTCTTCTTTCCTCAGCTATTTGTAAAGCCTCCTCATACAATCACTTTGCGTTCTTGCACTTCATTTCCTTTGGGATGGTTTTGGTCAATGCCTCCTATACAATATCACGAACCTCTGACCATAGTTCTTCAGGCACTCTATTTACCAGATCTAATCAAGGGATTAGATTTGGTAAATTCTTCACCTCCACTGTATAATCATAGGGGATTTGATTTAGGTCATATCTGACTGGTCTAGTGGTTTTCCCCACTTCCTTTAGTTTAAGCCTGAATTTTGCTATAAGAAGCTGATTATCTAAGCCACAGTCAGTTCCAGGTCTTGTTTTTGCTGACTGTATAGAGCTTCTCCATCTTCAGCTGCAAAGAATGTAATCAATCTGACTTGGTGATGTCATGTGCAAAGTCATCTCTTGTGCTGTTGAAAAAGGGTGTTTGCTATGACTAGTGCGTTCTCTTGGCAGAATTCTGTTAGCTTTTGCCCTGCTTCACGTTGTACTCCAAGGCCAAACTCGCCTGTTACTCCAGGTATCTCTTGATTTCCTACGTTTACATTTTAATCCCCTATGATAAATAGGACATCTTTTTTTGGTGTTAGTTCTAGGTCTCGTAGGTCTTCACAGAACTGATTAACTTCAGCTTCTTTGGCATCAGTGGTTGGGGCATATACTTGGATTACTATGATGTTGAATGGACATGGTCAGGCAGGAGATGGCAAGAGTAAACAATGATATCTTAGGAATCAGTGAACTAAAATGGATGGGAATGGGCGAATTTAATTCAGATGACCATTATACCTACTACTGTGGGCAAGAATCCTGGAAAAGAAAGAGGGTAGCCCTCATAATCAACAAGAGAGTCCGAAATACAGTACTTGGGTGCAACATCAAAAAGGACAGAATGATCTCAGTTCGTTTCCAAGGGAAACCATTCAACATCACAGTTTCAGGAGTACAGCAAAGTGACTCAGTTATACATATAAGTGTATTATTTTTCAAATTCTTTTCCCCAAAGAATTGATGCTTTTGAACTCTGGTATTGGAGAAGACTCTTAAGAGTCCCTTGGACTGCAAAAAGAGCAAACCAGTCAATCCTAAAGAAAATCAGCCCTGAATATTCATCAGAAGGACTGATGCTGAAGCTGAAGCTTCAACACTATGGCCACCAGATGAGAAGAGCCGACTCACTGGTAAAGACGCTGATGCTGGGAAAGTCTGAAGGCAAAAGGAGAAGCAGGCAGCATAGGACAAGATGGTGAGACAGCATCACTGACCCAATGGACATGAGTTTGAGCAAGTTCCAGGAGATGGTGAATGACAGGGAAGGCTGATGTGCTGCTGTCCATGGGGTCACAAACAGTTGGACACAACTGAGTGACTGAACAACAGCAACAATTCTTCGAATCCAAGAGCAAGGGATATCTTTCCATTTCTTTAAGTCATCTTCAATTTCCTTTATTAATGTTTTATAGTTCTCAGTATATAAGTCTTTTACCTCCTCCTGCTGCTGCTGCTAAGTCACCTCAGTCGTGTCCGCCTCTGTGCGACCCCATAGACAGCAGCCCACTGGGCTCCCCCGTCCCTGGGATTCTCCAGGCAAGAACACTGGAGTGGGTTGCCATTTCCTAGGTGAGGTTTATTATTAAGAATTTTATTTTTTTGATGCAATTTCATAAGGGATTGTTTACATTCTCTTTCTGGTATTTCACCGTTAATATTTTAAAATGCCACCAATTTCTGTATGTTGCTACCTTGCTGAATTCATTTATCAGTTCTAGTAGTTTCTGTGTGAAGCCTTTAGGGTTTTTTTCTATTACAGTATTGTGTCATCTGCGTATAATGACAATTTTACCTCTTCTCTACCAATCTGAGTATCTTTTATTTCTTTTTCTTTTCTGAATGCTGTGGCTACGACTTCCAATATTAAGTTTAAGAGAAGCGGTAAAGGGAGAATCCTTGTCTTGTTCTCGATTTTACTGGGAAGGCTTTCAGCTCTTCACTATTGAGTATTATACTGGCTGTGGGTTTGTCATAAATAGCTCTTGTTATGTATGTTAAGCTACATTCCCTCTGTACAGCTCCTATAATTCAATAACAAAGAAACAACTCAATCAAAAAATGGGCCAAAGAACTAAACTGACATTTCTCTAAAGACAACATATGGATGGGCAACAGGTATACAAAAATTAGCTTTACATCACTAATTATTAGAGAAATATAAATCAAAATTACAATGAAGTACCAGTTTACACCAATCAGATTAGCCTTCATTAAAAAGTCTACAAATAATAAATGGTGAAGAGGGTGTGAAGAAAAGGGAATGCTCCTACACTGTTGGGGAAATGTAAACTACTAGAGCCACTATGGAAAACAGGGCTTCCCTGATGGCTCAGCTGGTAAAGAATCTGCCTGCAGCATGGGAGACCTCGGTTTGATCCCTGGGTTGGGAAGGTCCCTTGAGAAAGGAACAGCTACTCACTCTAGTATTCTGTCCTGGAGAATTCCATGGACTCTATGGTCCATGGGGTTGCAAAGAGTCGGACATGCCAGAGCGACTTCCACTTCACTATGGAAAATAGTATGCAGGGTTCTGAAAAAACTAGAGTTGCTGCATGATCCAGCAATCCCACTCCTGGGCATATATCCAGAGAAAAACATGGTTCAAAAGGATACATGCACCCCAATCACTATTCAAAATAGCCAAGACATGGAAGCAAACTAAATGGCCATTAACAGATGAATGAATAAGAAGATGTGGTACACACACACAATGGAATACTACATGGCCACTAAAAAAAAAAAAAATTAAAATAATGCCATTTGCAGCAATATGAACGGACCTAGAAATTATCATACTGAGGAGTCAGAAAGACAAATACCAAAGGAATACCAAAGGATATCACTTATGTGTGGAATCTAAAATATGACATAAATGAACATATCTATGAAACAAAAACAGACTCACAGGTATAGAGAATAGACTTGTGGCTGCAAAGGAGAGAGGGGTAGAGGAGGGAAGGGCAGGGAGTTTGAGATTAGTAAAAGCAAACACAGGATGGATAAACAACAAGGTCCTACTGTACAACACAGGGAACTATATTCAATATCCTATGGTAAACCATAATGGAAAATTTTTAAATATAATTATGTATAACTGAGTCTCACCTTACTATACAGCAAAAATTAAACACATTATAAATCAACTATACTTCAATAAATTTTCAAAAAATTAAAAAACAAGCAGTGAAACAAATTCATTTACTCATAATGATTTCAATATTTTTATGGAATTCAGTGACTTAATAAATTTTAAAATCAGAAAAGATAACAAAGTGAACTTTATCACACAGTCCAGCACATACAAGGCACTTACTCCCTGACTGAATAACCATTCTATTTATAATATATATACTTTTGAACTTACAAAGTTTTACATATATTACCAGATATCACCTGCAAAACTCTACTGATATAGCATTTTACAAATAGGAAAAAGCTTCTGAAATTAAAGACTTCAACCTCTGACTCCAATCTCATTTTCTTTCTACCACAACATGCTATTATTTGATAAATAAGAATATAGTAATTAATGTTTATTATTAAACAATGGTTCTAGACCCTTCATTTTATCAATATTGAAGCTGATGCCCAGAATGCTTACCTGACTTGCTCACACATAACTAGCTAGAGAGATTATCTTTTTAAATCACTGCCAGTTTTATATTCTTAGTATCTAAATGAGTAACAGTTGTGAATAGTATTACTTAAAATGATGCATTTCTTTTATCAGTAGAGAAATATAAGCCTGGAAGAATTTTTTGGCTCACTGGAAACTTTGATGAAAGGAACAAATAAAAAATCTCAAAGTTAGAAACTGCCTAATACAAACACATACTGAATGTCATAACCATTCTTTACAACATTTCTGATAAGAAGTCATTTACTCTTTCTTTAGTAGTCTTAGCATTAGTCTGCAAAACAATTTGGAAGCATGAGAGAAGATGGCTGGAGATGGAGGAATGATTCTTACTACCACAAAATAAAGTACAAAGCTCAAATAAAAAAATTAGAATCAGAATCCTAAGACTTCAGTTCTTCAAAAGTAGTATCTCCTAAAGCCTTCATACGTCTCCCTGCTAGAAAATGTTGTGGAAAGACAAACTAAAGAATTAAGCATTATTCTGAAACCACCTATAGATTAGAAATAAAAATATTGTCATCAAAATAGGTAACTTATCCTCACACTTCCTTATTCTTTCCACTTTTAGCAATGCTCTTAATTCTAGGACTTATTCTAGATTACTATAGTCAGTCCAACTTCTTCCATTTCCGTGCCTTAGTCATCGCCTTACTTCCTTTTCTAAAACATTTACTCTTACCATAGCTTCTGTGAAATGTATCTCTCTATCAGAGGTGTACAGTGATTAAATCTAACCATTTCATTTTTAAACCCAAGAAAGTTCTTGTTTCCTTCAGGCACTGTCTTTTAATTTTGTAAAATGTTTAAAGCTATTTTCCCTTACTCATTTGTGAGCACAAGGAAAACATTCTAAATTAAGGCTGGCATCAACACCAACTTAAATGTCTACACCATTCAGTGTAAATCAAATGAATTATATGTTGCTCCAAGATTCTACTTGGAGAAATAAGGTAGTAATAAATACTATATTTACTCAATTTTATGTTATCTATATAGTGATATATTTAATGTAATTTAAATAAAAAGAACTGTCTTATGTATCACAAAATATGGTAAAGTTTTAGAAGTTACTACTAAATATTCAATCCTTGTTTTCCTAATTACTTTGGTAAAGCCTTGCATCCAAATGAAGTTCCAGTAAAGTGCTTTTAGTAAAGCACCAATGGTCACAACTATTTAAAAAAAGACTCTCTTCATTAAAAAGCAGAATAATGACTTTGCTGTCCTAGTTTGGGCTTACTCTATGGCTCCAATTTTCTGCCAACGTTTTTCCAGCACTTCTGAATACCTAAGTACTACTGAAAACGTTTTTAAGATCTAACAGAACTGACTTTTCCCATTCTCTGATTCATAAGGGACTGTGTAAATTTCTTCTTTAAGTCTCATGGATCTGAGAAATCGATTTACAATTTAGGGTCAACAATATCTGCCTCCAAAGTAAACTGATGAACTTAGGTTTTTAAAAATTACCTTACTTATTTGAATTTTCTTGTGGTTTTATTTTTTTAAAAGACAGATGCAAACTTGTTTGTTTGGGAAACTCACATATTAAGCTCTTAGTGACTTCAGAATCTATCCAGGTTATCCTTCCAACATCCCTCTGTCTATTTTTTACTTCATAGAACTTTCTCATCTACTACGTAGGAACTCAATCCAACAGTTATCTCCACTGTCGTTAGCCTCACTCCTCTCTCCCCAATAAATTTTAAGAATCTCATTTCTCAGATAGCTAGCCCTATCAACTCAATATCTCTAGTACCCCAAAGTTTGTAATTCTGTCCCCTCAAGTGACCTCAATCCATGGATCCTCACATTTTATTACTATTCCTCGACCCACTCCTGTTTTCATCTCCATTTTTACAGCTTGGATTCCTAAATCATCACTATAATCACTTCTTGCAAAGAGTCTGAATGTCCTTGCCCTCTCGCTTTGTCAGATTTCAACCCTAGTTTTATATTTAATTCTTCATCAACCCTTTCCCACCCCACTAAAGCAACATTAAAAAAAAAAGAAAAAGAAGTAACTATGCTGACAGGTCATACTTGGAAGTCTGTGCCTATTAACTTAATAGGTTTTAATGCTACTTAGCCTGAAACCATTCACTACATCACTACTAACCAACTATTTTAAACCTTGCTTCTTCACTTAAAACTTGGACCATATCCTCTCTCTCTCTCAGCTAGTCATCTTGCTTCTTACCTCACTAAAGAGAAGCACTCAGAACCTATTTCATCATTCTCCAACTCAATTCTTCACTGTAAACACATGTTTTTATTCTGCCTTCCTGCCTATTACTTTGAGTAACAGTCCATACATACCCTTAATGCTTCTGCTTACCTAAAGAACTAACACAGTTTCCGGTTTGGTTGTTATAATATTCAAGACCCTAAGCCTGCGTATGCTTGATGTATTCCAGGAAGAGCGAGAATAAGCAACATCTGCTGAATGAACAGGAGAAAGAGAAGAGTAGTGACAGTTGAAATGTAGGTGTGGGGGGTCAGAATGCAGATCACACATGCCTTACTTTCCATTATAAGGGCTTGGCTTTAAGACAGAGTGAGATGAAAACACACCGCATGGTCTTGAGCATAAGCCTAACAGGTTTTTAAACAGATCACTCTGGCATCTATGCTGATAAAAATCATTTCAAAGCAAGAGAGACATTGAGACAGGCTACTGTAGTAATCCATACCAGGGATAAGCTGGCTAGTCCAGGGTAGAAGCAGCAGAGTGGCATGAATTGGTAAAATTTTGGATATATTCTGAAGGCAGTGCCAATGAAATTTTACAGTGTCTTGTGTATGCGCTGTGAAAGAGAGACATCAATTCTGAGCACAATGAACTAGAGGGATATAGTGCTTTGAACTAAACTGGGAGAACAAGTGAACAAGTTTGGTCAAAGTAAAAACAAATATTTTGATTTTACAGTTATGTTTGATATCCTTGGACATTCAGGTAGACATGTTGAGTAGGTGCTTAAATAACATGCTTGGAATTCAACAGAAGTGGTCTCCCCAAAGACATATGGTAAAACATGATCCTGGATGCAATCTCAATTAAGCTCTGTTGCATAACAACAATTAGAGGTCAAAGGATTGAGGAGGAACCAGCAAAAGACACTGAGAAGGAATGAATGACCAGTAAGGTTAAGAGTAAAACCAGAAAAGTTTGGTATCTTGGAAACCACATGAATAATGCATTATTTCAAGGAGGAAATGATGTACTTTGTCAGTCAGTTCAGTCTCTCAGCTGTGTCCAACTCTTTGCAACTCCATGGACTGCAGTACACCAGGCTTCCCTGTCCATCACCATCTCCTGGAGCTTACTCAAATCACGTCCACTGTGTCAGTGATGCCATTTAACCATCTCATCCTCTGTTGTCCCCTTCTCCTCCCACCTTCAATCTTTCCCAGCATCAGGGTCTTTTCCAAGGAGTCGGTTCTTCCCATCAGGTGACCAAAGTATTGGAGTTTCAGCTTCAGCATCAGTCCTTCCGATGAATATTCAGGACTGATTTCTTTAGAATGGACTGGTTGGATCTCCTTGCAGTCCAAGGGACTCTCAAGAGTCTTCTCCAACACCACAGTTCAAAAGCATCAATTCTTGGGCACTCAGTTTTCTTTATAGTCCAACTCTTACATCCATACATGACTACCGGAAAAACTATAGCTTTGAATATACAGACCTTTGTTGGTAAAGTAATGGCTCCCCTTTTTAATATGTTGTCTAGGTTGGTCATAGCTTTTCTTCCAAAGGAGCAAGCATCTTTTAATTTCATGGCTGCAGTCACCATCTGCATTGATTTTGGAGCCCCCAAAAATAACATCTGTCACTGTTTCCACTGTTTTCCCATATACTTGCCATGAAGCAATGGGACCAGATGCCATCATCTTTGTTTTCTGAATGTTGAGTTTTAAGCCAACTTTTTCACTCTCCTCTTTCACTTTCATCAAGAGGCTCTTTAGTTCTTCGCTTTCTGCCATAACAGTGGTGTCATCTGCCTATCTGAGGTTATTGATATTTCTCCTGGCAATCTTGATTCTAGCTTGTGCTTCATCCAGCCCAACATTTCTCATGACGTACTCTGCATAGAAGTTTAATAAGCAGGGTGACAATATACAGCCTTGACATATTCCTTTCCCTATTTGGGACCAGTCTGTTGATCCATGTCCAGTTCTAACTGTTGCTTCTTGATCTGCATACAGGTTTCTCAAGAGGCAGATCAGGTGGTCTGGTATTCCCATCTCTTGAAGAATTTTCCACAGTTTGTTGTGATCCACACAGTCAAAGGCTTTGGCATAGTCAATAAAGCAAAAGTAGATGTTTTTCTGGAACTCTCTTGCTTTTTTGATGATCCAGTGGATGTTGGCAATTTGATCTCTGGTTCCTCTGCTTTTTCTAAATCCAGCTTGAACATCTGGAATTTCATAGTTCACATACTGTTGAAGCCTGGCTTGGAGAATTTTGAGCATTACTTTGCTAGCATGTGAGATGAGTGCAATTGTGCAGTAGTTTGAACATTTTTTGGCACTGCCTTTCTTTGGGATTGGCATGAAAACTGACCTTTTCCAGTCAAGTGCTACTCAAAGTAATATGAGGACTAAAAACTGACCACCAGGATTTAGCAATATGCAGATCACTGACAACCTTAACAAGAGCAGTTTTATTGAAGTAGTAAGGGCAAAAGTCTGACTAAAATGGATTTTTAAAAGATTAGGAAGAAAGAAATTAGAAACAGTGTATACAGACACCACTTTGAAGAACTCTGCTTTCAAGGAGAGAAGAGATATGGGATGATTAGCTAAAGAAAGAAGTGAGGTTAAATGTAGGTGGACTTTAGTATAAGAAACAATATGATCATATACTAGTAGAAATAATACAAATAAAAGAAAAACTGATAATATAGAAGGAAGAACTGGAGCAATGGACACTGAGTAGGTAAAAGCAGATGCACACCTAAGTGAAGGGACTAATCTTTGCTAAAACCACAGGCAGTTCAGTTACAGTAACAGAAGAGAAGGCAGAGTAAATGGACACAAGTTTGGTGTGTAGTAGCTTGTGGTAGTTGGTGGTAGTAGTCTGTGGAAAATTCTCTTATGATCACTTCTATTCTTTTCAGTAAAATAGGAGGCAAGGTCATTAATTAGGAATAAGGATATAGTAGTATTAAGAGGACAGAGAAGGCAATGGCAATCCACTCCAGTATTCTTGCCTGGAAAATCCCATGTATGGAGGAGCCTGGTAGGCTGCAGTCCATGGGGTCGCTAAGAGTCAGACATGACTGAGTGACTTCACTTTCACTTTTCACTTTCATGCACTGGAAAAGGAAATAGCAATCCACTCCAGTGTTCTTGCCTGGAGAATCCCAGGGACGGGGGAGCCTGGTGGGCTGCCGTCTATGGGGTCACACAGCATCGGACACAACTGAAGCGACTTAGCAGCCACAGTATTAAGAGATTTGAAGGGGGAAAAAAGACCATCTCTTCCTCTTTTGCAAACATAATTTTAATCAGTAAGCATCAAATATATATAGACATATATACAACAACACAAAAAAATATAACAATTCTTCAATCTCTCCAAGTATGGTTTATAAATGAATACCAAGTCCTTAATTAATAGAGCCATGTCTTTTAAAGACAATAATTTAGCAGGTCATAATTTTGCACAAAAAGTAAAAAATAACTTATAAGAAGATGGTCCTGTGGTTATGAGAATATGGCTCTCAAGATTTCTAACCACAGGGAACTAGCTGACCAGCGCCCCAGCTACCAGGCTCGCCACCACTAACTGTTCCCACACAGCAAGGAAGGCAGGGATATGAAGAAAGATCTGGTTGAGGGAGACCAAAGAATCTTCCAACAGATGAATTTGGCTCAAAAACTCCTTGACAAATTCCTCCTTGTCAAATTCTCTTTAGAACTTCACTGTAGCCTAAGATGCTTCTATTCAATCTTCCTTCCTTCTCCCCTTCTTCCCCCTTTAAGGTCAAACTGTAATTCAGTAATTCAGAATTGCATTTCCCTAATGATCAGTGACACTGAATATCCTGTCATGTGTTTACTGGTCAACTGTAGATCTTCTTTAAAGAAATGTCTATTCAAATGCTTTAGCCATTTCTCATAGGGTTGTTTAAGTTTGTTTGTTGTTGCCGAGTTGTAAGAGTTACATATTCTGCACATTAATCCCTATTCACATATATTTTTGCAAGTATTTTCTCCTATTCTCTGTATTGCCTTTTTACTATGTTGATAGCATTCTTTAATGCACAGAAGTTTTCAATTTTTATCAAGTCCAATTTTGAAGTCCAATTTACCTATTTTCTCTTTTGATATGTTTTTGGTATCACATCCAAGAAATCAGTGCCAAATCTAATGTCATGAAACTCTCCCATGTTTTCTTCTAAGGCTTTTTATAACTTTAGCTTCTACATTTAGCTATTGATTCATATTAATGCTGACTCAATTTTTTTTACATGTAAAGATTCATATTCATTCTTTCGCACGTGGCTATTCAGCTTTCCCAGCTGAAGAGGTCCCAATGAAAGGAGTTGGCACCTTTATTGAAAATAATTTAATCGTGCAGGTGAGGATTTATTTTGGGCTTTCTACGCTATTCCATCAGTCTTTAATGTCTATCTGTATTCCAGTACCATACTGTACCTCTGTAATAAGTCTTGAAATCAGTAAATGTCAGCTCTCAAAGTATGTTCTTCTTTTTCAAGATTCTCTTGGCTCCTTGGTATCTCTTGAGAATTCATATGAATTTTAGAATTGATGTTTCTGTTCTGCAAAAAAACTTCACGGGGATCTTGACAGAGATAGAATCTGTAAAATGTTCTGACTAGTATAGTGAGAGAAGTCACTCAGTTGTGTCCAACTCTGCTACCCTATGGACTGTAACCTACCAGGCTCCTCTGTCCATGAAATTTTCCAGGCAAGAGCACTGGAGTGGGTTGTCCTTTGGCTAGTATGGACATCTATTTATTTATATCTTGTTAATATCTTTCAGCAATGTTTTATTGTTTTCAACGGATAACTCTTCCACCTCCTCAGTTATTCATTCCTAGGTATTCTTGATGCAATTTTAACTGGAATTATTTTCTTAATTTTCTTTCAAATTGTTCATTGTTAGTGTGTAGAAATCCAACCAAGTTGGGAGTGGTGATTTTGTACCCTATAATTTTGCTGAGTTTGTTTATATTAGTTTTAAAAGTTTTTTCTGGAATATTTAGTGATTCTTACATAAAAGATCATGTCACCTGTGAACAGAGATAATTTTACTTATGTTGATGAGATTTGGGTATCTTTCATTTCCTTTCTTGCATAATTTCTCTGGCACAAACTCCCAGTACTACACTGAACAGAAGTAATGAAAGAAGGTATATTTGTGTTGTTCCTGTTCTTAGAGGGAAAACTTTCAAATCTTTCACCACTGGGCAAGATGCTAGCTATGGGTAAAAAGATAAATTTTAAACTAAGTCCTGAAAAATAGGTAGGATGTGAACACTTAGAAACAAGAGAAGATGACATTCCAGGGAGAAGAAACTATATAATCAAAAGCAGGAAAAAAAATGAAGTAATTCTGAAAACTTCTGTTAAAAGCAGCTACTATCAAAATGGAAGGTATCACCTAAGTCTATATGGTTCATTTTCTAAGAAATAACAGAAGTGGCTACCAAAACTAAGTATGCTATTGTCCAAATTCCCTCTATACTTGTTAACCAAATATATGATACAGAAATCTTATGTGGACAATCTATAAATTCTATTGAACAAAATGGATTAGTAACTAGATATAAAGCCATGTAAAGCATGAACTCTTCCTATTCTGAGCAAATGTCCTTTTTAAGTTCAATACTTAGAGTATCTTTCCTAAAAACAACCAACTTTCTAGAACAAAAACCATCCAATTAATTTCTGAAATAGTTCTACTATATGCACACAGAAAGCAAGTGATACGGTTCTTTGACAAGTCACTCGGACGATTTTTATTTTCAAGCTACAAATTTCTAAATGACAGATCACATAAAAAATTTTATATAAAATATTTTCAAAGGTGAAAAAATTTTTAAATTCTTATTCCATATGCTTCTAAAATAACTGAATTCACTAGAATTCTCTTTTCTCTGAATACTCAAATATAAAGCATAGTTTATGAAGTGTACTTTTTCAGTTATGTGTTGTTGTTTTTGTTTTTTACAAAACATACCACACATACACAAAAAGGTGCGTGTATATGTATGTCATAAATACACAAAAACGATCTTAATGACTTGGATAAGCATGATGGTGTGGTCACTCACCTAGAGCCAGAAATCCAGGAGTGTGAAGTCATGTGAGCCTTAGGAAGCAGAACTATGAACAAAGCTAGTGGAGGTGATGGAAGTCCAGCTTAGATATTACAAATCCTAAAATGATGCTATTAAGTTCTGCACTCAATATGTCAGAAAATCTGGAAAACTCAGCAGTGGCCACAGGACTGGAAAAGGTCAGTTTTCACTCCAATCCCAAAGAAGGGCAATGCCAAAGAATGTTCAAACTATCATACAATTAACTCTTTTCACATGCTAGCAAGATAATGCTCAAAATCCTCCAACTTAAGCTTCAGCAGTATTAAACAGAGAACTTCTAGATGTACAGCTGGGTTTAGAAAAGGCAGAGGAACCAGAGATCAAATTGCCAACATCCACCGGATCGTAGAAAAAGCAAGGAAATTCCAGAAAAACATCTATTCTGTTTCATGACTACACCAAAGCCTTTGAGTGTGTGGATCACAACAAACTGTGGAGAATTCTTGAAGATATGGGAACACCAGACCACCTTACCTATCTCCTGAGAAACCTGTATGGAAGTCAAGAAGCAACAGTTAGAACTGGACATGGAACAACAAACTGGCTCAAAATTGGGTAAGGAATACATGAAGGCTGATTATTGTCACCCTGCTTATTTAACTTTCATGCAGAGTATATCATGCAAAATGCCGGGCTGGGTGAATAACAAGTTGGAATCAAGAATGCCGGGAGAAACATCAATAACCTCAGATATGCAGATTGACAACATTGTAGGGGCAGAAAGTAAAGAGGAACTAAACAGCCTCTTGAAGAATGTGAAAGAGGACAGTGAAAAAGCTGGCTTAAAATTCAACATTCAAAAAACGAAGATCATGGCATCTTTTCTATCACTTCATGGCAAATAGATTGGAAAAAAGTGAAAAGAGCAGCAGGTTTTATTTTCTTGCAGACACGACTATAGTCATGAAATTAAGAGACACCTGCTCCTTGGAAGAAAAACTATGACAAACCTAGACAGCAAATTTAAAAGCAGAGGCATCACTTTGCCAATCAAGTTCCGTTACAGTCAAAGCTATTGTTTATCCAGTAGTTTTGTACAAATTTCAGAGTTGGACCATAAGAAGGCTGAGCTTGAAAGAACTTATGCTTTCAACCTGTGCTGCTGGAGAAGACTCCTGAGTCTCCCTTGGACAGCAAGGAGATCAAACCAGTCAATCCCAAAAGAAATCAACCCTAAATATTCACTGGAAGCACTGATGCTGAAGCTCCAATACTTTGGCCACCTGAGGTGAAGAGCAGACTCACTGGAAAAGACCCTGATGCTGTGCTGAGGGAAGGAGGAGAAGCAGGCCACAAAGGATGAAATGGTTGGATGGCATCAACAACTGAACAGACATGAGTTTGAACAAACTCCAAGAGACAGTAAAGGGCAGGGAAACCTGGCGTGCTGCAGTCCGTGGGGTCGCGAAGAGTCAAACACGACTTAGCAACTGAACCAAAACCACCACAGATGCAAAAAGTATATGCAATGAATATGTGCAGTTTTTACTACAAAAGTATTTGTTTTCAGTATTTATTTGATTCAGTACTAAAATACTAATTTTAATACCAGTATTTCTTTATTTGGGCATTTACTTTATTTAATATTAAAATAACAGTTTTAATTCCAGTATTTTAAAGTGTTTGGAATCCAGCAATTTCTTTAAAAAGAAATAAGTGAAACTAAAACATTTAAAATATAGATCATAAATATATTTCTGTAAATATAAAATTTACTACAAAATGGCAACTACAAACATAAATTTATAAAATGTGAAACATACATGGTTATTTTAACATAAACTAGCATTTTGCTGTGGTTCAGTTGCTCATCATTTCCGACTCTTTGCAATCCCATGGACTGCAGCACACCAGGCTTCCCTGTCCTTCACCATCTTCCACAGCTTGCTCAAACTCGTGTCCATTGAGACCATTCAGCATACATAATAAAAATATTCTAAAGTGAAATAAACAGTACATACACTAGTGACCAGTAATTATCAAAATGAAAACAAAATTTGACCTTTTTTAACATGACCTTTCAGTGAAAGATCCAATGGCATCAGTTTATTGTGCATATTCTTACGCAAAGTTTTCCAGGTGCTGATATATTTTCTACCTGAAGAGCGGTGAGGAGAAAGCTACATGCTAACACTACATGTTTTCTTCTGATGCTTTATTCTTCAAATTATCTCATCTCCTGCATAACTTATGAGAAAACCTTTTGAACAGTTTTTTTTTTTTAAAGGCCTAAAATCTTTTTTACTTATAGAAAGCCACAGTTTTTACTTATAAAAAGCATTAAAAAAAAAAAAAAAAAAAAAAGCATTTTTGGTATGGTTTTATCTCCTTAATTTCATCATGTAGAGATGGAAGTTCCAAAAGCTATGACATCATTTTCAGTACTTAGTTGCTAAGCTGTGTCCGACTCTTTGCCACCACATGAACTGTTCTACTTATTTAGAAAGTCTTTGAATTAAATTAGAATTATTCTTGCCACAGATCTATGCTTTATCAAAATCTTCCTCCACAATTTGTGGAATTACAGAAAATTGTGGAGTTACGGAAGAGTGACCCTTGCTCAACCTGAAATTCTAATGTAAAGGGTGCAACTAATGGGAACATTTCACAATGCAAATGATTTGCATTTTTTAAACTCAAAAAAAAGAACTGCATTATATCAATAAAGAGAGTGTTATATCACTGCATTAAAACAGGACATGATTTATCAGACCAAACATCACTACTGCTATTAACTATGCACAAATAGTATGTCAATGTTTTCTATGTTTGGTTAAAGCATTTATTTAGCTTTTAGAAGACTATAAACTCTAAGTGCAGGATCTTTTTATATATCTGTTATCTCCCACCAAGCCCAGTATCATTGACTAGCTCTTGATTTCTGAGTAATTACATGACTCTGAACTGAGAACATGAAACAAAATGTAAATAAAACATTCAACACAGTGCTCAGAACTGGTGGCTATCATTATTCATTCATTTAACTCACTAACTTAGCAATGTCGAGCTTGGAACTAGGGGTACAATGTGGGTAAAAATATACTTAGTGTGAAGAAGAGTTATTACTCAAGTAATCACAATTTCTCTTTGATTTCATTGGCTAGTGTTCCCACAATATTAAATACAGTAATGATGTTAACTGTGGTCATATTCGTGTATCTGGACTTTATGTCAAGTAAACTCAATAAAGAATATTGTATTTATTAAAAAATTAATTGCAGTATAATTGCTCTCTGTAAGGAATCCTTTAAAACAGTATGCTTTCTTAGCACAATTAAACCGATTTCACAGATCCAAAATAAACTTACATACTATTAGAACGTATCTGTTGTGTGATGCAAGGTCTGACACAAACTTTATACCTGTATATTATCTAACATCTTCCCTGTTTAACTATATAATTTCTGATATCACAATAGCATACTTATTGATGAGTCATTTTTCTACCCTTCATTCCACATTCCTGTCCATTTCATTTGTACTTTGGGGGTCGTACAGATTTTCATTTCTGTTTCACATTAGCCTCTACATGTTCAGTACTGCTTTCTAAATCTCAAACTTGAGCCCAGGGTAATTCAGTGGCTACTTAACAGTAAAGCACGGACTACATTTTGGGATAAACAACTTTAAAGTTTTATTTAGTCATACTCTTTTGCCCTGGTTCAGATTCTCTGGTGATCTGCTTTCACTGTTGTCCTTGCTACCTACTATATGGACCACTTCCTGCCACTTTCCCTCTACCCTCACACCAATAACGCAGTATCATACCCCTGAAGCTGACAATTCATCCTTTGTACTGAGACCAGTGGATATGATTAGCAAAACAGAGAATCAAGGGCAGAAACAGTCTTGCAAGCTCTTATATAATAGGATGAATAAACAATAAGGACCTACTGAATGGAACTATATTCAATATCCTGTGATAAACTGTAATGGTAAAGGAATATATATACACATACATATATGTATGTGTGTTTGTATATATATATATTTACATATATTCCACAAGGGCTTCGCTGGTGGCTCAGACAGTAAAGAACCCACCTGCAATGCAGGAGACCCACATTCAATCCCTGGGTCAGGAAGATCCCTGGAGAAGAGAACAGCAACCTACTCCAGTATTCTTGCCTGGAGAATCCCCACGGACAAAGGAGCCCCGTGGGCTATGGTCCAGGGGTCCCAAAGAACACAACTGAGCAACTAACACTTTCACTTGCTTGGGATCGTTCAGTCATAAATACACACATATATAAACCACTGTCCTGTGCAGCAGGAATTAACACAACGCTGTGCTGTACATTTGGTTATACTTCAATAAAGTGTTAAAAGTAAAGATTAAGGGGCTCCCCGATAACTCAGTTGGTAAGGAATCTGCCTGCAATCATGCTGGAGACCCTGGTTCAATTCCTGGGTTGGGAAAATCCGCTGGAGAAAGGACAAGCTATCCACTCCAGTATTCTTGGGCTTCTCTTGTGGCTCAGCTGGTAAAGAATCCACTTGCAATGCAGGAGACCTGGGTTCGATCCCTGGGTTGGGAAGATCCAAATGTTAAAAATAAAAACTAAAAAAAGGCAGAACTCAATTTGAAAATAAAAAACTAGAGACAGTCTTTATGTACATATATTCATATTTTTCCTGGAGTGTGAAGTAAGTGGGCCTTAGGAAGCATTACTATGAACAAAGCTAGTGGAGGTGATGGAAGTCCAGCTGAGCTATTTCAAATCCTAAAAGGTGATGCTCTTAAAGTTCGGCACTCAACATGTCAGCAAATTTGGAAAACTCGGCAGTGACCTCAGGACTGAAAAAGGTCAGTTTTCACTTCAATCCCAAAGAAAGGCAATGCCAAAGAATGTTCAGACATTCATACAATTGCACTCATTTCACATGCTCAAAAAGGTAACATTCAAAATCCTTCAAGGTAGGCTTCATCAGTACATAAACCAAGAACTTCTAGATGTACAAGTTGGATTTAGAAAAGGCAGAGGAGACATAGATCAAATTGTCAACATTCACTGGATCACGAAGAAAGCGAGGGAATTCCAGAAAAACACCTACTTCTATTTCACTGACCACACTGAAGCCTCCAACTGTGTGGATCACAACAAACTGTGGAAAATTCTTAAAGAGATGGGAATAGCAGACCACCTTACCTATTTCCTGAGAAACCTGTATTCGGGGCAAGAAGCAACAGTTAGAACCAGACATGGAAAAACTGACTGGTTCAAAACTAGGTGAGGAGTATATCAAGCCTGTATATCGTCAACCTTCTTATTTAACTTATACGCAGAGTACATCATGTGAAACACTGGGCTGGATGAATCACAAGCTGGAATCAAAGTTGCCAGGACAAATATCAACAACCTCAGATATGCAGATGATAGCTCTCTAATGGAAGAAAGTAAAAAAAAAAAAAAAAAAAATGTTGATTAAGGTGAAAGAAGAGTGAAAGATCTGGCATAAAACTCAACATTCAAAGAACGAAGATCATGGCATCTGCTCCCATCACTTCATGGCAAATAGATGGGGAAAAAGTGGAAGGATAACAGATTTTATTTTCTTGGGCTCCAAAATGACTGCGGACAGTGACTGCAGCCATGAAAATAAAAAAGATGCTTGCTCCTTGGAAGAAAAGCTATGATAAGCCTAGACAGCGTATTAAAAAGCAGAGACATCACTTTGCCAACAAAGGTCCGTACAGTCAAAGTAATGGTTTTTCCAGTAGTCATGTACAGGCATCACCGACTCAATGGACAGGAGTTTGAGTAAACTCCAGGAGTTGGTGATGGACAGGGAGGCCTGGCGTGCTGCAGTCCATGGGGTGGCAAAAAGTCAGACACAACTGAGCAACTGAACTGACTGATTGATGTACAGATTTGAGAGTTGGACCAAAAAGAAGACTGAGAGCAAAGAACTGATGCTTTAGAACTGTGGTTCTGGAGATGACTTTTGAGTGTCCCTTGGAGAGCAAGGAGATCAAACTAGTTAATCCTAAAGGAAATCAACCCTGAATATTCATAGCAAGACTGATGATGAAGCTGCAATACTTTGGCCACCTGATGCGAAGAGGTGACTCACTGGAAAAGAGCCTGATGCTGGGAAAGACTGAAAGCAAAAGAAGAGGGCAACAAAGGATGAGATGGTTAGCTAGCATGGATATGAGTTTGAGCGAAGTCTGGGAGACAGTGAGGGCAGGGCAGCCTGGTGGGCTGCAATCCATGGCATTGCAAAGAGTAGGACACAACTAGGCAACTGAATTAAAAACAAATTCATACTTTTAACATGAAAATTCACTAGAACAGCGCTAAGTATTCATTTACACTTTCTTTGACTTCTTGGCTTTCTTCCCCTCAGCCTCCCTTTCCTGTTCACTCTAGTCTCTTTTCCATTCCTCTTAATCTACCCCATGAATGCAATGTAAATTGAAATCTAATCATAGGCCCTCCTGGCTAGCAGGGACTTCAAAAATCAACCTCTTTCTTTACATATGAGGAAACTATATCTGAGAGATTAAACTATTTGCCCAACATAACAGAGCTGAGTAGCAGAGCTGAATAAAGGATCCAAATGTCTTAATTACTTTTTCCTGTTATGCTCCTTCAGATCAGTACAGTTAAGTAAATGCTTTATTATCTGGAGAGCAAATGGACTTCCTGGTTTCAATCTATCTGAAGTGAAGTGAAGTGAAGTGAAGTGAAAGTCGCTCAGTCGTATCCGACTCTTTGCGACCCCATGGACAATACAGTCTATGGAATTCTCCAGGCCAGAATACTGGACTGGGTAGCCTTTCCCTTTTCCAACGGATCTTCCCAACCCAGGGATTGAACCCAGGTCTCCCGCATTGCAGGCGGATTCTTTACCAGCTGAGCCACAAGGGAAGCCCAAATCTCTCTGAAGAGATAATTATTTGTTGGTGTATTTATAGGAATAACTCCAAAGAGTGACCTCATGCTACTCTTACTATCTCCAGGGGATCTTCCTGACCCAGGGATCAAACCTGGGTCTCGGGCATTGAAGGCAGATTCTTTACCATTTGAGCCACCAAGGAAGCCCACTCTTAGTATTACTATGGTCAAAATACTGATGTAATGTAGTTATATCTTTATATGCTCTAGTATATTCTGGAAGAAGTTGAGTTGGCCCAGAAAGAAATTTCATGAGTTTATTTTCATAATAAATATTGGAAAATCTTAATATTTAGAATTAAGAAATTAAAACTAATGTTAGTATCCAAAATAGATTTTTATATGAGATAGGAAAATACTCCACATAAATCTAATCAGAAGAGTCTCTAAGATGCAAAAGCAAGAATATTCAGAAAATATGTACATAACTTAGCTGTTCTTTATTCTTTCTTCTACATAATGTAATTATAAAGATGATGAGAGGCACTGAGTAAAGGAAAATGGTCAAGTAAGTGAATTCTCTCGCATATTAACGTAAACTAGGTACTACTAATAAAGTAAAAGCAAAGTGAAGTCGCTCAGCTGTGTTCAACTCTTTGCGACCCCATGGACTATAGCCTACCAGGCTCCTGTGTCCATAAGATTTTCCAGGCAAAGGTACTGAAGTGGGTTGCCATTTCCTTCTCCAGGGGATCTTCCCAATCCAGGGATTGAACTGAGGTCTTCCGCATTGCAAGCAGACACTTTACCATCTGAGCCACCAAGGAAGCCCTATTAACAATACTGTTTTAATTTTACATGGCTAACTTTGTCCTTTTCATATCAATTCTATGTTATTCTTATTTCACCCTCAAAAACTAGCTTGTGAGCAGGTAGGGTTACTGCTACTAGCTTTCACTTCCGCTACTGTGCCTAGTACTTTGCATGAATACATAATTTTAGGAAGCATCCCTACGAACAAAGTTAGTGAAGGTTATGGAATTCCAGTTGAGCTATTTCAAATCCTAAAAGATGATGCCGTGAAAGTGCTGCACTCAACATGCCAGCAAATTTGGAAAACTCAGCAGTGGCCACAGGACTGGAAAAGGTCAGTTTTCATTCCAATCCCTAAGAAAGGTAATGACAAAGAATGCTCAAACTACCGCACAATTGCACTCATCTCACACGCCAGCAAAATAATGCTCAAATTTCTCCACGCCAAGCTTCAACAGTACATGAATGAGGGACTTCCAGATGTTCAAGTTGGATTTAGAAAAGGCAGAGGAACCAGAGATCAAATTGCCAACATCCACTGGATCATCAAAAAAGCAAGAGAGTTCCAGAGAAACATCTATTTCTGCTTTATTAACTATGCCAAAGCCTTTGACTGTGTGGAACACAACAACTGTGGAAAATTCTGAAAGAGATGGGAACACCAGACCACCTGACCTGCCTCCTGAGAAACCTGTATGCAGGTCAAGAAGCAATACTTAGAATTGGACATGGATCAACAGACTGGTTCCAAATCGGGAAAGGAGTACGTCAAGGCTGTATATTGTCACCATGCTTATTTAACTTATATGCAGAGGACATTATGAGAAATGCTAGACTGGATGAAGAAGAACTGGAATCAAGATTGCCAGGAGAAATATCAATAACCTCAGATATGCGGATGACACCACAGTTAAGGCAGAAAGCGAAGAACTAAAAAGCCTCTTAATGAAAAGTGAAAGGGAGTGAAAAGGTTGGCTTAAAACTCAACATTCAGAAAACTAAATTCACGGCATCTGGTCCCATCACTTCATGGCAAATAGATGGGGAAACAGTGGAAACAGTGACAGATTTTATTTTGGGAGGCTCCAAAATTAATGCAGATGGTGACTGCAGCCATGAAATTAAAAGACACTTGCTCCTTGGAAGGAAAGTTATGACCAACCTAGACAGCACATTAAAAAGCAGAGAAATTACTTTACCAACAAACGTCCATCTAGTCAAAGCTATGATTTTTCCAATAGTCATGTATGGATGTGAGAGTTGGACTATAAAGAGAGCTAAATGCTGAAGAACTAACACTTTTGAACTCTGTTATTGGAGAAGACAAGAGTCCCTTGGACTGCAAGGAGATCCAACCAGTCCATCCTAAAGGAAACTAGTCCTGAATATTCATTGGAAAGACTGATGCTGAAGCTGAAACTCCAATACTTTGGCCACCTGATGTGAAGAACTGACTCATCTGAAAAGATCCTGATGCTGAGAAAGACTGAAGGCAGGAGGAGAAGGGGACGACAGATGATGAGACGGTTGGATGGCATCGCGAACTTGACGGACACGAGTTTGAGTAAGCTCCAGGAGTTGGTGATGGACAGTGAGGCCCAGCATGCTGCAGTGCATGGAGTCGCAAAGAGTTGGACACGACTGAGCGACTGAACTGAAAAGAAATTCATGTGAAGACTGATTCTTTTGCACTCCTAAAACAGCACTAGGATAAACCTTGTACTGCATAAAAATTTACAATTGTATCTATGAAATAAGTTTTAAAGGAGACTATTAAAATTCTTACTAGACCTTTAACGTCTGTCAAAATGACTGTCAACAGAAAAAGAATAGCTTCCATATTCTAATGTAAAATAAATCTTAATATTATATTAAAATAAATCCTATATTTAGAATAACAAAAGATAAACTAGGAGAAAAGTACATACAAACTAGGAGAAAGTTTAACAACTAAGAAAAGACATAAATAGAGCAAAAAAATTTCAGATTTCACTGTGCTTTTCCTCTCCACGGAAATCTTCAGTAACAGGCAGAAGACTGGTATAGTCTGAAGGAAACCCGAGTACAGCACTGTGCTTTTCTAGTAGCTTTGTGCTGAAATGGAACAGACTGAAATTTTATATATAGACCAATGCTTTCCAGTTTGTTTCTCTCCTAAATTTATTTGCCTATCTACTTCCAAAAAAGAATTGAGGAGAATGACCAACATTTATACAGAATTACACTGTTTATTCATAGATGACAAGAAAATATAAGAATGTATTACAAAGGTATTATAAGAGGGCAGCAGTTTGTTACTTTCTGTGGTATTCCCCACACAGAAGCAACATCTGACACCAAGTTAGACAATCTAGAAGAAATGGACAAATCCTTAAAATCATACAACCTTCCAAGACTGAACCAGGAAGAAACAGAAAATACAAATAGGCCAATCACCAGTACAGAGTTTCAAACAGTAATCCAAAAGCTCCCTCCCAAAAAAGCCCAGGAACAGACAGCTTCACAGGTGAATTCTATTAATATCAAACATCCTAAGAAGATCTAATACCTATTCATCTCAAACTATTCCAAAAAATTAAAGAAAAAGGAACACTTCTAAACTAATTTAACGAGGCTACTATTACCGTGATACCAAAACCAGATAAGGATGCTACAAGAAAATTACAGGCCAAAAATCTTGAATACAAATTAGCAAACTGAATTCAACACTATGTTAAAAGGACCATACACCATAACCAAGTGGATGCAAGGATGACTCAACATTTGCAAATCAATCAAAAGGATATGCCACATTAACAAAATGAAAGATAAAAGTCATGTGAGCATCTCAATAAATGCAAAAAAAGGCATTTGACAAGATTCAACACCCATTTATGATTAAAAAAAAAAAAAACTCTTAATAAAGTGGGTAAGAAGGGATGTACCTCAACACAATAAGGCCATATATGACAAATCTACAAGTAACATCATACTCAATGGTTAAAAAAAAAAAAGAAAAGAAAAAAATCAAGTGATCCCTCTAAGAACAGAAACAAGGATGCCCACTCTCGCCACTCCTATTCATCATATTATTGGAAGTCTCGGCCAGAGGAAGTAGGCAAGAAAAGAAAAATAAAAGATCTACAACCAGAAAGAAAGAAGTTGAAGTGTCATTATGTTCAGATAACATAATTTTATATACAGAAAACATTAAAAACTCCACTAAAAAACTGTAAGAATAAATGAATACAGTAAACCTGCAGGATACAAAATCAATATATTATACAAAAATCTGTTGTATTTCTATATGCTAACAATAAGCCAGCAGAAAACAGGAAAACAGTCCCATTTATAATCCTCAACAAAAAGAATACACAGGAATAAACTTAACAAAGGAGGTGAAAAATCTGTACACTAGAAAACTAAGACATTGTAAAGGAAACTGAAGAAAATACAATTCAAAGGAAAAATCGTCTGTGCTCAATGATTGGAAGGATGCACACTGTCAAAATGTAGACTAAAGCAGTCTACAGACTCTGTGCAATTCTTATCCAAATCCCAAGGAAAATTTTCACAAAAATCGAACCAAACATTCTAAAGTTTATGTGAAACCACAGAAGAACCCAAACAGTCAAAGAATCCTAAGAAAAATGAACAAAGCTGGAGGTATCACACTCTCTGCTTTCAAACTATACTATCCAGCTACAGTAATCAAAACAGCATGGCACTGGCATAAAGATAAATATATAGATCAATGGAATAGAACTGAGGGCCCAGCAATAAACCCACACATATAAGGGCAATAAATGTATAACAAAGGAGCAAAGAACATACAATGAAGAAAAGATAGTTTCTTCAATAAATGGTGTTGGGAAAACTGAACTACCACATGCAAAGAAATGAAACTAGACCACTATTTCACACCAGACAGAAAAATTATTAAGGACCTGAACCTAAGACCTGATGTCATAAAATTTCTATGGAAGACACAGTAAGGAGATATCTCAAAAAATTAAGAACAGGGCTACCATATGATCTAGCTATCCCATTCTGGGCATTTATTCAAATGAAAGCATAAGCAATATGCTCTCTGACATCAAATCTAAGCAGTATCTTTCTAGATATGTCTCCTCAGGCAAGGGAAACAAAAGCAAATATAAACAAATGGGATTATATCAAACTAAAAAGTTCACACACGCAAAGGAAATTATCAGTAAAAAGAAAAGAATGGAAGAAGATATTTGCAAATGACATATCCAGTTAAGGGGTTAATATCCAAAACATATGAAGAACTCATACACTCAACAACAAAAATACAAACAACCTGGTTTTAAAATGAGAAGAGGAGTGAAACAGACACTTTTTCAAAGAAGACATAGAGGTAGCCAATAGGCACATAAAAAGATGTTCAACATCACTGATTATTGGGCAGTTGCAAATAAAAACCACAATAAGGGGGATAAAACCTGCAATGGGATATTATTTCATCCCTCTCAGAATGTTTATTATCAAAAAGACAAGAAATAAAAGGTGTTGGTGAGGACATGGAGATAAGAGAACTCTCATGAATGTAAACTGATAACAGCCACTATGGAAGACACGGTATGGAGATATCTCAAAAAATTAAGGATGGAACTATGATATGATCCAGCTATCCCATTCTGGGTATTTATCCAAAGAATATAAAAGCTGTAACCTAAAAAAAATATCTGCCCCCTCATGTTCACTGCAGCATTATTTACAACAGCCAAGATATGGAAACAACCTAATGGCTCATCAACAGATGAACAGACATAAAAAATGTGGTGCAAACAAAATAAAATGGAATACTACTCAACCACGAAAAAGATGAAATCTTGCCATCTGTGACAACATGAATGGATCTTGAGAAATTCTACTAAGTAAGACAGAGAAAAACAAATACTATATGATTCACTCATATGTGAAGTACATAAAATAAACAAAACAAAATAAAGGAACAAACCAAACAAAAATATGTAGATACAGAGAACAGAGTAGTAGGTACCAGAAGAGAAGGCAGATTATTAAATGGATAGTCAACTGAATGGTGACAATGGAAAACACACTTTGGGTGGTGAGCACAATACAAGGTACTTAAAAGTATTTAAAAATAAAGGATTATTTACATGAAACATAATGTTATAAATCAATCTTGAAAAAAAGTCACTGTTAGTCACTCAGTCATGTCCAACTTTTCATGACCCCACTGACTGTAGCCCATCTGGTTCCTCTGTCCATGGGATTCTCCAGGCAAGAATACTGCAGTGGGTAGCCATTCCCTTCTCCAGGGGATCTTTCTAACCCAGGGAGTGAACCTAGGTCTTCCGTGTTGCAGGCAGATTCTTGACCATCTGAGCCACCAATGTAACTTCAAAAAAAGTTCTTCTAAAAGAACTATTATCTGCTTTGAATCTAAATTTCTCTGGACTTTTACTATGCCTCCATTTTAACATAGGAATTAACTACATACTTATAAATGTGACTTCTTAAATTGGTTAAAATTTCAAACTATCGTTATTTTATCCCCAACTACTAGGCCATTAGTTTTCTTAATTTTTCCCCTTAAATATTCTTAAAAATTTCAGGTATCAGTACTCTTTTCCTTTCTGATGCTATTAATCAGTTCAGTTCAGTTGATCAGTTGTGTCCAACTCTTTGCTACTCCATGAACCGCAGCACGCCAGGCCTCCCTGTCTATCACCAACTCCCGAAGTTCACCCAAACTCATGTCCATTGAGTCAGTGATGCCATCCAACCATTTCATCCTCTGTCGTCCCCTTCTCCTCCTGCCTTCAGTCTTTCCCAGCATCAAGGTCTTTTCAAATGAGTCAGCTCTTGGCATCAGGTGGCCAAAGTACTGGAGTTTCAGCTTCAGCATCAGTCCTTCCAATGAACACCCAGGACTGATCTCCTTTAGGATGGACTGGTTGGATCTCCTTGCAGTCCAAGGGACTCTCAAGAGTCTTCTCCAACACCACAGTTCGAAAGCATCAATTCTTCGGCACTCAGCTTCCTTTATAGTCCAACTCTCACATCCATACATGACTACTGGAAAAACCATAGCCTTGACTAGATGGACCTTTGTTGACAAAGTAATGTCTCTGCTTTTTAATATGCTGTCTAGGTTGGTCATAGCTTTCCAAGGAGTAAGTGTCTTTTAATTTCATGGCTGCAATCACCATCTGCAGTGATTTTGGAGCCCCCAAAAATAAAGTCAGCCACTGTTTCCCCATCTATTTGCCATGAAGTGATGGGACCAGATGCCATGATTTTAGTTTTCTGAATATTGAGCTTTAAGCCAACTTTTTCACTCTCCTCTTTCACTTTCATCAAGAGGCTCTTTAGTTCTTCTTCACTTTCTGCCATAAGGGTGGTGTCATCTGCATATCTGAGGTTATTGATATTTCTCCTGGCAATCTTGATTCCAGCTTGTGCTTCTTCCAGCCCAGCATTTCTCATGATGTACTCTGCATATAAGTTAAATAAACACAGTGACAATATACAGCCTTGATGTACTCCTTTCCTGATTTGGAACCGGTCAGTTGTTCCATGTCCAGTTCTAACTGTTGCTTCCTGACCTGCATACAGGCTTCTCAAGAGGCAGGTCAGGTGGTCTGGTATTCCCGTCTCTCAGAATTTTCCACAGTTTATTGCGATCCATGCAGTCAAAGGCTTTGGCATAGTTAATAAAGCAGAAATAGATGTTTCTCTGGAACTTTCTTGCTTTTTCGATGCTGTTAATACCAAATGACTATTGATTGGATGGTTGTGGTAATAAAGATGGGTCTGAAGTGTTTTTTTGGTAAAAATATTCTGAAAATAGAACCCAACAAATAGTTCCCTGAGATTTTTTTAGCCAAAAGGAAAAAAAACAGCAACACTGACCTCTGAGGCCTATCTAAGTGCTTATAAAGAAATTAAGACGTTTGTTTCACAATATGGAGGGATACCTACAACAAAAGGAGGAAAGTTTCAGCTGTTTGTTAGTTATGCACTTCTTCCACTGTGGCGTTTATCTGAAAGGCTTCCATGGTAACACAGGATTAATAATACCATGCATTGGAAGAAGTGATAAAGATTATGGGGGTTCCCCCCCCCCAATTCTACCACAGGCGTTATTTGCTCTTGTGCTAAATGGAAGATCTGAAATACAGTCTGGAAACTTAATTTGGCATAAACCTGTTGAAGACATTTAATAATCTGTTTCTTTCAATTAGCAGGTTTTAGAATTAAAAGATCCTAGAGACCCAAACTATAAAGTGTCCCTAGGGTCATCTAAGAAAGTATAAAAACATCTGAAAGAAGTATACTCCAGTGTCCAAAGTGTGAAGGAACTTTATATGCATTATCTCATCCACAACTCTATGAAACTGGTGGTATTATCCTTATTTTATATAGAGAAAAATGAGTTCTCAGAGGTTAAGTGATTTATGAGGGGTACAGAGTTGGGAGTCTTTCCATTTGACACTGCAGGAAAAAGACAAAGGCATTACTGATGTGTCCAAAGTATCTAAACTCAGGTTGGTATGTGCATGGAGCAAGTGGCTACTACAGGTTTAGTCATTTCTCCTTGCTGAACTATCCCGAGTTCAGTAAAATCAAACCGTGAAGAAGTGCAGTGCTCTGGAGGAAAAATAAGATTTTGCAAAGTTACAAATTTTGATGTATGAATCAACAGCTGACTTTTGGAAAGCAAACCTCAGGACTGTCTGAATCACCGCTAAGCATCTTTCCTATCATCGTGACTACATGAATTAAGAAAACCTGAGTCAAAATTAAACTTCCCCTTAGAAGAAATATTACTTTTGAAATTTTTGGAAATGGCTACATAAATCTAAGCATTCTAAGAAAATTCTGAATGTAATATTTGTGTCCACCTGGCTTGGAAAAGGCAGACTGTTTCATTAAATTGCTAAAATAAAAGCTGAAAGATGCAATATCTAAATCTTAGCATGGATTTGGCCCTTAAACATAACACTAATTCTTGAAACAGCATTGAACAGTATTGAGTCTCTCATTTTTCTATGAATCTAGTTGATAGCATTCTTTTTGCCTTTTTTTTTGTTACTATGGTTTTTGGTGGGGGGCTGTTGTTTTTTTACCCAGTAAATCTTCATTGGTTATTTATTACTGCATTTTTTAATTACTAAAAACTAATTTGACTTAACAGTCTAATGTTTATCAATAAAAAATTAACGACCTGTATACAATTTTTTAATATGATGTTCTCACAGCTAGAAGTCCTTGAATGTCCCAAAGTAGAGGCGCTTACCAAGTACCAAGGTTACAAAGTATGGGGCATAATTCTGAGGATATCTGGGGTAGAAAGCAGGAAGAGTAAACAGCCAAGTGAAACTGGAGAAATTGGCCCTTGGGGAAACGTCATGGGTGTGTCACTTGACTAGGTAGTTGAGTAGTCTAAAACAAGGCGCTCCTGAACTTTTGGATTTCATGACCAGTGTAATTTCAAATTAGATATTGGGGATAACAAACAATTATCAACCTTGTGTTTGTTTCAACACGTTTAACAAATAAAATTACAAATAATTTAACAAATAAATTACAGCTCTACTCACCATCATTTTATCAAAGAAACTGTCAATATGTGCCCCCCCACTTCCCCCCCCCCCCCCCGCAAGAGAAGATATGGGCTTCCCCGATGGCTCAAACGGTAAAGAATCTGCCTGCCTTGCAGGAGACCCAGGCTCAATCCCTGGGTCAGGAAGATTCCCTGGAGAAGGAAATGGCTACCCACTCCAGTATTCTTGCCTGGAGAATTCCATGGACAGAGAAGCCTGGTAGGCTACAGTTCATGGGGTTGCAAAGAGTCAGACACAATTGAGCAATTAACACTTTCACTTTCAAGAGAAGACATTCTAGTCTGGGAAATCCCAAGGACACAGGAGTCACAAAAGAGGGGGACACAACTGAGCAACTAAACAAGAAGAAAAGACATAATCTCAGAATAAGACAGTCCTTTAAATTAGGATAATTTAGGATAATTAAGAGCTTATTTTTTTAATCACCAAGTAGTACTTATTTCTCTCATTTTTTGTAGTATTAGTGAAAAATTTGTTATGCGACCAGCATTTGAGAATCAACAGTTCAAAGCAAAGATTCCCAAATACTGGTTCTCAGATAAGAAGTACCTGTGGGGCTTTAAAGGTAATGAATTCTAGGTCTCACCCAAGACCTACTGAATCAATCTATGGGGTGAGGTGTCCAGGAATTTTGATGTCCACAGTACGTATAAACTTAAATATGACTTAGGAATTCTTGGTAACAGGAATGTCCAATCTAGTCAATCTGGGCATAAAAGTTCCAGATAGAAATCTTCTTGAGAAATCAAGTATAGGGGTCCATGGGGCTCAGAAACCTGTTTATTTGGCAGATTTACTAAGAACAGTACATCTCACTTCAAGGAGTGAGGTATTCTAAGAATAGCAGAATGCCAGGAATGGAATGTTGGTAGGAGCTTGGAAAGGGTAATAAGGCCACAGTTCTCCAGAGAGATTAAGATACTAAATACAAACAAGATACTGGCAAGAAACTAAGGCAAAAATCTAGGTTTTTAACTGGAACCACCATGATGCATAGAGTGCTGTTACTTAGAGTTACTATCATAGTAAGTCCTAAGTTTGGAGAATGTGATTTATTCTAAGCCCTGTGATTTTAAAACTCACAATGTTTGCGCATAGTAAATGCTCAATAAGTATGTGTTGAATAAAGTGAAGTTTTAATTTTTAAACTTTTTTTTTTTAACTATTCTTTCTCCATGCCTAGAAAAGATTTTGAGGTTTTGGGAAATGTTCACAACTAAAACTAGGATAGGGTAATAGGTTTAATATAGCACCCTCATGATTTCAGCACTGTAACCTTTTCCTTGTTGAAAGAAACATTCAGAACAAAACCAAATAACACACAGCTCTTTCTCAGTTATCAAGAGTTGTACAAGAGAACAGTATTTTTTACGATTTTTTTTAACTCCCTAATATCTGACTCTGGAACACAGTTAACATTAAGTTTTTATGGTAGATTTACTTTCCAAATACTTTGTTCAGCTGATATAATGTAGTGTATATTTTTTCTAGTTATATATACCTGTTTATTTTAGACCTGGCTGGCAGATGGAGGTTAATCCAGGATTGAACATTTGCCACCAGCAATGTCTGGAGGCAGAATAACAGACTAGTCTAGAGTTCAGATCCTGAAGACAGAACATCTGGGTTTGACTCTCAATCCCACCTCTTACTGACTCTTGGATCTTGCCTAAACTACTTAATCTGTGTCCAACAAAGTTCTGTCTAGTCAAAGCTATGGTTTTTCCAGTAGTCATGAACAGATGTGAGAGTTGGACTATAAAGAAAGCTGAGCACTGAAGAACTGATGCTTTCGAACTGTGGTGTTGGAGAAGACTCTTGAGAGTCCCTTGGACTGCAAGGAGATCCAACCAGTTCATCCTAAAGGAAATCAGTCCTGAATATTCATCGGAAGGCCTGATGCTGAAGCTCAAACTCCAATACTTTGGCCACCTGATGCAAAGAACTGACTCATCTTTAAAGACCCTCATGCTGGGAAAGATTGAAAGCAGGAGGAGAAGGGGATGACAGAGGATGAGACGGTTGGATGGCATCACCGACTCGATGGACATGAGTTTGAGGAAACTCCGGGAGTTGGTGATAGACAGGGAAGCCTGGTGTGCTGCAGTCCATGGGGTCACAGAATCGGACACAAGTGAGCGACTTAATTGAACTGAACTTTACTCATCTGTAAAGTAAGGGAAAATACCACCTACCTGATAGTTTTTATGAAAAGTAACAGAACATAGGGCTTCCCTATGTGACTCAGTGGTAAACAATCTGCCTGCCAACGCAGAAGACACAGGTTCAACCCCTGGGTTAGGAAGATAACCTGGAGAAGGAAATGGCATCCCACTCCAGTATTCTTGCCTGGGAAACCCCATGGACAGAGGAGCCTGGCGGCTATAGCTCATGGAGGTCACAAAACAGTCGGACATGACTTAGCGGCTAAACAACAACAACAATAAATGAACATGTATAACTATATATATAAGTGTTCAGTTAGTTACTTTTACTAATTTGGAATGATCAATACTGACTATAGTTTTACAGAACCTTTAGACTTTTTTAACTGAACTTAAGAATTTTTCTCATTCTCATAAACATATCACATATGCAATGCAGGAGACCTGGGTTAGATCCCTGGTTCGGAAGATCCCTGGAAGAGGGCATGGAGACCCACTCCAGTATTCTTACCTGGAGAATCCCATGGACAGAGGAGCCTGAAGGGCTACAGTCCATGGGGTCACAAAGAGTCTTGACTGAAGAGACTTAGCACTCACACACTCATTTCAAGTCAGTAAAAATCTTTCTAGGGGCTGCTATCATATTAGGGTATGACAGTTTACTTAAAATGATTTAAATTTATAAAAATCAATTAAGCTTACAGCCAAATTTTCACTAAGATTTCAAGATAAGTTTATTTATATACAAGTAGACATATGCCAAACTTAAAGACAGATACGCAACTTTTACTAATTACTCTACAATATGATTCTCAACTGGTGTCAATTTTGAACCATCCTCACCCCAAGGGACATTTGACAATGTTTGGAGAAATTTTTGGATGTCACAACTGTTGGGGGGAATGGGGGAACTGCTACTAGTATCTAGTGGACAGAGGCCAGATACTGCTAATCCTCTTATAATATAGAGCTCCCACTCTACCTCAACAAAGAAGTAGCCAAGAGACTAGAAGCCCAGACATTATTTCAAAACTACTTAAAAGAACAGAAATGCTTTGAAGAACCGACCTGTGTGGGAAGAGAAGGTAGGAAAAGTAGGTTGTGCCATTTGCACTGCTTGGTCTCACCTTCAAGCTTTTTATCACAAACCTCATGAGGGCCTTCAGGTTACCTTTTGATCCCATTACATTTTCCTGGTCTATTCATTCCCCTACTCTTCACAATGACTATTTCTCACTTCCTCTTTCTCATGAAACCTCCAATACCATCTTTCCTTTCCACATTCTCAGCGAGGATATTTGATAATTTCACTGGGAAAATTGATAATTACCTATAATTATCTCATCTTTGCATCATTAATCTATCAGCCTGTACTCTGCCTTCTCTGTTCCACTGGTCCTTGCTCCTAAGATAAGGTTCTTCATTTGTGCATTGATCTCATGCCATTTCTTAGTTAAGTACATTGCTTCTGAAATTATATCCTTTCCTGCATTATCCTTTTCTCTTTCCTCTACATCTTTCTCATTCACATACATCCTGTAACATCATTCATGTGTTTAAAAAAAAAAAAAAAAGACAAAAACTAAGACCATGCCCTCATATAGCTCTCCTACTCTGCTTCCTTTCTTAGCAAATTCTTCCAAATAGTTGTTTTGTGTACTTGCTGTTTCTACTTCTCACACTTTCCACTTACTTTTTCTCACCTCCAAATGCTTTAAAGTGTATTTTTTACAAACAAGAACATTCTACAACATAACAAAAATGTCACCACCAAAATCAGGAAATTAACACTGATACAACTATCACCTAACCCTCAGACCCTGTTCAGGTTTGCTCAACTGGTCCAACTATGTCCTTTACAACAATAGGACCAGGTCTAGAACAATGTTACAATTATTGCCACTTTTCTTTCGTCTCTTTCTATCTGAAATAGTTCTTCAATCTTCCCTTATCTATCATGACTGTGACACTTTTGAAGGTTTAAAGCCAGTTATTTTGTCGAATGACCATTGATTTGAGTTTGTCTAATCTGTCCCCACCATTCAGATTATGTGTCTTTGGCAGGAAATGAAGCATCCTTCTCACTGCATCCAATCAGGAGACAAATGACCACAATAAGTCCCACTACTGGTGACATTAACTGATCGCTTGATTAAGGAAATAACTGCCAGAGCTTTCCAGTATAAAGTTACTTTTTTCCTTTGCAATTAACTTTAAAACTATGAAATACTTTTTTTCCCTCAGACTTTCAACTTAATTTATTTACATCAGCATGAAGTCATGGGCTCCTATTGTATTCCATGTACTGTCATTCATAACCATCATTATTTATTTTGATGCTCAAATTGTCCCATATTTGGCCAGTGGGAGCCCATTTAGGCTGACACCTGTTTTTCACATATTCTCAACATTCTTTGAACACTTCCTCACTTCCTAACACAAAATACTTCAGCTCATCTTTTATTTTCCCCACCCCAGCCCTGGAATCAGGTATTTCCCCAAGGAACTCTGTTCCTTTTAGTGGAGAAAGATATTCAGAAGTCAGGAGTTGGATAATAGATACTCTCATTGACTGCTATAGGTGTCTCACTACTCCAAGTCCCTCTCAGTGAACAGACTTTGAGTGCAAATACACACACATACACATAGGTGGATATAGACAGACACACATTTACCTCTTGATCTACCTAATATACTGAAAACCTTGAGTTCACATCAATATTTCCAAATTCTAATATAACACCACAAACACCCTTTTAATATTTGTAATTCCCTTCTCCAAATTGAAAGACCTGGCTCCTTTTACCCTTAATATGTTTGCTGACTCGCTCAGATGACCCCTAACGTGTAACCAATCTCCCTTTGCTGCTGCCACTACTCCCCGGTACCTTCCTGGCTGAACTCAGTCTCCACATCACTGTTAGACTGCGGCCACTCTTCTCTTCTCGGACACTCTGCATCAGGCTGACATCACTGGTGCTCAACCATCACTGGATTCCCCTTCTCGCTCTGCCTGGGCTCCACTACCCTGAGCCTGGCTGCCCTCCTGCACGGATGTCTTCCACTCAGTATAACCCAATCGCTACAATGGGTTATAGCTATTAGGTTGGTGCAAAAGTAATTGCAGTTTTACATTGCTGAAATTTGCCATTTGACACTGGAATACATTTTTAAATAAATGTGGTTATGTTACAACATATCATTTTAACGCACATTTGTCACTTCATGTTTTTTATTAATGACATTACTTGTTTATTTTATATTTAGACTAGAGAAATTATGTTAGACAGAAAGAAAATTTGAGTGATTTTCTTATTTGAGTTCAAAATGAGTTGTAAAGCAGCAGAGACAACTGGAAACATCAACATTTGGCCCAGGAACCGGTAACAAAAGTACAGTGCGGTGGGGGAGGTCAAGAAGTTTCACAAAGGAGACAAGAGCTTTGAAGATGCGGAGCATAGTGGCCAGCCATCAGAAGTTGACAACAACCAACTGAGAGCATCGCTGAAGCTGATCCTCCTACAACCACACAAAAAGTTGCCCCAGAACTCAACGGTGACCATTCTACAGCCGTTTGGCATTTGAAGCAAACTGAAAAGGTGAAAAAGCTCGCTAAGTGGGTGCCTCATGAGCTGACCAAAAATCAGAAAAATTGTCACTTTGAAGTGTCACCTTCTTTTATTCTATGCAACAAACCATTTCGCGAATCATGACATGTGATGAAAAGTGAACTTTATATGACAATCAGTGACAACTAGCTTGATGGTTGGACCAAGAAGCAGCTCCAAAGCACTTCCCAAAACCAAACGTGAACCAAAAAAGTGTCATGGTCACTGTTTTGTGGTCTGCTGCCCATCTGATCCACTACAGCTTTCTGAATCCCAGCGAAACCATTGTATCTGAGAATTATACTCAGTCAGTCAACAAGATTCACTGAAAATTGCAACACCTACAGCTGGGCACTGATCAGTAGAAAGGGCCTTATTCTCCACAACAGCGCCTGCCCGCATTTCATACAACCAATGCTTCAAAAGTTGAACAAACTGGGCTATGAAGTTTTGCCTCATCCACCATATTCACCTGACCTCTCCCCAACCAACTACCACTTCTTCAAGCATCTCAACAACTTTTTGCAAGGAAAATGCTTACACAACCAGCAGGATGCAAGAAATGTTTTCCAAGAGTTCACTGAATCCTAAAGCACAGATTTTTATGCTACAGGAATAAACAAACTTATTTCTCATTGGCAAAACTGAGTTAACTGTAATGGTTCCTATTTTGATTAATAAAAATGTGTTTGAGCTTAGTTATAATGATTTAAAATTCACAGTCTGAAACTGCAATTACTTTTTCACCAATGTAAATACCACTCTCCCAATCCTCTCACATGGTCATCCTCTTCATCTTACTCATACTCTCACACCACTCACTGAGCACACCATCCCCTAATTTGGGGGCTATCCTCACCCCACTTAAGCCCTGACTTAGCATTACAGGTCACCCTCCAGCACCCAAGTCCTCCTTAAAACTCTGATATCTTAAGGTTCTGACACCCTGCTCCAGACCATCACAGCTTCCAACCTTGATTTTCTGTGAGGAAACCAACCCTGCTCAACCTCGGCTGAGTTGCTCAGAAGGTAGAAGGGAAATATCCTGCCATTCACCTCAGATTCTATTTTATATCCTCCATCTATCACTTCCCTACTTATCCCTAAATAAAGGATTCTTCTTTCATTTAGTTTCCTTATTATAAAACCAAAGTGAATTTGAATGTTTTACAGCTAGATATTTTAAAAAATAAAGTTTCTTGGGAATACATGTAAATCCATGGCTGATTCATATCAATGTATGACAAAACCCACTGGAAAAAAATAATAATAATAATAAAAATTAAAAAAATAAAAAATAAAAAAAAAAATAAAAAATAAAGTTTCTCACAATTAAATAATTAGGTAATCTGTGTCTATATGGTACTCAGAATTACAGAAAGGATGAGAATAAAGAAATAAAAGGTAGAATATTAAAAATAGATGTTAATGTCTTATTATACCTTCTAGCTTACTAGGATAAAAATGTCTTAACCACAAAATGCATTAATGCAGGCTATGAGTACAGCTGGATATCTGAAACAGAAATATCAATTTTTCAAGCTATACCAAAGTATATCTTTTCTGCCCATCTGCCTTTATTGCTCGGGAAGGCTATGATTCTCAATTTTACAATGAATGATCTCTTTCTTTCAATTCACCTGTATTTATATTTACAGCATTTTCCCTTTACTCCCATATCTGAGAAGCAATAATAGCTTTGCATTGTAATTTATTTTTGGTTAAGAATATTTAAAGGTCTAATGAGAACTAGAAGAGCTTTATGGCATCAAGTGTACCACGGTTATAAAATGGATATATACAACCTGTTATTTTGTAGATTAACATCTTTTTCTTTCATATATTTAAGATAAAAATCTTGCTTGGTAGTAGCATAAATAAATCTAAATGATTTATATCTGCCCCAGTTTTTATTCCAACAGATAGTTCAGCAATTATTCCTTATAAAAAACATTTCGTAAGGCAGTATATTGCCATATTTATACATGTGGTTCAGACTCATTTTTCATTAATTTTTCATTCATTCACTTTGTAAAATAGTACAGCACCTACTTCTCTGTAACTTCACTATCATCACTCTACACCAAACTTTTCTTGGAATACTTTTCTTGGAATACTTCAGTAGTTTCTTAACTGGTCTTTTCAGGTTTTTAGTTATCCTTGAATTCATTTTTCAATTGTAGCTAAAGTGATCTTATCCAATGCAAGAGTGATCATGTCAGGCTACAATTGTTAAGAGCACTGATTCTGGGGCCCAATACCTAGATTCAAATCTAGAGTCTGCCATTTACTACCTGTATTACCTCTGACAAACCACCTTAATGTCTCAGTTTCCTGATATGTAAGATGGACAACATGTGTATCTTAAATGATTATGAGGATTACATGAACTATGTTAAGTGTTCTGTGAATGGCAGTCTACTTCATCAACCTCAACCACATCTTTATCTGTATTTTATTGTTCTAGCCATTCTGGAAGCTTTTTGTTTTGTTTTTCCCATTTGAGAAAAGGGCCACATGCTCTATATTTGAGGACCTTTGCACATGCTACACCCTATCTGAACTCACCCTTCTGCTCTCTCCCATATACTTGTTGCCTATTGGCTCCTAATCATTTTTCAGATCTCTGTCAACATCTTTTCCACAGGGAGATCCTTGCTAGTGCTAGGTTGGGTTTTTATGTCACTATCACCTTAAAAGAATGCTGTTTCTCTCAGTCACAATACTTACTGCTTTGGGTGACTGACTAACAGCTATCCTTTCCACCATGCCTGTTTTTGCTCACATTATATCCTTAGGGCTCAGCTCAATAACCAATCAAGTTGTTGAATTAAATAAATGAATAATAACTGACACCTGTGCCATTTATTTACCCTCACCTGATGGCAGGTATTATTTTACAAATGTTACAGTTTAGTGGATTTTAATATGTATCATGATTCTAGATATCAAGAACAGTTTAATAACAAGTAGAGGTCACGTCAGATTCTGCCACTTGAGAAAACTCAAAATGGCCTCTTTAGGCCAGCTTTAGAATGCAGTTGCGATTGAGTAAATTAGATCCATTAGAAGCACTACAAAAAGGGGAAGAGGGCTTTGCAGTCACACAAACCTTTAGCTTTGCATGACAAAGGTTAACCTTTCTTATACTAGTTTCAACTTCTTCTATAAAATGAAAATACTACCACTTACTTCACAGAGCTGGCATGAAAATAAAAGAATATCAGAATGCCTGGCACACAGACATATTCCAAATTTTAAGGTCCTCTCTCTCCCAAGTTTAACTCTTCTAAAAAGTCATTTGGCCAGAATTACATAAAATGGCTTAAAATCTCTTACTAATTTATTACTTAACACTTTGCTTTAAAATGACTTGTGAAAATAATAGAGCAAGATAAAATAATTTTAAGAGATGAAAAAAAATGAAGACAAGATAACAAGAATGAATTTGTAAACAGAATGCAAACAAAAAACCCTACATATTTGCTAACAATAAACCAGAAATCTGATGGTCAGTTTTCTAGCCATAAGTTCAAAGTGGGAAATGTGAAACAGTCACAGGAAAGAGTTTCTATACAATAAAAAGCTTGAGAGAAATTTCTCCCATGAGCCTCATAAAGGATGCACTATAAAGTAGTGGGCAATATTCTAAAAGTCCTTATGGTAAACTGGCAAATTATTGAAAGTGAAAGTCGGTCAGTCATGTCTGACTCTCTACGACCCCACGGACTATACAGTCCATGGAATTCTCCAGACCAGAATACTGGAGTGGGTAGCCTTTCCCTTCTCCAGAACGTCCCAACCTAGGGATCAAACCCAGGTCTCCTGCATTGTAGGCAGATTTGTTACCAGCTGAGCCACAAGGGAAGCCCAGGAATACTGGAGTGGGTAGCCTATCCCTTCTCCAGCAGATCTTCCCAACCCAGGAATTGAACTGGGGTCTCCTGCATTGCAGGTGGATTCTTTTAAAAACTGAGCTATCAGGGAAGCCCAAATTTTTGAAGGCAAATTATTAGGACCTACAAAAAATAACCTCTCTGCATATACACTGATGGCTGGCTTCTCAACAAAGCAATTTGATAAAGATAGTGAGTATAACATTGATGGTAAAGAATGAAGATTCTAAATACAAATACCAGAATTCATATCCTAGTTCTGTCGTTTACTATAAAGTGGTTTTAGACAGAACACCTTAACCTCTGAGTCCCCAAAAGATACACTGCCTCAAATATATGAAAGAAAGAAAAGAAAGTGAAGTCGCTCAGTCGTGTCTGATTCTGTGACCCCATGGACTGTAGCCCACCAGGCTCCTCCATTCATGGAATTTTCTAGGCAAGAGTATTAGAGTGGGTTGCCATTTCCTTCTCCTGAGGATCTACCCAACCCAGGGATCGAACCCAGGTCTCCCACATTGCAGGTAGACGCTTTACCGTCTGAGCCACCAGGAAACAGTATCTTCCCAGCATCACAACTATATTCCTTTCTCAACATAGTACTAATGCCATCAATACCGGCTTTTGTTTATATGTTTACTAATAATACCATAGCAAATTAAAATGAACATTAAATTTAAAACTTAACTGAGTTTAGTAGACATTTCTCTAAAAATACACAAATGCACAATAAGCACATGAAAAGTTCCTCAATACCATTTGTCATAAGGTAAAAACAAAACCACAATGAGATACCACTTCATATCCAAAATCAAAAGGTCAGCTGTAAGTTCTGGCAAGGATAAGGATGTGAAGAATATTGCTTGTTGGAATGTAAAATACAAAACTGTCTGAGAAGCCTCAAACAGTTAAATACAGTTACCATATAACCCAGAGATTCCACTCTTAAGAATATGTCCAAGAGAAAGTATACATCCACCCAAAAACTTAGCCACAAATTTCAAAGCAGCAGTATTCACAATAGCCAAAAACAGAAACAACCCAAATATCCATTAACCGAAGGATGGGTAAATAAAATGTAGTATATGCATAAAATGGAATAGTATTTAGTAATAAAAAAAATAATGAATTACTGATTCGTGTTATTAAACACTGATGAACCTTGAAAATATTCTTATTGAAAAATGCCTGTCACAAATGACCACAAATTGTATGATTCCATTTATAAATATTATGGACATATTAAATGTCAAGAATAAGCAAATTTTTAGAGAAAGAAAGTACATTAGTGGTTTCCTAAAGCTGGTGGTAGGGGAGAGGGAGATACAGAGAGTAATTCCTAATGGGTACTGACTTTCTCCTCAGGGCAACTGAAAAGTCACAGAAGAAAAGATCAGTGGTCACCAGTTAGGGAGGAAGGAGATATGAAGACTAGCACAGAGGATTTTTAGGGCAGTGATATTACTCTGTACGATATAATAATGTTGGCTACGTGTTATTATACATTTTCCTAAACCCACAGAATGCACAACACCAAGTGTGAACCCTAATGTAAACTATGAACTTTGGGTATTAATGATGTGTCAGTGTAGGTTCATCAATCGTAACAAATGTACCACTCTGGTGGAAGATGTTGATAAACGGAGGCTAGGCATATGTAGGGGTAGGTAGCATATGGGAGATCTCTCAATTTGGCTGTGAGCCTAAAACTGCTCTTTAAAAAGTCTACTGAAAAATCAGTGGTTGGGATAGGGAAGGATGAACAGGTACAGCATGGAGGGCGAGAGTTGGGGAGGTTTGTTGTTGTCTTTGGCAAGGGGATGAAGAAATTATTTTTTACTGTAGTAAAATACTCAAAACTTTTCATCTTAAATTAGCATCTTAAAAATATACAATTCAGTGATATTAAGTACATTTATACTGTTGTGCAACCATCACCAGAATTCTTTTCATCTTCAAAACTGAAACTCTACACCCATTAAACAGCAACCACCATTCTACTTTTCTCTATGAATTTGACTAGGCACCTCAAATACATGGAATCATACAGTATTTGTCTTTTTATGACTGGTTTATTTCACTTGGGTTTCCAACTGAGCCCACACACATATTTCACTGATAGCATAACATGTTCAAGATTCATCAATGTTTTGTAGCTATGTCAGCGTTGCCTTCCTTTTTGAGGCTTAATAATATTTCATCGTATGTATACCCCATTTTGCTTTTACATTTATATGCTGACGAACACTTGGGTTCCTTCTAGCTTCTGGCTACTGTGAATAGATGTATGCATATCTCTTCAAGACTCTGCTTTCAATTCTTTTGGGTATATACCCAAAAATGGAATTGCTGAATCATATGGTAATTCTACAGTTAATTTCTGAGGTACTGCCATACTGTTTTTCACAGTGGCTGCACCATTTTACATTCCTACCAATAGTGCACAAGGGTTCTAATTTCTTCACATCCTCACCAACACTTATTATTTTCTGTTGTTTTAATAGCAGCCATCCTCATAGGGATGAGATAGGCCACAAGGGAATAAGACATAAAACTTTTCTACATGATTCTTGGAATGGTGAATACATGACACTATACATTTCTCAAAACCTACAGAACTTCACAGAACCAAAAAAGAACCTTAATATATGCAATTTTTTAAAAATCACTGAGAAAGTCAAAGGATCCCAGGAAAGAATGCAGATTGTAATAAGAGAACCTAAATGAATTACAAATGTATGAAACTATCTCACTGAAGATGAGGGGAATGGTGCTGAACTAAGTAACTTTGGAAATGAACAGTGTGTAAAACTAAAGGGGAAAGGAAATGCACATATGTACTATACTTAGTTGATAAAGTTGATTTGCAGAGGGCTATGGGCTAACAACTCCAATATTGCTATACATATATAGTGAAAAGGAACAAGCAAATGGATACAGCCAAATAAGAGTTGTTAAAGAATTTACAGATAAATAAAGGGAACAGGCTAGAAGAATATATGTGGTAATGGATTAGAGTTGGAGATATCAGGAAGAATTCATATTTAACTTAATATACAGACAGAGATGGTTAGCATTAAGAAATACTCATAAATATGTGTATATACAAAGGTTAATATACACATATATTTCTGTTTTATCAGCTGAGACTAAAACAAATAAAATCCCAGTAACAATGAGCTCATCTAGCATCCATATATAGTTTTCTTTACAACATTTAGTTTATTAAATTAGTTACAAGGAAATATTTAAAATCACATATTATATACAATAACATTGATTTAGAGATATTGCTTTCTTCACTTACACCATATATTGTTTTCTAATATCGTTCTCCAATAAAAGGAACAAGGGCTCTTTACAGAAATGGCTGATTCTAGGACTGGGGCAGGAAATATGCAGATGAATCTGTACCATTTTGTAGTCCCAGAAAGTAAGGAAGTTCTTTTAAAAACTTATTGATGGAGATGTGTTACAGGAACCAACTGAAAGATTTCCCATTGACCAAACTTGGACCAATCTGAGTAAAAGAATAAATGAAGAACTGGATTATAACTCAGAGTAGAAATATCCTTGAGTCCATACTGATATAAATAAATGATTGAATAAATTAATTAATGGGAGCTAAGAAACAAATCTTCCATGCAGAAGAATTTCAAATAAATTACGTAGACACTCCATCCTAAAAAGGGAGAGCCTAACTTCTCTCTCTTAAGGGTGGCCTATCCACAGTGACTTCCTTTCAAAGAGTACAGCACGGAAGGTGGGAGGAATCACTTTACAGTGGAGAAACCTGACAAACACTACTTCAGCCAGGTGACGGAGATCAACATCAACAATGATAAATCTTGTTGATATGTACCCTTTCATCCTATGAAAATGGCACATGATCATCCTCCCCAAAACCAGTAATCCCAGTCTGACCAGGACTAAAAAAGCAAATTCCCAAAGAAAGGTATCCTACAATTTTACCTGACCAAAATGGGAGCTCAGATGGTAAAGAAGCTGCCTGCAATGCAGGAGACCCCACCCAGATTTCTGGGTGGAGAAGATCCCCTGGAGAAGAGAATGGCAACTCCCTCCAAAGAGGAGCCTATCGAGCTACAAACCATGGGGTCACAAAGATTCGGACTCGGGTGACAACTTTCACTTTCAGTACTCCTCTAAACTCTCAACCGGATCAAAAACAGGAAAGTCTGAAAAAATGTCACAGACAAGAAATGCCTAAGGAGACATGGCAACTAAATGTAACGTGGAACAGAAAAATAAACTAGGTAAAAACTAAAAAAAATTTGAATAAACTAAGCACCTTAGTTAATAATAATGCATCAATATTGCTTCATTAACTGTAACAAATGTACCATTCTAATGTATGAATTTCAAGAAAGAAAAAAAAATTTTTAAGTAAGTGCCACTAACCCCACTGGCTGATGGCCTCTTACTCTCTGCAAACAGTTTTATAGTTTGGCATTATATCCAGGTGACCAAGAGACCTGGGAAATTACCAGAGATCTTCACTACTTCCAAGATCCAGGAAAACTTTTCATCACAAATCAACTTGTAGGCTCCTACTTCAGGACCGTTTCCTCAGTCCCTGCAGTGCCTTTACTCAGTCTGAGGACAGGTCATTTCACTATGCCCTGCCCATCGATTGTGGATACTTGCTCAAAGCATTCATCCGTTTTAGCAAGTGATATCAGCATGGCACAGGGTGCCAATCAAGAAGCAGCCACTAGACGGCAATGAAGACATTTAAGTCCTTCACCCACCAGGTCTCTTAAAATGATGGTGGGCTGTGTTAGACCCTTTAAGAATTCACCTCTAAAATATCTGCTGTCACATACAGCTGCCTTTTAACTCCCATGCTATTATTCAACTATGTATGTATCTACAAATATATATAACATAGCTGGATACAGATGTGTATCTACGTAGCCATCATTAACTCCTTAGGGACAGAGACTATAAATTCTGTGTTTTGGGTTTCCTTATACTCTTTCTTTCTAATAGAATCCTAATCTTGTCCAGGTGGCAATTTACCCAGCTTTGGACACTGGCACCTAAGGGGAAGTTTGCTGTAGGGTTTCTGGGAAAGTATTTGCCTTCCTGATAAAGAGGCAGACACAACTCATGTTCCTCTTTTCTTTTTCTATTTTTCCTTTCTTTTTCTTTTGGTCTTAAAAGCAGACATGAAAAAAATAAAAAATAAATAAAAGCAGACATGATGGTTGGAGCTACAACCAGTACATTGCAATCCTGAGGAAAAGTCCAAAGCAACTGCACAGATGCTAACTGATAGTGTTAAGTTTATAAACCCATCCCAGTGACTGCCTACCTCCAAATTTCTTGTCATATAAGACAAACTATTTCTTTAAGCACCTACCAGTAAAAAAAGGAATTAAATCAAGTTGTGGCTCCCAACAGCGTCAACAGCAATGATAGATATGACATCGAAAGAAAGACTATAGTTAACCTCCTGCACTGTCACAATAGGACTGGAAAAGAGGCAGAGGATCTGAACAAGCCCAATGTAAACTATAAAACAAAATCCCTTAAAAGACTTAACAGCCCAAATCCTAAACTTAGGGCATTATCAAAGCTCAGTATGCCCTAATCTTAACAGACATCTTTCCAGGGTCCTAAGATCACAAAATACTTAAGTCTGTTAATGAAACCCTGACTTTCATGGTGGTCCACTTGTTAAGAATCCGCCTTGCAATGCTGGGGACACCGGTTCGACCTCTAATCCAATAAGATCCCACACACCGCAGGGCAACTATGCCCATGTGCCATAACTACTGAGTCTGTGCTCTGAAGCCAGCAACTGCAACTACTGAGCCCACATGCCATAGCTACTGAAGGCCACACGCCCTAGAGCCCATGCTCTGCAAAAAGAGAAGCCACACAATCCAACTAGATAGCAGCCCCTGCTCTCTGCAACTAGAGAAAGCCCGCAGGCAGCAACCAAAACTGAGAGAGGAAAAAAAGCAATATGGAAGCTTTGGATATTATGCAAGAATAAGAAGACTAAACACAATAAAACAAAAACCCATTTTTAATATACACAAATAACTAAGTTAAGATATTGCTCCAAGATGCAAGGAGAAGACGCTATTTTAAAAGTACATTCGGGGGGGGGGCCCCTGGTGGTCTAGCGGTTAGGATTTGGTGCTTTCACTGCCATGGCCTAGGTTCAAACCCTGATTTGGAACCTAAAAGCCCACAAGCTGCACAGTTTGGCAAAAAAAAAAAAAAAAAATCAGAAAACAAGCCAAAAAAACAAAAAGTAGCTCTCAGAAATTAAAAACATAATAGGAAAAATTAAAAACTCAACCTAAGAATTTCCAGTTTCCAATAGTGGCAGGCTTGGTTATTTGGAGCAACTATGACTATTTCACTGGATAAAAACTTTAAAATATGGATAAAATATATTTCAAAAATTTTAAAGCACCAGACAAGTCAAAATAATAAGGAATTACAAAGTCACAAGTGAAGGAAAATTAGAATCCAGAAAGGGAAAAAGGGACATACCACCTATTTGCCTTAAGAATATTTGCCAATCCTGAAAATCAGGATTTTTGTTTTAGTAACATTACAAGAGATATGGAGACAAAAATCAAAATTTGACAGCCACACAAAGGAATTTCAAGCCCTGAACTTGATTTAAGGTGGTCCCAGACTATTAAAAAGCAGAGACATTACTTTCCAACAAGGTCCCTATAGTCAAAACTATGTTTTTTCCAGTAGTCATGTATGGATGTGAGAGGTGGACCATACAGAAGGCTGAGTGCTGAAGAATTGATACATTTGAACTGTGATGTTGGAGAAGACTCTTGAGAGTCCCTTGAACTGCAAGATCAAACCTGTCAATCCTAAAGGAAACCAACTCTGAATATTCCTTGGAAGGACTGATTCTGTAACTGAAGCTCCAATACTTTGGCCACCTGATGAGAAGAGCCCACTCATTAGAAAAGACCCTGATGCTGGGAAAGATTGAAGGCAGAAGGGGATGACAGAGGACCAGATGGTTGGATGGCATCACTGATTCAATGGACGTGAGTTTGAGCAAGCTCTAGGAGATGGTGAAGGACAGGAAAACCTGGCGTGCTGAAGTCCACGGGGTCGCAAAGAGTTAGATATGACCGAGCGACTGAACAACAGACTAGGAGTGACCCCAGGCACAAGGCAGAAGAAAATACAAAGCTTATACATACAATGGGACACTACAAACTAATCAGAGAAGGATGATTCTCACAGAGTCCATGTTAAATGGAAGAAGTCAGATGGAAAATAGTACATATACCATTTTTGTGAGGTTAAAAAAACCTACAAAACTAATCAATGGCAATGCAAGTCAGAATAATGACTGCCTTTGGGGATATTTAGCGGGGATGGCATAAGGAAGACTTCTGTATCTTGCTCTTGGTGGGAGTGACATGAAAGAGTGCATTCATTCTATTTTTTTAAATCTTAAGATACATATAAAAACTGTATACTTTATGAATGTTATATTGTAATGAAGCATTTACTTTAAATGAAAATGAAATAAAATTTTCGTATTAAAAAAAGTTAACAAATATTCATTGTATTCAGTCTTTTCAAATAGTAATGGAGATGGCAATGGCAACCCACTCCAGTACTCTTGCCTGGAAAATCCCATGGATGGAGGAGCCTGGTAGGCTACAGTCCATGGGGTCTCAAAGAGTTGGATATGACTGAGGGACTTCACTTTCACTTTTCACTTACTTGCATTAGAGAAGGAAATGGCAACCCACTCCAGTGTTCTTGCCTGGAGAATCCCAGGGACAGGGAAGCCTGGCGGGCTGCCGTCTATGGGTCACATAGAGTCAGACATGACTGACGTGTCTTAGCAGCAGCAGCAGCAAATAGGAAAAAATGTTACTAGTAAATGTTAATAGTAAAGAATGTTGGTCTAAGTTAACACCTAACATCTTAGATGGTCTAAGTCCAGAAAATTATTCAAAAGCAATGGTTTTTGTGTTTATTTATTTTTTGTGTGTTTATTTAAAAGCTACTTACTGTAGCAGCTTCAATGATTTTTATTTTTATTATTTATAATGGAAAAAAATCTCAACTAGCCACCATTACCATTTTTTTAAAATCTATCTGAATCACCTTATAATTTCTGTACTCTGAAAATCTTTTTTTTTTTTTAAATCAAACTTTTATGTTTTCCTAATTCATTTAACTCTCAGACTACTTACATTCACATTATTCATACATAACGACCCATTAATAGTCAAAGCATGTTAACAGACATTGTTCTCATTTTTAGAATCCAAAGGGCCATCAAATAGGCTATATATAAGATAATGATTTGCACTCAAATAATCAAGGAAATGAGAATTCAACACCTAACTAAACTGAGAAACTTCATATGAAAAAACAGAAGTAATTAAATTTCAGATTATAAAAAGGGCCCCTAATAGTAAACAAAAATAAGAGAAATATACATGTTGGGGGAAAAAAACACTAAAATAACCTTCCTTTTGACATGATTTGATGATAGAGTTCTAGCAATTCACTAATTCCCTCATTCAACAAATACTTCAGTGCTTATTACATACCTATTCCTTTTCTACAAATCCAGAATACAGCAAGAATACAAAAGGAACAAAACAGATGACTTTTATGGTCCAGAAACAACAAAATAATGGTGTGCCAAAAATAGGAAAATCTGATTCTATACATTTTTATTTTTCAACATGTAACAAATATATACTAATATTGCACATACTTCACAAGGTACTGTTAAAAGTCTGACTGGTTCTCTATCAAGAACTTACATGAAAATTGCTAATATACGGAACAAGTTTGTTTCCTATAAAACAAAAACATTTTATATAATATTTTCCTACTAGTTTTTAATATACAGCAAATATGACTATGTTCCCCAAAAGAGGATTTTTTTGTTTTCTGCTAGTGAGATGCAAATGTTTAAAGTTGAAGATTATGAAATAAGATACTATTCGTGAGTACACACAGAAGTTGCTCCATTATTACAAACCATTATTATTCTCTTGTCCTATTTTCTGCCTGCACACAGGAACTGATAAGAAAAAATAGGCAGAACAGGCTTTTAAGTGTCCAGCCAAACCTATATTTTATAGATTGGGCGAAGAAGAGAGTGCTTTTCTTTTTTTTTTTTTTTAAGATAAAAGGGAGGGGAGTAGAAATGAGTGATTAAAGGAAGTAGCAATGAAGAGGAGACCGGCTTACTCTCCAGCCTCCACCTTATTATTGTTAGGAGAGAATGGCAGCATAAGTAAGTGTCTCGATTGACTGTCGCCCTCCTTAATTAGTAACGACAGGAATACAATGTTGAACACAACAATTTCTACCCAAAAAAAAGGTAATGTAAGACATTTATACCATTACTATTTTTCAAAGACTTGAATATGCAAGAAATAAATATAAGGGGGTAGTCCCATAAGAAAGGTAATATCCAGAATATATACTCTAGAGGGAGGGGGTTAGGAAGAACTTGTCAACAGAGGATATTCTGAACAGTGATACCAATATAGGGGAATATTCTAGAGTTAGGAAAGTAGTATCACCTCAAAATGACTCTAATTCATAAGTCGGACATTACAAGCCTTAATAAATCTTACCGTACATTGCATTTCCCTGGTGGCTCAGACAGTAAAAATCCGCCTGCAGTTCAGGAGACCCTGGTTCAATCCCTGGGTTGGGAAGATCCCCGGGAGGAGGGCATGGTAACTCACTGCAGTACTCTTGCCTGGAGAATCCCATGGACAGAGGAGCCTGGCGGGCTGCAGTCCACGGGGTCGCAAAGAGTCGGACACGACTGAGCGACTAAGCACACACAGCACACAGTGTTTCCCCTTAACAGACACTCAATAATTATTTCATTTTTTAAACCACATTTCCACACTAGTTTCATGGCCTTTGAAAAAACAATGCAGCTCACAACATTAGGAGTCTTCTTTGTCAGCCTCCTCTAGATAAGTATATTCTAAAAAAATCTTAAGTAAAACCAAGATTTGGTCTAAACACTATAGACTACAATGGGACCAAGCTCCTTTGAGCTATAAAAATCTACATGTGGCCTATGATTTCATCAGCTATTTGGGTTTTTCTCCCCCTCTTCCAGTTTTTCTGTGATATAACTGACATGCAGCACTATGTAAGTTTAAGGTACAGCATAATGATTTGACTTACATGCATCATAAAATGATTACCACAATAAGTTCAATGAACATCATCCCATACAGATACAAATTAAAAAACTAAAAAAATTTAACCCTTAGGATTTACTCTCTTAACAACCTTCTATATAACATTGTTGTTTAGTCACTAAGTCATGTCTGACTCTTTTGCGACCCCAAGGACTTTATAGCTCTCCAGGCGTTTCTGTCCATGGGATTTCCCAGGCAAGAACACTGGAGTAGGTTGCCATTTCCTCCTCTGGGGGATCTTCCCAACCTAGGGAATGAACCCACGTTTCCTGCATTGGCAGGCAGATTCTTTACCACTGAGCCACTAGAGAAACTTCATATATAATATACAACACTGTTAATTTTTTTTTTTTTATTAGTTGGAGGCTAATTACTTCACAACATTTCAGTGGGTTTTGTCATACATTGATATGAATCAGCCATGGATTTACACGTATTCCCCATCCCGATCCCCCCTCCCACCTCCCTCTCCACCCGATTCCTCTGGGTCTTCCCAGTGCACCAGGCCGGAGCACTTGTCTCATGCATCCCACCTGGGCTGGTGATCTGTTTCACCATAGATAGTATACATGCTGTTCTTCTGAAATATCCCACCCTCACCTTCTCCCACAGAGTTCAAAAGTCTGTTCTGTATTTCTGTGTCTCTTTTTCTGTTTTGCATATAGGGTTATCGTTACCATCTTTCTAAATTCCATATATATGTGTTAGTATGCTGTAATGTTCTTTATCTTTCTGGCTTACTTCACTCTGTATAAGGGGCTCCAGCTTCATCCATCTCATTAGGACTGGTTCAAATGAATTCTTTTTCATGGCTGAGTAATATTCCATGGTGTATATGTACCACAACTTCCTTATCCATTCATCTGCTGATGGGCATCTAGGTTGCTTCCATGTCCTGGCTATTATAAACAGTGCTGCGATGAACATTGGGGTGCACGTGTCTCTTTCAGATCTGGTTTCCTCAGTGTGTATGCCCAGAAGTGGGATTGCTGGGTCATATGGCAGTTCTATTTCCAGTTTTTTAAGGAATCTCCACACTGTTCTCCATAGCGGCTGTACTAGTTTGCATTCCCACCAACAGTGTAAGAGGGTTCCCTTTTCTCCACACCCTCTCCAGCATTTATTGCTTGTAGACTTTTGGATAGCAGCCATCCTGACTGGCGTGTAATGGTACCTCATTGTGGTTTTGATTTGCATTTCTCTAATAATGAGTGATGTTGAGCATCTTTTCATGTGTTTGTTAGCCATCTGTATGTCTTCTTTGGAGAAATGTCTGTTTAGTTCTTTGGCCCATTTTTTGATTGGGTCATTTATTTTTCTGGAATTGAGCTGCAGGAGTTGCTTGTATATTTTTGAGATTAATCCTTTGTCTGTTTCTTCATTTGCTATTATTTTCTCCCAATCTGAGGGCTGTCTTTTCACCTTACTTATAGTTTCCTTTGTAGTGCAAAAGCTTTTAAGTTTCATTAGGTCCCATTTGTTTAGTTTTGCTTTTATTTCCAATATTCTGGGAGGTGGGTCATAGAGGATCTTGCTGTGATTTATGTCGGAGAGTGTTTTGCCTATGTTCTCCTCTAGGAGTTTTATAGTTTCTGGTCTTACATTTAGATCTTTAATCCATTTTGAGTTTATTTTTGTGTATGGTGTTAGAAAGTGTTCTAGTTTCATTCTTTTACAAGTGGTTGACCAGTTTTCCCAGCACCACTTGTTAAAGAGGTTGTCTTTTTTCCATTGTATATCCTTGCCTCCTTTGTCAAAGATAAGGTGTCCATAGGTTCGTGGATTTTTCTCTGGGCTTTCTATTCTGTTCCATTGATCTATATTTCTGTCTTTGTGCCAGTACCATACTGTCTTGATGACTGTGGCTTTGTAGTAGAGGCTGAAGTCAGGCAGGTTGATTCCTCCAGTTCCATTCTTCTTTCTCAAGATTACTTTGGCTATTCGAGGTTTTTTGTATTTCCATACAAATTGTGAAATTCTTTGGTCTAGTTCTCTGAAAAATACCGTTGGTAGCTTGATAGGGATTGCGTTGAATCTATAGATTGCTTTGGGTAGAATAGCCATTTTGACAATATTGATTCTTCCAATCCATGAACACGGTATGTTTCTCCATCTGTTTGTGTCCTCTTTGATTTCTTTCATCAGTGTTTTATAGTTTTCTATGTATAGGTCTTTTGTTTCTTTAGGTAGATATACTCCTAAGTATTTTATTCTTTTTGTTGCAATGGTGAATGGTATTGTTTCCTTAATTTCTCTTTCTGTTTTACAATACTGTTAATTATAGTTACCACATTGTACATTATATCTCTAGTACTTAAAACTAGAAGTTTATAGCTTTGGACTGTCTTCATCCAGTTTCCTTCCTCTCCTTCCCTACCCTCACACGAATCTCTCTGTGAGTTTGTTTTCTAAGTTTAACTTATCTACAACATTATGTTAGTTCCTGTTATATACCATAGTGATTCAGTATTTCTAAACATTTCAAAATGATCACCACAGCAAGTCGAGTTACCATTTCATTGGCTATTTTGGCAGTCACATCATCAGGTGAATTTATAAGAACTACCTTTAGAGGTCAGTTTTTTCCCAATCTGTAAAAACTATTAACCCAAATACTACAACTTGAATTCATCATTTCAGCTTCCGATCATTTAGACCTTCTTCAATTGTTAATAACTACACAACCTAAACTTATTATCACCTACGAAGGCTTTCGGAACCATAAAAGCTTCCTCAAGGATCCAATTTTTAATCAGTAATCAATACTCTGGGTAATGCAATGAACTATTAATTCAAGTGGGCAAACATGTATGATCACCAGCAGTCACTGTATTAGTGAAAACAAAAAGATTAACCCAGTCCCTACACTCAAGGACTCAAAAGTCTAGTTTTTCACGTTTACAATATAAGTGTTAATACAGAAGTGCTACCAAAGATAGAAAGCATTAAAGGGTTAAGACTAGAAGTGTAAAATAAAGAATTCACTGAATCTATCAACCAAACGCACATTTTTTAATTTCTTCCAAAATTATATCATGAGCTTTGTCATATGCACCTAGCTAGAAATATGATGAAAATAATAATGGCTTTCAAATTATACACTCTGAAAACTAAGGGCCAAAAATCATAGACCAGGAAACTAAGGCACAGAAAAGGTTTATGTATCTATAAATTAAGCAGACATTTGAACCTACTTCATAATTTCCAGACTAGTTCCCTCATTTCCCCAGTGATGAGGGAGCAAATTTTTTAATAAATCACAATATGAATGTGACCTATGCAAACATTTTTTTCTATCTATATATATACTCACAATCCATACATAAACTGATTTTTTTTCCTCATTGACCTTTAACTTGCTCCTCAAAAAACTAAAAAACTATCTCCTAATAAATAAAAGATAGGACTTCTCCAATTTCTAATTTCCTTATTTGTAAAAAGGGCTAATCATTACAAAATCTATGCTTTGCAAAATTATTAATTCATGTTTAGACTTCTCTATCTACCATTCTTCCTATGGTAATAAAGAAATCAACATAATAAACAATGCATCCTGAAGAAATGAATGTCACCTCTTTGAGTGTACCACCCAGAATACAGAGCCCAGAACTGAGTCCCTAGCATATATTCACTACCTTACTTAAATGCCCATTTGGAACACAAGAAATCTCTTAAAGCACAATTTATTACCAGTTAACTTATATCCACAAACAAAAATCTGACACAACCAATTTAGCCTATTACTATTAGTTCTGTACCCCAGAGTCAGTATTAGAATCGTTTAATTTATAACTTTATTCTCAAGTTTAACGTTAAGACTTAAGATAGCAATAAACTCCAATGAATATTATAAGAAACAAACAAGTTTGAGTGCATAACTGCTTTACCATATTTTCTTTTGTTAACAATATGTTCTCAGTGAGGTTTAACTTTGGGACAATAATGTGATCCTACAGATGAAAACAGTATTAAGAACTGGTTTCTAAATTCAAATTTTCAATAGAATTTTCCCAGCCTCAAATTCCTCAATGGCAAGAGCAGGTGTTTGTTACAATCTTATCGAAGCACAATATCCTTATTCAAACTGAGATTTGTAAAAATAAATAAATAAAAACAACATCAGGAAATCTACGCCTTGCCAATGCAGGACACAGGTTCAATCCCTGATTCGCAAAGATCCCGCATGCAGCAGAGCAACTAAGCCCATGCTCCACAACAGCCAGAGAGCAGCAATACTGAGCCCCCTGTCACAACTAAAATCATCTGTGCCTAATTCTGAGGTACTAGAGTCTGAGTCAATCTAGTGCATGCTTTGCCAAGCACACCGGATTGGCAGAGTAGGGATCAGGGTGCGGTTACTGGTGACAGAAGGAATCCAAACTTCTTTACCAGACTAGGAATTCAAGTATGAATGCTTCAAATAGCTTCTTTATCATTAAATCAATGTGAAAACGGGTCAACCATGGAATTACATTCTTTTATTAATGTTTCCCTGACATTAACTTTGCTCAGACCTGGGGCTTCCGAGGTGAGTCACTGGTAAAGAAACAGGTTCGATCCCTGAGTCCAAAGAAGCCCTGGAAAAGGAAATGGCAAACCACTCCAGTGTTCTTGCTGGGAAATCCGACGGACAGAGGAGCCTGCCAGGCTCCAGTGCATAGGATCGAAGAGTCCGCTGCAACTTGAACTGGCACGCTGCAACTATTGAAGCCCGCATGCCCTAGAACCAGTGTTCCACAAGTGAAGCAACTGCAAAGAGAAGCCCCTGCTCTCCGCAACCAGAGGCAGCAACAAAGGCCCAGCACAGCCAAACTTAAATAACTAACTAACTATAAAAACCCAGGAAATCTACTTAAATTTTTCTAAGGCCTCTTCTGGTGCAAACAGTTCTCTATACCAATTTCTACTTATTTAAGGTGTAAGCATCCAGTTGCTATTAGTTGATTCCACGTTATTTAATTCCTAATCTTTCCCTCAAACCACTAAAGAACAAGTTAAAACCTGGAGATATATGAAATTTTAAGAGAAAAATTAAATTTTTTCATTCCAAAAGGATACCAAATAATTTTTAGTTATAACAGAAATTCCCACCTCTTCTACGGTTTACCTTTCTAAATTGCTGAAAAACTACCCAAACACTGAACGTAAATCACTGAACTAGGAGATAGGTAACTGCTTCTGATTGTATTATATTTTTAAATTAAAATATTTTTAAAGATCACATTTTAGTCTTCACTAAAATATTTTGTTTCTCCTTAAAACTGCTTTTCAACAGTGTAATGCAAAGCAATTTTTTCCAGTCTAAATTAAGTTAAATCTAAACAATATCCCTCCACTGTTTTACTAGTTATACTTTTAAGTATTCTGCTTACATTTTCCTTCCTCTGAAACGTGGATCATACAAGCATGTAAAAACAAAAATATTTTCTAATTATGAAATTGGAAAATAAAACATGTTCATCTCCTTTAATTAAGACAAACTATAATCAATTACAGAATGTCCTATGTCAATGGGAAGAGATCAATAATGCCTGAGACTCTAACCAAAGCAAAAAATTAAAGCTCACATAATTTACTACACAATCCTCCCCAATACAGGTATAATTAATGCTATCTAAGAACGTAAATGGAGAGGCCCCTGGGGTATTTTCTCTTGGGCGGTGTGTTTACAGAATGGGCAAACACTTGCCTAGAATGTTGCAGATTTCTGGGCTGGCTTAAGTTCACCAACTAGATGAACTCTAAAGTTCAATTCTAAGATTCCCAATCTGTGAGTAAAACGAAACATAAAACACTGTGCCCTTCAATTAACCGATCTACCTTCACTGCCACCCTAACTGGATGCATGGAGACAAAAAACTTCTTTCTCTTGCAGTGATTTCAGCAGATCCTGGTTAACAAAAGGCAAGGAAAACATGCACAGGTGGGATAAAAAGGGGAATGGCTGAAATCAAGAGGTTCTCGGGACAGCGCCCCCACGTTCTCCGTCCCTCCGCGGCACCTGAGAAATCACTGCCCGCCACACCTCCACCCTTCCCGTGGAGGCGTCACGAGCCAATTCTCTGACCTATTACAGTCCACCCTCACCTGGCCAGACACTGGGCATTGTCTAGAACCTTCAGCGACCAAGAAAGGCAAGTAGGAAAAAGAAAGAAAAGCGAGAGGAGTGAGAATAAAGAACAACAGAAGGGAAGTAAAGCAATCGGGAAGCCGTGCGATTTGGGGAATACTGGCTTCCCCAACGATCACTCAATTTAATTCAGATCACAAAAGCCACCCCCCTAGCTGAAGACAGCAGCCAGAGGTGGCCCAGCTAGAGTCCCCGAAGCCACTCCGGTCAGAGCACGGAGACAAGGAGAGGGAAATGGGCGTGTGGGCTGGGCCTGCCTGGCCAGAGGCCGGACTCGGAACAAAGCCGCCCGGCTCCCCCTACCTGGGGCGACGGCTGCGGGCGGTGCCTCGCGGCTCCCCGCGTCGCCCCGGTCCGGAGACGCCCTCGCCCCAGGGACCCTCGCCCGGGCTCTGGGCCGCGGCGAGCCCCCTCCCCGCCCGCGAACACCGCCCCTTCGGGACAATGGGCCCCCTCCCCCGCCTCTGGGAGGGGAGGCACAAAGGCAGAGAAGCGCGGCCCGGCACCGAGCCAGGCGTCCGGAAAGTGAAGGCGGCGGAGAGCGGGGAAACCGAGAGGATGGCGGCGGACGCGGCCACCGGCGGGCAGCTCCCCCGGCCGTCCAATTCGCTGCCCTCAGCCCCACCGCCGCGGCAGGGGCGGGAGCGCCGACCAGCAGCCTCTCAAGCCCTGCCTAGAGGGAAGAGGGGTTCTCACACAAAGAACAGCAGTACCCCCAACCCTTTGCCAGCGCCGGGGACCGCCCGACGCGCTCCGGTCGCCGACGCCTGCCCAGCCCGAGTCCCTCTGGGGCCAGGGTCCGCGCGGGGCGCCCCTCTCCCCGACTCACCCACAGCTCCGTGCCCCAGCTCATGGCGGATCCTGAGGTCCCCCGAGCCGCCTGGCTGCCCCGCTGTCCGTCGGTCCGTCGGCTCTGCCGTCAGTCTGCCCGACCTCCCACTGGCGGGCTCGCGGCTGGCTGCTCAGCCTCCAAAGGTGCCGCCACCGCCGGGTTCCCCAGTGAGTGAGAAAGACGCGACTGGAGGAGCCGCCGCCGACGCCGCGTCCCCGCCTCCCGGAGCCGGCTGGGAGGGGGCCAGGGCCGAGGGGAGGCGGGACGCGGAGAGGGGAGGGGGCGGGGCGCGATGCACCCTGGGATCTGGGCGGACCCGTGCTTGCCCGCCGAGGCAGGCAGGGTCCGCTCTGACTGGAGGGTCTGCCATTCGCACAACTCTTCCTTCCCGCCCAGTCTGTTACCCCTACCTCCGGGCTCGGACTGTCCCACTGCCGCCGCAGCCACTAGAATATCTGTCTCCAAAAAGGAAAGGGAGAGAGGGCAAAGTCGCCCACCGCCCTTCTCTGCCCTGTGCCCCCTTAAATGAGGCGGCTCTTTACTGCCTCTTGCCTCCTCCGCTTGGGAGAAACCCAGACAAGGAAACCTCATCCAAATCCTTGGGTTTAGATTGTGGAGAGTTGTATTTTACTTATAAGGAAAAACAAGTCTTAATGGTTAAGGTGATCTTGGGAATCACTAAAACGTGTAGAACGTTAAATATAAATGCAACGTGCCTCTGATTCTGTTTTTAATAAAATATTTCTATAAGTTTCGCCAGGAAATCATAAAAAGAAGTCGATCTTTCAGCATTCATTTGGGATTGTTGTGATGACAGGGGTCTTCCCTGATAGCTCGGTTAGTAAAGAATCCGCCTGCAATGCAGGAGACCCGGGACAGGAGATGGAAGATAATGGAAAATGTGACCCGAGGTGTCACCTGCAGGAAAGGAGAACTGAGCTTGCCCCTTTTCTGGAATGGGCACCTCGCGCGTGGGGGTTGGATGGGAGGCAGATTCCTAGCCGATAGCTCAAAGAACCTATTCCGAACTTCAGATATCTTTCACTCAAGAATATCGCAACCCTGGATGCAGGGCCACCATTTCCTTTTTTCTCTGTGGAGTTACTTCCCGGCCTTACTGAGTAATCATTAACCGCAGTCAGCAAGTTTGACCTGTTGCTATTAGACATCAAAATATGCTTAGCAACTTCCTAACGAATGCTTGAGCATTAATTACTTGTCTCCTAATCACACACACACACAGTTCAATCCAGTCACTAGTGGTAGAGCACTCCTCAGAGTGTCTTGACAGCTGAGTGTTTTTAAGTTCTCCCAACTGACTAGTCAGCATTTGAAACTCCTCCCCTATTATAGGGCCTGCTCAGGTGCCCCAGTCTCTTCCGTTTTAATCTTTGTTCCTGCCTAGCTGTACTTCCTTCTGGGTTTGAGGTAAATATTCTGAGCCTTCCTGACTGTCCAGCCACCACTCTTGCTAAATTGTTTGCTGCAGTTCTCTGAGTCCCCTGGAGCATACAAATGCCCTCTTCCAAGTGGGTTATAGCCAATATTTAAATGCTGAAGTGCGCTATGCAGTGAAAAGGCTAAACACTTTTCTCTTTCCAACATTTTTCTATTTATATCACCTAACATTGCTATCCACCTCTCCTCTCCCTTAAAAAAAATGGTGTGCTTTCCCTTCAAAAGTAAAATAGTCTACTGTTCACAATAAAGATTATCAACCATACTGTTTACACAATTCCCCAACTGTACATAAAGTCTTATTTCCTAAATGATCATTTTTCTTCTTCCAAAATTTCTGAACAGAGCTCCACACTTAGAGCAATTAATTTCTCTTCAAAAAGTTAGGTTTGGGGCCATCAAATTCAGAAAAAAATTTTGTTGATCTACATTATCATAAAATACTCTTGGAACATTTTGGCTAACAAACACCCAGAGGTGTTTTACACACACATATATAATCACACACAAATATATATTAGCAGCATGGCAGCTTATAAGGCTGTTGATCTTTGTCATAATCAAAATACATTGGGTACTAAATTATTTTTGTATACAAGATTTAATCTTTATGGACCTATGACCAGGTATTTTGTGAGCAGTTCAAACACATTTTATCTCTAAAAAAGGTAAAACATAACTTTTAGCATCTTGAAAGCAAAGTCTCCTTTGTATAAGAGCAATCTATTATTAATATACTCCAGATATTACCCCCAAATCATGTTTTGCATCATTAAGTGATAAAATTCTGTCAAACCAATTATATCCTTTTGTTGCTTGACCTACTTTGGGAAATCACCAGGTACTTTCTGTCACAGAAACTACATATTTTTTGAGGTAATCAACACTATATTTTTTTGAGGTAATCAACACTAAGAAGGAATCAAGGGAATAATATTCTAAATTTCTCTATATATTTTTACAATGGAGCCCCTCTACTGATTAAACTTGAAGGGACTCAAATTACACAAGCTTATTAGCAATTTTAAAAATTCTTATACTGTCTTCCTATTTATTATGAAAAATAATTGTCATTTAATGCATTATATCCTCGGGCATATATTTGAACTCTACTCCATGATAAGTCATTGAACTGTTGCATTTTCTTTTGCATATTTTTATCATGTATTAATTAAAATTTAAGTCCCTTCTATAATTTTTTGTTATAAACATTTAGCTAATGCTCTTTTCAGTTTCAAATTTTCCAGACATAAAAGGCATACAGATGGCTAACAGGTACATGAAAAGGTGCTCAACATCATTAATCATCAGAGAAATGCAAATTAAAACCACAGTGAACTATCATTTCACATCTGTCAGAATGGCTATCATCAAAAAGAACACAAATAACAAATGCTTATGAGGATGTGAAGAAAGGGGACCCCTCACACACTGTTAGTGGGAATGTAAATTGCTGCAGCCACTGTGGAAAACAGTATGAAGGTTTCTCAGAAAAACTAAAAATAGAACTACCATGTGACCCACCAACTCCACTCCTGGGTAAATAATCAAAAAAAAAAAAAAAAAAAAAAACCCACTAATTTGAAAAGACACATGCACCCCAGGGTTCCTAGCAGGTGTGTGTGTGCGCGCTTCCTTGGTGGCTCAGCACTTAAGAATCCTTCTGCCGATGCAGGAGACACGAGTTCAACCCCTGGGTCAGGAAGATCCTCTGGAGGAGGGCATAGCAAGCCACTCTGGCATTCTTGCCAGGAAAATCCCATGGACAGAGGAACCTGGCAGACTTTAGTCCATGGCGTCGCAGAGAGTCAAGACACGACCGACACGACTGAGCACATACACACAAAAATATATGTGTGTGTATCACAATGAAATACTACTCAGCCATACAGAAAGGCTGAAATCTTGCCATTTGCAACAACATGGATGGCCTCATAGGGTATTATGTTAAGTGAAATAAATCATACAGAAAGAGACAAATTCTGTTATATCACTTATATTTGAAATCTAAAAAATAGACTAGTGAATATAACAAAAAAGAAACAGTCTTACAGAAGTGGGAGGGAGGCTCAAGAGAGAGGGGCTATATGTATAGCCATTCACATTGTTATACAACAGAAACTAACATAACATTGTCAAGCAATTACCCTCCAATTAAAAATACATTTTAAAAAATGAAACAGACTTACAGATATAGAAAACAAACTAGTGGTTACCAGTGGAGCAGGGAAAGGGGGAGGAGCAAGGTAGGTATAGAGGATTAAGAGGTAAAAACTACTATGTATAAAATAAATAAGCTACAAGAATATATAGTGAAACACAGAAAATATAGTCAACATTTATAATGATTATAAATGGAATATAATCTTTTAAATTGTGAATTTCTATTTTGTACACCTAAAATTTGTATAATATCACACATCAATTATACCAGAAATTTAAAAATTCCTGGCATGAATTTCCTTATTAAATCAGATTTTGAAACATAGTTATTCACTGCTACACTCTGAAATATAGAACAATTTATTAGTCCAAATGTATGAACCTCCAAACATAAATCAATCCCTGTCAAAATTAAATTTTTGCAAAAGTTTATTACACGTATTGATGTAAAGTTAGTAAAACTTTTACACATTTTGAAAAGTGTTTCCAAAGATAAAATTAAAATTTAGATCAATTTAATATTTGGAGCATAGAAAAGTTTTCAATGCATGCATGTGTCAATGTCCCATCCATAAATGATTACAAATCATACAGAAGCTCCATCACTGAAAGCCAACAATCTCTAACATTGTTGTTGTTCAATCACGCAGTCATGTCTGACTCTTGGCAACCCCATGGACTGCAGCACGCCCCACTTCCTGTCCACCACCATCTCCCCGGGCTTGCTCAAACTCACGGCAGTTGAAGCAGTGCTGCCATCCAACCATCTTATCCTCCTGTCATCCCCTTCACCTCCTGCCTTCAGTCTTTCCCAGCATCAGGGTCTTTCCAATGAGTCAGTTCTTTGCTCAGGTGGCCAAAGTATTGGGGCTTCAGCAACAGTTCTTCCAATGAATATTCAGGATTGATTTCCTTTAGGATTGGATGGTTTGATCTCCTTGCTGTCCAAAAGACTCTCAAGAGTCTTCTCCAACACCACAGTTCAAGAGCATCTATTCTTTGGCACTCAGCCTTCTTTATAGTCCAACTCTCACATCCATATATATCTCTAGCATAAACAGTAGCAATTCCTTTCTTGTCATTCAAATATCTTAAGACTATGTCTTAAAACTAAAAATATAGAGGCAGTGTCCAGAAACAGAATTATTACCTACATAGGATGACCAGAACAATCAAGCTAAAACTACCATTAGGAAGAATATCAAGGCAATGTACTTGGCACCTGTGTTTAAATGCTTCAAATGTAGCAGCACACCAGAAATGTGATCATACTAGAATACTGATTCACACAGCCAAATGAATAATGGTACTGGTTAGTTAATAGTAATCACTACTTTTCTACACTAACAGTTTTCCTAACCAAAAATTGGAAGAAATTCAAATGTCAAGAGCATAGTTTAAGGTGAAAAGAAAGAAAGAAAACCACCAATTATTTTGTCTTTGGGGATTCTGCTCTCCATTATTGAATACAGTTAAATCATTTTATATAACTTCTTTAATAAAACTTGGCAAAAAGTAAAAGAAATTTCTACATAAATCATATGGAATGGATTTGCCTAAAGAAGTAACTCATTTCCAGTTTTCTATGGTGACTGGTTCTTTCTCACTGGTCATTATAGAATTGTGTAACTCTGCATGCTGCAGTCCCTGGGGTCCTCAGAAACCACTTAGCGACTGAACAAAAAGCATTTAGGTATTCATTTCAGTTAAATTCTCCTTAGAGTTGGGAGACCTGATATAACAAAAGTAACAGATTTCTTCAGGCATTTATTAAACCTTCGCAAGCCCATTTAAAATTTCCACAAATTATATGTCTAAAGTATTCCTAAAAAAAAGTAATAAATAAATAAAATAATAAAGTATTCCTTTTTTGTTGTTATTGTAGGGCTCTTTTGGGAGGTGGCTGGTTGACAAAATTTCAAGATATGCACATCCGTTAACAAAAAGAACACTTAGTTCTCTATTTTCTTTTTATAAAATCCAATCAGATGTATCATATGCACTTACAGAAATAAAACCAGGTTTTACATGCTCATAAGGGCCACTTGTTAAGTTCTCAGGAATTTTGCAAACAAGTTGTTTAAAATGTAAGATTATGTCAATGTATGGCAAAGACCACTACAATATTGTGGAGTAATTAGCCTCCACCTAATAAAAATAAATGGAAAAAATAAATAAATAAAATGTAAGATTAGCATCTGTCATGGTGAGAGTGTTTATGCCACAGAAATTGGCAAATATTATAAATCAGGGTTGTTTTTTTTCCCTTGGAGAACTAATTACTAAACATCAGCACACCACTGTTTAAATCCAATGCGGATTATCAGTGAAGGAAATGAAAATAAACTATTAGCTACTAAGTGGAATAATAAAATTTAATTTTACTGAGTCCAATTCAAATGTATTTGGAATACTCAGGATATAACCAGATCACAATTTTTTCTTCATTTCCTATGTAACAGAATCATACCCACTATGGTAACCCTTGTTTCTATTGTCTCATATTAGGATTCTAACATTTGTAAGTCTTTTTCACTTGATATTTATTATTATTGTGTTATTGATTCACTTTAGAAGTTATAAATCACAATTTTTCATTCTCCATTTCAGGATTTTATGCTACTTACACTTAATGAAGTAATATTAAGTCAGAAGCACTGGTTTAATATTACTTTTGCTCATAATAAAGATTATTTAAGTAATCAATAAAAGTTACTTCTCAGTAGACTTACAGTGGTGATCATTTCATGATGTATACAGTGCAAATCATTAGGCTCTATACCTGAAACTAATGTTGTCAGTAACACTTAAAAAAAACACCTCTAGGCTGGTTCTCTTCATCCTTGTCCAAACCCAATTAGCTAAGATTTTAATGCTTATTTTAAAGACCAAAATATCTCAGACTTTAGATATTTTAAATTCTTTCAAAGAAAAATAATCTACTATATATAAATTCTAGAATTTTTTATTTTTTATTTTATAAAATATATTTATTGTATTTATTTTATAAAATTGTACTAATACAGTTTTATCTCATTAGAAAAAAACAGCAAGTTAAAGCCACATATTTCAAAATAAGCCAACAACTATCCAATTTCTGGTTAAACTCTGAGGATTGACTATAGTCTGAAGAGCCTGGTCCTATAGTTATAATCTAGGTCATCTCTAATACAGGACAATCTACAGAGAATTAGTTGAAATAGCTTCCAGTAGATGAAAATTTTCTGTAGAGTTGCCATATTTAGCAAAAATACAGGACTCCCAGTTAAATTTGTTTCAGATATTGCAATTATTACAATGGGACACACCGTAAAAAAAAATTATTTTTTGTCTATCTGAAATTCAAGGTTAACTGGACATCCTCTATTTTATCTGGTGGCAATACTAAGTACGCAAGCTGATCCTAAACACCCTAGGTCAGGGACTCTCAACCAGATGAATTTGGACCATGGGTTTGAGGGAGTTGGTAAACACTTGAAATGGGATATAAAAGATTTTAAATAACTGCCTATAGCTTTTTCTGAGGAACAAAAGCATAGCTTTTTTCAGTGACTCTTAATGAAGAATTTGTTTCAAAATCTCTTGGAGATTTTATTTAAAAATTTGTGCCTGACAAGGTTGAGAGCATTGGTAAGAGGATGCTATCATTTTTGTTTAAAGGGAGGAACTTTTAAATATGCATTTATATGCAGAGAATACCTCTGGAAAGACACACAAGAAACTGAAGGAGAGGGGAACTTGGAGACTCAGGTGAAAAGATGTCTTATTTTTCATTATTACTTTTTGGTACCATTTAATTTTACTCTATTATCCACATGTTATATGCCTAAAACTGCAAAAATAACAACAGTGCCAAGGCCTCACTCTAGGCCTATTAATTCAGAATTTCTAAATTTCCAGCAGTTGAGCCATAATGCTTGTCTGTGGTTCTTTTTTTCTTTTAACTCCCCAGTGTATTTAGATTACACACTATTCTATGGCATTTGCTAAAAAACAACAAATGCAAATACACACACTCCACGCTCACACACATACCATCCCCTGTATTTCCCAGGAAAAACCCCCAAAAATAAATGACTCACTTTAGCATGCTGGAGGGTACTTGTGTAGAACCGACAGGTGAGTCAAATCTGTCCACGCTCCGGATGGTGAGACAAGAAACAGCTCAATATTTAAGACTCTGAATTAATGTTTTGGGCTACTAGAGTACATGGAGTAATTGAGGAGTTGCTTACCCCTCTGTTAAGTAACTTGCCTTTTCTTCAGTTCTAGTGGCCGTGGCCAGGATTAGCAAAATCTGCCATTCCTGAAACCCTTGCTAGTGTTCTGGAATCATAGGAATTCTCTACGTCAGGAACCTGCATCCGGCAACAGCCCACCTGTTCACAATTTATCTTGTTAAAAACAAAGGGAGATCAGCCTTGAAAATTCCGAGCAGACGAAATCCCTTTGACAAAGAAATAAAGCTTAATTTAGCTTGTTTGGGGGAGACTTACCTGACCTGGGTCATTTCTTGCTTATGCCTCTGGAAATCATAAGCAGAATTTGTACTGTTATCCAAGATTGATATGAAGCAACCACTGAAAATTCTAATATGATAACCAACCACTGTGAAGAATAAATGGTACTGTTTTCTCACTATGTAAGCTACTTTATGATAACATACCCCTGAGCCTCATTCCATGTTTTGGTTTGAGCGCTCCCAGTTTGCAGGCTGTCCTTTTTGGTATGTGTACAATAACCTTTTACTCATTACTACTTCAGTGATTCATGGGTTTTTCTTTGGTTATTTCTCAACCTTTGACAACCTCCTCCTACCCACTACTCAGCAGATGTTCTTCAATATTGAAGGAACAACTACAGTTTTCAGGATTAAACCTGCAAAGAGAAAACTGCCCCCAGCTGAGTGTGCTGGAGCACTACTTGGGTCATTCTTCTGAAACCAGCCTTAAAAAATGGTGTCTCTTCTTTACCCCTGCTCTCTCCATTTCAGCAAAATTGGCAAACACAAATGCTGAGAAAAAAATTAATTTTTATTCCCTTTTCTTAGCGTTCTATTTCTGGTCCACTGTGCCCAGAGGAAAGGAATGCCACAAATTACATGACTGCACCACAATGTATGCAATGCATTTGACTCATTTACAAAAACAACTCTGGACCTTATTATGAACCTGTGCCCTAGAAAATAGTGTCTGGTATTCTTCTATTGACGGTAGTCCTGGGCATTCTTTTTTTTTTTTTTTCCTGGGCATTCTTACAAATTCTCCTTCAGCTTTCCTATTTAATTTTCTGAGGTCATTATGGGTAGTATTTCCTTTATTCTTTGGAAGACAGTGATCCAAATTTTCCCATGATGGATCCTAAATATTTTGTTGGTTAAAAGACACAGGAAGGATAGTCACACTAAAACCCTCAAGCTCACATTTTCAAGAAAAAAAAAATTTACAGAACTGTGAATTTTGTATTTTCTCTAGAATGATAATATTCAAGAAACTTCATGATATATATGGCCCCTAACTACCCCTCTGCCCACCTCTTTCTTTCCCGGGCCCTTGTTCCTAAACTCCAGCCACACCCAGCTGTGGGTAGTTGCACAACTGCCTGGGTACCCTATCAAGCCTCTGGGCGTGTGTCCCTCTCCAGCTGGTTAACTCTTACAAGATCTGAAGTGCAAATCTCATGTGTGATGACTCTGAGAAGTCTTCTGTGAATCTCCCTTGCCCTCTTCTTTTACTCTCCTGACTTGGAACTTGATGCTTCTTTGTATGTTCTTACTGTCCTCTAAGCAGATTATAACTCAGTCTTCTTACGTATCTGTCTTCTTTGAGGACAGATTCATTCTTGGCACAGAATAGGTACTCAATTAACATTAGTAAATGGATATGAAAGTTTCTGGATAATAATGGATTAAATAATAAGATTAAATTAAATAATGGATTAAACAAGAATCCATTATTATTTAAAGAATAAATAAGCTTTAAAGTTGCCTGTAGATATAGGTGAGTCATATTTCCAGCATTGATTCTAAGATTATTTTATGTCAAATACCTGTTATCTCATTCTTAATTTGTTTGCTTTCAAATTACCAATAAACTGGAATTAAAATGATTTAAAAGAAATCTTAAAGTGAAAGTTATTTATGAAATAATGTTCCTAATTGCACTTTTCTGTACAGGAAAAGAACTGGTAAGAGCTAATTATTTTAGATTTGTGAAATTCACAGAAATGTTTGTAGATTTTTTAAAAATGAATAAATTCCCTCAAACTTGAAAGTTTTTTTAAATGGCATGTGAAAATGACATCAGTTTGTTACCATTTTAAACTTGTTCAGAAATCCAGATTAAAAGAAAGTGTTTAAAAATTAATGAAAAGAATTCAGAAAGGCCATGAAAGCAACAATGACTTCCACATTCCTGGCAAAAGATCAGCAGAGGTGAGTTAACGGCTTATTAACCATGAAGAAAACAAAAAACAAACAAAAAAAATGAAGCAAGCTTAAGGCTGATTATTTTTAAGTGTAGAGAAAGTCAATTCAACTATGATTCCCAAATTTCTAATCTAAACAAGTTATCTTTTTCCATTGTTGCTTTTCTAAGGAAGTATATTTGCAGATATAGATTTAAATGTATTTAAGTACAAGAGATAATTTGGCAAGGCTTAAATAGAAAGACAGCCAGATACGACCATCTATGAAAACATATAATCATAAATTTCAAGAAATAGTAAATGAGTTAATCTACATTAAGAATAAAAGATACAAAGTACAGAAATAATTTTAGAATATAACACCTCTTGTTTAAAACCATACAATCTTGTATTTCAAACATCTGGGGACAGAATTCATGGTTTGTTTTCTTCATTCTTTACCAAGCCTACTATGAAGAGGTAGGAGTGAAAACATTTGGTTTTATATTATTTTTAATATATATTATTTACATTATTATGTTTGTTTTCTAATGCTTGAATCTGTTCATACTTCCCCAACTTCATGGTAACTAAAATCTTCAAAGGTTTATATCAGATCAGCTAACAAGAAAGTTTAATGCAAGCTTTGAGGTTGATTAATTGATTTTAAAGTATCAGCAGGTTCATCTCTAAGTCTATATAATCTGCTTCACTTCAAGAAAATTGTTTATCCTTTACTTTAAATTCCCCCAAGAAAGGAGAGTTAAACTCCCCAGAAAGTGCAATACATTTTGGATAATGATGAAACTATACTCTATTATAATCAAATGTGCTCAGGTTTTGTCAAAGTTGTACAACTGTCTACACATTAAAGGATTTTAGTGACATTTTTCCCCAGAAAGCTCTACCAAACGATGAACTTTGTAAAATATGAACATACTCTATTTTACACAAATTTGATACAGCTTTAAAAAATCTGAACATAAAACATCCAAGTTAGCACTGCAGAGTAGAAAAGCTACAGCCTCTTTCAAAAATGGTGCTGCATCACCTAAATACCCACATGTAAAAAAAAATAAATCTGACCCCTACTTCATATGATACACACAAAATCCAATTCCAGATAGACTTTTGATCTGTGAAAATTAATACAATGAAACTTCTGGAACATACCATGTAAGATCATCTTCATGACAGTATAGGTGGAAATCTTTTAAAGAGGATACAAAAAGCACTAACCGTAAAGGAAAAAAATGATAAATTAGAGTACATTAAAATTTATCAAAAAGTTCTCCTAGAATGAAGGAATATATTAGCAATACATATGCCCAACAAAAGACTCATATCTAGACTATGTAAGGAACTATATAAAACAATAAAAGAGACCACATGATAGAAAAATGGCAAATTACCTGAATCAGCACTTCACTTAAGAAAATATTCATATAGTCTATAAATACATAAAAAGTGTTTAACTTTACTAGATACCAGAGACATGCATATTAAACCCCACAATGAAAAATTGCTACATGTATATCAGAATGGTTAAAATTTAAAAGGTTAATAATACCAAATGTTGGTAAAAATGTGGAACAATGGGCTATCACATGCTATATGATCCAATAATTCTACTTATAGATATCTACTCAAAATAATTCATTCAGATGTGCAACAAAAAGCATCTATAGTATGTACATAGCAGCAATTATTTCTAATAGCTAACCAGAAACAACCCAAATTTCCTTCAGTAGTAGAATGGATAAATAGAAGTACATTAATAAAATAAATTATTGGAAAAAAGAATGAAATACATCAACAAGTAAAAGTAACAAAAATATTGAAAGAAGCCAGACACAAAGAATATATAATACACAATTACATTGGTATATTTTCTCAAAGCAAGACAAACTAAATATAATGTTAAAGGTCTAGATAATGTTTAACTCTGGGAAGAAGAGGGTAATGATTAGGAGGGAACTCAAGGGGGTCTTCTGAGATACTGGCAGTGTACTTTCACTTTATCTGGGTGATGCTTATACAAGTGTTTTCACTTTATAGTGATACTTCCAATTGGCAATACTTAACTTTGTGTATTTTGTGTATATGATACTTCAGTTTTTAGAAAGCTTATTTCTTTAAAAAAAGAACTTATCTCTTATGGGAGCTGATTTGCCTTGTCAAATAACTCTGGTTTCAAAAAATGTTGGATTATTTACAGTGTCTTTCAATTTTCACAAGACTTCTCAGAAACATGTCCACTGAATAATATAAAATTTTTTTGAATAATATAAATTATAAATCATTTGTACACCTTAAGGTAGGACAGTTTAATCATTGCCTTGATTTCGACTGCCACCTAATGGCAAGAATGCTGCACTACACAGAAGCGAACAATCAGGGAGCAAAAGAACCTTGACCTTGGCTACAATTTGCAGGACTGCTCTTCTGTACAATTTATCATCAGCAAATATTAGATAAATGTTTGCATTTTATGTAAATATTAAGTGTACTGTTAGGATATGTATATATCAGGACATGAGGTAAATAGGACATTCATTTAGGAGTGTTAAGTCTGACATGTAACAGAATTTTCCATTTCTTTGTGCAAGAAGTTAATACCCTATATAATTTTTATTCTTTCTCTTGGCCATACTTTAGAGTCCTTACATACTACAGCCCACTTAGTACAGCAAATATCGGGCAGCAACACAATATATGTGGTCTTTAGTGTATTTATAGAGTTGTGCAATTTTTATCACTGTCAACTTTAGAACATTTTCATCACCCTCAAAAGAAATCCCATACCCATTAGCAGTCACTCTCCATTTTCTCCCTATCCCCCCCAACCCCTCGCCAGTGCCTGACAACCACTAATCTACTTTCTGTCTCTACAGACATATCTCTTCTGGACATTTCAGATAAATAGACTCATACAATAAGTAGTCTCTTGAGACTGGCCAATTATATATATTTTTTAATATCTTAAATAGGAAGAAAAAAATATTTATATTTACCCACATTTTCACCATTTCCAGTGCTCTTCATTCCTTTGTGTAGTTTTAGGTTTTCATCTTGTTATCAGTCTCCTTCTGCTTGGGGGATTTATTTTAGTATTTCTTACAGCACAATTTTGCAGGCATTAAATTCTTTCAGCTTTGTATATATGGCAAAGTATCTTGCATTCCTTTTTGAAAGATATTTTCAGTGAGTTTAGAAGGCGAGGTTGACAGGATTTTTTTTTTTCTTTTAGTGTTTCACATATAGTACTTCACCACCTTCTACTTTGTATAATTTCCAACAAGAAATGTCTTGGGTTTTTCCATCTTTCTTCTTCTCAATGTAATATATCTGCTGCGGGCTGTTATCCAGGGCATGCACTTGCATGAGGGGGGCTGATATCAGTTTAAGACCCCGCGGAGTCACAAACAATTGTCAGTTCTTGATATGAGTTTTTCCAACCTCTCCCCCACCTCTCATGGCCGTCTCCTTGAATGCCCTTTAGATAAGACCTCTGAAAAAATGACGAGAACCCAGCTATTTTTGGTTTGAATTGACCACTCTGGTCTGAGCCAGAAAGCCCAAAGCATTCCACCCACAGATCCTAAAATCGAGGCACGTGCCCCGGGCCCTATAGCCTTCCCCACCTTCACTTTGACTTCAACATGTAGCTTCTCAAGGGATGTCATGTACTTCCTAGAAAAGTAATAAAATGTTCGGCTTTTCTGGTAGCCTGTTGCTGAACTGTGGCTCACCATTGCACACTTTCTGCTCTAATTAGGAAATATTGATTTAACAAGATCATAACAAGCATCCTTATAAGTGAAATAAGATGCAGGAGGGCCAAGAGTCAGAGGAGATGTGAAGACAGTGGCAGAGCTGTCTGAAGGTGGAAGGGAGATATGTCAATGAATGCATAAGCCGCTTTTCCAGCCTCACAACCTAGAAAAATCAAGGAAACAGATTCTCCCCTAAATCTTCCTGCAAACACTTCAGTTTCAGCCCAGTGAGATCCATTTCAGACTCTGACTATCAGAAATGCAAAATAAGTTGGCATTACTGTAAGCCACAAAGTTTGTGGTAATTTGTTATAGCATTAAAAGGAGAGGGATACACCTTTTTTTCCATACATTTTGTCTATTTTTGTTTGTTTGTTTAACGTGACAGGGTGAATCCAGTCTCTTTACCACATCCTGGCATGAAGCAAAAGTCCCCGTCAGTTCTGTTTTTTGTTTTGTTTTGTTTTCATTCCAGTCAGGTAGAAACTGAATATGTGTAAAAACTCTTCCTCAAAAGTCAGACAAACTGAAATAAGTGTTGAGGGGCTTGTATATAAGGAAAAATCCTAAGGTAGCAAAGAGAAGCCAAAAATATAAGACCAGAATAGAAAACTGAGCATGAAACTATCAGAAGAATATTCAGCTTCACTATATATTAAAGTACACATATAACAAATAGAATTGTAATGTATAAAGTAAGCATGTAGTCAAAACATTCCTGACTTAGAAGTTTTTTGTTCCATCTGCGGCGGGGGGCGGGGGGGACGGTGGGCAGGGAAGTAAGCATTTTTGTTTTATCTATGGGATGACTTTAAAGAAGACAAACAGGAATAATAATTAAAACATTTATATCGGTTACTGAGTTGAGGTTTTGTCTCCCTGAACCCACAATTTAGTTATACAAGTCAATCTTCTACCCATCTTGGGAGGAAAGAACTACCTCCTCTCACCCTAAATAAGATAGGTAGAGTCAATATGTGAAAATATTCTCTTAGTTTGGAGTTCCCCTATGGACAGTTTTCTTTTCTATTTTTTTTATTCTGGTAAAATAAACCTAACAAATTTACCATCTTAACGATTTTAAGTGTAGTTAAGTAGTATTAAATACATTGATAAAATGAGGAATTGTCAAAGAATACATTGTTGTGAAACCATGACAATCCATTTCTATAACTCTTTTTATCCTGAAAGACTGAAATTCTATACCCATTAAGCAACTCCCATTCCAATCAGCTTTCTGTCTCTATGATTTTGATTACTCCAAGTAACTCATATAAGTGGAATTATATAGTATTTGTCTTTTTGTGATGGGCTTATTTCACTTAGCATAATGTCCTGATGGTACGAAGGAAATTAGAATTTCCTTCCTTTTTAAAGCTGAATATTCCATTGTGTGTGTGTGTGTGTGTGTGTGTGTGTGTGTGTATGTATATATATATATATATATATATACACCACATTTTACCTTTCCCTTTATCTGTAGACTGGCACTTGGACTGCACCCATATTTTAGCTAGTGAAAAATGCTGCTATGACTGTGGGTATACAAATAGCTAATCATGATCCCTGCTTTCAGTTATTTTGGGTATATATCCAGAAGTGGAATTGTTGGATCATATGGTAATTCTATGTTTAGCTTTTTAAGAAACCACTATAACTGTTTTCCACAGCAGTTGGACCATTTAACAAGCCATCAACAGCGATCAAATGTTCTAATTCCTCCACATCCTCTCCTTGTTTTCTGTATTTGTGATGATTGCCATTCTAACAGTATGAAGTGGTATCTCAGTGTAGTTTTGATTTGCATTTCCATTATGATTCTTGATGTAAAATATCTTTTCATGTGCTTATTGGCCTTTATGAAACACAAGCTGGAATCGAGATTGCTGGGAGTAATATCAATAACCTCAGATATGCAGATGACATCCACCCTTATGGCAGAAAGCAAAGAACTAAAGAACCTCTTGATGAAAGTGAAAGAGGAGAGTGAAAAAGTTGGCTTAAAATTCAGCATTCAGAAAATTAAGATCATGGCATCCAGTCCCATCACTTCATGAAAATAGATGGGAAAACAATGGAAACAGTGAGAGACTGTATTTTCTTGAGCTCCAAAATCACTGGAGATGGTGACTGAAGCCATGAAATTAAAAGATGCTTGCTCCTTGGGAAAAAACCTATGACAAACCTAGACAGCATATTAAAAAACAGAGACACTACTTTACCAACAAATGTCCATCTAGTCAAAGCTATGGTTTCGCCAGCAGTCATGTATGGATGTGAGAGTTGGACTATAAAGAAAGCTAAGCGCAGAAGAATTGATGCTTTTGAACTGTGGTATTGGAGAAAACTCTTGAGTATCCCTTGGACTGCAACGAGATCCAACCTGTCAATCCTAAAGGAAATCAGTCCTGAATATTCATTGGAAGAACTGATGCTGAAGCTGAAACTCCAATACTTTGGCCACTTGATGCGAAGAACCGACTAGTTGGAAAAGACCCTGATGCTGCGGAAAACTGAAGGTGGGAGGAGAAGTGGACAACAGAGGATGAGACAGTTGGATGGCATCACTAACTCAATGGACATGAGTTTGGGTAAACTCCGGGAGTTGGTGATGGACAGGGAAGTCTGGCGTGATGCAGTCCATGCGGTTGCAACGAGTTGGATATGACTGAGCGACTGAACTGAACTGAATACTTTCTTTGGAGAAATGTCTATTCAAGTCTTTTACCCATTTTTTAGTGAAGATATATATATAATATATATATTCTCTTCAGATTTTCCATTACAGTTTATTACAAGATATTGAATATAATTCCTTGTGCCATACAATAGGACCTCATTATTTATCTATTTTAGATACAGTCAATTGTATCTGTTAATCCCAAACTCCTAACTTATCCCTCCCCTTGTTTCCCCTTTGGTAACCATAAATTTGTTTTCTATGTCTGTAACTCTGTTTCTATTCTGTAAATAAGTTCATTGTATCTTTTTTAGATTCCACATATACGTGATGGCATATGATATTTGTCTTTGTCTGACTTACTTCACTTACTATGATAATATCTAGGTCCATCCATGTTGCTTCAAATGGCATTATTTCATTCTTGCATTCTTTTTCATGGCTGAGTGATCTTCTACTGCGGCTTCCCAGGTGGTGTTAGTGGTAAAGAATCTTCCTGCCAGTGCAGGAGCCCCAGAAGATGTGGGTTTGATCCTTGAGTCGGGAAGATCCCCTGAGTAGGAAATGGCAACCTGCTCCAGTATTCTTGCCTGGAAAATTCCATGGACAGAGGAGCCTGGTGGGCTAAAGTCCACGGGGTCACAAAGAGTCACACATGACTAGGTGACTGAGCATGCACACGGCAGGATATAAAGTTAATATACGAAAATCAGGTAAATTTCTGTAAGGCTGTATATTGTCACCCTGCTTATTTAACTTATATGCAGAGTACATCATGAGAAATGCTGGGCTGGAGGAAGCACAAGCTGGAATCAAGATTGCCTGGAGAAATATCAATAACCTCAGATATGCAGATGACACCACCCTTACGGCAGAAAGTGAAGAAGAACTAAAGAGCCTCTTGATGAAAGTGAAAGAGGAGAGTGAAAAAGTTGGCTTAAAGCTCAACATTCAGAAAACTAAGATCATGGCATCCGGTCCCATCACTTCATGGCAGGTAGATGAGGAAACAGTGGAAACAGTGGCTGACTTTATTTTTCTGGGCTCCAAAATCACTGCAGATGGTGATTGCAGCCATGAAATTAAATAACGCTTACTCCTTGGAAGGAAAGTTATGACCAACCTAGACAGCATATTAAAAAGCAGAGACATTACTTTGCCAACAAACGTCCATCTAGTCAAGGCTATGGTTTTTCCAGTGGTCATGTATGGATGTGAGAGTTGGACTATAAAGAAAGCTGAGTGCCGAAGAATTGATGCTTTCGAACTGTGGTGTTGGAGAAGACTCTTGAGTGTCCCTTGGACTGCAAGGAGATCCAACCAGTCCATCCTAACGGAGATCAGTGCTGGGTGTTCATTGGAAGGACTGATGCTGAAGCTGAAACTCCAGTACTTTGGCCACCTGATGCGAAGAGCTGACTCATTGGAAAAGACCCTGATGCTGGGAAAGATTGAGGGCGGGAGGAGAAGGGGACGACAGAGGATGAGATAGTTGGATGGCATCATCGACTTGATGAACATGGGTTTGGGTGGACTCTGGGAGTTGGTGATGGACAGGGAGGTCTGGCGTGCTGCAGTTCATGGGGTTGCAAAGAGTTAGACACGACTGAGTGACTGAACTGACCTGAACAACAATCTGAAGAGAAAATTAAGGAAACAGTTTCATTTACAATAGCATCAATGAGAACAAAACACAAATTAACTTAGCAAGGAGTTGAAAGACTTGTACAATGAAAACTATAAATCATTGCTGAAAGAATTTAAAGAAGATATACATAAAAGGAAACACATCTCTTTTTAATGGACTGGAAGACTTAATATTGTTAAGCTGTCAATACTACCCAAAGTGATCTACAGATTCAATGCAATCCCTACCAAAATCTCAACGACATTTTTGCAGAAATAGAAAACCTCTCCTAAAATTCATATGGAATGACAAGGGGACCAAAGTAGCCAAAACTATTTTGAAAAAGAAGAACAAAAATGGATGACTCACATTTTCTGGTTTTCAAGCTTATTACAAAGCTACAATAATCAAAACAGTGTAGTAACAGCATAAAGACAGACATATAGACCAATGGAATAGAGAATCAAGAAATAAGCCCTCATGAATATGGTCAAGTGATTTTTTTTTACAAGAGTGCCAATCCTAAAATTTACATGGAACCATAAAGGACCCAGAATTGCCAAAGTAATCCTGAGAAAAAAGAACAAAGCTGAAGATATAACCCTACCAGACTTCAGACAACACTACAAAACTATAGCAATCAAACCCATGTCTCTTGCATCTCCTGCATTGGCAGGCAGATTCTTTACCACTGTACCATCTGGAAAGCCCTTATTATCCTGCTACTTTGCTGAACTTACTAGTTCTAACAGTATTTTTTTTGTGGAATCTTTAGGGATTTCTACCTATAGATCATATCATCTTCAAAAGAGATCATTTTACTTCTTCCTTTCCAACTTGGATGCTTTTTACTTCTTCTTGCCTAATTACTCTGGCTAGAGCGTCCAATACTACGCACTTACCTAATTCTCTCTTTTTATAATAGGGAAACTAGGATCAAGAAAAGATAAGTGATTTCTTCAAGGTCTCAGTGCTAAATAGGAACAGACCCAAGATTAGAAAACTCTATGCTCCCTACTCCCAGCCTAGAATTCTTTCCATTATTGTACCAGCTCAACAAAGATTGGGTTTTCTGTATTCCAGACATGTGCATCCCGGTATTAACACTTTAATATGTATAGTGGAACTACCTACCATTCAAATGGCATGCAATTGCCACTATCATAACTATTGTGTTGGTTAACCTGATATATAGTGGCGAAACATTTCACAAAACGGTTGTTCACAGCTAATTTGGAAGACAGGTCATGTAATAAATCTATAGTTTAAGGGGAAGATTAGAAAACAAAATGTTGTGTGTTCATCGCTGTTGGCTGCATTCAGCAAGATATTACAAAAAAGAGATGAAGTGGGAAAAGAACTGACCAGTTTGTAAGCAAGAATGAAAGGAAGACTCCAATTTGAGAACTTGGCTGCTGTCTATGGGGTCACACAGAGTCGGACATGACTGAGGTGACTTAGCAGCAGCAGAGTTGAAATAAGTAACTACTTCTCAACCCCAAATAGTTTGATACAATTGAGAAATGTTTGGAATGATAAAGGATGACTAAAACTCAGCCTGGAGGCAATGTATCAAATTAAAAGAATGGCTTTTTCACCCATTTTTAAAAAACTTTTAATGAACGGACTAAAAGGTCCCAGATCAAAGATCCAACCAACAAAAGTCCTTTGGACACAGCGGCTTAGGGAAAAGAGACTAAGGCAAAGTAACTCTTTCATCAAAGTTTGGTAAACCTATGTAATCACTGTGAGAGAGAGGGAGATGGGAAGAAGAGAGGGAGAGGTAGAGACAGGAGGATGAACCGGGGCTAGAAAACAAATTAGATACCAAATGAGAATTAACATCTTGAATTCAAGGAAGTATGGAGCTGATGAAAATGACTAGTTTGGACGTTTCCCCCCTCCTGGTTATGTTTCTGAGAGAGTTGTACTTCCAAAATAACCACTAGCCTAAATGTCTTTTCACCTTTAGAACTCCATCTGTGTACACAAAGCAGACTAAGAAAGCTGCTCAGCTAGGAGGTCATATTACCCCCCAAAACCTATTCCAGAAGGAGACACAGAGGATAACAGAAAAGGAAGAATCAGTCACAGAAAGAATCATGAATAGTGGAGAACAGTGAACAAAGGAGCCACTTACAGGGAGCAGAGCCAGGGCTTAATCAAAGAACATACCCCACTCCCCAGAGTGATAAAGGGTCCTCAAAACAGCTGCCCACAGGATTTCACAACTACTGCAGATGAGCCTCTACTTCTGTTATTCCTTTCAAACGGGATTCTTTGCTGTGCCTATCTCATCCATAGGGACAGACAACTTGTCTTCTGGCATGGGTGCTTAGATCAAAAGAAGGAACATCTGTACCTAATGTAGAGATAACTACATGTAACCCTCAGATTCTGGGTTTTGAACTAGATGTCCTGACTAGATGGTGTTTTTGGTGTGTCTACCCTGGGAAGGAGATAAATGTATTTTGCAAGCAAGGAGGAGAATTAAATGAATATTTAACGACCAGAAGAGTGGAAACAAATATTGCTATTCCCTAGTATTCCTGATTTTCTTCCTTCCAGGCACACAGTGGGACTACACATGCTTGCCCACTTGAAGTTAGTAGTGGCCATGTGATTTGTTTTGGCCAATAAAACTGAATAGAATTGAAGAGTGTCACTTCCAGGAGGAAGCCTTATAAGAGTTGTTGCACAGTTTGACCTTCTCCCTCCGCTGGTTGTAGTTCTGTCATGTTTCAGAGTGAAGCCTCAGCCGACCAGCACCTTTTAGTGAGAACAACATGGAGCAGAGCCCATGGACAATAGCATGAGTGAGGAGTACACTATTGTTCTAAGCCACTAATTTTGAGGATGCTACTGAGGTAAAATCTAGTCTCTTTTGATTAACTCAGAAATAAAAAAGATAAACAGGAAACAGCTTGTGTTCAACTGAAAAAAAAAGGCAAGATGTTTTAAAATAGGAAAATCTAAAAATAACAATCTTTGAAAGTTTTTTTTTTAATTGTCTAATTGTCTAATTTTTGTTTAATTGTCTAATTGCTTGGAAACACGATCAATGCCTATTTGTTGTTGTTCGGTCGCTCAGTGATGTCTCTGCTTTTTAATATGCTGTCTAGGTGGGTCATAGCTTTTCTTCCAAGGAGCAAGCATCTTTTAATTTCATGGCTGCAGTCACCATCTGCAGTGATTTTGGAGCCCAAGGAAATAAAGTCTGTCACTGTTTCCACTGTTTTCCCGTCTATTTGGCATGAAGTGATGGGACTGGATGCCATGATCTTAGTTTTTTGAAAGTTGAGTTTTAAGACAACCTTTTCACTCTCCTTTTTCACCTTCAACAAGAGGCTCTTTAGTTCCTCTCTCCTCTATGCTTTCTGCCATAAGGCTGGTGTCATCTGCATTTCCGAGGTTATTGATATTTCTCCCAGCAATCTTGATTCCAGCTTGTGCTTCATCCAGCCCAGCATTTCGCATGATGTACTCTGCATATAAGTTAAACAAGCAGGGTGACAATATACAACCTTGATGTACTTCTTTCCCAATTTTGAACCAGTCTGTTGTTTCATGTCCGGTTCTAACAGTTGCTTCTTGCCCTACATAGGGGTTTCTCAGAAGGCAGGTAAGATGGTCTGATATTCCCATCTCTTTAAGAATTTTCCAGTTTGTTGTGATCCATCTTTTGCTTTGGCCCCTAATAATCTCAATTTTGCAACTTTAATTATATATCTAATAGTTATATATCTATATATATCTAATATCTATATCTAAATCTAATAATAATATATATAATATATATATCTAATATCTATATATATCTAATATACATATCTACTATATCTAATTATAGATCTAATAGTTTCCATATCTTCATTCTGAAATTCTTACTGGTCTTGATTTCCTTTTCATTCTTTTTCAGATATTTAAATTTATATATATATTTTTTTCTGTTCAAAGTATATGTATTTCTGAAGCTATCTCAAATCCCAATCACTTTTGACTACATTTAAAAACAGGAACAAAAAATTCCCATAATGAGCCTGACCTTGGATATCATTATCAAAAATGGTCTTAAGGAAGGCATAATTTGCTATCGGCCATTACTCCCTGGAAGCTGCTGCTGGGAAAGTGAAGTCAGGTAGAGATAGCCTTAAATTCCAGATGTGCCACTTCCTACCAGTATCACCTAGGACAAGTTACTTAAGGAGCTTAACCACTTTCCTATCTTAAGTGGTGATAACATCTACTTTACAGGGAATTATGAAGACTACATAAGTAACATATAAAATGTCCAAATAAATAAGTATCCAGCACCTAGTTACCTCTTACAATCATCAGCATATATTACGCATATGGCATTCTTTTTTGGTTGCTATTGAAGGATCTGTCATCTGTCAATTTGCTAAAATCTTGGTTGAGTCTATTTGTTACCAACCAGGTCTAAATTAATTATATAAGGTAATTTTTCATTGTGCCAAGTAGTACTTCCCAAACAGAACCCATATTGTATTTTCCCTCAAAAAGCATTCCTTTTTAGTAAGTTTGATGTTTACTATCATAATATTCATAACTTTGAGAGTGGGTTCACATCTGTCCTGATTGAAGAAGGCCCTCAGGCTGTTCATTGTGAAGCTGTTTTTCTTGCCTTATTGTTTTTTCTAATTGTTTTTCTCCAAGCTTTAATTTTACAGCTATTCCCTGGAGTTTTTCTTAAATTGGAGATCACTCACTGTTCTAGGTGTTGATACTCAATGGTTTTACTTAAAGGCAATATTTTTTTAAAAAAAGCAAAGTGCAAATACGAAAGTGTAGAAAGGCAAGTGTCTTCCTTTGCACTCCCACTTTTTAGAAATGTTAACATTGTTAGGCCTTCTTGACTTTTCATCCTGTGCATATACAAATATTAGGTTTGTTTTTATACATAGAAGGTCATGGTATATGTTCTATTCTGCATCTTGCTTTTTCTCTCAAAAATAAATTATAGACAATTCCACACTGATTTTCCACTTTTAAAAGAGCACATAGAACTAAACATGGAAACAAGCTAAGTGTCCATTGATGGATAAAGGGATTAAAAAATGCAAGATACACACACAGGAATACTATTCAGCCATAAAAAAGAAAGAAATCTTGCCTTCTGCAATAATATGGATGGATTTTGAGGGAGTTATGCTAGTGAAGTAAACCAGGCAGAGAAAAACAGGTGCCATATGCTCTCACTTATATGTGAAATCTAAAAAAGGTGAACTCAAAGAAATAGCATGTAGAACGATGGTTGCCAGGGGTTAGGGGTAGGAGAAAATAGATGCTGGTCAAAGGGTATAATCTTCCAGCACAAGATAAGTAAGTTCTGGAGTCTAATAATGTATAGCATGGTGATTATAATTAACAATATTGCATCATATACTTGGAAGTTAAGAAAGTAGATCTTAAAAGTTATCTTCACACACACACACACACAAGGTAATTATGTGAGGACAGAGGTGTTAACTAACCTTACTGTGATAATCATTTCACAACACATACATGATCAAATCATCATGTTGTACACCTTAAGTTTATATATGTTATTATGTCAATAATATCTGAATGAAGCTGGAAAACAAATAAAAGATTACATAGTACTTTGTGGTACAGAGTATCACTGTTAATCCAGTCCCTACTAATATAAATTAGAAAAGAGAACATCTACTAAAAATAATTAGTGCAGTCACCAAATTTTTGTTATATAGACATTTACTGCAGCAACTGTTTCTACATCTATCTATGTCTATCCTTGGGCACTTGGTTATTTTTTTGGAGTGGAATCCTAGAGGAATTGCCCTGTTTTAGTTGGTTTCAATAGGTATGTCCCAGGTTTTATGTAAAGGTGCAGACAGTGTCCTATCACCCCACCCCCAGGATACCTGAATGTTGTATCAATCTTAGTTTTTAAGTCTTACAGAAAGAATTTTCAGGGACTCTACGATTTCTTTCTGAATTATTACCAATTATTACCATTTCATATGTTTAGTTTGAAAATTTTTCTAAAAATCCTTATAGTAAGATATTTTTGCCTGCAACCAACAGAAGAATTGACTTATGGTTTGTATTACTCCCTGAAGTTGCTGTTAACTAATTACCACAAACTACATGGCTTAAAATTACGGAAATTTTCTCACAGTTCTGGATGTCAAATATAAGGTGTCAGCAGGGCCGTTCGCCCTCTGGAGGCGACAGAGAATCCCTCCTTGCCTCTTCCAGCTTCAGGTGGCTCCAGATGCTCCTTGGATTGTCACTGCAGAATTCTAATCCTGTATCTGATTCACATCATCTTCTCAGTGTCCATTTCTCTTCTCCTCTGCGTAAGTACCTCTTACAGGATACTTGTCATGGGATTTAGGGCCTACCCATATAATCCAGGATGATCTCAGCTTAAGTTCCTTAACTAATTACATCCACAAAAATCCTTTCTTCCAAGGAAGGGCACATGCACACATTCTGGGGGTTCTGACATAGATATATCTTATTAGGGCCACCATTCAACTACATACTGGCTCAATCAACAAAGCCACTTAAATCATGCTATATAAAAAGAAGTCTGCTTCTAACAGCCAATTTAGGATTGATGTGGCTCAATGATCTCCTCAAAGACCTTGACTCTCCATCTCTCCCCTTCCACAATTCTCAGCATATTATAACTTTGCCACCTTACATTAATAGTTACAGGACAGCTCCAGGCTTTAACTGTAAACACTGCAAGAAGAGAGAAAAGGGGAAAAAAGTGTTTCCTTTAAGGGAAGAAAGCCTCTCTCTGAAACTTCCACAGCTTCCCTCTACATCCCAGCATGTCCAACCCAGATGGATCACAGGCAGAGAGGACAAGAGGATGCCATGACTGCCTTATAGCTATCAAGATACATGCCCTGCAGTACACTGCCACACAAAAACTTGAGTTTTGATAACAAAAAAAAAAAAAAAAAACGAAGGGATGGCTGTTCAGTAGCAACTAATAGCGTCTGCTACAATTCCTAAATGTTTCCTGAAGATCACTAATAAAAAAACTCACCAACCATTTTATCTACTGATTTACATAATTTCCTTCAATCAATATTTTATAACATCTGCTATACACTGGGTACTGTGATACAAATGGGAGTCCAAGATCAAGACATAGCCCACATCCTCAAGGAGCTCTTGAATGAATGGAATAAAAAGATAAATACACCTGTAATTCCAGGACAGCATGACAAATACTACATTAGAGATATGCCCATGGGACAGTGGGGGAATAGAATAGATTGCAGCATCTTGAAAGCCAAGCCTAGAGTTGAGTTTCTGAGAAGCAATTAAACAGAGAAAATGCAGGAATGGATAATGGTGTTTTAGATAAAGAGCATGCAGAAAGGCAGTGATGACTGGAAATCACCACTACACCTTAGTGGAACTACAAACATTTTAATGAACCTAGAATCAAGGAGTTGTGTGGCTATAAGGAGGGCAGGTAAGCTAGTGAGGGGTAGAAGCTAGATGAAGGGCCTGTATATACTGAAATAGGAAAGTGACATGATCTCAAAATCTGTTTGGAAGCAACTGCAAGATTCTGATCAAAGGAAAAATCAGATTACTCCTGACAATGCCTGGGTATTTTTGATTGCATGACTGTTTCCTATTTGTATAACGTTATGGCTTCCCAGGTGGCTCAGTAGTAAAGAATCTGCCTGCCAATGCAGGAGATGCAGGAGCTGCTGCTGCTCCTAAGTCGCTTCAGTCATGTCCGACTCTGTTCGACCCCACGGATGGCAGCCCACCAGGCTCCGCCGTCCCCGGGATTCTCCAGGCAAGAACACTGGAGTGGGTTGCATTTCCTTCTCCAATGCATGGAAGTGAAAAGTGAAAGTGAAGTCACTCAGTTGTGTCCAACTCTTAGCGACCCCATGGACCAGGCTCCTCCGTCCACGGCATTTTCCAGGCAAGAGTACTGGAGTGGGTGCCATTGCCTTCTCCGGAGATGCAGGAGATTATTCAGGTTCAATCCCTGGGTTGGGAAGATCCCCTGGAGGAGGAAATGGCAACCCACTCCAGTATTCTTGCCAGGGAAATCCCATGGCTAGAAGAGTCTGGCGGGCTATACAGTCCATAAGGTCGCAGAGTCGGACACCACTGAGTGAGCATGCACAAGCTTGTTACTGGGATATGAATATGGGATTTGAAATTAAAATTTTTAATTTGGACTTGGTTTTTTGGAGCTTATTTCAAAAAAATTCAGAATTTTGCAGTATTTGGTTAAGATGAAATTGTAGAAACCTGGTGTCATGTCACATATTCCTATATGCTTCTAAGTATTCTGACCAAAGGAAAAGTTCTATATATGCCTATACCATAAATCAGCTTAAAATAGCTTCTGTAACAATGTTTCATATTCTGCATAACACAAAGTGAATCATTTGGACAACAGTGTGCAGAAAAAGGATGCTAAAAATATTACCAGACATTACCTCGGCTTCCTTAGAATGGTCTCTACAATTATCTCACAATAGCACACAAGTTTGGTATCCTCAGGCAGACTTATAATTTTTAAAATGACCTTCAAATAAAGGTATAAAGATTTACCCCAGTGTCCCCAGAATGCTTCTGGGGGGAAAGCAGAATGATTCAACAGAAAAATCATAACCCTCAGAACTACTTAATATTGGGGTTCAAATTCTGATGTCCGCTTGCTAGATGTTATTGTATTATTTAATTTCTTTTAAACTTTGTTTCCTTATTTATAAAATGTTTATAATAAAGACAGATCAAATTTCATAGGGGCTACAAGTATATGCATGATTCAACTGCATATATAAACCTAATACTATTAGGCCTATAAAACATACCCTAGCAATACACCAAACAAATGCTTCTCAAAAAAATACCAGTTGTCTCTTTTTATCTTAACTATACTATATACTACTACCCCCCAGAAGTTTATTAATGACATAAATATGAATGCTATTTTTTATAGGCACAATAAAGACAACAAACTTACCAGAAGATAATTTCATAACCAGATATTTTGATTTTGTCACATTTTCCCCGAGCAGCCAGAGGAGCCTTAGCTGCTTGAACAGCACACACAGATTTTTCTTCCATCATGAGGTATAATAGATTACCTCCTTCTACCCTCAATTCCCAATAAAAAACTCTCAATCACACTAAAATTTTTTTGACAAATCTTCTAGCTTCACTACTAATTCCCTGTCCATGACAACTGTTATTCATATAAAAATATAACAAGAAAGAAACATAACTAGGTAAGATGAAATTGAAAGGAAACAGCCATGGACTATTTTCACACTCACTAAATGCATAGGATTCCCAGGTGACTCAGTGGGTAAAGAATCTGCCTGCGATGCAGGAGATGTGGGTTCAATCCCTGGGTTGGGAAGATCCCCCTGGCGGAAGGCATGGCAACCCACTCAAGTATTCTTGCCTGGAGAATCCCATGGACAGAGGAGCCTGATGGTCTACAGTCCATAGGGTCTTAAAGAGTTTGGACACGACTGGTGACTGAGCATGCAGCAGGCACATTTTAAGATGTGAAGTTTCATAAATAAAATAAAATATTGCATCTTTTAAGTCTACTTTATATAGTGGTTTAGCAGTGTTACCAGTTTGCCACTATGAACTATCACTACCTACTGTCACAGAGATGATGAGAAACCAAAGTAACATATGTAAATATCTAGAAGAAGAATGTTGGTCCCATTTTTTCGTGTCACATTTATCACGTTATAATCAGTCCTGGGTGTTCATTGGAAGGACTGATGTTGATGCTAAAACTACAATACTTTGGCCACTTGATGCGAAGAGTTGACTCATTTGAAAAGACCCTGATGCTGGGAAAGATTGAAGGCAGGAGAAGGGGACAAAAGAGGATGAGATGGTTGGATGGCATCACCGACTCAATGGACATGGGTTTGGGTGGACTCTGGGAGTTGGTGATGGACAGGGAGGCCTGGTGTGCTGCAGTTCATGGGGTCACAGAAAGTCGGACACGACTGTGCGACTGAACTGAACTGAAATTGTCTTTATATGTGCATTCATATTACACTGCCTTCCTTCTTTCAGTTCTCAATGTACAGATCTGTACACTCAAACATTTTAAGGACCAAACAGGTATTTGTAACCATGTCCATAGCAGCATTAATCATAGTAGCAAAAAGGTGGAAGCAACCCATTCACAGATTAATAGATAAATATGGCATATACACACAATGGAATATTATTCAGCCTTAATAAGGAATGAAGTTTTGATACATGCTACAACATGGATGAACTTTGAAAGTATTATGCTAAGTGAAATAAGCCAGGCACAAAAGGACAAGCACTGTATGACTCCACTTCTATGAAGTATCTAGAGAAAGTAGAATACTTATCTGGGGCTGGTGGAGAGAAGAATGGGTAGTTATTGCTTAGTGGGTGCAGTGTTTTCAGTTTGGGATTCTAGAGACAGTGGTTGATGGTTAGACAACAATAACAATGTGCTTAATGCCAATGAACTGAACACTTAAAAATGCTTAAAATGATAAATTTTATATGTATATTTAACCACAATAAAAACATTTTTTAAAAAATTCATGACTGGCGACTTCCCTAATGGTCCAGTGGCTAAGGCTTTGCCCTCCCAATGCAGGGGGCCCAGGTTAGATCCCTGGTTTTGGGAACTAGATCCCAAATGTTGCAACTAAAACCTGGTGCAGCCAAATAAATAAATTCAAAAAATACACAAACAGCACTCAAGTGTTTACAATAAAATCATGATTGTTAAAAGATAAATATATATATACATATAGTAATGAAATGGTATACACCTGTCTATCTTAAACAGGGCGTGGCTAGGATCTTGAAGTTAAAAACAGCAAGGAGGTAGATTTCAAAGAACTGGAATTAGGGTTCTAGGGGGCGAAAGGATCTGCAAATGTGAAGTTAAGAGCCACCTTTAAGATTTGACTGTTTTACAAATACATTTTAATCCTGGGCCTATTCTCTCCATATCACCCTGTTTCTTTTGGTCTTTTTTTGACAGCATGTTTTGCTTCCAACAGAGGTTCAGTTTCAGTCTTTCCCCTAGTACTCTATCCTGAAAGTAAAAACCTGGATGTTCTAAGGCAATGCTTCTCAACAGGGGTGATTTTGCACCCCAGGAGACCTTTGGCAATGTCTGGAGATATTTCTAAGTTGTTTCAATGGGGCTGGGGAGCAGGGGTTGCTACTTGCATCCAGTAGGTATAGGCCAGGCATGCTGCTAACCTTCCTGAGACACAGGATAGTCTCTCACAACAAGAAATTAACTGGTCCAAAATGCCTATAGTGCTGGGTTGGGAACCCTCTTCTAAGATCTTATTCTAAGGTTTTACCAAGTTGCTTGATTTCTGGTAGAAATTGATTAAAATGGAAGTACCTCCTTTGATTTCCTACTTTCTCTTTTCATTTACATCTTTTATAGGAAAAAGCTAGTTTCAGTACATATGCTAAGGGTAGGTCTTTTATTTTGAGTTTACAGGACAAGGATCAGTGGTTGTGTTTATGACAAGTGGGGATAGGTGAGAGGAGGCTATTTACGCTACCATTCTCCTTATCCCGGCCAGTCCTACCATGATACGCTATGCCATGGGACAAGGTGAAAAATAGAAGGGACAAGCTGTTACAGACGGAGAAGAAGGGGAAAAAAAAAAAAATCTAAGTGAAGCCAGTGGAAGGCAGTGCCTATCCCATGTGGACTGGCTAATTCTTTCCAGTGGCCACTGGATAAGAGGAAATATCTATGAATCCAAATAGTTATAACAAAATATTTTTTAATTCAATTAAAAACTTAAATCATGAACTTTCTACAAGATACTACTTTTAAACTCAACATAATGTTTATAATTACTTAAAACTTACATTTCTTCTGAGGAGCAATAACCTAATGAATGTATAATACTACTGTGTCAATAACAAGATACTCAAATACTTTTGCTTTTATTTTCCTCTTGTATCATACTAAATAACAGACCTCCTGTAGCAAGTATAACTCATTTGGTGTAATTTAGGAATTTCGAAAAACTACTGAACATTCTAGGTCACTAGACCATTATAGTAATTCATTATCATAGTACACATTAAAATGGTGCCTTTTTACAAACACTTTGGAAAACTGAAAGTACATACTAAATACCAAATACATACAAACCCTTTAACCCAACAATTCCACTTTCAGGTATAGATTCAACAGAGACGCATGTATACACTCACAAAATGACAGGTATAAGAATGTTCTCCACAGAATTATTCATACTAGTCCAGAACTAGAAACTATTCAAATGTCCATCAATGACAGAAAGGATAAATTCTGCATATAATGAAATACTATTCAGCAATAAGAATGAATGAACTACAAATACATGCAACAATATGAATGAACCTCACTTAGGCAGGTTAAGTAACTACCTCCTAAAATACCTACGATTGAAGCCCTGAAACCTGTAAATGTTAACCTAACATGGCAAAAGTGATCTTGTGATGTGATTAAATTAATGATCTTGAGATGGGGGATTATCCTGGATTATCCAGGTGGGCCCTAAGTGTTGATGCAGAGGAACATTTGACTACAGAAGAAAGATGATGTGATGATAAAAGCAGAAGCTTTGAACAGAGGAAGAAGCCACAAGCCAAGGACTATAGGCAGACCCTGGAAACTGAAAAAAGATAAGGAAATGGATTCTTCACTTACAATTTCCAGATTCAGGAACCAATCTTGCCTCTGACCTAATAAAACTGATTTTGGACTTCTGATCTTCAGGACTGCAAGAGAATACATTTGTGTTGTTTTAAATTCCTTAAGTTTGTGGTATTTTGTTACAGTGGCATCAGGAAATCAATACACTCAAAAATAATGAGCAAAACAAAGAGTGTATTATGTATAACTGCATTTACATAAAATAAAAGACAGGCAAATTGATTTTAGAAGTCAGAATAGTAGCTACTTCTGGGGAGGAAGAAGAAAGTGTGGAGATAGGGGCAAAAGGAGAGCTTCTGGGGTGCTCATAATACTGTTTCTTAATCTGAAGGTGGCAAAATGAATATATTTAATTTGTGAAAACCCTTATTTATGTACTCTTCTACATGTATGGTATATGTAATTTTAAAAATTGATGTCTTTTCAACATTTTTCAATCTAATAGTCTGCTGAAAAAGACAGACATATTCAAGGAGGTGGGGAAAATACTTACCAAACAATAACTTTATTTCTCAAGAATACTAAAAATTTTGTCTCTCTCCAAAAGATTTTAAAAATCTCAACAAAAGACAGAATATAATAGTTAATTGCTAAAAAATAAACTAAAACACTGCTGAATTAGCTCTGTTATGCCTGCATCCTGGGACTGTAAATTACAAAAATACAAGTAAAACCACATTTTCTGAAATAACAGTAAACAAAGGAGAAAGTCAAATACTATATACCAAAAGATTAAAATTGTTCTGGGGGGAACTAGGATTCTTGAAACTAGTAAAAATGGTAGTAATAGAAATCTCATGCCATCAATCTGTACAGATCATTAAATATAAAAACAATTTATAAAACACATCAGATTTTATTGCTTGAAGAATACAGCATATGAAAATCACAAGAATGTCAAAATGAAAGTCACTAGGATTTGAACATATAATACATTATCAGATGCAGTAAAATATTAATTAACCTGAACTCTGCATCAAAAAAAAGGTATGGAAAATATCTACGTTTTTTCCTAAGAAACAGATATACTTAAAATAGAAAGTATAAGGGTGTTACAGTACAAATTAGAAAAGCCAACACTTATTAACTTATTATTTCTTAGACTAGACTACCTTTGGTACTTAAACTTTTAAAAAAACAATCCCTTCTATCTTGTTCAAACACACTCATGGATACAGTATCAACTCAAAACATTCAGCAGGATTAACCTATTTGTGGCATGGAAATTTATTTATTATTTATTTATTTATTATTTATTTAATAAATGTGTAACAATATTTCACTTTTTCTAAAACTGCAAAATATGACCATTAAGAATATGATCATTGAGAAATCTAATACTTGTACATTTGACTTATTTAGCTCTTCAATTAAAACTGGAATTCTAGCAGCCACAATCTATCTTTAGACCTGGTGAATACACAAATTTAAACAATTTGGCAACTGACATAGTGATTTAGATTACTTCATACTATCTTAAGTGGCTTTTCCATTTTGTTTTCAAAATACAAACACAATAGGCCAGTTCTTCAAAACACTGGATTCCTATAAAAATCACTATTGTACTTTACTTATTAGAACCAAATTAAAGCTTTTCCCTTTTATCAAGCAGGTTAAAATTATTTATGTTTCATAGAGGGCTAATCAATTATGACACATTTTCTTAAACAAAACAAAACCAATCATTTTTTAAAGCTATCACTCAATTATGATGGAGATAATGATGCCATTTCAAAGGAAGTATTGGACACTCTAGGCCATCTAGTCAAGAAACTGTAAAAGTAATGCTAAAAACAAACAACAAGGAAACTATAACTACAAGTTAAATTACAAAAAGAATCCCCTCTTATCGCAAGCATGCTCATTAACTGTCATTTCTTTCCCCTAGGAAAGGTCTTAATATTCATGAACCAACCAATGCAACCTAAGCAATTGTTTCACAAGATGGACTAAGCAAGTAATACTATTAATGATTACTGGAGTGAAATACTAAGAATCATGACAGTCCTCAAAACTGGGCAGTCTTTGAAATGTAATAGTGTAGCTGAAGATGAATTATGCTATAATGAAACTTAAGTTTTTAGCTCTACATAAAATAAAAACAAAATTGAAAACATAACCTACCAAATTTTATAACTACTATTGAACATACTCCTTCCTAGTTTTTGAATGCTTTGTTTTGAGATCTTTTTTAAACAAGTATATTTATCTGAGCATGTATGTTTATTGCCTGTATATATATACTCATTTTAAAAGACAAAATCCAGATACTGCAAAACTGAGCTTTGTTTTTTCACCAACCTGATCTAATGTCTACTATATCACACAGCACCTCCCCCCAATAATTTAAAATTCCCAATTTTTAGTTTAGTTAAAAGGGCAGAGGAAATGCAAATGGAGATTTAGAGCTTCTGTATAAATTTCACTGTATTTTTATAAACTTGAAGTTTTCTGTAACACTGTTTATTGATCAAACAGACTCACTGCTATCTAAAATTTCATAAACACCATTAAAAATTCAAAATTGATATTATACTGAACCTTAAGTTTTCAACAGTTCAAAGAGACAGATTTTACATGAATAGCACACAACAGATGAAACTTAACAGCAGATATCCCTAGAATACCAATGGCAAGTCCACCAAGATGCAAAATTACAGATAAGCATTTTTTCACTGTTTTCTTGGGCAGGGAAAAACATTTTACAGGGAATAGAAACTCAGCTGGTGAACTTCAGATATCATCGTCGTCGTCTTCATCCTGAGAAGACCCGGCCTGGGTGGACGCGCTTGCTGACGCAGCAGCGAGCTGTGCTTGCTGGGCAGCTTGCTGCATTTGAAGCCATTCCTGTTGGGCCAACTCCGCTTGTTGCTGTCTAGCCTAAACACAAAAAACATTAAAAAAAAATTTTTTTTTAACCTGTAACATGCACACTTTGTATATCAAACCAACCATAAACTTAGTCATTATTAAATTGGGTATTTTCCAACCACTATAGATGTTGTACATCAGGACATTAACTCTGTAAGAAAATATAATGAGAGACTGCTGCTTCTCAATTCTCTTAAGGAGAGTTTCCAAAAGTTTCCATAGAAGTTTTCTATAAAAGTTTCCTTTTATGTCACATAATGGTTCAACTGAAGAACCTAAAAAAGTTCACAGAAAAATCACAACATTCTCTCTCTGGTTTTCTTTTCCCTGTGTTTGCCTCTCTTTTGTTTCACTTGACTCTTCTGCCCTCTCAACTTATAATTTTGATGTAAATACTTGCAATCTAAAAATTGTATCTGTGGTTTAGAATATCACTAGTACAGTACCTCTGTTACAGAAAAGTACTGAACATGAATGCAATAGCTATCCTGATATTTCTTTAAAGTTTCTATCATAGTTCTTTACCCTATAGATACATTTCTTTCTTCCTCTGTCCCTTTCCCCTCTTTATAAATGCACACATATGTATGCGCACACACACATACACACAGAACATACCCTTCCCACATACAAACTAGTGAAAATACTTATTTAGTACTGAATTTGAGGATAGTTAAAATCCATTCATTTGAAATAACCTCTATAAAAACCACCACTGGATCTGAGAAACAAAGGTACATCCACAGGCATTACATGCTCTGTTGTATGAGCTAAGGTTCCTTCCCAATTTAATTTCATTAGCAGAAAAACTATACCAAGAAGGGAAAAATGAATCTGTTCTTGAAAAAAATCACATAATTTCCCATTAAGAGTTTACCAAAACAATGTTGTTTCTCCATTTCTGCCTTTTTTCATAATTAATCTTTTAGCCTGGCTCATTCCCTCGTTTAGGAATGGCCAATTGCTAGCCAGTATTTAAAACACACATCAGTTTTCTTGATCTTTCTAGGTCACATTCTCCGCTCTATTTCATAGTCTATTATTCTCTATGCATTCCCATACCTATCTATTTTGTTCTCTAATTACCTGAGTATATTATCTTTTCTCTCCTCTAGACTTGAGAATAGAAAATGTTTCCATATTCACTGTTGCTTTCCCAACATACAGGCCCCAAGGGGTTTCTGAATGAATGAATGTTTTGTGGGAAAACAGTAATGCTCAGCATAACCTTAAGATTAAGATTTTTTACCATGTACATTTCTAACTTTTCTTAATAATGTAATGCATTTATTATCCAAACATTCCCTGGGGATAATTATAATACATAAAAAAATCATTTAATTGTTACCAATTAAGTCCAAATTTCTCAGCCTAGAATTTAGACCCTCTGAATTATGGTGTGCTCCACTATATTTTCTCTAATCTTCTTTCAAAGCATTTATCTTGTGCTAAAAAACAAAACAAAACAAAAAATCCAAAAGAACCCCACCTAGAACATAAAATGTTTTCTAATGATACTTCATTCTCTCCCATTTCTGCTACCTTTACTCATGCTGATAGTCATTCTTTTTGAAATCTGATTTTCACCTACTGTAATTCCTCTCTTCCTTTAAGTACTCCTGAAATACTATTTTCTCCAGTAAGTTCGTTTCTGATTCCTTCCAGTATTATTTGGGGTCTAATAAGGAGACATAAGTCACACTAGTTAGGGAAACAGAAAGAATGTAAATATAAAAGATCATTAACCAAGTATAAAGGTTCTAACTAGGTAATTGAAGAGGCGAAACAAACACTAAGATTTGTGTGTGGCAACTACAGGAAGCAGCCACCAACCTTAAAAGTGAAACAAGGGAAGAGGCTGAAATTTTTAAAACTTAGAAGGTTTGAGGAGCAAACCACAGAACTGAAACTCAGCCTTCTGAAGAAGGCTGGTACTACCATCTCTAAGTTTAGAAGAGGGCCCCAAGATTTGAGACCCACATACCTGAGGAAGGGGATGCATGTTCAGGTTGGTTCTGTAAGTATTAGAGAAACTGCAAACCAGATTCAGTTGCTGCTACAGGAAAAAACTGATGCAGCCAGGGTGAAGCACTGCTGCGTTGCTCAAAGGAACCTGAAGCCAACTGGAAGTAAAAGAAAGGAACAAGTGCCTTCTTCCACCCAGCCATGTAATCTCCCTTCAGAGCCCCCCATTAGCAGCAGAGTCTAGGAGAGTCAGCTAGAAAAGCAGAAACATGGTTTGCAGACTACTGTGCCCATTCTCAAAGCTAGCACAGGAAGGGGATTTCATGTTGGAACAATTGCTTAGTAACTGGCACACTTCTACATTAAAATCTGTACTTGGGGATCTCTTTATATCTTCCTCATGAGTAGCCAACCTCATATAACAGATGTTAAGGTATCTATATTATACCTCCCCTCTGAGACAAAAATATTTTTTTGTGTTTGTTTAGGAAATTAAAGACCAGGTATTTTAGTAACTACTTCTACCTATTTTTATAAAGAAATATGGAAAATATTTCCATAATACACAGGCATATTTACTATTATGGCAGGAATACCCAGAGTTCAAAACAGACTAAGAATGCGTCACAGAAAATACTTGAAAACTGTAGAGCAAACCAAACATATCAATTTAATCAACTTAAGAATACCTACTCTGTGGCCTAATCAACTATAAATAGGTATAATTTTGTGGCACAAAAAAAAAATCAAATAATCTCAAGTCTCTACAGAGGTTTTATTACAAAGCTGTTTTATCTCACAGTTTGTTCATTATCTCGTAGTTTGTTCAATAATCTGCAAAGACATGTACTGGTTATATTTAAAATTTAACTGACTTTTTTAGGTACCACTGCCCCATATCGGCACCAATACTTTTCTCACTGAACAAAAAGGACTCTGATACCTTTAAAATCAATACTGACTGGTAAATATTGTTTGTTATTTATGTCCATAAATTAAAATTTTTAGTGGTATTTACTTTAATTTCTTTCCTCCTAACTTGCTTCTTACCCAATCCATCCAAAGTATTTTCCTTCTAAAATGGAAGCGTGAAAGAGAAGTAAATTAGGCATTACTTGCTAACCCACTTCTTCTGGAAATTTTCATTATGTTTTAAGACTCCCACTCCCACATGCTAATATGATTCATTTACAATTTACAGTTAACTTTAACCTCCCATACTAGTGGTACCTCCTTTTCAAATATTTGCTGCTAGCAGTGAAAGGCAGCTTCTCTAAAAGAGGCTGCTTTTTGTTAGTATGTTTTAAAATAAAGTCTAAATGATTAAGTGAAATGAAAGTTATGAAAAAGATGGTATAATAATTTATCAGTTCCATTCATATTTAAAACTAAAGTATTAACACTATGTGCTCTAGGAAGAGTACTAAGCAGCTACAGTAATTTTACTTCTCTTCTGATTTTTCTCACAAGAGCAAAGAAATACTAGGGTATTTTTTATCCATAGGTCAGGGCAAGATAGAAAGGAGATAAGGGAGGAAAAAAAACAACAGATGACAAGGGTAGAAAAGTGAAGACAGAATTTGCAGCCAGTAGATTATTTCCTTCATTCAACTTTTTCTCATAGAAATGATAAAGCACATTCATTCCACTTAAAAGTTCCAAAATAAAATTTAAATAAACAAAATGGTGGCTAGAGTATTAGCATAGTATTGTAGAAAGAGCACAGGTTTTGAAGTCAGAAGATATTTACCCATTTCATTTGTCTAAGTCGATCCTTCCCAGTAAACTAAGCTTCATAATGACATAACCACGTCTCTTTTTTACACTATTATAAGCTTAGCACCTAGCACTATATCTGGTAAATAGTGAAGACTTTAATAAATATCTGTAGAACAAATGATCTCATGCATGCCTCTCCATCTCTGAATCTGTTTCTTAAAGTGTAAATGAGTACAGTAAAATTTGTATTGTTCATTAAAAACTCTGCAAAGTATATAAAGTATTTAGCAGAGCATCTTTCCCTTTATCAAATATTTACTTTGGCACCCTGTAGGTGATCTACCATAGTAGAGACTCAATAAATAATAGCCACGAGCTTTTTAAAAAAATTATCAATCCTCCATTCATACCTCATATTCACATGGATTACAACAGTTTGCACGTGGTCGTGCCTGCCTCAAAGGCTTTTCTACTTTAGCACCTATTTTCCATGTTGTTGTGAGGATTAAATAATACTGGTAAAACACTTAACACATGGTTAGAACTCAATAAACATTGGTAAGCTGTATTTTCCTTATTAGTTTAAATGGTATCTGGTGTCTAATGCTTGATAACTTAAAATTTAAACAATTTTTAATATAAGCCAAACTGGATGTTAACGACTATAAAAAGATCAGTTATGGAGCTAATCTGGAAGAGATGACCTAAAATGGTATTTCCTAGTTCTAATGGTAATTACAGTAACTTGTAGCAATTCTCACCTCTTCTATTCAAAGCAAACCTGTCTTTCATTTTCAAATGAGAAGCCAGAACATTGTAGGGAAAAAACAGTCTCACTTCTCCCCCCACCTTCTTTTTTTTTTCATAATGGTACCTCCTCAAACTTCAGAATCATAATTTGGAAGATCAAGGTTGAAGTAAATGATTTCAAAAGTCTGTTCCACCCCTATAGTCCTGTGCTTCCCTGACACATCAATTTAACTCAGTCATTCAACAAATACTGAATACTACCCCTGTGCTAGTTAACCATGTTAGATGGGTGCTAGAGATACAATTCAGAGAAGGCAATGGCAACCCACTCCAGTCCTCTTGCCTGGAAAATCCCATGGATGGAGGAGCCTGGTGGGCTGCAGTCTATGGGGTCGCCAAGAGTCGGACACGACTGAGCAACTTCACTTTCACTTTTCACTTTCATGCACTGGAGAAGGAAATGGCAACCCACTCCAGTGTTCTTGCCTGGAGAATCCCAAAGACAGCAGAGCCTGGTGGGCTCCCATCTATGGGGTTGCACAGAGCTGGACATGACCGAAGTGACTTAGCAGCAGCCGCAGCAGAGATACAATTAATAATAGGTCCAGCCGTCAGGGAGCTTACAAACTAATGGCAGGGATAGACAACTGTAAATGATCACACAGCACTATTCCTATGATGAAATAAGTATCTCTGAAGAACTGAAACACTGTATTTTACATCCTCTTTACCACAGGATCACCTCTGACCCAATGACTCAGGTCTAACTTTCAAGATCTTCCCACTGGAAAGTGAGTTCAATGCTTTATATCAAAAAAGTATGTACTTATAGACAGTTTGCTTGAGCAATCTAAGCATTTCATTAGTACCCAGAAATGGAATGAACTATTTTTTAAGCTGTTCTTGTAAATCTTCAAGTTCGTAATTCCTTGCTCCTGCCTTTGCAGGGTAAGTAGGAAGGAGGTAGAGAAGAGCAAGTGAAAATATCAGTACGATATCTCAGACCCTGATGATAAATTTAGCCTTGAACAGTGATCTGCATTCTTAATAACCAGGTTATTAAGCTCTCAGTCTTATAGGGAGTGAATATTTAGTCATTCAAGGATCACTGTAGGGTTTCCCTTTTGGCTCAGTGATTTGCCTGCCAATGCAGGAGACACGGGTTCAATCCCTGACCCGGAAAGATCCCACATGCCGTGGGACAGTTAAGCCTGTGTATCACACCTACTGAGCCTGTGCTGTAGAGCCCAGGAGCTGCAAGTTCTGAAGCCTGTGTGCCCAACTCCATGACAACAGAATCCACCACAAGGAGAAGCTCCTGCCCTGCTACTAGAGAGTAGCCCCTGCTAACTGCATCTACAGAAAAGCTCACATACCAATGAAGACCTAGCATAGCCAAACATAAATAATTTTTTAAAAGAGAAGAGAAATCACTGTACACTGTAACTACCTTCTCCCCAGCTTCAGGGAACCTGGCAGAGAAGGAGGGAAGGCCAATTTTTCCCTCTAAATTTCTTCTTGTTCTTGCCTGTGGGTATTCTGGACCAGGCCCAGTGCATCCCATGCCTGAGTGGAAAGGACTGATGGAAAGCTTTTTTCTTTGCATCAGCATGGGGCGTATGTGCATATTGGTTGTTGTGTTATTCACTCCACGTGGAAGCTGTGTTGCATGCTGCATGGGCTTCTTCATCTCCTAAACCTCATCCCTAGGTATTTTTATCAGGTAATGAATGCTGCCAGCCTTTGTTGCCTCTGCTGTAACACAAAGGCACAGTGAGCCATGGAGACAAAGGAAGGTAAGAGATACTATAGCAGTCATCTTTGGAAAATATGATCTTCCACAGAGGGATGCTCCAAAATACGTTACAGAGCTTGTTTCCACTGTCACCAAGGGACCTGGAAGGGAATGAAGAAAGTACCTAGGATTCTGACAGTGGGCTAAGGCAGGCCAAGAAGATGGCAGAGCAGTAACACTGGAGAAATTCTGAGAGGCTAGTCACAAACTCCACTCAATTCCAGCTCCCGGTGGTCTCCTTTTTTAAAAAATAGGGGGAAATAACAAATAGTTCTTGTTGCTAATCCTCCAGAGACCTGACATTAGAACAAGTAAAAAAGGAGAAAAGTTTTCTGCCTTTCTCTGTTCCACTGGCCCTTCAAAGTTTTTAAGATTAGAGTGTTTTAAAGGTGTAGTAAAGACCTAAGTTAACTAAAAAGTAAATGTTAGTCAGATTTTTTTAATATGCCATTCGTCTAAAAATTTGATAAAATATTTTCTCACCAGTTCATCAGTTTAAATCTTACGAATGTTTAGGTATACTTTTCATGCTTTTAAATGGTCATTCTGCCTGAAAAAAACATCAAAGTAAAGTCTCAGTAGTCATTTGGAGTTGTTCTCTTCAGAAAACAGGTTGCTGCAAATATTTACTTTTATACAGTAGGCCAAATAGAGTCAAACTGGCCAGATCTAACATCAGACTCTATGATCAAACAATCAGCCACAAAAACAAAATTGTTTGCATATGCATATTGACTTGGGAAATGATTTAAGAAAACAGTATGATTTTTGTGTACAAAAAGGGTCAGATTCAGATGAAATAATTTAATATGTGTTACTTACTTTTGCAAATAATTCCTGTTGCTGTCTCAATAATTCTTCTTCGGGAATGCCAAGATTTTCCAAACGAGAACTGGCCTTTCTTCTTTTTAATGCTACTGTCTTGCATTCTTGTAAGACTTCTTTTACTTCACTGATATAAGAGCCAAAGCCTAAACTTTCTAGTGCTGGGAAAATGAAAATATGAAAACATCAGAAAGTGATAAAATACCACTTTTTCTTCACCAATGGACTATTTTGTGAAGCTTGCCAGTGGGAAGGTGGGGGTAGTGGGGGGAGGTATTTGGAGGGGAAGACTATTGTCTTCTAATAATTTTACCTATTTTACAGTGCACAATAATCATCTGTATGACTAAGACAAAATATTTTATCAGCTTTCTTAATATTAGATTGCAAATTAGTTAAAACTTAAGGAACATATCAAGGCACAGGCCTTCACTTTTCCTTTTCAACTTTTTAAAAACTAAAGCATTTCCTGTGAGGGAAGAAAAAAAGGCCCAATGTAAGAACATGTGGTTTTACTAAGAAAACATTTTTTCGTGTACCACTCATAGTAAATAAATCATGAAGTCAGTCATTTTCTCAAAGAATACAAAAAAAGGAAATATTTGGAATATATTTGTTAGGAAATGTATTTAGAAAAAGTAGGCTTAGAAAAAGTAGTCTGGTAACATAAGCTTTAACTTACAGCAGGATAGGAGGAAAGAATAGTTAAGTTCTTTTGTCTAATATACCAACAGGAAACTATTTTTAGCAAAGACACTCAACCGGCCAAGTTTAAGAAATACTGCTGGAAATAACTTATGAAATTTGGAATTTATTCAGCCAAAGACCCTGAAAATCAAACTTAACAAGAAATACTGCAAAAATATTTAAAGTGATGTGGAAGAAAAACTGAGATAAAGGAGACTATAAGGATAAAAGAAACATCAACAAAATATTCTATTTTTTCACATTTAGAAAGAAAAATTTATAAGAAAATAAAGCCTTCTATAATCTAGAAAGGCAAAGCATAAAATTTCCTTTTGGTTCACAGTATTTAAAATTATGTAGTTTTCGATATGTTGACTAATGCCCCAAAGTCATACTTTGCTTTCTGAACCAACAATGAAATACAGGTGGTAAAAAAACATGGTAAATGAACTTAACTTATTTTTACAGACTTTCAACAGTTATGATGAACCAGACTTCCTCAGTAAAGATGCCCTAAGTTCTAAATCTAGGAATTTGCTTTTCAGGGAGAATACCAAATATACCTTTAAAATGTATATTCCCATGTAAGCTGAAGTTTTTAAAGGCATCTTGAGTGATTTACAGTTTTAAATTATTTCGTATGTTAAGCTGTTTTCACCAACTATCTTTAGAAATAACCTGATGTCAAGAAGTAGACTGCTACTACTTGAATTTTAACTTACAGACCCCATTCTTTTGACCCTCCCCAAATTTCAATAAGACATTATTCTGAATTCTATTTACCACATTACCAAATTAACTACCACCTAATTCCTGGCCTCAAGGAGCTTGGGGGTATAGTAGGAAATTAAGTGAAAACTAGGCAGCCTGAATTTTTTACTTGAATTGACAGACATTATTTTTTAAGTGTTAATGCTAGAAGCCAAAGTTTTTCATTTGTATTTTCTCTTTTTAAAGGCACAAGCATATTAGTGTATTTTCAATAATACTGGCTGGAAATAATATCAAAAGAAACTAGTAAATGACTTATGTGTTCCACTACAATCTAAAGAAGTTTTATTTCTTTAGCCCTACAATAAGATCCTCCAGGATCTAGTCCCAGCTACCTTTCCAGCTTTATTTCTGCCATTAAATCCCTGAATACTTTGCTAAACCTGATCACTCAGTGTTTCCCAACAGGCACTGGTTTCCCAAATTCATGCTGACAGTAATTCATTCACAATCCAGATCAAACTCTGTCTTCAAATTAAGCTTGCCTGATCCTCCTAGACAGAAATCCGCTCAATTCAGTGGCTCAGTAGTGTGCGACTCTTTGCAACCCCATGGACTGTAGTACACCAGGCTTCCCTGTTCATCACCAACTCCCGGAGCTTGCTCTAACTCATGTCCATTGAGTTGGTGATGCCATCCAACCATCTCATCCTCTGTTGTCCCCTTCTCCTCCTGCCTTCAATCTTGCCCAGCATCAGGGTCTTTTCAAATGAGTCAGTTCTTCCCATCAGGTGGCCAAAGTACTGGAGTTTCAGCTTCAGCATCAGTCCTTCCAATGAATATCCTGGGTTGATTTCCTTCAGAATGGACTGGTTGGATCTCCCTGCAGTCCAAGGGACTCTCAAGAGTCTTCTCCAACACCACACTTCAAAAGCATGAATTCTTTGGGACTCAGCTTTCTTTACAGTCCAAATCTCACATCCACACATGACAACTGGAAAAACCATAGCTTTTACTAGAAGGATGTTTGTTAGCAAAGTAATGTCTCTGCTTTTTAATATGCTGTCTAGGTGGGTCATAACTTTTCTTCCAAGGAGCAAGCATCTTTTAATTTCATGGCTGCACTCATCATCTGCAGTGATTTTGGAGCCCAAGACAATAAAGTCTCTCACTGTTTCCATTGTTTCCCCATCTATTTGCCATGAAGTGATGGGACCGGATGCCATGATCTTAGTTTTCTGAATGTTGAGCTTTAAGCCAACTTTTTTACTCTCCTCTTTCACTTTCATCAAGAGGCTCTTTAGTTCTTCTTCACTTTCACTTATGTCATCTGCATATCTGAGGTTATTGATATTTCTCCCAGCAATCTTGATTCCAACTTGTGCTTCAGCCAGTCCAGCATTTCCAATGATGTACTCTGCATATAAGTTAAATAAGCAGGGTGACAACATACAGCCTTGATGTACTCCTTTCCTGATTTAGAACCAGTCCATTGTTCCATGTCTGGTTCTAACTCTTGCTTCCTGACCTGCATACAGACTTCTCAGGAGGCAGGTAAGATGGTTTGGTAATTCCATCTCTTTAAGAATTGTCCACAGTTTGTTGTGATCCACACAGTCAAAGCCTTTAATGCAGCAGAAATAGATATTTTTCTGGAATTCTCTTGCTTTTAGACAGAAGTAATCTCCCCTTTTTGAAAACAGAATTTGAAACTTGATTCTCACTGTATTTGTATAATCTTGGATATATCACTTAATATCTAAGCTTCAATTTTCCATCTCTAAAATGATAACAGTGTCTATTTCATAACACTTCCTACAATCAGAAGCACTATAATGGTTAAACATGCAGCCCCTAAGGCTGCCAGGAACTGACACCCAGCTCTTAGATTAGCTGTGTGACTTAAGGTAAGTTCCTTCACCCATGTTCTTAGAAAACAAGAATACAGTACCTACATTTCATCAGATCATGTTGCTATGAAAAATAAATGAATTAATATAAACAAAGAGCCAAGAAAAGAGTTTGGCCCACAGAAGGAACAAAATAAAGCATTTATTATTATATTATTGTACTTTATTACTTTAAGGGTTGGAGGAATCAACAAGTAATTAACTGAAGGCATTTAACACAATGTCCAACACAGAAGAGTTCCTTACCTAACTTGGACAATGTATTACTCATCTTCAGTTTTTAAACTTATTTTTCTCTTACATTTTAAGGAGTACACTAGTAAGTGTACAGGACCCAGATAAATGCACAGCTACGCACTGTTGCTGTTGTTGCTTAGTTGCTTAGTTGTGTTCAACTCCTTGTGAGCCCATATGCATTATAGCCCACCAGGCTCCTCTGTCCATGGGATTCTCCAGACAAGATAGAATGGAGTGGGTTGCCATTTCCTACTCCAGGGGATCTTCCCAACCCAGGGATCGAACTTGCATCTTTTGCACTGGCAGGAAGGTTCTTTACCACTGAGCCACCAGGGAAGCGACACAGCTACTACCACCCCATTAAATTCTAGCTAAACAAGTATATTAAATTCACAAAATTAACAAATCAATGCAACAGAGAGACAACTCTTCAAATATCATGAATTCAAAACTAGACATTAATAACTTCAATCCAATCTACCTTAAACCATGGCGGTCCTGGGTTAAAAAAAAGAAAAAAGAATCACTACTAAAATCATTAAGGTTGAGAACACTGCTTTCAAAAGAAAACTGCAAGTAAATCCAAGGTTAACATTAAATATTATTGAAAAAGCTGTGCTCTCAACACTGAGTACACTGTACTCTCAAAAAAATGGTTCAACAAGAGCAGCCATAAATTTAATCTCAAAAGTGTACTGACTAATCCTAATTTTAAACACATTTTGGCTAACAAATAGGATTAACTGGATATAGCATTTTCTAAACAGGGATGTTTTACATCTGTTATCATGCAGTAGTAATACCCCCATTTTACATAAAGGAGAATCTTAAAGCATAAGGAAATGTCCCCTAAGCAGGACCATCTTAGCTGTGCAGGTTGTTCAGTGCACAACAGCAACATATCTGAGGAGAGCCATTCATACTGTAAACATCATAGATCTGAATTCTTATTAGGGCACTTTTTCTGGCAGATGGTAATAAAGGTTTTCAAGGAAGGAGTATCTTTTTCTAATTTGTACAAAGGGATTTTACGGACTGCTGATCCCCTGGCTCTAAGGATCTCAGAGTGAAAGCTAAAACAATAAAAATAAATAAAATGAATAATAGTACATCTATTTTTAAATTTGTGGATAAAACACATATCACTTATTTCTCAGAGGTCTGCTGACATCTACCTTACAGCATATTAGGGGGAAAAAAACCCTTAGCAATATTTTTTCAATTTGAAAGATAGACAGTTATGACTACTTAAAAAAAAAAAAGGTAAAAATGTACACCCAACAACAATTTTAACATAGGTATATCTTATATTTTACAGTAATGATGTACTCCCCAAAAGTTTTGTTATAACATGAATTTATGTGAATTATTTTATCCTTCAAATGCATAGTGTATGCTTTTCATTTAAAAAAAATAAAATATAAAAAATGGCTTTCTCTAATTTCTCTACTTTCTTTTGTTTGTACTTTGGGGGAGGGAGGTGCTGTAGTTCACTTAAAATACATTAAGAGAAGGTAGGCCAAAGTGATTTCTTGGCTTAATGGCCTAACAAAGACCCTGAAGAATCATGTCATCTATGGCAGCTATCCCCAAACTTTTTGGCATCAGGGACCAGTTTTGTGGAAGACAATTTTCCCATGGTGGTAATGTGAGTGATGGTGAGTGGCAGATGAAGCTTCCTGCTCACCCATGCTCACCCTCCTGCTGTGTGGCCCAGTTCTAACCAGGGGTTGGACACCTCCTCTATGGTGTCACCACTCCTGGGGATCCGGGACAACAACGAGAGATGGATGGCAGAGCAAGAATCAAATATCATTCATCTTTATATCCTTAGCAGTATCTAGCACAGTGCCAATCCAAAAGTTAACTGTTGGGTGGCAGAAGGAAAACAAAAACAAAAGACATACTGATTTTAAAGAAGACAGTAAAGTCCTAACTTGAAAAGGACCTGTGTGTGATAAATTGTTCAATGCAAATGACATGCGTCCCTTCAGAAAAAAAGTATCAGTATGGATGCTTATCTAGGCAATACAATGCTATTCTCATTATTATTACTATTGTTACAATACAACTTCTTTGCAATCACTTAGATCCCCTGATTGCAAAACTACTTCAAATCCACTTTCCAAAACAGACTGTGGTTGAAGCTTTAGAACAAGGATACTTAAAGTATGATCTGTGGATTTGTATCACAACTGCATGTAATTGTCTGCAATGAGTTAAGTACAGAAACTCAAAGTAAGCATTTTAAGAGCCTTCACAGCAAAACTGTAGCTATGTGAAGTGATGGCTGTGTTAACTAATTTTATTGTGATAATTAATTCATAATATATACACACACCAAATCATTAGGTTGTAAAACTTAAACTTACACAATGTTATATGTCAATTATAGTTCAAAAAGCCGGGGAAAAAAAAGAAACTTCATAGCAATTTGACAGTAATTTTATTTCTATTGAATGCAGTATCAAAATTTTTCATTTTGTTTTTCTAGTGACTCATTTTTATTGTATTTTACCAAGTACCAGCGTGAGAGGGATTGGAGCAATACAACTGCTGAAGTGAATCCTCAGAGGCTTTTTCAAACTTTGACTAACTTGCAGTTACTATTCTCAAAAAAGTAAGAAAGAAAATGTAGCAACAGATTTAAAATGCAGAAGTAAAAATAATATCATTTAAAATATTCCTATTTACACTTTCTCTTTATAAATGGCATCATGACATAAGGTTAAACATAAGAGACCTTCAGTTTTACATTTTAATCAGTATCATATAGTTTTTAAATTATAATTGTAGCATATATTTCATATAAGTTTCTCAATTCTGACTGATTCTCAAAAATTGCTAAATTATACCTGAAACCATTAAGTATTATATATATATAAACCTTAGTTAACAGATTTGCCTAAGGCCAAACACTTCACAGTACACTTTGCAGTTCTTAACTCTCAATGTCAGTTCTTTCCATAATGCAACAGAACATGTTAGAACTCATTTAAGAATGTGTTCACAGAAACCCAGAAACAAAATAAAAAATCTTTGAAGTGTATAACTCCCTCTATTTGTGTGTATGTTATCTTCAATGCCAAGTCCATGTTCTTAAACTCAAAATAAGCAAAATATTTATATTAAAATTTTTTAAATTTTAACTAGGTTATATAATTTCAAATTTAATGGCAATAAAATTTGTTCAACTTTAGCTTGCATTTTACAAAACTGCCTCCAATGCTTAATTTGCTCTGAGAAGGCAAAGCAAAGCGGCAAGTGAAATGTCCTGAAGCAAAGTCTAGTTCAATAAATGTATTACTAAAAAATTCCAAACTTAAATATGTTAGAATCAAACCACTTTAAAATGTACATTATTCCACTTGGATATATCTTACATTCCTAAATAATCAAATTGACAGAACAGCATAAAAAAATGTCATAATCAGCTTTCCAGAGTTAGTCTATAAAATTACACTTTAAACACCTAAAAAAATACACACCTTAAGGATTTCTTTTAAAAAATTTTAATCACGCAAGACAAAAATTTCTTTAAATGATTAAGCAATATGAGATTATAAATATATAAAGTCTATCCCTCTAACTGGGGAGAATTTGGGGTTAAAATGTACGTCCTTATCTAACACTTAAGAACAGCAATGTTACAAGAAAACAAAAGTAATTTTATAATGCTGTAACAGGTCAATACATTATTTTTTTTAATTAATAAATCATCCTCAGTACATAAGGAAAATGCTTTCACTGGAACTTTCTGACTCATACATTAAACTGAATTTAGCATACTCCAAAGTTGAGCTATTTAGCTAGCATACTGCTAGCTACAGCTGCACTTTTCTTCCATCATGTCAATCAGAAATCTAAATATATCCTAGAAAAGAATAAACTCTACCCAAGAAGACAGATTGTAAGGCGTTATTAGATTTTTGGAAAGATCCCCACTTCTGTGGTGTAAACAAATGTTTAAGCAGATCCTTTTGAAATCTTTTGCAATTTTCATTAGAAAGGCAATGTTGATAAAAAGATCCGTTTTCTCTTGTATGAGTTATAAAAGGAAATTACAGCTATTTGTGTTGGACAATCTTATGAAAGATTTGTGACAACTGCACATATAATGTAAAAATAAAAACACAAGACAAAAAATAGACGACTTGGCTTTCATTTTACTTGCCAGAGTACTCTAAACAAATAGAATACTAGCTTTAAAGTCAAATATACCTTTTCCTAGGGATTTTTCTCCTTATATACTGAAATGGAAATGTCAGAGTATGTTTTATATATCATTAAAGAATCAAAAATGAAATTACAGAAGTCATCTAAAAAATGAAATGACAAAATGCTTCGGTCAATAACTACCATAAAATACTGTATATGGTGAATATGAGCTGATGTGTCCTCTACTTCAGAATAACAGGAAAGTCACCTTTTAAAAAGTTAAACTGTGACAATAAAATGGTAGATAACTGCCTGCCTACCAAAATTAACAATGAATTTTTTTTTCTGACTTCAAAAGCGATCCAGAAATTGTTAGAATTTTAATTGGGTTATTATAAAAGGTAAGCTATCACTTCAAAATTGACCACAACCTTCCCATAAGATTATATGTACCAGTCACAGAAAGTGCTTCCCAAAACATTATGACTAGTAAATGTCTCCCCATTCCTGAAACACATCATCAGAATATGGTCCCCCAAAGCCCTATTAACTGAACTAAATCCTTTCCAATATACAAGAGGAGAAACTTAAACTTTCAGAAGTGCTGTTCAATAAACGCTTAAGTGTATACATCTAAACGGGGAAGACAGCAGGAAACAAAAGGGAAAAGTTCCAAGAAAAAAAAACTCATGATCTTTAAATCCAAGCTTTAAAAATCTACCTCCAAGGAACAATGCAAGCTATGGAAGGAAGGAAGAAAGGAAGGAAGGTTAAAGAACACTGACTGCCTCTTTCTCACAGAATAGAACTGGAGCGCTTTGGCAACTTGTTGATGAACGGTGTGTGTGAAGTCGTTCAGTCGTGTCCGACTCTTTGCGAACTCATGGACTGTAGCCCGCCAGGCTCCTCTATCCATGGGATTTTCCAGGCAAGAGTACTGGAGTGGGTTGCCATTTCCTCCTCCAGGGAATCTTCCTTACCCAGGGATCGAACCTGGATCTCCCACACTGCGGGCAGACTCTTTACCATCTGAGCCACCAGGGAAGCCCATGAAACCATTTTTAAAGCAGAAAATATACTCCAGTCAACACTAATAAACTTTACAATTGTGAACGTTCACGTTAAGAATATTTTTACTCATGTTCTGAAAATTGATCTCTTCTTCTACACTGGTGAAAAAGGTCGGGTGGGAAAGGGGTGTCCTCTCCACTCAAGCTTGAACTTCCTGTCTGAATTCTAATTCTCCAAGAACTTCTGGCTTCCTCTCTCAGTTGTCAGGATCCAGGTTTCACTTCAGGCAGGCAAAGTTCTTTTAGGTTAACCTGGCTGTAAGCTAAGGCCGCTACTACTACTTTTCTTTGGGGGGATGTTAGCCGACTTAATCGCCTGCAGCTCTCACCTGCATTTGCTGTTTGAAAAGAACCACGAGAATACTACAGAGAGGTCTGAAGGCACCGGCTGCCTCCATGCCCGCAATGGCTTTTCAGTTACCAGTACTAACCAGGAGACAGAACTGAAGGCTTTGACATGAACGCGTCACGCGACCAGCAGGCTGTCCCCGGCCCCTCTCTGAAACAAAATCCCACAAATACCACTTACCTTGTATGACGTGCTCTGGCGAGATGGTTTTCTTTTCCGATTTGTTGCAAATCTCATTGGCTTCAGAAGATATAAGGTGAATGAATTCAGTGCAGCAGTTCACCACCAGCTCCCGGGCATCGTTAGCCACCCGGACATTGGGGAGAGTCTCTTTGATCATCTTATTGATAGCAGCTCTGGGTATAGTGAGATCATCATCGTTGCCAGATGAGGAAGCCATCGCACCTTCTCTCTCGCGCCCCGACTTTTAAAAACTCAACTCTGGTCCACGACGATTTTTCAAAAGGCCGCCCTCGGAGAGCGATCCAGGAGTCCCTCTGAGATGAGCGTGCAGAAAATTAAGGGGCCAGGGGTGGCTGGAGAGAGGGGGGAACACCCGTGTGTGTGAAAGATTTAAGCCGAGGTTGGGACCAAGCAAAGTTGGAGTGGCGGGGGGGTGGGGGGGTGTGCTGAGGATTCTGGGGACAGCACTGCCCACGTCGGAGAGGGGAAGGCAAGGTGGTCCGGAATCTGAGCACTGGAGAACCCCCTTCGTGTCTCCTCAGAGGGGCGTGCGCTGTCGTCTAACCGTTCCCCAACGGCGCGGAGCAGAGGCAAGGTCCGGGGGCACTGGTCTGGCCACGGAACAGGGCGGACACTCAGTGGGCAAGGCTCTACAGAACCGGAGCCCCCGCTGCCGCCGCCGCCGCCGCCGCCGCCGCCGCCAGCAGCCGATGCCCCCGCCTCGGCCAAACCATCCTTCAGACACCCGCGCCGCCGCCTCACAACATGTCGGCCGCAGCCGCTGCCGGAACCGGGACGGTCTCCAGGGAACGAATACGGACAGAACCACGCACAAGGGGACCGGCGGCGACGTCTACTGTGACCGTTTAGCCCGAACGCAGATCGTGGAAGCCAAAGCCACCCCAACGGTGGTCCCTCCAGAGGCCAGAGAAGAAGGTTTACTGGAAGCCTCTCCCGATACCCTTTGCGCTACCGGAAGCCTCGCCCCCACACGTTACCCCCCCACCCCACTTCCAGACCAACTTCCGGGTGTGGCAGCCGCCCTTCCCCCACCCTCGCCGGCGGGAACCGCCCGTCTTCTCCGCCAGCAGCTTCCGCCTGCCGCAGTCTCGGCACGCGTTCTGGGATCCCGCCCCTTCCCGGGGATAGTGACCGGGCGAGCGCGCGCCTCGCGGTACCGAAGACACCCGAGCACGCGCCAGGGCTTCGGCTCCAGACGCGGGTTGTGATGGGTTGCGGGGGGGGGCGGGTACTGGCTAGGGTGGATCGCTGCCACTACCTTCTCTCAGCCAGCTGAGGCCTCGGAACCCTTTCTTAGCCACGTTTGTAGACAAAGGAGCGCTGGATTTTGTTCAAAGAACTTTCTTTGCTAACGTTAAGGAGCCCGAATTGAGATTGAAAGGAAGAGGAGCGAAGTCCAGGCTCGGGAATGGGATGTGGGAAAAGGAAAACTCCGTTTTCCTGGGTCTGCGTCGTCCGGAGGAAAAAGCTGTTGATGATATCTAATAGACTTTATTCGGACCAAAGCTATCTATGGTCCTCCACCCATTTTCTGGGTTTATGGGAAATGAAACAGAAGTGACAGCCACTACTAATTAACAGCTAAGCTGGAAACTAAAAATAAGATCCAACGTAGTGGAGAGGCATAGTCTACAATGAGCCAAATTACAAGGTTCCAACTTAGACGTTTTCCCTGATGTATTGGTTCTGATAAGGCGGGGAAAAGTGGGTTAAAGTGTATTCAGAAACTGATTTTCTCTCCTTTCCAGGGAAGCAAACGTGTGACAAGTTCTTTACAAAAATTGCATTTTTTTTTTTAAAGTAAGTTTGCCATAAAGTAAGTTTGTCTTTTTGAAGAAGAGGCTGTGTTATAGAGTGTTGCAATTTCTCAAAAGTAAAAGAGATAACATTTAAATCAGTTTAGGCACTTTAGTTAATCATATACAGTTGTTGTATATATTTTGGCAGCAACTGGCTTGTTTGAAATGTTTTCTTAAAGTTTTGTATTTAGGTGTACGACCCTAGATGTGGCATCTTGAGGAAACCATACTTACTTGTTTTTTTTTTTTTTTTTTTTTAGCGTTTTCTCCAGTACACTTGCAGGTTCTTTAATTTCTGCAGTGTAGACATTTGTTTCTTAGCATTACTAAGTTTAGTCAAAATAAAATGTCTTTGATAAAATATTTAAACTTTTTCTTCAAAATAGGAATGTGAAACTGTTGGCTCAGATGTAGGCCTATGAAAGAGTTTCCTTCCTATATATCTTGTTTCCTTTCTACATGCTTGTTTGTTTCCTACATAACTTCATAATATTCTTCTGGAAATCCAATTTTTGTTCTTCACAACTCGAAAGGGTCCAGCTTGCAATGAAGAGTACCCCCACCACCACCACAACTAGAGAAAGTCCACTCCCTGGAAGACCCAGCATAGCCAAAAATAAATAATAATTTTTAAAAATTACAAAAGGAAGTGCTACAGATGCAGTGAGCTTCTGGTTTGTTCATCCCTCTATCCCTGGGGCCTCACAGATCCTGCTACATAATAGGCACTTGGTAAATATTTGTTAACTCTGGAGGTGAATGAGGACCATTAAGGATAGCAGAGTAGAAAAGAAGTCCAAAGACAAAAAGAAGAAAGTATGTCAGGGGAGACTTGTTAGAAACCAAGAAGGTACAGTGCAAAGGAAGCCACGAGGGCAATTTTTTTGTTCGTGTTTGCGCACATGTGTGCTAAGTCACTTCAGTCATGTCTGACTCTGTGCAACCCTATGGACTGCCACCTGCCAGTCTTCTCTGTCTGTGGGATTCTCCAGGCAAGAATACTGGAGTGGGTTGCTATGCTCTTTATTTTTGGCAGCCTTGGGTCTTTGTTGCTGGTGGGATTTCTTTAGTTGGCCAGAGTGGGGGCTACTCTCTAGTTGTGTGTGGGGTTTATCATTGTGGTGGTTTTTCTTGTTGGTGTCTCTAGGTGTGCAGGCTTAAGTTGGAAGGGTGTGAGATGCCACAGAGAAGCATTGTTGGAAGGGGATCAATCACTGAAGTAAAAGGTCAATAGGACAAAGTAGAAGCCAACATGCAAACAGTTAAGGAGAGGAATGCAGAAAAGAGCAAGGAGCACAGAACACACTTTCCAAAAGTTGGGTGGTGAAGGGAAAGGGGCAATGGAGTGACACTTCAGGAAGAAGCAGGGTCAAGAAAAAATTGCAAAGGCTAGGAGACACATACATGTAGTTCAAAGGAAAAGAGGTGTAGATTGACAATACAAGCAAAGTAAGACTTTAAGGAAATGGAGGTGGATGAGATTGAAAGGTCCAAATAGAATGATCAGGATTAGATATACAGATCTGGGCATAACAGACTGAAGACAAGATTATTCCTTCTAGTACAGTGTTCATCTCTTGTTTGTTCTTTAGTTCTTCTAGGTTCTCTGGTAAACATTTCTTGCATCTTCTCCATTCTTTTTCCAAAACCCTGGATCTGAGTTCTTTTTCTGGAAGGTGGCCTATCTCTTCTTCATTTAGTTATTTTTTCTAGGGTTTTATCTTTTTCTTTCATCTGGGACATAGTCCTCTGTATTTTCATTTTGATTTACTTTCTGTGATTGTGGTTTTCCTTCTTGAGGCTGCAGAAGTGTAGTTGCCTCTTCTGTCTGCCCTCTGGTGGATGAGGCTAAGCAGCTTGTGCAAGCTTCCAGATGGGAGGGACTGGCAGTGAGAACTGGATCTTGCTCTAGTGGGCAGGGCTGTTCTTAGTAAAACTCTAATCCAATTGTCTGCTGCTTTCAAATTGTAGTGCTGGAGAAGACCCTTGAGAGTCCCTTGGACAGCAAGATCAAACCGGTCAATCCTAAAGGAAATCAACCGTGAATATTAACTGGAAGGACTATGCCGAAGCTCCAATATTTTGGCCACCTGATGCGAAGAGCCTACTCATTGGAAAAGACCTTGATGCTAGGAAAGATTAAGGGCAGGAGGGAAAGGGGGTGACAGAGGATGAGATAGTTGGATGGCATCACCAATTCAATGGACATGAGTTTGAGAAACTCCATGAGATGGTGAAGGACAGGGAAGCCTGGCATGCTGCAGTTCATAGAGTTGCAAGTAGTCAGACACAGCTTAGCGACTGAAAACCAATGGTGACCTCCAAGAGGGCTCACACCAAGGGCCACTTCCTAGGACTGCTGCTGCCCGTGCCCCTATCCCTGCAGCGAGCCACTGCTGACCCACGCTGCCGCGAGAGTTCATCGAACACTAGCTGGTAGGTCTGGTTCAGTCTCCTGTGGGGTCACTGCTCCTTTCCCCTCAGTCCTGGCACACGCAAGATGTTGTTTGTGCCCTCCAAGTGTGAAGTCTCTATTTCTCCCAGTCCTATGGAAGTCCTGCAATCAAATCCTGTTGGCCTTCACAGTCAGGATCCCTGGGGATTCCTAGTCCCTTTGCTGGGTCCCCAGGCTAGGACGCTTAGAACCATCACAAGAGTGGGAGAACTTCTTTGGTATTAGTGTTCTCCAGTTTGTGGGTTGCCCATTAGGCGGGTATAGGATTTAACTTTATCGTGATTGTGCCCTCCCCCCACCATTTCGTTGTGGCCTCTCCTTTGTCTTTAAATGTGGGATATCTTTTTTTGGGGGGTTCCAGCATCCTCCTGTCCATGGTTGTTCAAAAGCTAGTTGGTGCTCTCACAGGAGATGGGCACATGTCCTTGTACCCTGACATCTTGAACCAGTCAACCCTGAAGACAAGACTATAAGTGAGTGATTATAAACAGTGATCGCAAAAAAAAAAAAAAAAAACAGTGATCGCAGAAACTGATACATGATGGAGTTTAAGAAGTAGCCAAAAATGTCAAGAGTTGCAGAGAAGGGAATAAGAACTGAGAATAGATGGTGTTCATCTAATGATATTTGTAGAAGCAGTTCATGAATAAAAACCTTGGGATTCTTTCATTTTATGGGTCAAGTTTGTAACTGCAAATTTTAAGGTAAATAATGGATTCCTTTATCTATAGGTAATAAATTCAAGACGTGATGCAAATATGTTTTTTTTCAAATGATAACTTTTTGATTGTATGAGTTTAAAATCATTTGAAGCAGACAGAATTAGAAAGCCTTTCCTTATGTAAATCCAATTGTTCATTCTTGCTTGCATGAATAAATAGTCAGTCAGTGAATCTTTATTGTGTATCTACCATATACTTTGCTAGGTATTTGGGACAATGGCAGTAGGTAAGAAAGACACCATCCCAGCCTTCATATTTAAAGCAATAATACCAAAGAAAGAAAAAAGCTGTACTTTGACACTTCTTGGTAATAAGGGGAAAAAAGGGAATCTAAAATAATACAGATATAATATAATATACCTGTTTGAAGAATTTTTATGGAGTGATTAAAATTACTGTGTATGAAATAGCATTTTTCCTTTAATATTAAAGCAAAATATAGCATTAGAATTATATGAAAATATATATGTAAATGGCTGAATAGAAACACTGAAAACTAACATATTTGTGTTGAAATAGAGAAATTATTGGTGATTTTACTTTTGATTTTTCTTTAAAGTTTTTTAAAAATCTTTTTCTAGTTTTTAAATGTCTTATATTAGTAAGTAGTGAGAAGTTTCTGTTAATTTGTAAATGTATCCATTCTTCACATACACAACGGGGCTTGAAAAAGCAGTCCTTGGATTTTAAATCTTTTATCTAGAAAGGCTCTTAAACTGGTGATCCCCATGTGAAATCTAGCCCACCGATATTGTACCAATTATTTATTCCCACAATAAAATGTTGCCTAGCAAGTTACCCCAAAGGTCAATGGATTAAAACAATAACCAGTTATTATTTCTTAGGAGTCTCTATGTTAGTTGGGCAGTTGTTCTGGAATTGGCTGGGTTTATTCATTTTCCATCTGACTCTTTGCAACCCCATGGACTGATTATACCATCCTTGGAATTCTCCAGGCCAGAATACTAGAGTGGGTAGCCTTTTCCTTTTCCAAGGGATCTTCCCAACCCAGGGACTGAACCCAGGTCTCCCGCATTGCAGGCAGATTCTTTACCAGCTGAGCTACAAGGAAAACCCATGAATAGTGGAGGATCCTGCAAATCAACAGGTAAGTATGGGGTGATGATTAAAAGTGTTATAGAGGAGATAATCCTTGAAAAAGTTTTCAGGAAGAAAAGGAATTTCATGCAGGGGAACATCAAAAGCTCAGTGATAGAGAACATCGTGGAATTCTTGGTGAACTGTGATACTTTGGTGGTGAGTATAAGGGAAAGGAACATGAAGGAGTAGCTTGAGAGAAAGTGCTTCAGGGAAATGTAGTATGTGAAGTTCTTCCACTTATTTAGAGTAAATAACAACTCTAGCCAGTTAAGTTGACTTTACCAGAAGGATACTGGCATATCTCACAGAATGTTGGTAATTGCTGGATAATCAGGGAAACTCAGTAATAGGAATCCATAAACTGTCCTCCTCATGGGCTGAAAACAATTCCCCATCTCTTTGCATCTCAGTTCAAAATTCCAGTTGTCAAGGAGAACAAGTCTGTCCAGTTTGGGTCAGATATCTACACCTGCTTCACTCAGCCATGCAGTTTAGACTACAAGTCACATGTGTTGGATGGTGCTGCTGTTCCATCCCTGTGCTGGGGAGGGAGACCACTGCGAGCCCTGTGTTTGGCCTAAGAGGGAGGTATCCACTGTATTTTATTACTTAGTTGCCTTTCCCCACATGTATGATGACAAAAATGTCTTCAGCCTGCCTACTTGATCCAATCATTCTATTACAACAGCCCCTGCTCTTGCCCTCTTTTAGGACCAAAGGAACATCCAGTCCAGCTGGTGGGAAGGACATCTTAGTGTTATTGTCACTTAGTCCTGACCTCTGGATGTAAAGTGCCCATTCTTCTAGTTCTCATCTATCTGTGATTCCTCATGGTCTTGCAATCTAAGGACTAAATGGTTAAGTATAATCACTACCAGTACACTCTATAAATAATCTTGGGATTCAGGAGCCTCAATGGTTGCTATAGAAAGAAAGGAAAGAGAAGAAAACAGTGGCAGTTATTTTAAAAGAGGAAAAAAATGGGTACTTTTTCAGTCTTCAGACCTTCCAGCAATATATTCCTGCTACTGTTGAAGTTGTAACTGGTGTGTATGACAATCCATTACACACTTCCTTGTTTGCAGCTAATAACTGACTGAGAACATTGCCTACTAGGGTATTAAGCCATCATTTGTAGGGGTCTAAGCCTTTGGTGATCTTCAGTGCCAACTGTGTTAAACTAAATAAGGCAATGTAGCAGATTAGAGAACAACTCTAAGGTGGAGTGACTGGAAACCAATGAATGTTTTTTCAATAAATGGTGTCTAGTTAATAATGAAACTGAAGCACAGAGTGTTTATTAACTCTTCAGCCTCAGAGTCAGGATTTAAAGTCAAGCTTTCCTCATGGTTATGTTATCCTGCTGCTGCACTGTTACTGTAGAGATGGCATGTGGGCACTGAGCCTTCCATAGCTCGGATTAGATCAGGTTTTAGTTCTTCAGCCTTAACTAGCCATTGTGACCAAGAGCAAGTTATTTAATTTTCTAAGTTTCAGTCTTTTCATTTATAAAATGACATACCTTTGTGCATGGCACAATACCTATCATTTGATAAGTAGATTTATTAAATGGTGGCTATTATTAATTCAATAAAAATCTACTGAGCATTCTATGGCAGGCACTGCATGTACAGTGCTGCACAAGATGGACATAATTCCTGTGCTCATGGATATTCCAATTAATAGTATCTAAACCGAGCCATAAAATGAAAATAAAGATGTGTAGTCCACATGATTGCTCCCTTGCCCTGGATTATGAACATGGAGATTGACATGGGACCATAATGATGATTGTGAGCAGAAAAAGACTAATCAGGAAAGAAAATAAGCCTGGAACAATCAAGAGTAAAAGAATAAAAGAAGCAAGGCAGGAATCTGACATGAAATCAAGAAAACTCCCAAGAGAAAGAATACTGCCTGGTTTTCTAGCTTGTAAATTAGGATTTTACAGGAAAAGTGGGCAGAATTGTCCAAGAGGTTCTTGTCATAGAACAGGAAATTGGAATAGGTGAAATGATTTTTGAGAAACTGTGGAGATGAAGTGATGGATATTCTCTATACACTGTAGAAAGCATTATTAAAGAGAAGGAAATGAGAAACATTAAAAAAAAAATCATCCTCTTGATTTGGAGAACAGCCATGCTTTGTAATATGAGCCAAGAGATAAAACTGAGTTTGTCTGTCAAGGCAGGTAGGGAGATAAGCCTTTTTTCAGGCTAAATTCCCTTGCCACCTGGGTTTGTTTTCTTAACTGTAAATGAGCACTGGGAAAAGAACAGGCTTTAGAGATTCTGCCCAAGCAATTTACGGAACATTTTCTTGGTAATAACTATTATAGCTCTTTTTTCAGTCAGGCTTACACACAGGATTGAATGTTGGTTTTTGATAGCAAGTATCTTTAACAATTATCAATGTACCAAAATAATTCTAAAAGTGCCTAAGGAATTACAAGGAGGAAGATAAGTGAATTACATATATTAATCCTTGGAATGACCTAACATAAAATTCTACAGATTTACCCTTATGGTTGTGGTTATGTAATTTGACCTAAATTATTGTCAGGGTTAAGGCCAGCGTTCATCACAATGAGACAGGAAATGGATTAACTGAAACAGGAAATGGATTAACTGACCAAATATAGTATTTTCAGAAGCACCTAATGGTAAGTGGCTTAATTTGTGGCAAAATTATAGGTAAAGTAGTTGAGAAAGTCATAGTTCCCAAGTAAATCCCAGTTTACGGTGTTCACCGTCAGAACGTTCATCTTTACTAGAACTAAAGATGATTGTTTTGATTAGAAACACGTATTTTTATGATTGTTTGTTTAGGTAACAAGGACGACTTAAGCACAAAGATAAGCCTATGTTTTACACAGACGCGTTTCTATGTGTTTGCAACTTCAATTTAAAGGATAGTAAAGTTGGACTTCCCTGGTGGTCCAGTGGTTAAGAAGCCTCCTGCCAGTGCAGTGGACACGGGTTTGATCCCTGATCCGGGAAGATCCCACATGCTGCACAGCAGCTAAGCCTATGCACCACAGCTACTGAAGCACCCTAGAGCCCATGCCCAACCCAGCTAGAGAAAGCCGGATCACAGCAACAGAGCCACAGCACAGCCAAAAAATAAATAAAAAAGCAAATTTTTTTTTTTTTTTAAAGCAAATTTTTTAAAAAAACAGGGCAAGGGTCCTCTCTCTTTTTTAAAAAAAATAAAAGAATAGCAAAATTAACATCAATTTCTGTTTGTCATTATGTTGATTGTGTTGGAAAACCATGAACCAATACATTTAACTTTATAAACTGGTTACAAAAAGTTACCCATGTATATGAAATTTGTTCAGCATTTCATAAATTCATAAATAATATTTAGCTTCTGCATAATGATAATACATACATTTATGCACATATACATAATACATTAAGATTACTGGCTTGTTGGGAAAAATATGATTATAAAATCATATATCATTTCAGCCCAGATACACAGCAATAAAAAATTTTAAATACCTAACAACACAAATCTATGTAAGCAATAACATTGTTATAAAATACTTAGAGCATTCTTGATTTTTTTTTTTAAAGCCACGATTCATTTAGTATCTTTCTGGCATTTGAACTGACATCTCTTCATCTTCCACATAGTTGCTAACCGAGAAGGAAAATGGTTAGATCTGTCAAACAGCTTTAAAGCTTCAGGTTAATATCAAAGTTACTGCGACCTAAGGAGAGAAATAATAACAGAGGCATTCCTAATCAGCAAGGAAGGTATAAATTATACAATAAGTGAAGGAGCCACTGGCCAACTGTTAAGAGGAAAATATACCACAGTCAGTTAGTCTGTTTAGTTGCTCAGTCATGTCCAACTCTTTGCCACCCTATGGATTGCAGCATGCCAGGCTTCCCTGTCCATCACCAACTCCTGGAGCTTAATCAAACTCATGTCCATTGAGTCGGTGATGCCATCCAACCATCTCATCCTCTGTCATGCCCTTCTCCTGCCTTCAATCTTGCCCAGCATCAGGGTCTTTTCCAATGAGTCAGTTCTTCGCATCAGGTGGCCAAAGTATTGAAGTTTCAGCTTCAGCATCAGTCCTTTCAATGAATATTCAGAACTGATTTCCTTTAGGATTGACTGGTTTGATCTCCTTGCAGTCCAAGAGATTCTCAAGAGTCTTCTCCAACACCACACCTCAAAAGCATCAATTCTTCAGCGCTCAGCTTTATAGTCCAACTCTCACATCCATACATGACCACTGGAAAAACCATACCTTTGACTAGATGGACATTTGTTGGCCAAGCAATGTCTCTGCTTTTTAGTATGCTGTCTAGGTGGGTCATAGCTTTTCTTCCAAGGAGCAAGCGTTGTTTAATTTCATGGCTGCAGTCATCATCTGCAGTGATTTTGGAGCCCAAAAAATTAATGTCTGTCACTGTTTCCCCATCTATTTGCCATGAAGTGATAGGACTGGACGCCATGATCTTAGTTTTCTGAATGTTGAGATTTAGGCCAACATTTTCACTCTCCTCTTTCACTTTCATCAACAGGCTGTTTAGTTTTTCTTCTTTTTCGGCCATAAGGGTGGTGGTATCTGCATATCTGAGGTTATTGATATTTCTCCCAGCAATCTTGATCCCAGCTTGTGCTTCCTCCAGCCCAGCATTTCGCATGATGTACTCTGTATATAAATTAAATAAGCACGGTGACAATATACAACCTTGATGTACTCCTTTCCTGATTTGGAATCAGTCTGTTGTTCTATGTCTGGTTCTAACTTTTGCTTCTTGACCTGCATACAGATTTCTCAAGAGGCAGGTCAGGTGGTCTGGTATTCCCATCTCTTGAAGAATTTTCCACAGTTTGTTGTGATCCACACAGTCAAAGGCTTTGGCATAGTCAATAAAGCAGATGTTTTTCTGGAACTCTCTTGCTTTTTCAATGATCCAACAGATGTTGGCAATTTGATCTCTGGTTCCTCTGCCTTTTCTAAATCCAGCTTGAACATCTGGAAGTTCATGGTCATGTACTGTTAAAGCCTGGCTTGGAGAATTTTGAGCATTACTTTGCTAACATGTGAGATAAGTGCAAGTGTGTGGTAGTTTCAACATTCTTTGACATTGCCTTTCTTTGGGATTGGAATGAAAACTGACCATTTCCTGTCCTGTGGCCACTGCTGAGTTTTCCAAATTTGCTGGGATATTGAGTACAGCCGTTTCACAGCATCATCTTTTAGGATTTGAAATAGCTTAACTGGAATTCCATCACTTCCACTAGCTTTGTTCATAGTGATGCTTCCTAAGGCCCACTTGACTTCACAGTCCAGGATGTCTGGCTCTAGGTGAGTGATCATACCATTGTAGTTATCTGGGTCTTGAACATCTTTTCTTGTACAGTTCTTCTGTGTATTCTTGCCACCTCTTCTTAATATCTTCTGCTTCTGTTAGGTCCATACCATTTCTGTCCTTTATTGTGCCTGTCCTTGCATGAAATGTTCCCTTGGTATCTCTAATTTTCTTGAAGAGATCTCTAGTCCTTCCCATTCTATTGTTTTCCTCTATTTCTTTGCATTGATCACTGAGGAAGGTTTTCTTCTCTCTCCTTTGTATTCTTTGGAACTCTGCATTCACATGGGTATATCTTTCCTTTTCTCCTTTGCCTTTAGCTTCTCTTTTCTCAGCTATTTGTAAGGCCTCCTCTGACAACTATTTTGCCTTTTTTCATTTTTCTTGTGGATGGTCTTGATCACTGCCTCCTTTACAATGTCATGAATCTCCATCCATAGTTCTTCAGGCACTGTGTCTATCAGATCTAATCCTTTGAATCTATTTGTCACTTCCACTGTATAATCATAAGGGATTTGATTTAGGTCATACCTGGGATGGTCTGTTGGTTTTCCCTACTTTCTTCAATTTAAGTCTGAATTTAGCAATAAGGAGTTCATGATCTGAGCCACAGTCAGCTCCTGGTCTTGTTTTTGCTGACTGTATAGAGCCTCTCCATCTTTGACTGCAAAGAATATAATCAATCTGATTTCAGTATTGACCGTCTGCTGATGTCCATATGTATACGCCATGGGCTAAATTAAATTCTTGGTGGATTAAAGATTTTAATATAAAAGTCAAATCATAAAATTACTAAAAAATACTTATGAATAATCTTGGAAATGGGATTTACAACACAAGAAATATAAAGCAAAGACTGATTTTTAAAATACATAAAAAAGTGGAAAGTGTTTCACAGATCACCAACAAATTAAAGGCACTTAATGAACTTTAAGGAAAAAAAATCAACAAAAAATTAAAGGGCTTACGCCAAACTAGAAGGGAGAAAAATGGATGAAGGGTAAGAAGTCTTACAAATCAGTAAGAAAAGGATAAATAGCCAAATAGAAAAATGGGCAAGTAAGTCAGAAAAGCAGAAATAGATAGGGTCAGTAGGGGACTCACCTGGTAGTCCAGTGGCCAAGACTCCTCGTTCCCAACGCAGAGGACTGAGGTTCCTCCCTGGTGAGGGAAGGAGATCTCACATCCTCAACTAGGAGGTCACATGTCACAACTAAGACCCAGCACAGCCAAATGAATAAGTAAAAAAAAAGGGGGGGGGGTCAATAAAGATGAATGGTATTCATCTGTAATAAAATGCAAATGAAAGCAATATTAAAGTGTCTTTTTTGCCTGTTGGATTGATAAGGATTATTTTAGAAGACAACATTGGTGTTAGAGAGGGTACTAGAGCAGTTCTCAACTGCTCTTTGACAAAATGTCTGAAAAGCACATACCTTTTAACTAGAAATTCAACACTGATGTAATGATAAGAAAATGTATGCTAAGGAAATATACGTGTGTCACAAGATATTTTTGCAGTTTCCTTCCTTGCTCTCTCCTTCTACCCTGCCCCTCCTCTCTCTCTTTCTATCCCCTTTTTCTTTTCTGTTTTATGCTTGGTATTGGTGAAAGTTTGAAAAAATTAAAATGTCCAACAAAAAGGGAGCTGGTTAAATAAACTATGGTAAATTTATTAAATAAAACATCTATATTATTACCAATAAAAATGACACCATAGTAAAATATTTGAAAAATGTTCACAACAAAGTTTTTTTTAAAAATGTGATACAGAACAAAATGTATTGGGAAAGCATCTCCTCTCTCCCTCTCTATGTCTCTCTCTCTCTTTCTCTCTCTCTTGGTCTCTCCCTCACCACCAACACAACACCAATATATAATACAATTACTGGAAAGGTATTGGAAAAATATAATAAACTGTGGGGAAGAGGGATTACTGGATTGTTAAATATTTTTCTGTTGCCTGTTATTATTTTTAAAGTTAGCTACAATTAACAGGAGTTTTGGGGTTTTTTTTTGATAAATGAAAATATTTTAAAATGAAATATATAATGTTACTTAGTGGTTGCCTTTTCAAAATAGGTAAAAATCATCAGTTAGCCATTTGGTTAAGAATGTTTTCATTCCAACAGTTTGATAATCATGATGCAAAATTGAGGGAAAAAATTTTTTGAATCATAAAATATTATAGAATTGGTAGATCATTTTTCATTTCATAAAGTATCATAATCACTAGTTTTTATTGTTCCTATGGCAATGTTTTATACACAAGAATGGTGGAAGTTAGGAATTTGTGCCCTGAAAAATTATTAAAATATAAAATCTAAAGTAAATAATAACTTCCTCCTTTGAATGTAACAAAGATGTGGGAAGAGGTAGTAGCCAAGAAGGCTCTGGGTTACCATGGGGATGATTACGTTCTCCAAGGTACGTATCACCCCACTCCAGCTTCTTGGTCAATGACTCACTAGCTCACAGGGGAGTCAACAAATACCGAAGTACATACCTACTACCTGTAAAAAGTGATTTTCATTACCCAGAGAAGTGCTGTAAGATACTATTTAAACAAATAAGGAAAACCAATATAAATTACTATTTTAAATTTTTCTAATTGGTGAGTGTTTAAGATGCATGAGAGGACAAATTCTTAACTCAGGTCATTCCAAAACTATTATGTAACATTAAAAATTGATATGGATACTAATAAAAATCATTAAAGCAAAACTATGAAACACTTCTATTAATACTTCAATTGTTTCTTTAAAAACAGCATTTCCTAAAATAACCTCCAAGGTAGTCCTGTAATTTGTTAATTTTAAGGATTTGTGTTAAACTTTGGGGCCAGTCAAATTTTGGGGCCAGTTAAGGGAGCTAACGATCTAATTGAGGAGTCCAGATAGCCATCCATCAATTCATTCATTTGTTCAATAACATATATTGAGAACCTACTATGTGCCAATAATGCAGGGCTGTAAGCATTAAAAAATACCTAAAACATACCTCTACCCTCAAAAGCTCACATTTAGAAGGACAGATAAATGTCAGTCTCAGTGACTGCCATACCCACTGTTCTTTCTAGCAGAACTCTGACCTTGGCCGCTGGTGAATGAGAAGCCCTAGGTGGCCATATTCTGCATCAAGGGACCGACTCATGTACACTTTTCACCTGCTTTCTCTGTCATGACAAAGAAAAAAGCTTTGGTTCAAAAAGTTTCAGCCAGAGAGAGACAGGGTAGCAGTCAGATTGTCTCTTTAAGAGTTCCAATAACAGATACAGACAGCTAGTTAGTGAGTAGAAACTGAAAGTGATCCTGAAAAGATTCTTAGAGAATCTAATAGTTTACTGCAGACCTAAAGTCTTACCAATAACACCATCAATTAACATATTTTGTATGTTATATGTACCATATACTGTATTCTTAAAGTAAGTTAGGTAAAAGAAAATGCATTAATAAATTCATAAGGAAGAGAAAATACATTTACAGTATTATACTGTATTTATCAATAGAGTAAAATTATGTTGTGTGTCTACAAAATGAACTGTCTGCCAGTACCTACAACAATATTATCTTATACGGTACAAAACACTGTAAATGTTAAATGTATTCCTAACATTAGATATCAAAAATGAAAAGATAATGTGAAAAGAAATTCACTTTTATTTACAGGTGTAATAATACATGTATTGATAATGAAGAAACAGCAATATAGCTTTCTTGTTCAGTTCAGTTGCCCAGTCATGTCCAACTGTTTGCGACCCTATGGACTGCAGCACACCAGGCCTCCCTGTCTATCACCAAATCCCAGAGTTTACACAAACTTATGTCCATTGAGTCAGGGATGCCATCCAACCATTTCATCCTCTGTCATCCCCTTCTCCTTCCGTCTTCAATCTTTCCCAGCATCAGGGTCTTTTCAAATGAGTCAGTTCTTCCAATCAGGTGGCCAAAGTATTGGAGTTTGAGCTTCAGCATCAGTTCTTCCAGTGAATATTCAGGACTGATTTCCTTTAGGATTGATGGGGTTGATCTTCTTGCTGTCTGAGGGATTCTCAAGAGTCTTCTCCAGCACCACAGTTCAAAAGCATCAATTCTTTGGCACTCAGCCTTCTTTATGGTCCAAGTCTCACATCCATACATGACCACTGGAAAAAACCATAGCTTTGACTAAACAGACCTTTATACACAGTTCATCTGTGAGTTTTTCAAGTTGTCAAAAATCTCCCAAAAATGTTCCAAGATATTTATTGAAAAAATTCCCATGGAAGTGGATAAACTCAAGGGTCAACTTAATGGACTTCAGTTCAGTTGCTCAGTCGTGTCCAACTCTGGGACACCATGGACTGCAGCATGCCAGGCCTCCCTGTCCATCACCAACTCCTGGAGTTTACTCAAACTAATGTCCATTGAGTTTGTGATGCCATCCAAACATCTCATCCTCTGTTGCCCCCTTCTCTTCCCGCCTTCAATCTTTTCCAGCATCAGGATCTTTTCAAATTAATTGGTTCTTCGCTTCAGGTGGTCAAAGAATTGGAGTTTCAGCTTCGGCATCAGTCCTCCCAATGAATATTCAGGGCTGATTTCCTTTAGGATTGACTGGCTGGATCTCCCTGCTGTCTAAGGGACTCTCAGGAGTCTTCTCCAATACCACAGTTTAAAAGCATCAATTCTTCGGCACTCAGCTTTCTTTATAGTCCAACTCTCACATCCCTACATGACTACTGGAAAAAGCATACCTTTGACTAGTCGGACATTTGTTGGCAAAGTAATGTCTCTGCTTTTTAATATATTGTCTAGGTGGGTCATAACTTTTCTTCCAAGGAGCAAGTGTCGTTTAATTTCATGGCTGCAGTCATCATCTGCAGTGATTCTGGAGCCGCAAAAAATAAAGTCTCTCACTGTTTCCACTGTTTCCCCATCTATTTGCCATGAAGTGATAGGACCAGATGCCATGATCTTAGTTTTCTGAATGTTGAGTTTTAAGCCAACATTTTCACTCTCCTCTTTCACTTTCATCAAGAGGCTCTTTAGTTTTTCTTCGCTTTCTGCCATAAAGGTGGTGTCATCTGTATATCTGAGGTTATTGATATTTTTCCCAGAAATCTTGATTCCAGCTTGTGCTTCATCCAGCCCAGTGTTTCTCATGATGTACTCTGCATTTAAGTTAAATGAACAGGGTGACAATATACAGCCTTGATGTACTCCTTTCCTGATTTGGAACCAGTCTGTTGTTCCATGTCCGGTTCTAACTGTTGCTTCTTGACCTGCATACAGATTTCTCAAGAGGCAGGTCAGGTGGTCTGGTATTCCCATCTCTTGAAGAATTTTCCACAGTTTATTGTGATCCACACAGTCAAAGGCTTTGGCATAGTCAATAAAGCAGATGTTTTTCTGGAACTCTCTTGCTTTTTCAATGATCCAACAGATGTTGGCAATTTGATCTCTGGTTCCTCTGCCTTTTCTAAATCCAGCTTGAACATCTGGAAGTTCATGGTCATGTACTGTTAAAGCCTGGCTTGGAGAATTTTGAGCATTACTTTGCTAGCATGTGAGATGAGTGCAACTGTGCAGTAGTTTGAACATTCTCTTTGTTATACATCATGTAATTCCAAGCACTCAAACTTTGTTTATACTGTTCACTTTCCCTAAACAGAACTTTCCTTTCAACTGTGGTTAAATTCAACTCTCTGACTACTGTATGCTTGCATCCCCAGCTGAATACACAGCACGCCAACTGGTCCTACTTTAATAAACATCTTAGTGCTGCCCACAGTCACAAGACATTCCCTTAATCCATTCAGTCTCCTACAACTAACTGCTTCTCCTCTCCTCAAAACTCCAACATCTCCCCATCCTCCTTCTCAGTAGATGATCTTGCTTCCTATTTCACTGTAAAAGGAAAAGCCTTTTACAGAAGAAAACTGATACAAAAAGGAGAACTCACAATGTTCTGTTGGGGTCCTTCACTCATTTTCCCTCCACCTAGACTCTTAACCATACTCCTGATCATTTTGGCCTTAATCTGTTGGGCCATAATGTTATTCTGATAAGGAAATAGAGAAGAAAAGTAATGAAGAATAATAAAAATCCTTATCTGTATGTTGTGTTTGTAGTTTATTTTGAATATTGAAATATGTGATGTAGTTCTCATGCTTCTAGGAGATTTTTCTAATAGTGTTTTCAGGCCACAAGGCAGATAGTGCTTTTATCTGAAGTATGGTAGAATTATCACCCTCATCCTCCTCAATCCAGACAACCTCAGAAGGTAAACTCAAATGTCATCCTAGGACTACCAGATAGCCTCTTTTCTACTGTAAAACACTGAATTTTTTCATTTGGACAGTGGCTTTCAGACTTTTTGTTGTTGTTTACATCCTACAATAAGAAACATATTTTACATGGCCATAGTACCCACACATAAACACAGTCACATATATGACTAAGACCAAACTTTCATCAGATAGCACTTATCTTTACAATAATCTTTACTAATCTTTTCAATGCAATGCACTCTTATGTTTTCTAATCTATTTTTCAAATGCTCATTGTAATATAATAGATAGATTCATTACTCAGTGAGTCAAAACCCATGGTTTGGAAAATAATTCATTAAGGGATACTTAGGTTAATAGGCAAAATCTTTAAGATTTAGTGAAAAAATATATGAACATTAATTTAGAACTCACTCAACCATCACCACCTTCAAGGGAGTGGCCACATAATTAGCTGGTTTGCTAAGAATCAATTCAGTTCAGTTCAGTCGCTCAGTCATGTCCCACTCTTTGCAACCCCATGAATCACAGCAGGCCAGGCCTCTCTGTCCATCACCAACTCCCGGAGGTTACTCAAACTCCTGTCCATCAAGTCGGTGATGTCTTCCAACCACCTCGTCTTCTGTTGTCCCCTTTTCCTCCTGCCCCCAATCCCTCCCAGCATCAGGGTCTTTTCCAATGAGTCAACTCTTCGCATGAGGTGGCCAAAGTATTGGAGTTTCAGCTTCAGCATCAGTCCTTCCAATGAACAGCCAGGACTGATCTCCTTTAGGATGGACTGGTTGGATCTCCTTGCAGTACAAGGGATTCTCAAGAGTCTTCTCCAACACCACAGTTCGAAAGCATCAATTTTTCAGTGCTCAGCTTTCTTCACAGTCCAACTCTCACATCCATACATGACTACTGGAAAAACCATAGCCTTGACTAGATGGACCTTTGTTGACAAAGTAATGTCTCTGCTTTTTAATATGCTGTCTAGGTTGGTCATAACTATCCTTCCAAGGAGTAAGCGTCTTAATTTCATGGCTGCAGTCACCATCTGCGGTGATTTTGGAGCCCCAAAAAATAAAGTCAACCACTGTTTCCCCATCTATTTGCCATGAAGTGATGAGACCAGATGCCATGATCTTAGTTTTCTGAATGTTAAGCTTTAAGCCAACTTTTTCACTCTCCTCTTTCACTTTCATCAAGAGGCTTTTTAGTTCTTCTTCACTTTCTGCCATAAGAGTGGTGTCATCTGGTCTTACATTTAGATCTTTAATCCATTTTGAGTTTATTTTTGTGTGTGGTGTTAGAAAGTGTTCTAGTTTCATTCTTTTACAAGTGGTTGACCAGTTTTCCCAGCACCACTTGTTAAAGAGGTTGTCTTTTTTCCATTGTATATCCTTGCCTCCTTTGTCAAAGATAAGGTGTCCATAGGTTCGTGGATTTATCTCTGGGCTTTCTATTCTGTTCCATTGATCTATATTTCTGTCTTTGTGCCAGTACCATACTGTCTTGATGACTGTGGCTTTGTAGTAGAGTCTGAAGTCAGGCAGGTTGATTCCTCCAGCTCCATTCTTCTTTCTCAAGATTACTTTGGCTATTCGAGGTTTTTTGTATTTCCATACAAATTGTGAAATTCTTTGGTCTAGTTCTGTGAAAAATACCGTTGGTAGCTTGATAGGGATTGCATTGAATCTATAGACTGCTTTGGGTAGAATAGCCATTTTGACAATATTAATTCTTCCAATCCATGAACACGGTATGTTTCTCCATCTGTTTGTGTCCTCTTTGATTTCTTTCATCAGTGTTTTATAGTTTTCTATGTATAGGTCCTTTGTTTCTTTAGGTAGATACACTCCTAAGTATTTTATTCTTTTTGTTGCAATGGTGAATGGTATTGTTTCCTTAATTTCTCTGTCTGTTTTTTCATTGTTAGTATATAGGAATGCAAGGGATTTCTGTGTGTTAATTTTATATCCTGCAACTTTACTATATTCATTGATTAGCTCTAGTAATTTTCTGGTAGAGTCTTTAGGGTTTTCTATGTAGAGGATCATGTCATCTGCAAACAGTGAGAGTTTTACTTCTTCTTTTCCTATCTGGATTCCTTTTACTTCTTTTTCTGCTCTGATTGCTGTGGCCAGAACTTCCAACACTATGTTGAATAGTAGTGGTGAGCATAGGCAAAACACTCTCCGACATAAATCACAGCAAGATCCTCTATGACCCACCTCCCAGAATATTGGAAATAAAAGCAAAACTAAACAAATGGGACCTAATGAAACTTAAAAGCTTTTGCACTACAAAGGAAACTATAAGTAAGGTGAAAAGACAGCCCTCAGATTGGGAGAAAATAATAGCAAATGAAGAAACAGACAAAGGATTAATCTCAAAAATATACAAGCAACTCCTGCAGCTCAATTCCAGAAAAATAAATGACCCAATCAAAAAATGGGCCAAAGAACTAAACAGACATTTCTCCAAAGAAGACATACAGATGGCTAACAAACACATGAAAAGATGCTCAACATCACTCATTATTAGAGAAATGCAAATCAAAACCACAATGAGGTACCATTACACGCCAGTCAGGATGGCTGCTATCCAAAAGTCTACAAGCAATAAATGCTGGAGAGGGTGTGGAGAAAAGGGAACCCTCTTACACTGTTGGTGGGAATGCAAACTAGTACAGCCGCTATGGAAAACAGTGTGGAGATTTCTTTAAAAACTGGAAATAGAACTGCCATATGACCCAGCAATCCCACTTCTGGGCATACACACTGAGGAAACCAGATCTGAAAGAGACACGTGCACCCCAATGTTCATCGCAGCACTGTTTATAATAGCCAGGACATGGAAGCAACCTAGATGCCCATCAGCAGATGAATGGATAAGGAAGCTGTGGTACATATACACCATGGAATATTACTCAGCCATGAAAAAGAATTCATTTGAACCAGTCCTAATGAGATGGATGAAGCTGGAGCCCATTATACAGAGTGAAGTAAGCCAGAAAGATAAAGAACATTACAGCATACTGACACATGTATATGGAATTTAGAAAGGTGATAACGATAACCCTATATGCAGAACAGAAAAAGAGACACAGAAATACAGAACAGACTTTTGAACTTTGTGGGAGAATGTGAGGGTGGGATATTTCAAAAGAACAGCATGTATACTATCTATGGTGAAACAGATCACCAGCCCAGGTGGGATGCACGAGACAAGTGCTCTGGCCTGGTGCACTGGGAAGACCCAGAGGAATCGGGTGGAGAGGGAGGTGGGAGGGGGGATCGGGATTGGGAATACATGTAAATCCATGGCTGATTCATATCAATGTATGACAAAACCCACTGGAAAAAAAAATAATAATAATAATAAAAAAAAAGAGTGGTGTCATCTGCATATCTGAGGTTATTGATATTTCTCCTGGCAATCTTGATTCCAGCTTGTGCTTCTTCCAGCCCAGCATTTCTCATGATGTACTCTGCATGTAATTTAAATAAGCAGGGTGACAACATACAGCCTTGACATACTCCTTTTCCTGTTTGGAACCAGTCTGTTGTTCCATGTCCAGTTCTAACTGTTGCTTCCTGACCTGCATATAGGTTTCTCAAGAAGCAGGTCAGGTGGTCTGGTATTCCCATCTCTTTCAGAATTTTCCACAGTTTATTGGACCAATGGAGAAATAACTCCAGAAAGAATGAAGGGATGGAGCCAAAGCAAAAACAATACCCCCTTGTGGATGTGATTGAAGCAAGGTCCGATGCTGTAAAGAGCAATACTGCATAGGAACCTGGAATGTTAGGTCCATGAATGAAGGCAAATTGGAAGTGGTCAAACAGGAGATGGCAAGAGTGAACGTCAACATTCTAGGAATCAGCGAACTAAAAAGGATTAGAATGGGTGAATTTAACTCAGATGACCATTATATCTACTACTGTGGGCAGGAATCCCTCAGAAGAAATGGAGTAGCCATCATGGTCAACAAAAGAGTCCGAAATGCAGTACTTGGATGCGATCTCAAAAATGACAGAATGATCTCTGTTCGTTTCCAAGGCAAACCATTCAATATCATGGTAATCCAAGCCTATGCCCCAACCAGTAATGCTGAAGAAGCTGAAGTTGAATCGTTCTATGAAGACCTACAAGACCTTTTAGAACTAACACCCAAAAAAGACGTCGTTTTCATTATAGGGGACTGGAATGCAAAAATAGGAAGTCAAGAAACACCTGGAGTAACAGACAAATTTGGCCTTGGAGTACGGAATGAAGCAGGGCAAAGGCTAATAGAGTTTTGCCAAGAGAACACACTGGTCATTGCTAAGAATAAATGACTCATTTTACTTGTTGTCTATGTTGTAAAAAGCAAAGCTGATCTCAGAACAAATAAGGTAAAATCAATTCAGGAAAGGGAAACAGCTCCTTCTTATTGTTCTTTTTTGTTCTCCATTAGCATAAACACCACTATTCAAGTAGCCTCTGCATTACTAAAAATAAAGCCCTGGACTGGGGTACGGGACTAGACAGATTAGGTGACTTCTAAATTACTGTCTAATCCTAAAATTGTATTCCTTCAACAAGTATTCACTAGTTGCATGGTATGGATGCCAGGCACTATACCAGGAGACAAGGGCCCAGCAATGAACAAGACACACAATGCTGATGCTGTGGAGATGCTAACATTTCTTAAGCTAAAGAGACAGATAATAAATAGAGAGGACAAAGCTAAGTTCTGAAGGAAATAAGAAAGATAAATGATAGAGATTAATAGAAATGACCTACTATTCTTATCTGGGGCTTCCCAGGTGGCTCAGTGGTAAAGAATCTGCCTGCCAATGCAGAAGATGCAGGAGATACAGGTTCAATCCCTGAGTTGGGAAGACCCTTTGGAGGAGGAAATGGCAATCTGCTCCAGTATTCTTGCCTGGGAAATCCCAGGGACAGAGTAGTCTGGCAGGCTACAGTCTATGGGCTTGCAAAGAGTGGGACATGACTGAGTGAATAAACAACAACTATTCTTCCCTATTATTATTAATTATACTACTGCTTCCCTGGGGGCTCAGCAGTCAAGAATCTTCCTGCAACGCAGGAGCTACAGGAGACTTGGATTTGATTCCTGGGTTGGGAAGATCCCCTGGAGGAGGGCATGGCTTACCCACTCCAGTATTCTTGCCTGGAGAATCCCATGGACAGAGGAGCCTGGCAGGCTATAGTCGATAGGGTGTCAAAGAGTCAGACATGATTGAAGCGACTTAACACACACACACCATTACTGCAGAAGTAACAGCAATCTAATAATTACCTTTATCATGGTCAGGGAAGGCCCCTCCGGGAAGGTGACATTTAATCTGAAACCTGAAGAATGAGGAGGAGCCAGTTGTGGACAGGACCAGAAGAACAGCCTTTCTAGGCAATGGAATAGCAAGTACAAAGGCCCTAATTCTGGAAAGAGCTTGTTAGGTCCTAGCAACTGACAGAGGGCTGACATGACTGAGCCAAGTGAGCAGGCAGAGAGTGCATGAAATGAGTTTGGAGAAGTGAGAAGATAAGGGCCTTGAAGGGAAGCATATGGAGTTCAGATTCTATTCTATGTTAATGGGCAGCCATCAAAAGGACTTCAGCAAAGAAGTGACATGATATGATTTTAAAAGAACACTGGATATGGTGTGGAGAATGTGTTCGAAGTAGGGAAATTGTTTTAGGAATCCAGGCAAGAGATGACAGGGCTTGATTATGGTGGTGGTGAACTCTAAAGTCCTGTTTTGCTTACAGTTAATAGACAATATGACAGTAGTTTTGCTTATTTGAAAGTGTTGCTTATTTTGCCTCCAAAGCAGATATTTCTCCATCTTTGCTGAAGAGCTTAAATCCAAGTGCTCTAAACTTCTATGTGTGTATCTGTATGTGTGTGAATGTGCACTCATACATGCATGCTCAGGGGTGGGGTGGGGCTGGGCAGTGGTGGCTATTTTTAATGTCCCAGAGCTGCTTTGTAACCATGGATGTGTAGGAGTTGTGTGGAGGGTGGAAGGACAGGAGTGAGTTGAGACTACTGGAAAGCAGACATGGATGCCAAGTTGCATGCAGAATAAGGCAGATGCATGTACTATAGCTCCCCTGGAATTCCATCAAGCTCAGAAGTGTTAAAGATGCTGTATATACAAGGCCCACCTTGGTCAAATAGGGGGGAGAAAGATGTATAATCATCAAATTCACTTGGAAAAGTCTAAGATATCAGAGTAAGAGAATATTATTCACATGACAGTCTCAAATCCTCAAAACCTCCTAGAGAAAACGACGTAAGAATTTGATGGTTAGTCCCCTAGAATACAATGATTATATTTCCTAAACCCAACAAGAGACTTTTTCTAACAATTCTGGCGGTGGTGGGGGAAGGATGCGCCTGCTTGGGAAGGGAGAAAACTCATTTTAAGGTAGCAGAAAACCAAGAGAGGCAACCTTCTGTCTCTGAGGAATTGTTTATTATGACAGATTAATGCTTGTCTGTCCCAATGAAGAAATTGTTTTAAATTCTTAACAAAAAGAACAGTGAAGCTGAAAAAAAAAAAAAAACCAACAACAATTGACTCTTGGAGGCTTAAACTGTGTTAGCCCATTAGCCCAAGGGCTGGTTTACAACTAAGAGATCTGTATTGTTCACCAGAAGGGCAGGCTTGGGAATCCCTACCTGCTCTTCCATCAATTCTGAGCAGAGCCCCAGCAGGAGTAGGGAAAGACCACTGCAGAGTCCTGGCTGGAGTTCTGGCAGGAGGCTGATTTTGAGCAGGAAGAAAAAAGCTCCTAAAGCCTGAGAGACCACGCGGGGCCCATGAAAATGAGAAAAACTTAAGAAGTTGAATGTCCTTATAAGGAAGCCAGAGTGGGAACTTAGAGCAAAATACCACTAATTTTGTCCTCCTGAGAAAATGAAGATTACAATTGGTGGGTTGGAATAAGTACTGCTGAATCCTAAAGCAAGCTGTGGAATCTTCTTTGGAAATTCACAAGAATAAATTAAACCACCAAATAGTCTAGGAATAGTTTATACCCACATCTGCTTGGAGGTGAGAAAATAGATCAGGGAAATTCCTAGCATCCCAACAAATGTTCAGAACAAAAGAGAACAATCACAGACACACATTCAGAGTGATATTGTATTCTTTACTCCTATACATGTGGTTGACCCAGTGTGGACTACTCAAAAAGTAGGCTCCCTAATCAAGATTCCATATCAGGCACAGGCTGAAAGAGGTTGAACAATGTCTAACTTAGAACCCTTTGCTCCATAGACATATATATAGTAGAGGCTTATTCTTAAAAGCCCTTGTTTGGGCCAGGTATGAGGGCCCTATAGAAGTGTATCTGGCTGCTGATCAGTTATGGTTGTGTGTTCATGTCCAATCTGGTTCTTTAGTCACACTTGTAAACAGCATATGTTGTTGTTTAGTTGCTAAGAGTCCGACTCTTTGTGACCCTGTGGATTGTAGCCTGCCAAGCTCCTCTGTCCATGGGATTTCCCGGGCAAAAATACTGGAGAGGGTTGCCATTTCCTTCTCCAGGAGATCTTCCTGACCCAGGGATCAAACCCACGTCTCCTGCATTGGTAGGTAGATTCTTTATCACTGAGCCACCAGGGAAGCCTAAACAGCATACAGGTTTTTGCAAAAAGGCAAGTCAAAAGCTTGCATGAAGCTCTTAATGTGTGATACTACACAGAAACATATTTGACTTTCTGAAATGTCTCAGAAATGAATCACACATGTTGCTTTCTGCTTTCAGAATAGATTAGAACTGGTTGAGCATGTCCAGCCCGTTGATCTGGCTTTCAAAATCTGTGTACATAAGGGTATTTCTCTAAGGAAAAATACTTAACAATGCTTTCATCTGTTAGAAATGTTCTTTGTTTAATTACTCTTTTATCACCTTCATAAATTCACATTCAGTTCACAGCAACATCCTGGAGGGGTGGTATATGTGAGTCAATAAAAATGAATAATGAAAAAAATGTTATGAGTCATTTTAAGAAAACATAGACAAAAAATGTTGATTAAGAAAACAAATTTTGCAGCCCAAACATACCTTGAATAGAACTTTTTGTTCAAATGTAAAACATGACAAACACATATAAGAAAAAAATGCCTATGTAATTCTTGCAAAAGATATAGATAATTGATTGGAAAGAGAGAAAGAAGCGTGGATATTAAGGTACGAATTTAATTCTTGTGAAACAGCTAGACTCTAATGATGGGAAGCAGAGATAGTTGTGTGGATGTGGGCACATGCAAGGATTCACTTAAGGTTATAATGAAAGGCCATAAGGAAAGAAAGCATTGATGTCCATACTTCACTTAGTCTGGTCCTGTGCTGTCAGGGCCAGATACAGCAGATCCTTTGAAGAGAGGGAGGACAACAAAAACAAAACACAACAAATGAATCAAAGGAAATTAATTCTAGGCCAGAATTTTAAATGATGTGAGATTAGTGTTTTTGAAAGCCCATGGTATCTAAAAGGATAAAAAATCAAATTTCTTTTTAGGAAACAGAGGTCAAAACAGTAACACTCAGCTATTGATCTTTTTCTTAGAAAAAAACACACAATTTGAACAGTGTGAGGAGAATCTAGAATGGTTAATTACCTTTCTGAAATTCCTGCCCAACCTATTTCTATAAGCCAAACACTTTATGTCCCATATCACATAGAAAAGAGGATTTCCCTTCTCCCATCTTCTCTCAACCTACTTGCAGAATAAAGAAATAGCCATTTTAAATGAAAATTTATTGTGTACCTATTTAGTGGCCTATATTGTTCTAAGTACTAGAAAACAGCTGTAAATAAGACAGACAGTAATAATGCCCCCAAGGAGTTTATGTTGTGGTGAAGGAGAGCAAGCAATAAACATAAAAAAATAAACAAATAAGAACTTCAGGTACTGATACATATTATGAAGGAGCTGTAATAGGATACAGATGAAGGTGACTAAGGAGATGTAGTACTTTAGCTACAGTGGTCAAGGATGGCCTCTCTGAGAAAGTGACATTTGAGTCATTCTTTTTTTTTTTTTTACCATCTAAATGATAAAAAAAAAAAAAAAAAAAAAGGAAGCACATGAAGATCTAGAGGATCTCTCCAAGCAGAATAAGTGACAGGTGGGATGGCTTGAGGCAGGAACAAGCTTCCAATATTCATGCGACAGAAAGATCACAGTGGTTAGAACTCAATGAACAAGGGGAAGAGTGGAGGGAGATGAGAACAAAAGGCAGATGGAGCAAGATTTGGAGGGCCTCACAGACCCTGATGAAAATTTTGTAGGTTGTTCTGATTGCAGTAGGAAGTCTTTAGAAAATTATATCCTTTGATTTGTACTTTGCTGAGATTACTCTGGCTGTTATATGAATAGAAGAAGAGCAATGAGGGGCAGGAGTGCAACAAGAAGACCAAAGGAAGTTGATGATGGCATTGACATAGATAAGAAGTGTAGAGAAGGAGAGAAGTGGTTGGGTTCAGGATGTTTTGGAAATTGGAGCCAATGTTGATGAATGTGAAGTAGAAATTTATTGATGAGCTGAAAGTGCTATGTGAGGAAAAGGAAAGAGCCAATAGGGCTCCTAGGCATGTGTCTTGAGTAATTTAGTGTATATGTTTATTACTTACTAGGATGGGTAGGCTAGAAATCAAAGACTTTGTTTTGGCCATGTTACATTTGAGATGCTTATTAGACATCTTAGTGGATATGTTCAGTAGTGGATTGGATATACAAGTCTGGAAGTCAGGTGAGAATTTGGAGGTTAGATATAAGAACTTGAAAGTCATCAGCATATGAAGGTCTTTGAAGCAATAGGACTTGATGGGATCACCTAAGGAGATAGTACATAGAGATCTAAGAACAGAACTCTGGATACTCCAACATTTAGAAGTCCAGGACAGATAGTCTCCCTTCACGTCCAAGGCAATTTTTTTATACGTTCTCTGATTTGACCCAACCTATCCTTTCTGTAGCAAAAGATTTAAAATGGCTGTAAATTCCCTGATGTTCCTCTCACCAGGAGGTGGAGTCTTAAGTACCTTCCCCTTGAATCTGGGCTGTCACTAAAGTCAGTGACTTATTTGACCAACAGAAGTCATCAGAAGAGACATTCTGGGACCTAAGACTAGGTCTTGCAACTTCTTTCCAGGATATTTGGAATATTCTCTTTGGAAGACTGAGCCATGATGTAAGAAGGACTATCATCCTGAGACTGGCCTGGGAAAGGCCACCCGTAGACGCTCTGGTTGCATTTTCAGCTCAGCCCAACCTTATAGTCACACTTTCAAGGCATCAGTAGTATGGATGGAGCAATCTTGTACTTTCCAGACTAACCCATCCATCCACCGATTGGTCTGGCAAGTGACCTCATATCATATCACATGGGGCAGAAGAATCACCCAGCTTAACTCTGCCCAAATTGCTGATGCTAAAATCATGAGCTACAATAAAAAGAGTTGCTAAGTTTGGGATAATTTGTTATGCAGCAGTAGAAAACTGTAACACCTTCCTTCTTCCTCTGTGTCCTTTTTTGTAATCAATTCTCATCACTTTCAGATCATCCTATCTTCTCTCAGGGCTGGATGAAGCATAAGGTGGAATCAAGATTGCTGGGAGAAATAACAATAACCTCAGATATGCAGATGACACCACCCTTATGGCAGAAAGCGAAGAGGAACTGAAGAGCCTCTTGATGAAAGTGAAAAAGGAGAGAGAAAAAGCTAGCTTAAAACTCAACATTCAAATAAGCAAGATCATGACATCCAGTCCCATCACTTCATAGCAAATAGATGGGGAAACAATGGAAAAAGTGACAGACTTTATTTTCTTGGGCTTCAAAATCACTGCAGATGGTGATTTCAGCCATGAAATCAAAAGATGCTTGCTCCTTGGAAGAAAGGCTATGACCAACCTAGACAGCATATTAAAAAGCAGAGACATTATTTTGCCAACAAAGGTACACATAGTCAGAGCTATGGTTTTTCCAGTACTCATGTATGGATGTGAGAGTTGGATCATAGAGAAAGCTGATCACTGAAGAATTGATGCTTTCCAACTGTGATGTTGGAGAAGTCGCTTCAGAGTCCCTTGGACAGCAAGGAGATCAAACCAGCCAATCCTAAAGGAAATCAGTCCTGAATATTCATTGAAAGGACTGATGCTAAAGCTGAAGCTCCAATACTTTGTCCACCTGATGCAAAGAACTGACTCACTAGAAAAGACCCTGATGCTGTAAAAGATTGAAGGAGGGAGGAGAAGGGGATGACAGAGGACTAGATGGTTGGATGGCATCACCAACTCGATGGAGATGAGTTTGACCAAGCTCTGGGAGTTGGTGATGGGCAGGGAAGCCTGTCATGCTACAGTCTATGGGGTCACAAAGAATCGGACACAACTGAGCAACTGAACTGAACTGAACTGACTTTCTCTCACACACATTATTTTGTTAAAACTTTCTCTTCCTTACTGATTCATTTCTTCTACCTATAAGTATGCTCAGTGTTTCCCACTGTGGTAAAAATCTCTAACTTTCAGCACCCATTCATCAACATACTGCAAAATCTGGCTTTTGCATTCAGCATACCCCTGAATAAGATCAATGAAATTGATCTCATTGAATTCAACAAAATCAACTCCTAATTGACAAAGTCACTGTATGAATGTATTTTTCTTACCTCAAATTGAACTACTATATCTAGTTTTCAATCTCTCATTATGATTTTTTTAAGGATGAGAACCATTGATGTGGCTGGGCTGAAATAAGGTGAGAATCAGAACTACTGTACAGCCAACAACTTCAGGATGTTAAAGGCATGAGTTTCTTCTGCTGAAATATGAGAGGCACCTCAAAACCAGGAAATCTCCTGGAGACAAAGTGGATCCAGAAACAATGAACCAGGTAGAACAGAGTTGGGTAAGTGAAAGGAAAATACCAACAATGAGAAATTATTTGATTTAGAACCTTTGGTTCAGCATTTAGAACTTTGGTTCAGCATCCTGGACAATGAGCAGGATCAAACTCTTCAGAGGAGAGCAGTAGATCGTTAAAAAGGAGGGTGGAGAATAAGGAACAAAAAGTCCTTAAGCAGATTCTTAAACTTTACAGTGCTTATCGATCAATTGGGGAAGTCTCACTTAAGATGGAGATTCCCCTCCCTTACCCAAGAGATTCTGGTTTTGGACCCAAAATTTCCCTTTCAAATAAGCATCCAATGTCATTCTTATACAGGTGGGCTTCAGGCCAGATTTTAAGAAATACCACCAAAAGCAAGAGGAAATGTCTGGCTTGGGTGTTCCAGGATGAAGCTATTTGGTTATTCTTTACATAGTTAACTCATTAATTTCTCATGATTACATAATCAATACTTGGTTCAGCTGGGACACTGGGACACTTGAGTGGAGTTTCTCTCTCTATCCATGTAGTTTCAGGACCTCTTTCTCTCTACATGGATTCTTTTTAATTTTATAGTGGAGTATAGTTGATTAATAATTATGTGTTAGTTGTATGTGTACAGCAAAGTGATTCAGTTATACCTGTACAAGTATCCACTCTTGTGCAAATTCTTTTCCCATTTAGGTTATTACAGAACATTGAGCCAAGTTCCCTGTGCTATATACTAGGTCTTTGTTGGTTGTCTATCTTAAATAGGGCTATATGGCCTCTTTGCATGGCTTCTTTCCACGTGGTCTCTACAGCAGAATAGCCAGACTTCTTAACAGGGTGATTCAAGATTCCCAACAGCACAAAATGAAAGGCCCTCAACCTCCTCAAAGTTGAGGCCTGGGGCTGCCTGACATGGTATCAGTTTTGCTACATGCTGTTGGTTGAAGCAAGTCACAGGCTTATTTCAGATCTAAGGGATAGAGACTATACAGGTGTGTGAACACTGAAAGATGCCATTCACTAACAAGCTGTAATGTAACAGATTACAGGGAAAATAAAGGAAGAAAAAAAACAAGACAAAGTTAGGGATGTTGGGAGCAGGAATGCGTAAGGTTAGGAAAAAAATATGTACACCACAAAGCATGTTCACTTTTTATAGGTGAACTGCAAGTTGGGCTGTGAGTTTCCCAGCAGCCAAGACCAGTTATGATTAAATGAGTTAATATAAAGAATGATACTGTATTACTATTAATATAATAAATCAAAATAATAATTATTATTGCATTAGTCTAAGTGATAATGTAGATAAAAATAATACACATGGGAATAAGAGGCCTAAAAAATTGAGACAGATTTGGCATCTAATCAGATGTGAAAAGAGAGAGAGAGAATTATCATCAATTTTATTAGGTATAGAATGGCACTAGAATTATGTAGAAGGCTGTCTTTTTTTTTTACAGATATATACTGAAATATTAAGGATTTGCCATCATGATATCTATAGTTTACTTGAAATGTTTTAGTAAAAAATATAGAACAAACAAATATGGAAAAATATTAATAATGGTTAAATCCAAATGACTGATAAGTGTTGGTTTATTATACTGTCTTCTCTGCTTTTCTAATGTTTGTAAGGCTTACTCGTAAAAACTAAAACAAACAAATAAACATCAAATGTATGAATTGTCTTCTATATTCTAGCCTCTGTCTTATGGGCTTGTGAACATCAGCAAATAGAACAGACCAAAATCACTGCCCTTAAGAAGCTTACACTGTAGCAGAAGGAGACAGAAAATGAATAATAAACAAAATAAATAAGAGATGCAAAGTACCATGAAAAGGAAGAACAGGCTTAGGAAGATGGGGAGTGCAAAGATGGGGAGCAAGTACAGTTTGAAACATGGTGGCCAAGGTCAGCGTTATGGAAAAGAGACAACTGAAAAAAGACTTGAGCGATGGGAGGGAGTTGTTCTATGTATATCTGAAAAGAGCATTTGAGACCAAGAAAACACGTGCAATTGTACCTGGCATGTTCACTTTCTAAGAACAGCAAGAAGCCCAGTGAGACTGAAGTAGAGTGAGCCAGCAAGGGAGCAGGAGAGAAAATCGGGGAAGTGGGCCAGTGAGAAGAATTTAGCTTCTATTGTGAATGAAACAGAGAGTTGCCAGAATTCTCAATCAGAGAAATGACTGAGCTGAATTCTATTTTTAAAGGTCACTGTAGCTGCTGTGAGAAGGGATAGTAGGGAGAGTGAGGATGAAATCAAGGACACAAGTTCAGTGACAGCTGTGGAAATTCAAGGTCTTCTGAGTCAGCATTGTGAAACTAAATACAAAACTAAATACGAAAACTGTAAATGTCCTCAGAGAAAATGGGAAAAACTAAGTGCCTTGGCATAGTTAAAGCTTTCTTAGGCAGGACATGTAAGCAACTAATCCTAAATCAAAAATCTGATGTATTACTTTATCAAAATTCAAGATTTTAGTTCATTTAAATATATCATGAAGAAAGTAAAAAGGGAAGCTATAAACCAGGAGAAAATATTCATAATACATATATCTTGGGCCTCCCTAGTGGCTCAGGCAGTAAAGAATCTGCTTGCAACACAACAGACCTGGGTTCGATCCCTGGGTTGGGAAGATGCCCTGGAGAAGGGAATGGCAACCCACTCCAGTATTTTTGCCTAGAGAATTCCATGGACAGAGGAGCCTGGAGAGCAACAGGTCATGGGGTCACAAAGAGTCAGACAGGACACAGCAGCTAACACTTTCACTTTCACATATATCTTAAAAAGGAGTCATATTCAGAATCCCATAATTCAACAATAATAAGTAAAACAAAACTATAAATATAGGCAAAAATTTAAACCATTATTTCATAAAGAAGATATTCAAATGGCTATATACTCTGAAAATGTGCTTGCTCAATATCATTTGTCATCAGAAAAATTAAAGTTAAAACCACAGTGAGATACCACTAAACACCCACCAGAATGACTAACACAAAAAGACTGGCTCCACCACTGTCTCTGAAAGTTGTCCAACCCTTCAGCACAGTAGTTCACAGGGAGTCTGAGGAGACAAGCTGGTGGAGCAGGAGGGAGGCCTGACCTGCTCCATTAACATGTTGTGGTGAGAATGTGGAACAGCTGGAACTAGAGTACCATGCTGCTGGGAGTGTGAAGTGGTTCAACTGCTTTGGAAAACTGTTTGGCAGGTTTTTTTTTATAAAGTTAAACATACACCTACCTTATGACGCAGTAATTCCATTTCCAGACACCCCAAGGAAAAGCATGTTATCAAAAAGGCAAATGTTAAGAGTAGATTCATTTATAGTAGCCCAAAACAACCTACTCCATCAACAGAATGAGGAAACAACTGCAGTATTTTCACACGAAAGAACAAATACTTATACATGCAACAACATGGATGGGTCTAAAAACCAGGTGAGTAGACTTCCTGGCCCAGTGGTTAAGAGTCCACCTGCCAATATAGGGGACACTGGTTCAGTCTCTGGTCCGAGAAGACTCTGTATGTCATAGGGCAACTAGGCCCGTGTACCACAACTACTGCAAGAAGATCAAACCAGTTCAATCCTAAAGGAAATCAGTCCTGAATATTCATTGGAAGGACTGATGCTGAAGCTTTTGAGTTTGCCCCAATACTTTGGCCACCTGGTACAAAGAACTGACTCACTGGAAAAGACCCTGATGTTGGAAAAGATTGAAGGCAGGAGAAGAAGGGGATGACAGAGGAGAAGATGGTTGGATGGCATCATCAACTCAATGGACATGAGTTTGAGCAAGCTCTGGGAGTTGGTGATGGGCAGGGAAGCCTGGTGTTCTACAGTCCATGGGGTCACAAAGAGTAGGACATGACTGAGTGACTGAACTGAACTGAACCACAACTACTGAAGCCTGAATTCCCATAGTGTTTCAGTCTTATTAGACCCTGGCTAAAAAGATTAAGGATTGAGGGAGATAATTAGTAGGTTAAAGAAGAGAATTCTGTATGTAAGATAATCTAGTGCCCTCCTACAGGAAAAATAAAATGAAAAAAAACTTGATATGTGTTTCAGCTGATCCAAAGTATGTTTGTTTATTTGTTGTATCTTTGATAAGCAGGAAAAATATTTCTTTATACAGAAGAGACACAGAGTAATTCTTCCTTTCCCCCTTGACCCAGTCTTCACATAGTGGTTGAGGACTAATTCAGCAAGCATTTCAACAAGAAACAAGTTCCCATGAGTGAGGATTGAGGTAGAGAACAAAACCAGTAGGGTTTATGACAGTCTTGGTCAAAAATAAAGTGCAAGAGCCCTATCAGAAGAGAGGCCACATCTATTTCATCCTCCACCATATCCTCTGTAACCTGCTCAATGCCTGGTCATTTAAAAGACACAGATGAGGCAAAATGGCCAAGAGCTTGGTCAGATGGGAATGGTAAGGCTGAAACATCTTTTCAGAAGGATTTAAGACCTAATCAATGGAAAGTTGGGATAAGCCTTACTTAGTTGGCGAAATTTATGGGCAGAGGTTATAGCCCAGGTGAGGTCTACATTTGGGCCTCAGAGCTCCAGAGTTAGCTCCCAGTGGGTCTTTCTGCTCAGACTCTAGGCCTTTTATTTAGAGATGCTCAGACCTGCCCCTGTGGAACTAGGTGGGACCAGAGGGTTTGTATAAGTCATAATCACTCCTGCTCTTGATAGAGGGTTAAATCAAGTGCAGAATGATCTCTTTTAGCCTCAGAAGTTTCTATATTAGAATGATACTAACAACTGGATCAATGACCAAATTTTGATACATCATCAGAGCATCCTCAAAGAATATTGAGAAGAAAGTTACTCAGTTGCTAAATTTAGGAGACATAGTTTTGGAGCCTTTTTCCATTTTAAAAAATCAAAGTATAGTCAATGTACAATATAAGTTATAGGTATACAATATAGTGATTCACAATTTTTAAAGGTTATGCTCCTTCTATAGTTGTTACTAAACACTGGCTATATTCCCCGTGTTGTACAATATATCCTTGTGGCTGATTTGGTACATGCATGTGTACGTGCAAAGTCACTTCAGTCATGTCCGACTCTGCAACCCTGTGGACTGTAGCCTGCCAGGCTCCTCTGTCCATGGGATTCTCCAGGAGGAAAATTACTGGAGTGGGTTGCCATTTCCTTCTCCAGGGGATCTTCCCAACCCAGGGATCGAACCTGTATCTCCTGTGGCTCCTGCATTGCAGGTAGATTCTTTACAGTGAGCCACCAGGGAAGCCCTTATTTTATACATAATAGTTTTTAACTCTTAATCTCTTACCTTTAGAGGGTCCCCCAGTGGCTCAGACGGTAAAGAATCTGCCTGCAATGGAGAAGACTTGGGTTCGATCTGTGGGTCAGGAAGATCCCCTGGAGAAGGGAATGGCTACCCTCTCCAGTATTCTTGCCTGGAGAATTCCATTGACAGAGGAGCCTGGCCGGCTTCAGTCCATGGGGTCGCAAAAGAGTCAGATGTGACTGAGTGACTAACACTTTCACCTTTCACTCATACCTTTATCTTGTCCCTCCCTGCTTCCCTCTGCCCACTGGTAACCACTGGTTTATCCTCTAGATCTGTAAGTCTGCTTCTTTTTTGTTATATTCACTAGTTTGCTATAATTTTTGTATTCCACATATTGGTGATAACCTACAGTATTTGTCTTTCTCTGTCTGACTTACTACACCAAGCATAATACCCTCCAAGTCCACTCATGTTCCTGTAAATGGCAAATTTTCATTCTTTTTTTTTTTTTGTAGCCAAGGAGTATTCCACTGTATGTATATACCACATTATCTTCATCCATTTATCTGTTGATGGACACTTAGGCTACTTCCATGTCTTGGCAATTGTAAATAATGCTGCTATGAACCTTGGCCGACTCATAGAAAAAGACCTTGATGCTGGGAAAGATTGAGGGCAGGAGGAGAAGGGGGCAACAGAGGATGAGATGGTTGGATGGCATCACCAAATCAATGGACATGAGTTTGAGCAAACTCGGGGAGATAGTGAAGGACAGGGAAGCCTAGAGTGCTGCAGTCCATAGGGTTGCAACCAAACAACAACAAAAATGAATCTTGGTGTGCATATATCTTCTCAAATTAGTGTTCTGAGTTTTTATATATATATATTATATATCTCCAGGACTGGAATTACTGGGTCATATAGTAGGGCTTCCTTGGTGGTTCAGCTGGTAAAGAATCCACCTGCAGTGCAGGAGACCTGGGTTTGATTCCTGGGTTGGGAAGATCCCCTGGAGAAGGGAAAGGCTACCCACTCCAGTATTCTGGCCTGGAGAATTCCAAGGACTGTATAGTCCATGGGGTCACAAAGAGTTGGACACGACTGCGCAACTTTCACTTTCACAGTAGTTCTAGTTTTAGTTTTCTGAGAAACCTCCATACTGTTTTCCACAGTGGCTGCCCCAATGTACATTCCTACCAACAGTGTACAAGTGCTTCCTCTCACCACAACTTCACAGGAAACATAGTTTTAAATGGCCACTCTATCCAGAGCTCCTTATTGGCACTAGACTGTGCCACCCCTTAACTATCACCTCACCTCTGCCGTTACTGATTGGACCTGCCCTAAACTGGGCCCATCAGATTCCCTCTCCCTGGAATATGGAATTGGTGGCAGGGAAATCTCTGAGGATAGGGCACAAATTGAGTGCATTACCTTTTGGGGATAAGAAATGTTATTTTAAAAAAAACTTTATTGGAGTATACTTGATTTATGTCTTGTGTTTGTTTCTGCTATACAGAAAAGTGAATCCGTTATACATATACATAAATCCACACTTTTTTAGATTCTTTTCCCATATAGGTCACTAAAAAATATTGAGTAACATTCCCTGTGCTATACAGTAGATCCTTATCAGTTATCTATTTTATATATAGCAGTGTGTGTATGTCTCAATTTATTTGCTCCCCCATTCCCCTTGGTAACCATAAGTTTTTTTCTACATCTGTGTTTCTATTAATAAGAAATGTTTTAAGCACTTTACAGAAACTGTCAATAATTTTCCATCTGAGATGAAATATCATAAATTGGCATAGATCTAGGATACTTTTAGGTTATTCATCAATTCTTTAGATAAGTTCAACTGTGAAATACAGTAAATACCATTAATTGTGGTTTAGTTGAGCCACAGAAGGAAGAATGAAAAAATGATCTTCTTTCTTTCCTCCTTGGTAACCAGAAGTTTATTTTCTTGTCCATTTATATCATTTTTTTAAGAGTCCATATATATAAGCGATATCATACAATATTTGTTTCCCTCTGTCTGGCTTACTTCACTTAGCATGATAATCTCCAGGGCCATCCATGTTGCTGCAAATGGCATTAAATGCTTCCCAGGTGGCTCAGTGCTTGATCCCTTAGTTGGGAAGATCCTCTGGAGTAGGAAATGGCAACCCACTCCAGTATTCTTGCCTGGAAAATTCCATGGACAGAAGAGCCTTGGGCTACAGTCCGTGGGGTTGCCAGAAGATGAACGCGACTGTGTGACTGAGCTCACACACGCATCATTGACACATCCCAATGCCATGCTCGTAGGAAGTGCTCATGAGGTGAGCTGAGACTGCTCCATTATATTTACGCACACATACACACACACAATGGAATGTTACCCAGCCATAAAGAATGAAATTTTGTCACTTGAAACAATATGAATGAACTTGGAGGGCACTTTACTAAGTGAAATAAGTCAGACAGAGAAAAACAAATACCATATATCACTTATATGTGGAATCTAAACATATAACAAGCCAGTGAATAGAACAAAAAAGAAGCAGATTCGCAGATACAGAGAACGAATTAGATGTTTACCAGTGGGGAGGGGGGAGGAGGACTGGCAGTATAGGGGCATGGGACTTAAAAAGAGAGTTATTATGGGATTACATGAAATCATGTTTGTGAAACCTTTGAAAATTGTAAAGCACTATAGAACTGAAAGAATCTTTCATTCAATAAAAGGGAGTTTTAAAAAATTGAATAATAAAAATGCAATCTTCCATTTTCAAGGTATACAGAAAGTATCCAGCACTTAGGTAGCTACTTATCTTCATGGATCATTTCCTTGGTTCACCATCTCTGTCACAGTTCATATCACTGAAGGTTATCATATGCTGGCTTGCATGCCTTCCCATTCATTCATCGATGCATTTAGTAATTGTTTATTAAGCATCTCTATATGCCAGACACTGGGGATGTAGGGTGAGTAAAACGCTTGAGAGTCCTTCTGTTTGTCTTACATTCTGGTGAGAAGAGAAACCAAAACAATGTGGACAAATAAATACTTTCAGGTGATGCTAAGTCTTGTGAAAAAATAAAACGGTGATGAGTATAGAGTTACTTTGGGGATAGGCAGTGGGTGGGCAGAATACTTGGATAGAGTATGAAGGGATATGAGGAGACAACATCTGCACTGACAAGTCTAGGAAGTGAGTAATGAGAGGGAGTCAGCCACAGTAAGAGAGCTGTGGGAGAGTGTTCCAGGCATAGGGAACAGCAAGGGCTAAACCTTGAGACACAAATGCATTTGGCATTAAACAAGGGCTATAAAGCAGGTCCATGTGGTCACAGTGCGTGAACAAGCTAAGAGTGGGAGCAGAGGAGTCCAGAAATTTTTGCAGGTCTCAGAGGCTTTGGAAAGAACTTCAGTTTATTCTAATGGTAATGGGAAGTTATCAGAGAGTTTTCTCTCACTTCATCTTCTCACCACCAGACACTTGTACTCCCTCCTTTCACAATGAAGAAGCATACCCTGCCATCTCTAGGGCTCTGGATTGCATGCCTGACTAGTTGAAGATTAACTCCTGCCATGGTCTGTTCTACTCCATGCCTTAGTATTATCCTCAAGTAAACTCTTCCTAGACCCCACATCCTCACCAGCTTATGCCCTTTTTTTTCCACATTGAAACGTAGGGAGGGGGTACAAGTGTTTGGTGGTGAGGACAGTGATGTGATTAACCTTTAAAGCCTTTCTGGCTTCTCTAGTGGTGGGCAATAAGGTAAACTCAGAGGAAGAACAGATTGCCATTGCAGTCATCTAGGCAAGAGATGAGGATGGCTTGGATCAAGGTGGTGGAAGTCATGGTGGTGAGAATTTTGAGTCAGGTTCCACTTTGCAGATAAGACTAAGAAGAATTGCTGATGGATTGGATGGGGGTGGTGAGAAGAAGCACTGGGTGAGTGGGGATGTTTTATCCAAGATGGAGAAGATTGTGATAGAAAAAAAACTCTGGAGGGAGATTAACAATCTGCTTTGGTCTTGTTAGAGTTCAGATGTGCTAAGAGACACAAGCGGAGATGTGAGAAGGCAGCTAGATATTCGGGTATGGAGATCTAAGGAGAGAACAGTCGGACATGTAATTCTAATTCATCAGCATACAGATTGTATTTAAAGCAATGAGACTAGATGTACCTACTTATGGAGTGAGTTTAAGTCCAGAAGAAAAGAGGCCCTAGAACTGAGGCCCAGGGCACTTTAATTTTGAAGGTGAGTAAAGGAAGGAAGAGGTGACTCAGAAGCAACTCCACTGATACAGAAAGAAAACTGAGAGCACGTGGCTGAAGCTAACAGTAGACTGTGTGTCAAATTGGAGGAAATGTTTGTAGCTGCCAAATCCTGCAGAGAGGTCAAATTAGAGAGGATTGAGGACTAACACTGAAATTGGCAAGGTAAAGTCTGTCACTGGTGACAGATTTGACAACAGTCATTTCCACAAATGCAACAAGCATAAGATTGGAAGGGATCAAACAGAGAAAGAGAATTGAGGAAGTGAAGACGGCAAGTATAAGCAACTATGGATAAGTTTCACTGTGAAAAAAAGGGCATACGTTGGCGAGGATATGGTTCTAGGGAGAGTTTACTTGAGATTACCAAGGCATGAAGTAAAACAGATCATGGCAGGCGTTAATCTTCAACTAGGCAGGTATGCAATCCAGCACCCTAGAGACGACAGGATATGCTTCTTCATTGTGAAAGGAGGGAGTGCAAGTGTCTGGTGGTGAGAAGATGAAGTTAATTATTGCCTGATAACTTCTGTTCCTTCAGTGAAGTGTAAAATGAGATCACCAGCTGAGGGGGAAGATGAAGTGTAGGAGGTTTAAGGAGACAGGAGATGTAAAATAAACAACCTGGAGAGTCAGAAGCAATGTCATATTCATATTTGATTCCTAGCATAGTGCCTGGCACATTGTAGGCATATTGAAAAGTAACTGAAGTCAGAATCAGAAAAGAAAGGAAGAACTATTATATGCATTGAAAACCTACATCTCAATAATAAAAGTGATGTTTCTGTACAGTACTTTCACTTACAAATGGTATAGAGTCTGTTTGAATTTATTCTATAAATCTATAAATTAGAGAAAGAAAGCATCGTTTTAAAAGGTGAATTAGGATAAGATTACTACTTTACACTTTATTCATTAGAAATCTTTCCCATTATGCTAATCTTTTCCAGGGTGAAGGGATTCTGTCTTTTCATCCAACAGTGCCTGGCGTGAAGTACACAATAATGCTTTTAAAAAATAAACAAATGACTATTAACACAAGGAGCTTCTAATTCCAAGAGGATTTGTAAACTGAAATGGAAGACTACCAAAAATAATAAGTTATTTAAATAAATAAATTTAAATAAATAAAATTATTTAAATAAAGTATTTAAAAATACTTTAGGGATGAAAAGTTGTAGTGGATTATAAAAACAAGTGGATGCTTAGGGATATTTTGAGAGAGCCACAATATGCAATATACTTTCCCACAAAACTTTCTTTGTGACATTATTTCAAAAATAACTGATCTAAATGGATTTTTGGTCTCATCAATGTGGTAACTCTTATATTTGCTTGAGTTTACAGGCTCTTTGATCTTTTCTCTGTAATGGGAATGGATTTTGTCTTATTTAGCTAACACTGTGCACTGTTGTGAACGACATTCCCAGATGCTTCAGAGCCACCCACCTTGCTTACTCTTTTTCTCTAGAAAGACCTGGAGAGATTTCTTTTGTCTGGATGATGAGGTACAACAGTCACCCGCATCTGCTATGGAAGACCAGCCCCAGAGGAAGCTCCACCAGTCAGGCAGCATGTGGCTCCACATCACGCCTGTGTTAGACTGTTCTTACTTCTAGAGTGTTGAAAGCACAACTTCCGCATTTCTTGTAACATTGCTTTCAGGGGTAAGGTATTTGAAAAATTAAACATAAACAGGAAAACAGAATTGGGAATATATGAGGGAAGGAGAGGAAAGGTAGAAAAATAGAAACAGAGAAAGGGGGAAAAGAAATCGGACCACTTTAAAGTCAGTTATTATAATTACAGCCATTCAGTTGAGCAATATAATAATATGATAAACTTTACAGCTGAGGCGGAAAATCATGACAGAGGGGGAGACAAAGAAAAGTTGAGAAAGAAATCCAACTCTGAACTGGTCATTTTGCCCAGCAGTGAGGGACATAGAAGGTATTTTTATGCTGGGGAGAAATATACGTGTGCCATAACTGTCTCTGCCTTCATGTTTATACATCAGTACAAATCACAAAGGATGGATAATATAAACACATTAACTAAGACCTTTACCAAGAAGACTTGACTTTTCTGACCTAGAAATTGATTAGAACAGGGAAGGAGGAGGACCCATTTCTCAGTCCTTAAGTGGCTGGCTCCCTCTATTGGCTGCTGAGATTCCCTGTATGTGGATCCTAAAAAGCACTTTTCAGGAAAAGACTCAGGGAAACAATAACTAAAAATTTTAGGAAAAAACAAAAACACTTTGTTTTAATGTCTTGACATAGAATTTTTTGAGGGTGCTCTGACAGCAAAACTAAAATTGGGAAAGATACAATATTTTTCTGTGAAACAATTAAATTACTGAAAATAATCTAAGTCCTTGACAAAAATGAAATGGCAATGAACAAAACAACAGCAGTTAGTCCTTTCCAGGGAGGGTTTCTACACATCTATAAATGAAGCCGTAAAAATGGATGAGGCATTCAGATAAGTACATCATAAAGAATAGGTCCAAGGAAATCACAACATCTAAGCTGTGAGGGAGCCCAAGACGAATTATCAAAGAAACAGGAGGTCCTTAGACAAGGTATTGGAGAAGATCAGAGACAAGAGACCATCAAGCCATGGTAGTGGTCAGTGTTAAATGTGAAAGAAAAAAAAAAAGCAGACTATGATTAAAAACTAGCTATTGTGGGGACTGTGGGCAAAATGGCAGAGTAGAAAGACCCTGAAATCACCTCCTCCCCTGGGCAAACCAAAATCATAACTGCTTACAGAGCAACTATCTATGAGAACAACATGAAGACTGCCAGAAAAGATGAATACAACTAAAGATATTAAGAAGGAACTACAATGAGATGGGTAGGAGAGGTAGAGATGTAGTATATTCAGGACCACACCCCTAAGTCAACAACACCCCAACTGGAAGGAATTTCACAATCATAGAGGTCCTCCCCAAGGAGAAATAAGTCTAAGCCCCACTTCAGGATCCCTATAATGGAGGTCAAGTACTGAGAAGATAAGCCCTCAGAATGTCTGGCTTTGAAAACCAGGCAAGAGAAATGAGAAAAAATAAACAAATGGAACTAAATAAAACTAAAAATCTTTTGCACAGCAAAAGAAACTATCAACAAAGCAAAAGGATATTTGCAAACACTGTATCTGATAGGGGTTAATATTGAAAGCATACAAAGAACTCAAACAACTCAACATCAAAGAAAAAACAAACAACCTGATTTAAAAATAGGCAGAGGACCTGAATAGACATCTTTCCAAAGAAGCTGGCCAACAGACACATAAAAAGATGCCACTATCACTAATCGTCAGAGAAATGCAAATCAAAACACGGTGAGATATCACCTCATACCTGTCAGAACAGCCATCATCAAAAAGACAACAAATAACAAGCGTTAGCAATGATGTTTGGCCACCTGATGCGAAGAACCGACTCACTGGAAAAGACCCCGATGCTGGGAGAGATTGAAGGCGGGAGGAGAAGGGGACGGCAGAGGATGAGATGGTCATATGGTATCACCGAGGCGATGGACCTGAGTTTGAGTAGGCTCCGGGAGTTGGTGACAGACAGGGAAGCCTGATGTGCTGCAGTCCAAGCGGTCGCAAAGAGTCAGACACAACTGAGCGACTGAACTGACTGAACTGAGCGATGATGTGGGAAAAGAGAACCCGTGTACTGTTAGTGGAATTGTAAATTAGTGCAACGCATACAGAAAACAGTATAGAAGTTTCTTAAAAATATAAAAATAGATGTGCCATATGACCCAGGAATTTTACTTCTGTATTTTTATCAAAAGAAATAGAAAACACTAATTAGAAAAGACACATGTACCCCAATATTCATTGCAGCAGTTTTTACAATAGCCAACATATGGAAACAAGCTAAATGTCCACTGATAGATGAATGCATAAAAATATGTTGTATATATAACATTACATATATATGTATCTCTTATATACAATGAAATATTACTCAGCCAAACCAAAAAAAGAGTGAAATCTTGCCATTTTGACAACATGATGGATCTAGAGAGTACTGTGGTAAGTGAAATAAGTCAGAGAAAGACAAATACCTTACATTCTCATGAATATGTGAGAATCTTAAAAAAACAAAGCAAACATACAAAGTGAAAACAGACTCAGATACAGAGCATAATGGGTGGTAGGGCAAAGGCGGGTATGTGGGAGAATACTGGTGAATTACAAACCTCCAGTTATAAAGTAAACAAACCACAGGGATAAGGAATATGGTCATAATATTGCAATAACTTTGTATGGGGATAGATGGTTACTAGATTTACTGTGGTGATCATTCCATAATGTATGCAAGTGTCATAGTGATTTGACACCTGAAAATAACATGATATTGTACATCAACTATATTTCATTAATAATTATTTAAAATTTCTATGCTCAGAAAAGAAGGCTAGAAGGATATAAAACAACACATTAAATGTGATCTTTGGGTGACAGAAAAACAAACAGCCATTGTGCAATGAATTCAAAGGTTAAAACAAGTACCATTCAAAATAGGTAAGCAATACTGATCAGGGTAATACAATATAGCTAAAATGAAACGTAAAAGTGTGTCAATCTTTTTTTTTATCTTACTAGAATTTAGATATATCAAATACTGTTTGCATGGCCTTATTACACACACACACACACACACACACACACACGCACACATTTTCCGGTAAAAGAATTTGATCTGGATTCTCATTAAATAGCTTTTATTTCAACATGAGGAAATGGCTTATTGAGCTCTCTAGTCAAGGGGAAATGACTTGAACTAAAAGCTTTCTGTCTTCTCCTAACTACTTTAGACAGTGTCTGTTGTAAAATGCTGACGCTATTAACTTCTCAAATGAATCATAATACTTGAGGATATCCAAATTTAATGAAGTAAATAGAACTATGGCTAGACTACAAAATTATTATTGAGAAATACGTTTAAAGCACTAAACATTTCCCTGATTTGGTTATTCGGTTAAAATGATCCTACTGTTGTACCACTTCTATTTAGTCCATTTATTTATTTATTTATTTTTAACTTTTTTATTTTTTTTATGGTGCATTTTTTTCATTTATTTTTATTAGTTGGAGGCTAATTACTTTACAATATTGTAGTGGTTTTTGTCATACATTGACATGAATCAACCATGGAGTTACATGTATTCCCCATCCCGATCCCCCCTCCCACCTCCCTCTCCACCCGATTCCTCTGGGTCTTCCCAGTGCACCAGCCCTGAGCACTTGTCTCATGCATCCAGCCTGGGCTGGTGATCTGTTTCACCCTAGATAATATACATCGTTCGATGCTGTTCTCTCGAAACATCCCACCCTCGCCTTCTCCCACAGAGTCCAAAATTCCGTTCTGTATTTCTGTGTCTCTTTTGCTGTTTTGCATATAGGGTTATCGTTACCATCTTTCTAAATTCCATATATATGCATTAGTATACTGTATTGGAGAATGGCGTGGAGATTTCGTAAAAAACTGGAATTAGAACTGCCATATGACCCAGCAATCCCACTCCTGGGCATACACACCAAGGAAACCAGATCTGAAAGAGACACGTGCACCCCAATGTTCATCGCAGCACTGTTTATAATAGCCAGGACATGGAAGCAACCTAGATGCCCATCAGCAGATGAATGGATAAGGAAGCTGTGGTACATATACACCATGGAATATTACTCAGCCATTAAAAAGAAATCATTTGAATCAGTTCTAATGAGATGGATGAAACTGGAGCCCATTATACAGAGTGAAGTAAGCCAGAAAGATAAAGACCAATACAGTATTTAGTCCATTTAAAGAAGAGAGAACTAGCATGTTGTACAGGAAGCTACTGAAATGCTTCCATTGCAGTAATACTTGGCATCTAAGATTTGGTTCAGGTTTTAGATCTCAGGTAAGTTTTGTTTTTTAGGTTTTCATCCCCTTCCTCCCAAATTATTATTATCATTTTTTTTTTTTTTTGCTCTTCCATAGTTTATTTGGACCTCCCAAATTATTGACTCCATAAGACTAGAGAAGAATAATTTTACTTACTAAAAAGATTTTTTTACCTGTTAAATAATGATTTAACTGTTAATATGGACAAGTGAATAAACGCAGTCAATATACTGGGTTTATTTTTAAAAATGAAAGTGAATGGAATAATTTTGAAGAGTTGACTGAACTCAAGATGATACAATTGAAAAAGTATTTTAAGACAAATTCTCCATAAAACCACATTCCATACAAACATTTCCTTTGTATTAATGGCCACACAACTAGATTATATATACCTTGAAGTAAGTTGACTGTACATTTAAAATCTTCATGTCCCAGCACAGTGCCATGAGAATACTACTGCTAAGTCACTTCAGTCGTGTCCGATTCTGTGCGACCCCATCCCTGGGATTCTCCAGGCAAGAACACTGGAGTGGGTTGCCATTTCCTTCTCCAATGCATAAAAATGAAACGTGAAAGTGAAGTCGCTCAGTCATGTCTGACTCTTCGCGACCCCAGGGACTGCAGCCTACCAGGCTCCTCCATCCATGGGATTTTCCAGGCAAGAGTACTGGAGTGGGGTGCCATTGCCTTCTCCGTGAGAATACTAATGCTTAATTCCTGAAATGTTTCTTGCCATAGATGATAACTATGATAGGCATGATTCTAAAGATGTCCCACCTACTGTAAGATTCCTGCCCCTGGTTATTCAATCAAATACTATTCTAAGTGCTGCAGAGAAGGGGCTTTGCAGATGCAATTAAGGTTATTAGTTGACCTTACAAAAGGGTGACCTTACAAAAAGTATCCACAATTACCTAGGTAGATCTAACCTAATCACAGAAACTATTAAAGGCAGAGAATATTCTCCAGATGCTGCAGGAAAAAAAGGTAGAAGAGGATGTCACTTTGAAGCATCAGGAGGATTTGACTCCCAGTTGCTGGCTTGGAGATGAAGAGAGACACAGATCAAGAAAAAACAGATTTAGTCCTAGACCCACAAGGAACTAAATTCTGACAACCTGAAGAAGCCTGGGAAGTAAATTCCTCCCCAAAGCCTCCAGAAAGGGTCACAAGCCCTATCAACACCTGGATTTTGACCATAACGTCCTGAGCAGAACCTTATCTGCAGAAATATTAGATGACAAATGGACATTGTTTTAAACCTCTAAATTTGGGGCAATAGAAAAGTAATGCAAAAATCAAATAAACATCATTTTTTTTTACTACGTTGCTGTTGTTTGGTCACCAAGTCGTGTCCAATTCTTTGCAACACCATGAACAGCAGCACACCAGGCTTCCCTGTCCTTTACTGTCTCCCAGCGTTTGCTCAAACTCGTATCCATTTACTATGTAGGATCTTAACATTGGGTCCTACATACAATCAAATTCACAATGGTACCTGATATTTCACAAACAATTCTCTTTGGGGAAAGAAGCTAGAATTTAAATCTACGAGCTTGGCGCAGACCTGAGCATTGTTCCAATTCACTCAGTTGTGCAATGCCTCCTAGAAGTCTTCCTTCTCACTGTCTTTTCAAATCGGATGCCGTGTTATTTGGACAGAGGATTTGACTTTGGAATGTCTCATTTCAATTTGAATTTCTCATTTCTATTTTCTCCAAGAGATCCTTGACCTCTCTTCCTTTTCCTCCAAATTCCCTAACTGTATGATGTTAATGTGTCCCTATCTTATGTGTGTTAGTTGCTCAGTCGTGTGCAACTCTATGGACTGTAGCTCACCAAGCTCATCTGTCAAAGGGATTCTCCAGGCAAGAATACTGGAGTGGGTTGCCATTCCCTCTCCAGAAGAACTTTCCCACCCAGGGACCAAACCTGGGTCTCCCATGTTGCAGGCAAATCCTTTACCATCTGAGCCACCAGGAAGCCCTATCTGAAGCCTCTTTAAATCCTGTTTATGTGCCTTATATTCCTTTAATTTGAAGACTTTTGAGGAATGTGACTTTTTAAAAATAGGCTAGGATACACAGTGTAATGTAAAATTATATGGAAATTTTCATGTGTAGTTTAAATAATAATAAAGTGACTAATTTTTCTATCCACTATCCAGGTCATCCTATATCCCCAAAATTCTCTGCATGCTCCTCCCTAGTTAAATTCCCTCATTACTTCCAGAGATAACCACTATCCTGATTTTTGTGTTAAACATTCTCTTGCTTTTCTTTATAGTTATTGGCTATGCTTACCTAAACAACACATTATTTAGCTTTCCTTGTTTTGAACATAAAGTTTGTGAATTTCTTTTTTTTTTTTTTGAAAGCATGAGTCTATTTTATAGTAAATAATAAAATATATTTGTCTAATTGGTATTACTAGACCAGATCTGTTCGGCCACTGCACTTATTTTCAGACTTATTTAAATGTATCATAAAATGTTTAATATGAGACAGGCATACGTGAGTTTTCACATTTAAAAGAGCCATGGTCATACAGTTTTGATAGAGATATACCTTCTCAGAATACGCTAATCGGCGCGCACTGGTCAGTATTTTACACGTGAATCAGGACGTGTGCAAGTGTGCACAGTCGTGTCCTACTCTTGCAGCCCCATGGACTGTAGCCTGCTAGGCTCCTCTGTCCATGGGGTTCTCAAGGCAGGAATCCTGGAGTGGGCTGCCATTTCCTTCTCCTGTGAATTTCTTAAAAAAAAAAAAAAATCCTGCTGTGATCTTGATTGGGATTGTCATCCCTTCAACTCTGGAAGCCTTTATTTCTGCTCCATATTGCACCATCCGAAAACTCCCACTAAAAGTTGAAAAGAGGGCCTTCCGTGGTGGTCCAGTGGATTAGATCCCTGACTGGGGAACTAGGATCCCACATGTTGCGAAGTGACCAGGCTGGCATGTTGCAAGTACCTTACCCCATGCACTCGAGTCCATGAGCTGCGACCACTGAGCGTGGGCGCCACAGCAAAACATGACGCAACGGTCCCGTGTGCCGCAACTAAGACCCGATGCAGCCAAGTAAATGAATAAATACAAAAACAAACAAAAACAGCGGAAATGAAATGGTGAGAGTAGGGAGCTTTACCCTGTTTATAATCTTAGGGGGATATCACTCAGTCTTCTGCCATTAAGTATGGTGTCAGTTATAGGTTTCTCATAGGTGTGCCTTGTCAGATTAAGTTAATCTTCTATTCCTAGACTGCTGAAAGTTTGTTTTTTTTTTTATTGTAGTAAGATATACATAACAAAAAATTTTTCCCATTTTAGCCATTTTGAAGTATACAGTTCACCATTTGAAGTATATAGTTTAGTGGCATTAGGTATACTCACATTGTTGTGCAACCATGGCCACTATCCATCTCCAGAATTTTTCATCATCCCAAACTAAAACTCTGTGGCTGTTAAACAATAAATCTCCATTCCCTTCCTCCAGCTCACAAGAACCATCATTTCCATGAATTTGCCTATTCTAAGTAACATATTTAAATGAAATCATACAATATTTGTCCTTTTATATCTGGCTTATTTCACTTACCATAAAGATTTCTAGGTTCGTCCAACTGTAGCATAAATCAGAATTTCCTTCCTTATTAAGGTTCAATATTATTCCATTTCTGTATGCATATATTACATTTTCTTTATCCAGTTATCCATTAATGGACACTCGGGCTGTTTCCATCTTTTGGCTATTTGTGAATAATGCTGTAAGGAGCACTGGTGTACAAATAACTCTTCAAATCTCTGCCTTCAATTCTTTTTGATATATACTCAGAAGTGGAATTGCTGGATAATAGAGTAACTCTAGCTTTAATTTTTTGAGGAACTGCCATACTGTTTTCCATTCCATTTTACATTCTCTTCAGTAACACACATTCTCTTCAGTAACACACAAGGTTTCTAACTTCTTTACATCCTCACTAACACTTGTTATTTTCTGTTGTTTGTTTTAAGTAATAGCCATCCTAATGGATGTGACTTGGTATCTCTGTGGTTTAGATCTGCATTATTCTAACGATTAGTTAGCATCTTTTCATGTGTTTGTTGTCCATTTGTATATCTTTTTTGGAGAAGCATCTACTCACAAGTCCTTTGCCCATTTTTAAATTGCATGATTATCATAGTTGTTGTTGCTGTGAGTTTTAAAATTTCTTCCTATACGCTGGATATTAATCTCTTGTTAAATATATGATTTGAAAATACTTTCTCCTAGAGTTTTTTTCTAGTCAGAAATGGAGGTTAGGGTTTGTCAAAAGCTCTTTGTGTCTGTTGATGATGTTTTTAAATTTTTTACTTTGTTAATATGATGAATTTTACTGACTTTTAAAAAATGCTTTGTTGAGACATAATTCATATTGCCTGTTTTTAAGAGTGTATATAATAGAACCATTATCACAATCACTTTTAGAACATTTCATTTTTCCAAAAAGAAGTGAAGTCACTCAGTCATGTCTGACTCTTTGCGACCCCATGGACCGTAGCCCACCAGGCTCCTCCATCCATGGGATTTTTCAGGCAAGAGTGCTGGAGTGGGTTGCCATTTCCTTCTCCAGTGGATCTTACTGACCTGGGGATCAAACCTGGGTCTCCCGCATTGCGGCCAGACGCTTTACCCTCTGAGCCACCAGGGAAGCCCACATCTAATAGTAGTCACTCCTATTTCCATCTGTATTAATCAGCTACCATATTAATTAACTGTCATAACAAAAAAACACAGACTTGGTGGCTTAAACAACAGAAATTTATTTTCTCACAATTCCTGGAGGCTGGAAATCCAGATGGCTGTCATTGTGGGTATCCTCAGATGGCCTTTTTTCTATCTGTGTGCACTCCTGGTATCTCTTCATCTTCTTACAAGGACACACTAGTCCTACTGGATGAAGGTCTTACGCTCCTTTAAGGCCCTATCTCCAAATACAGTTATATTGGAGTTAGAGCATTAACCTATGAATTTTGGGAGAATACAATTCAGTGCATAACATTCTGCTCTCTGCCCTTGCCCCCGAAAATTAATTTCCTTCTTGAAATCAAAATACATTCACCCCATATCAACAGCCTCAAAAGTCTCAACCCATTCCATTACCAACTCCATCATCAAAGTCTCATCTAACTAACATCTAAATCAGGTAAATAGAAATCTTAAGCTATGATACATCCTAGGGCATAATTCCCATCTAGCAGCAAACTTATGAAACCAGACAAGTTAGGTGGTTCTAAAATACAATAGTGGGACAGGCACAGGATAAACATTCCCATTCCAAACAGGATAAATTGGAAAAAAGAAAAATGTCACAGGTGCCAAGAAAGTCCAAAACCTATGAAGACAAGTTCATTTAGACCTTAGGACTCAAGAATAATCCTTGTTGCCACAATTGTCCCCTTGGGCTCAGTTCAGAGGGAGCAGGCAAAACACTGAGTACCTAGTCTTTCTCTAGAAGGGTTAAACTTCATCTTTCCCAGCTGTTGTCCGAGGGTCTGGCTTTTATTTTTATTTTTTTCATTTATTTTTATTAGTTGGAGGCTAATTACTTTACAATATTGTAGTGGGTTTTGCCATACATTGACATGAATCAGCCATGGATTTACATGTGTTCCCCATCCTGATCCCCCCTCCCACCTCCCTCCCCATCCCATCCCTCTGGGTCATCCCAGTGAACCAGCCCTGAGCACTTGTCTCATGCATCCAACCTGGACTGGAGATCTGTTCCACACTTGATAATATACATGTTTCGATGCTGTTCTCTCAGATCATCCCACCCTCGCCTTCTCCCATAGAGTCCAAAAGTCTGTTCTATACATCTGTGTCTCTTCCTATACACTAACAATGAGAAAACTGAAAGAGAAATTAAGGAAACAATACCATTCACCATTGCAACAAAAAGGGTCTGGCTTTTAATCAGACTGCATCTGGGTGGAAAATTCTCAGGAGCCGGAAAGACCTGTTGGGCACATCTCCTTCCTTCTGCCACTAGCTTACTCCAAGAGCAAAACCAAGTCCCCATCTATTCCCCGGAAGGAGCTTGTCCACATATGTAACATCCCAGCTTCTACAGCTGCCACTTGAGGAACTGGCTCCCAAATCAGTTAGCTCTGAGAGCCAAAAGGGCTCAGCATTCACAAATATCATGGGACCACATTAAACTAATAGGCAGTTTTACACAGAAATGGAAGCATTTCTCATAGTTATTATCCCTAGGCTCAGCACAGAGGAAACAGGTAAAAATAATTTCTCCCTGGAAGAGCTTTGACTGCATACTTTCCCAGATGCTTTCCAAGGTAGGGTTAGGCTTCAGATTAGCTTGCACCTGGGAGCTAATAGGGCTTGCACTTAGTAGTCATCTGCGAGACTGAAAGGGTGTGTGGGAACTTCTGGCACCTCCCCACCCCAAATCCATTAAGCCCAGCGATGAAACCAAGTCTGTAGCTTCTCCTTAAAAGAATTTGGAAAAATATCTAGCAGTCTACCTTGTATGTCTGCCAGCTGAGGAAATGGCTCCTAAATCACCTACCTGTGGGACATGATGGTGTTTAGCATTCACAAGTTCTCTGGGACCACAGAGAACAAACAGGTAGTTCTATAATGGGTTCACAAGAACTTCTAGGGGATACTCCCTCTGGCTTAGCACAGATTGGTTAGGCAAAAACAACCAGCTCCTGATTTTGCCCTGAAAGAACCTAAACTGCATATCTAAAATCCTGACTTTCCCAGCTGCAGCCTGAAGATCAGGCTTCTAATTAGCCTAACCTGAGAAGCTGAAGAGGCAGGTAATAAGAGAAACTCTCTGAAAAAGAAATTAAGGGAACTTATTTATAATAGCATCAAAAAGAATAAAATGCTTAAGGATATATTTAACCAGGAAAGTGAAAGATTTATACACTGAAAACTGCAAAACACTGATGAAAGAAATAAAAAAAGGCACAAATAAAAGGAAAGATATTCTAGCTTGTGATTGGAAAAATTAGTACTGTGAAAATGTCTTTACTGCCCAAAGTGATCTACAGATTCAACACAATCCCTATGAAAATTCCAATTGCACTTTTGCAGAAATAGGAAAAACAACCCCCAAATTTAAATGGAACCACAAAAGACTCCAAAAAGCCAAAGTAATCTTAAGCAAGGAGAGCAAAGCTGAAAGCATCTCACCTTCTGATTTCAAACTACATTATAAAGCTATAGAAATCAAAACAGTACAGGACTGGCCTAAAAATAGACACATAATTCCGGAACAGAATAATGAGCCCAGATAGAAACTCATTCATATATGGTCAATTAGTTTTCAACAAAGGCACCAAGAATACACAATGAAGAAAAGATAGAATCTTCAAAAAATAGTGTTGGGAAATCCAGATATTCACATGAAAAAGAATGAAACTGGACCCCCATCTTACACCATACACAAATATTAACTCATAATGGATAAAAGATTTAAAAGTCTTGAAATCATAAAACTCCTGGAAGACAACATAGAGAAATGCTTCTTGACACTGGTCTTGGCAATGATTATTTGGATTTGACAACAAAAGCAAAGGCAAGAAATATTACCCTTTTGTTAATTGCTTCCTTTGTTCCCCTCTGGTCTTCCTGTGATATTTTTTTTAAAAAGCAAAAAAAAAATATAGTGGTATACTTTAAGTTTTTTCTCTTTATCTTTTGTGTACCTACTAGAGATTTTTCTTTGTGGTTACCACAAGGGTTACATAAAACATCTTATAGTTAGAACAGTCTATTGTGAGGCAATAACAACTTCCTTACAGTCATATACAAAAACTCTACACTTACACTTCTCCTCTCCTATTTTATGCCATTGATGCCACACTTCAGTTTATATAGTAATCCATTAACAAGTTATTGCAGCTATAATCATTTTTAATACTATTGTCTTTTAACTTTTATACCTAAAGTTAAAAGCACCATCACTACAGTTTTATTCTGAATTTGACTACATATTTACTTTTCCTTTTCATAAGTTTTCATGTTACTAATTAGTAGCCTTTTGTTTCAACTTGAAGAACTTCCTTCAGCATTTCTTATAAGGCAGTGGTGAAGAACTCTCTCAGCTTTTGTCTGGGAAAATCTTTATATCTCCTTCTTTTCTGAAGAACAGTTTTTTGTTTTTGAATTGGAGGATAATTGCTTTACATTGTTGTGTTGGTCCCTGCTATACATCAACATGAATCAGCCATGGCTATATATATGTCCCCTCCCTCTAATACTCCCTTCCCATTCCCCAACCCATCCCACCTGTCTAGGTTGTCAGAGAGCACTGGGTTGAGCTCCCTGCGTCAGATAGCAAATTCCCACTATCTATTTTACATATAGTAATGTATATATTTCAATGCTACTCTCAATTCGTCCCACTTTCTCCTTTCCCACTGTGTCCACAATTCTGTTCTCAATGTCTGTGTCTCTATTGCTACCCTGCAAATAGGTTCATTAGTACTATTTTTCTAGATTCTCTATATATGCATTAATATATGACATTTGTTTTTCTCTTTCTGACTTACTTCGCTTCCTATAAGAGGCTCTAGGTTCATCCATCTCACTAGAACTGACTCAAATCTGTTCCTTTTATGGCTGAGTAATATTCCATTTTATATGTATACTACAACTTCTTTATCCATTCATCTGTTGATGGACATCTAGATTGCTTCCATGTCCTAGTTATTGTAAATAGTGCTGCCATGAATATTTGGGTACATGTGTCACTTTGAATTATGGCTTTCTCAGGGTAGACGCCCAGTAGTGAAATACCTGGGTCATTTGGTGGTTTTATTTCTAGTTTTTAAAGAAGTCTCCATACTGTTCCCCAAAGTGGATGTATCAATTTACATTCCTACCAACTTTCAAGTTGTATTGTTGTGCAAGTGTTCCCTCTCCAGCATTTATTGTTTGTAAATTTTATTATGATGGCTATTCTGACTGGTGTGAGGTAATACCTCATTGTAGTTTTGACTTCCATTTCTCTAATAATGAGCAATGTTGAACATTTTTTTTCATGTGTCTATTGGCCATCTCTATGTCTTCTGAAGGACAGTTTTATTGAGTATAGTATTAGTTGGCTTTTTTTTTTTTCTTTCAGTACTTTGAATATATCATCCTTCTCCCTTCTGGTCTGCTAGGTTTCTGTGGAGACATCTGCTGATATCCTTATGGAGGTTCCCTAGTATATAAGGAGTTGGTTTGCTCATACTGCTTTCAAAATTCTCCTGTCTTTGCATTTTAACAACTTTATCATAATGTGTTTCAGGGTAATCTTCTTTGAGTTGATCTTGCTTTTGGTCCTTCAAGCTTCAGGTACCTGGGTGTCTAGATCTTTCTCAAAATTTGGGGTTTTCAGCTGTTAGATTATTTGAATAAACTTTCTGCCCCTTTCTGCCTCTCTTCTCCTTCTGAAATTCAGTGATGCTTATTTTCATTTGCTTGAGACTATCACATAATTCACATAGGCTTTCTTCACTCTTTTTTTACCTCACTCTTTCTTCTTGTTCCCTGGGTTGGTGTTTAGAAACTTCCTCTATTATGACTCCCTTCCCAGGACGGGTCTCCATCCCTAACTCTTTTGTCTCTCTTTTTATCTTTTATATTTTGTCCTACCTCCTTTCGAAGACAATGGGCTGCTTTTCTGGGCGCCTGATGTCCTCTGCTAGCGATCAGAAGTTGTTTTGTGGAGTTTGCTCAGCGTTCAACTATTCTTTCAATAAATTTGTAGGGGAGAAAGTGGTCTCCCCGTCCTATTCCTCTGCCATCTTAGCTCCTCCTCTGTTCCCTGGGTTGGGAAGATCCCCTGGAGAAGGGAAGGCTACTCCAGTATTCTGGCCTGGAGAATTCCATGAACTGTACAGTCCTTGCTGTTGCAAAGAGTCAGACACGACTGAGTGACCTTCACTTTCTTCTTGTAACTAGCTAATTTCAAAGGAGTTTGCTGATCTGTTTTTGAAGCTATTAAATTTTTCAGTTCTAACATTGTATTTTTCAGCTCCAGTTCTGTTTACTTCTTTTTTACTTTATTGAATGATGATTATTGTTTATTCCTATAAATAGTTTATTCGTGATATTTGTTTTTTACACATGATTAAGCTATTCAGAAACAATTTTTATTCTTTCAGGTCTCATTTTTAGTATCTGTGTGGTACCAGGAGAGCATTTAGTCTAGGATTTACTTCTCCACTACTGAGGCAAAACTTCTGAGAATTCCACCTGATGCCCTGATAATGATGAGATTTTCCACCCTCACTGGTGGGAAGAGAAATTATTTTCAGATTTGTCTGAGCTCTCTCCAATTAGTTCAGGTGGTTCTTTCCTTGGATTGCTGTAGTTTTCTCATATATATTCACCGTTCATTACTTACTAGTAAACTTGATGGGAATTGTTTGCAGATTTCAAGAGTTATCTCTGTGCAGCTCCCTCCTCTCTAGTACTCTGCCCCGTTAACTCTAGCTTTGAAGACTCCTGATTCCTATCCTGTTCCTTCAATTCAGGATAACTGATAACTTCTTCTTTGATTCCCCAGGGCTCCTGTGCACTGCCTAGAAACTCTCTCCAGGTAATAAGCTGGTGGAAATGGAGGGTTTGCTGGGTCTTTTTCTCCTATAAGGAATCATTGTCCATTGTTGCCTGAACTCCAGTGTCTTGAAAAGTGTCGTTTCATGGTCTTCTTTTAATCACTTTAAGGTGATTTCTGAAAAGGGTTCACTATGTACTTGAGCCAAAAAACTCCACAAAATCATGCAAATAAAGAGGTTTGAGTCTTTGTGTCCAAACTTTAAGAACACTGACAAAATTACTCAGGTCATCAACAGTCTGCATGTCCAAAAAGCCTCCAAGTATCTGAAAGATGGCACTCTACAGAAGCAATGTATGCCATTCTGTTACAATGGTTCAGTTCAGTTCAGTTGCCAAGTCAAGTCCGACTCTTTGTGACCCCACGGATTGCAGCATGCCGGGATTTTCTGTCCTTCATCTCCTGGAATTTGCTTGAACTCATGTCTATTGAGTCGGTGATGCCATCCAATCATCTCATCCTCTGTCATCCCTTTCTCTTCCCGCCTTCAATCTTTCCCAGCATTAGGGGCTTTTCCAATGAGTTGGCTTTTCACATCAGGTGGCCAAAGTACTGCAGGTTCAACTTTAGCATTAGTCCTTCCAGTGAATATTCTGGGTTAATTTCCTTTAGGATTGACTGACTTGATCTCCTTGCTGTCCAGGGGACTCTCAAGAGTCTTCTCTAGCACCACAGTTCAAAAGCATCAGTTCTTCGGTGCTCAGCCTTCTTTATGGTTCAATTCTCACATCCGTACCTGACTACTGGAAAAGCCAGTTGGCTAAATAATGGATAGAGCTAGACACAGAGTCAGTGGCCCAAAAAGAGTGCTACACATGCTTAAAAATGCAAAGAGAAATGTTTAACTTACAGGTTTAGATGTAGGTTTTCTGGTCATTGAATACATCTGGTGAAAAAAATCCCCCAAGATGCACCACAATGTTAGCATTGGATTAACCCATGCATGAGCATCTCTGCCACAAATTTTCCACAATTTGTTCTTCCGGAAAAAGAATAAATTGCTCCTAAACCAGAAGAGTAGGCTGCATAGAAGAAAAAGATATCCCTGATAAATTGAAGAGACAAAAGTTTATGAGTTAGAAATAAATCCAGCATAAAATAAGAGCAAATAAAAGTAAAAAGAAACAAAACCCAAAACTGTTGCTTCATGTATTTTTCTAGTCTTTTGATTATTTCAGGCATGAGGATACATCTAGTCCTTGTTATTGCATTTTGACCAAAGGCAGAAATGCAGTTTGCTTAGTTTTTAGGATTAAGCATCTATGTTTATGAATAAGGCTAACATAATATCCCTTTCTTGTACTTTCTTTGTGAAGTGTTGGTATCTTATGGAAGTTTTGATAAATTTATGTTATTTTTCTAAGAATCTCAGACTATACTTGAAGTAAATTTAAAATTATTAACATTTTAATATCCTCCTATTAAAATTTTAATGTCTGCAGCATGTTAGGTACATTCCCTCTTTCATTACAATTATTGCTAATTACTGGCTTCTTTTTCACTTGATCAGCTCACCAGATAGTTCAATTATACCAGCCTTTTGAAAAAACAACTTTTGGCTTTTTATATTCTATCTTATTCTTGCTTTTTATTTCATTCATTTTTCATACCATTATCATCTTTTTTATATTAATTTTGCTCTTCATTTTATTTATTTTTTTCCCTTTATTTTTATTAGTTGGAGGCTAATTACTTTACAATATTGTAGTGGTTTTTGTCATACATTGACATGAATCAGCCATGGATTTACATGTGTTCCCCATCCCGATCCCCCCTCCCACCTCCCTCTCCACCCGATCCCTCTGGGTCTTCCCAGTGCACCAGGCCCGAGCACTTGTCTCATGCATCCAACCTGGGCTGGTGATCTGTTTCACACTAGATAATGTACATGTTTCAATGCTGTTCTCTCCAAACATCCCACCCTCGCCTTCTCCCACAGAGTTCAAAATTCTGTTCTGTACATCTGTGTCTCTTTTTCTGTTTTGCATATAGGGTTATCGTTACCATCTTTCTAAATTCCATATATATGTGTTAGTATACTGTATTGTTCTTTATCTTTCTGGCTTACTTCACTCTGTATAATGGGCTCCAGTTTCATCCATCTCATTAGAACTGATTCAAATGATTTCTTTTTAACGGCTGAGTAATATTCCATGGTGTATATGTACCACAGCCTCCTTATCCATTCGTCTGCTGATGGGCATCTAGGTTGCTTCCATGTCCTGGCTATTATAAACAGTGCTGCGATGAACATTGGGGTGCACGTGTCTCTTTCAGATCTGGTTTCTTTGGTGTGTATGCCCAGAAGTGGGATTGCTGGGTCATATGGCAGTTCTATTTCCAGTTTTTAAAGAAATCTCCACACTGTTCTCCATAATGGCTGTACTAGTTTGCATTCCCACCAACAGTGTAAGAGGGTTCCCTTTTCTCCACACCCTCTCCAGCATGTATTGCTTGTAGACTTTTGGATAGCAGCCATCCTGACTGGTGTGTAGTGGTACCTCATTGTGGTTTTGATTTGCATTTCTCTGATAATGAGTGATGTTGCTGATCTTCATTTTAAAACTTCTAGATAGATGTTTAACTAATTCACTTTTAGTCTGTCTTTTTAAAAAAGTGTATCTATTGGTGGTTATAATAGACTTCTCTAAATATTGTTTTAGCTGTACTCACACAAGCTTTGAAACATAGTACTATGCTATACTTCAGTTCAAAACATTTACAATTTTTCCATTATTCCTTTTTTGACTTATGAGTTAATCAGAAATGTTTCTTACATACAGGGTTTTTTCTATGTATCTTTTTTTATTATTTATTTCTAACTTAAAAGTGTCATGGTCAATCTCATAGTTCTGCTCACTTAGAAGACCTCCCCCCAACACTGCTATAGTTTAGCATCGTTCCATATTTTGGCTCATGCAACATATGGAGTCAATTCCTCTTTAATCCAAGTCTAAGCTTTTCCTTCCTCCATCAGCCATCTTATAGACCACCCCCTCCACCCTAGTAAAGCCATGTAGGTGGGAGCTAAAGGAGACATCTTACTGTAATAGAGATGGTGATATGGGGGTCTAGCTCCCTTTTTCATGTACCTATTTGTGCCTTCCAAACTCCCCAATTTGGTTTCTGTACTATTGTTTAATAGATTTTACTAAATTAGCTCATAATGGAAGCTCTTGTAGCAGTTACTTGATGTCTCATGCACATGTGCTCAATAGCATGACAGGAGATGCTTCTCAAAAAGCATATAATTCTCTGCTGCAAAAAGTATGACCTCGCTCCAGAACCCTAGGGATTTGTGCTATAGCTTGTGAGAGATTCCTCTTAATGTTTTTATCTACCATGGATCCTCTACTACCAAGGGATCTACCAAATTACATGATCTGAGGAGCAGGGCAACTTGCATTGCATCCTGGACCTATCACAGAATCATCCTCACTCAAATCTGACAACCTTCTAAATTTCAAAAAAATAAATGGTTTGGAGCAGTATATACTGTTTCCAAAATTTAAATAGATCCATCAAGCGTTGTGTCCCCTAGTATGGAGTACCTGGTGTAATAACTTGCTCTTTACTTAGAAGGGTTGTTTCATCAATTCCTAGACCACCAGAATCTGAAAGATGTCAATGATGTGGCAGGTGTCTGAATCTTTACAGATTTATCTTTCACTCTCTGGCAAGTATGTATCCCACTAGAGTTTCAAGAGTATTTGTCATTTCCTGCTTGCCAAGTCTGACTAGTATGTCGTTATATACTAAATATACAGAATCATGCACCGGTGAAATGGTTTTATGTACTATCAAGACAATCGAGGTCCCTGCAGATTATTTTGACAAATTTCAGGGCGCATTAATGTAGACTCAAGACAGCTGCACCAATTTACATTCCCACCAACAATGTACGAAGGTTCTCTTTTCTCCACATCCTCTCCAGCATTTGTTATTTGTAGACTTTTTAGTAATGGTCATTCTGACTACCCCATTGTAGTTTTGATTTGCATTTCTCTAATAATTAGCAATGTTGAGCATCTTTTCATGTACCTCTTGGTCATCTGTATGTCTTCTTTGGAATAATGTCTATTTAGGTCTTCTACCCAGTTTTTTTATTGGGTTGCTTGTTTTTTTGTTATTGGGTTATATGAGCCATATATACATTTTATAAGTTAAGCCCTTGTCAGTTGCTTCATTTGCAAATATTTTCTGCCAGTCTGTAGTTTGTCTTTTCCTTTTGTTTATGGTTCCCATTGCTGTGCAAAAGCATATAAGCTTGATTAGGTCCCATTTATATTTGCTTTTACTTCTATTGCCTTGGGAGACTGACCTAAGAATACATTGGAACAATTTATTGATGACCCTCCTATTTAAAAACAACTTGTTTTTGATCTTTTTCTTATGAGAATTGACAGAATGGTTTTGAAGATTAATAGCTTGAATATGAAGTGCCAGGCTATGTTGATCTCTAAAGATACCACATCTGGCATAGCAGCCATTTGTTTAACTTTAGTCAAAAACCATCTTCTACACTTCACCTGGATCACTCAAGTGAAGTGAATAAAAATATAATGCATCCTTTAAATTGTTCATGTTGACACTAATCTCAGTAATTCCACCTAGGTTGCAGTATCACTTCTGATTTACTGTTGGCTAGAAAAGAGGTACAAAGGTTTCTAACTGAACTTTCATACCTTGGTGGTTTTTGGTCAACTACTAAGTATATGCATCCCAATTGTGTGTACAGGGGCCAGAGAAATTACCAAAAGGTGGATTTGTAGATCCTTGGACCCACTGAGTGTGCTTGGGTCAGGGTGATAAATGGAGCCATTTATCACCTAGCTTTCATGGAGCCTCTACTTCAACTGAGGAGCTAGTGAAGGCATTTGGGGTCTCTAGTAATAATGTTAGTTTATATCCTGTATCTAACAACCCTAGTAAAGGTCTGACTCCAAGCAAATAAAAGTATTTTAAAATGTTGGCATTCAGTCTCACAATACTGTTATTATGTCTTCATAATTTTTAGAGCTTTCCATGCCTCTTGGGTTATACCATTTTGTGGATTCATAAGATGATGCCACATTTTTCTCCTAATTTTTGAAATTTTTTTCATAAATTTGAAGGTGCATTAAAATTTTTTTTTTTTTTTTTTTTAGTTGGAGGCTAATTACTTCACAACATTTCAGTGGGTTTTGTCATACACTGATATGAATCAGCCATAGATTTACACGTATTCCCCATCCCAATCCCCCCTCCCACCTCCCTCTCCACCCGATTCCTCTGGGTCTTCCCAGTGCACCAGGCCCAAGCACTTGTCTCATGCATCCCACCTGGGCTGGTGATCTGTTTCACCATAAATAATATACATGCTGTTCTTTTGAAACATCCCACCCTCACCTTCTCCCACAGAGTTCAAAAGTCTGTTCTGTACATCTGTGTCTCTTTTTCTGTTTTGCATATAGGGTTATCGTTACCATCTTTCTAAATTCCATATATATGTGTTAGTATACTGTATTGTTCTTTATCTTTCTGGCTTACTTCACTCTGTATAATGGGCTCCAGTTTCATCCATCTCATTAGAACTGATTCAAATGATTTCTTTTTAACGGCTGAGTAATATTCCATGGTGTATATGTACCACAGCTTCCTTATCCATTCGTCTGCTGATGGGCATCTAGGTTGCTTCCATGTCCTGACTATTATAAACAGTGCTGCGATGAACATTGGGGTGCACGTGTCTCTTTCAGATCTGGTTTCTTTGGTGTGTATGCCCAGAAGTGGGATTGCTGGGTCATATGGCAGTTCTATTTCCAGTTTTTTAAGGAATCTCCACACTGTTCTCCATAGTGGCTGTACTAGTTTGCATTCCCACCAACAGTGTAAGAGGGTTCCCTTTTCTCCACACCCTCTCCAGCATTTATTGCTTGTAGACTTGGATAGCAGCCATCCTGACTGGCGTGTAATGGTACCTCATTGTGGTTTTGATTTGCATTTCTCTGATAATGAGTGATGTTGTTGATTTGAGGCCATGACACATGGTTTGTGGGATCTTAGTTCCCTGATAGGAATCAAACCCTGGCCCATGGCAGTGAAAAGCCTGCATCCTAACCACTGGACCACCAGGGAATTCCCTGAGGGTACATTTCTGACCATGCCTAGTAGGCCTAGATTTTACTAACTCCAAGATGATATGCTCAATTCTTTCATCATTTTTCAAATCCATTAACTGTCAAACAGAATAAAAGTAGCAGTTCCCTACATTGTTTACAGAATTATCCTGATAGTCAGCCTACTTTTTAGTCAACTGCTCTGCTTTTAGTAGAATAGAATGTCCATTAGCTGACTGGAGAGCTGAATCATCCTTCACTATAGCACCATGGCTTTGTGTCAATTTCCTGATCAGCAGTCCACAAGTAGTTGGTATGGCCTATGGTATCTTCTACAGTTAAATCACTTGTTTGTTTTCTTTATTACTCACTTAATTGTGTGACCTCATGCTTCTCTCAGGTTTCATTCAGTACAACTTCTAAAGCTACATTTATTTCTGTACAACTATACCTGAACAAGGGATTCAATAATCACCCATTGGTGTATTTCACAGTTGAGTCTTAGCCCAGCAATCCTCAGTGAAATTTCTCAGTACAAACTGTTCTCTTAAACATTTCAAAAATTTCCTTAAAAGTTTAATCATGAGTAACAAAAATAGGTCCCCTGAATCTCAGGCTCCCAGAATGCCTCATACCCAATTTCTCTGATCTTCCTAATTCTCCACAGCCCTACAACATATCAGTAGGTACAAAAACAAAAGCAGACATTTATTGAATTACACATTTCAGTAAACATCACATTTTGTTTACCAGTTTTATTAATCTACTAAGTAAATTTCAAGCTTTGGTAGAGGCAATGGCATATTTTATATGACACAGCATAATAAAATGAAGCTTTTAAATATTTTCATTACTGTATCTATACTTTTTCATTTTGATTAAGTATCTTCCTTATAGCTAATGTTTGTTTTCTTTCAAGCAGGCCCTAGTTTCTTTTAGATGTGAGCTTGTGTCTGTTGATTTTCATTCAGTCAGTTCAGTTCAGTCGCTCAGTTGTGTCTGACTCTTTGCGACCCCATGAACTGCAGCACGCCAGGCCTCCCTGTCCATCACCAACTTTCATTACTTGGTTAAATAACTGGAGCCACTTATGATAGGAGTGTTTGAAATAATGTAGTAGAGCAGGTCAGCTCTAATAGCTTGACCTAATTTACATAGGCTACCCACTCCAGTTTACTTGGGCTTGCTTCTCTGGTGGCTCAGACGGTAAAGAATCCGTGTGCAATGTGGGAGACCTGGGTTCAATCCCTGGGTTGGGAAGATCCCGTGGAGGAGGGCATGGCAACCCACTCCAGTGTTCCTGCCTGGAGAATTCCCATGGACAGAGGAGCCTGGCAGGCTACAGTCCATGGGGTCACAAAGAGTCAGACATGACTGAGCGACTAAGCACAGCACACTTTTATTGCCCTAATTCTAAGATTTTCCAGTACTCCCTCACCTTTAAATTATACTTCGCTTTTATCCTATAGTTGTTTTGCCAATCCATTAAGTACAATATTTGGTGCCCCCTTGCTCTTAAAAATCTCCCCTTGAGAAAGGCCAGATTTAAGAACAATACCCCTCTTCCCTGTCAACAAAAAGTTGTTTTATTTGTCCTAAGTCTACACTGTGTTCACTCTGCCTAATACATATTTTTTTTAAATATGTATAGCAAGCTGTAAGGCTTTACCTTCAGACAGTAAACTGACCCCTCAAAAGAGAGCCATGTTATGGTATTCCCTCATAAACCTACTGTGGCTTATAGCTTGATACTCAGCTTTGTAGATAACAAAATCTATTTATTTAGAAAAACTGATACATGGCAATCATTCATAGAAGACTGATATTTAACCCAAATAATTTGTAAATGAAATTTACTAGACAGTTATACTGACACACTATCATAGTCTCATCTTACTAATAAAAAGCTTGTGTGAAGCAAATGTATACTTATAAGGTTACATGGTAACAATGGAATCCAAGCAAAGTGGAATTAATTGGACATCAACTGGAAACAAAATAATACGGTCTCATCTATTATGCATGCATCTTTTGAATAGTTTTAAAATAAATCAAATGTTTGCTATGGCCAACCAGGATACTTATCCTGTTAGCTTTGCCTCTCTGGCTTAGGTGATATCTGACAACTAGAGTGAATTTAAAGGATATAAAGCATTCATGGGAGGTTCTGGGATATGTCTGGGAAATAACCAAAAAAGCTGGATCTCTTGCAGGCACATGAGAAGGGAGGGGAAATGAAACAGAAACAGTTAATTTAATGAACTCTTTCAAGAATATGGGCCATGTAAGTACATGATGGAATGGAAGCTAGACTGAGGATGTGAGACTGAGGAAAAGATTTTTCTTTTTTAGGTTAGGTGAGACTTGGACATGTCTAATGTTGATGGGGAAAAAAATTAACAGTTGCCAAGAGGGATGAGAGGAAATTATTGATGAAGGGGATAAGTCCCTGAGGATACAGAGAGGGATTCAAAATAAAGGTAAACAGATTACCTAGAGGGAAACCTAAACTTCACTCAGGTGAACAAGAGGTAAACTGAGTGCAGATTAAGTCTGTAAATGCAGGGGCAGGAAATTGTAGAAACTGTCTGATGGCTGCCATTCTTTCTTTGAAGTAGAGGTAAAGTCACCTGCAAAATATGTATCTGTGTATGGATGTCATGATAGACTTAGGAGTAGTGAAGATTTGATCCATGTGGAGATAAAGATTAATACAAAGAATCTTTAGGCAATGTCATAAAATTAGGGTAAGGTTAAGCTACTTTACATAGAGATCCTCAATACTCAGTGGTTTCAAAAAGACAGAATTTTATTTCTCTCTTATGAAATAATCCAAGGAGAATGCTTGAGGTCACATAGGCACCCAGGTTCTTTCTATTTCATTTTTCTGCCATCTCCTACGGTGGTTTCCTCATCTACATGACTGAAGTTGGTTGCAGGCAATTCCAGCTTAAGAGAAAGGAAAAGACCTTGGAGGAGCACATATATAATATTTTAATGCCCAGGCCTGAAGTTATACACATTTCTGCTTGTAGCCTTCTGATGAGAACTTAAGTCACTGAAGAGGCTGGGAAATACAGTGTCTGGCCACTGAGCCCAGCTAAAACTCTGTAATTACAGAAAAAGGAAAAGGACCAATTTTGGTGAAATATTAGCAGTCTTCTCCACAGCATGGTTGTATGCTTTTCCCAAGCAATATATAACAACTTAAATATAAGGGGAAAAAAGGTTAATGAATTGAGTAAAGCTTTTCCATGTAACTAAAAAACTAAAAATTTCAGGATAATGGCAAGGGAGTGATTTGAAGTGATAGACCATCATAATACCTAGGTTAAATGAGAAAATGAATAATAACAGTAGGTAATAGGGGATTTACTGATCACTTACTATTGCCAGGTATTGTTCTAAGTGCTCTAAGCATATTTGACTTAATACTGATAATAACCATTTAAGGTATGTGCCATTATCCTATTTTATTACTGAGGAAACAAAGGCACAGAAAGATTAAATAACTTGTCCAATGTGACACAGTGAACTGGTGGCAAAGCCACTGGTTCAGAAGTAATCTGGTTCCAGAGCCCACACTCTTGACCTCAACATTATACTGCCTCAATGATAGCAGTTATTGTCTATTGGGTACTTACTCTATTCAGGTAGTATACTAGTATTTCATGTGTGTTATCTAAATTTATCCTTGCCATAAGCTTCTAAAGCTATTGCCTCTATTTTACATTTAAGGAGACTAAAGTTCAGTGAGTCAATAACTAGCTCAAGGTCATCTGCTTTTAAAAGTGAAGAAACCAGGATCAAATCCAGATCTATACGATCTCAAAGCCCGTTTCTCCTTATTCTAAATATCTAAATTTTTATTATTGGTATAGAACTCATGAACAATTAAGCCAGATATTGTAAGCATGTAAGTCAATGAATTTTATCAAATGTATATATACCTGTGCTGTGTAACAACCTAATCAAGACAGAACATTTCTATTATCCTAGGAAATTTCCTCTATCCCTTTTCTATTCAATGTCCTGCCCCTGAGAGACAAGCACTATTTTGATTTTTATTATATATTGGTTTTGTTTGTTCTTAAAAGTCATATAGTATTTAGTTTTATGTATAGCTTTTTTCATTCAATATGTTTTTGAGACTTATATATGTTATCCTGTATAACAGGAGTTTATTCTTCTAATAGTATTTAAATGTATGAATGTATCAGGCTGTCTATTCTTATATTCATGGACTATAGTTTTTCCAGTTTTTGGCTACAAATGAAAAAGATACTATGAACATGAATGTACAAGTCTTTTGGTGGACAAATGTTTTCATTTCATTTCCCTAAATACCCAAGAATGGTATTGCTGGATCATATAATAGATGTAAGCAGAAATTAAAATGAACTGCCAAAGGATTTTCCAAAGTGATTTTAGATATTCCACATCACTTTGCATTACCAGTCATTTTAATATTAGCTATTCTTTTTTGTTGTTCATTTGTTAATATTAGTTATTCTAATTCTACCCATTTAGCCTGTTGGGGTTTTATTTTCATTTTCTTAATGACTGAAGATGTTGAATACTTTTAAATGTTCACATGACCACTCGCATATATTATTCTTTGAAGTATCTAAGTCTTTTACTTATTTTTAAATTGGGATTAGATACTTTTTAAATTTATGTATTTTTTTCTTTTTAAAAAAAATTTTTTGAGTACAAGTTTTATGTCTCATATATTTATAGCTCCTGCTCTGTAGTATGCATCTTCATTTTTAAAAAATAATTTATTTCATTAAAGCGGGCTTAGGCTGTACAGACTTTTCTCTAGTTGTGTCACATGGGGGTTACTTCCTATTGCACTGAGTGGGATTCTCAGTGTGGTGGCTTCTCTTGCGAGCACGGGCTTTCGGGCACAGGCTTCAGTAGCTGCGGCTCCCAGGCTCTAGAGCACAGGCTCAATAGTTGTGGCGCATGGGCTTAGCTGCTTTGCAGCATGTGGGATCTTCCTAGATTAAGGATCAAATCCGTGTCTCCTGCATTGGCAGGTAGATACTTTAGCACTGAGTCACCAACGAAGCTCTCATTTTCTTAATGGTGAGAGATTTGAAAGAAGTTTTTAATTTTGATCAACTAATTTATTAATTTTTATAACTAGTGCTTTTTGGGTCCTAAGAAATCTCTACATACTTCAGAGTCATGAGGTTATTCTGTTCATTCTAGAATTTTTTTACTTTTAGCTTTTACATTTAGGTCTATGAGCCACCCTAACTTAATTTTAAAAATATGAGGTAGAGGTTGAGATTATTTTTTCCCCTTTGGTTTCTTCAAAAATTCCATCATAATTGGTTAAGGACTTTCCTTGCAAAATTGAATTATTTTGGTGCCTTGCTGAAAATCAATTAAATATATACCTTTACATATTGTATATGTAAATACATATTAAATCATATAAATATATAAGTACATAATCTGTTCCACTGATACATTCATGAGCTCATTTTTGGATCTACTGAATTGTAATTTTATAATAATTCTTGAAATTAGGTAACACAGTGTAAGTCTTCCAACTCTGTTCTTTTTCCAGATTATTTTTCTACTCTTAAGTCCTAACGCTTCCAATTAACTGTTACAATCAGCTTGTTGACTTCTTCAAAGAAAAAGAAAAAAAACCTATTGGAATTCTGTTTGGGTCTGCACTGAATCTATACATTAATCAGTTTGAGAGAGAACTGACATCTTAGCAATAATGAACACCAAGTATGTGATATATATTCTCTATTTCTTTAAATCTTTGTCTTAGCAATGTTTTGAACTTTTTAATATACAGGTTTCATGTCTCACATCAAATTTTTTCCTCAGTACTTTATGTTACTAATTGTTGATATGAAAAAAGTTTTAGTGATTTGAATAGAATATCAAACCAGACACAGCATTCCCTTTCGCCAAAGCCTAATCAAGGCCCTGTGCTGTGCTGTGCCGAGTTGCTCAGTTATGTCCAACTCTTAATTAAGGCCTGAATGCTCTTCAATTCTGTAGAGGCTGGGAGGTGAGGAAGCTGCAGAAAAAAAGTTTGAAGCCAGCAGAGGCTGGTTCATGAGGTTAAGGGAAGATGCCACCTCCCCACATCACATTACAGGGTGATGTAGAACAGAAGCTGCAGCAAGTCATTTAGTTAAGGAGATTTAGTAAAGATAATTAATGAAAGTGGTTACACTAAACAACAGACTTTGAACGTAGACCAAATAGCCTTTGATTGAAAGAAGATACCATGCAGGTCTTTCATACATAGATAGAAGTCAATACCTGGCTTCAAAGCTGCAAAGACTGGCTCACTTTCTGTCAGGGGCTAATGCAGATGGTGACTTGAAGCCAATGCTCATTTTCCATTCTGAAAATCCCATAGCCCTTAAAAACTATGCTAAATTTACTCTGCCTGTGCTCTGTAAATGCAACAATAAATCCTGGATGGCAATACATCTGTCTACAACATGGTTTACTGAATATCTGAATCCAACTGTTGTGACCTACTGCTCAGAAAAAAGATTTCTTTCAAAATACTACTGCTCATTTACAAAAGTCTTGACCACTAAGAGCTTGGATGGAGATGTAAAGCTAGATTAATGTTGTCTTTATGGCTGTTTAACACAACATTCATTCTGTAGCCCACAAATCAAGGAGCAATTTCTAGTTTCAAAGAGTTATTACTTGAGAAATAAATTTTTCTAAGGCTATAGCTGAGTGATTCCTCTGATGAATCTAAGCAAAGCAAACTGAAAATCTTCCAGAAAGGATTCACTATGCTAAATGACATTAAGAACATTACTGATTCAAAATATCATTACTGAGTCAAAATATCAACATTCACATGAATTTAGAAGAAGTTAATCCCAACCCTCCTGGATGACTTGGAGGTGTTTAAGACTTTAGTGGGGGAAGCAGCAGGAGAACTAGAATTAGAAGTGGAGCCTGAAGTATGTCAAGGCTGTATATTGTCACCCAGCTTATTTAACTTATATGCACAGTACATCATGTGAAATGCCAGACTGGATGAAGCACAAGTTGGAACTGAGATTGCTGGGAGAAATATCAGTAACCTCAGATACGCAGATGACACCACCCTTATGGCAGAAAGCAAAGAACTAAAGAGCCTCTTGATGAAAGTCAAAGAGGAGAGTGAAAAAGATGGCTTAAAACTCAACATTCAAAAAATGAATATCATGGCATCCAGTCCCATCACTTTATGGCAAATAGATGGGGAAACAATGACAGACTTTATTTTCTTGGGCTCCAAAATCACTGCAGATGGTGACTGAAGCCATGAAATTAGAAGATGCTTGTTCCTTGGAAGAAAAGCTATGACCAACCTAGACAGCATACTAAAAAGCAGAGACATTACTTTGCCAACAAAGGTCTAGTCAAAGCTATGATTTTTCCAGTAGTCATGTATGGATGTGCTGCTGCTGCTGCTAAGTCACTTCAGTAGTGTCCGACTCTGTGCAACCCCATAGATGGCAGCCCACCATGCTCCTCCGTTCCTGGGATTCTCCAGGCAAGAGTACTGGAGTGGGGTGCCATTGCCTTCCCCATGTATGGATGTGAGAGTTTGATTATAAAGAAAGCTGAGTACTGAAGAATTGATGCTTTTGAACTGTGGTGTTGGAGAAGACTCTTGAGAGTCCCTTGGACTGCAAGGAGATCCAACCAGTCAATCCTGAAGGAAATCAGTCTTGAATATTTATTGGAAGGACTAATGCTGAAGCTGAAGCTCCAATACTTTGGCCACCTGATGCGAAGAACTGACTCCTTGGAAAAGACCCCGATGCTGGGAAAGATTGAGGGCGGGAGGAGAAGGGGACGACAGAAGATGAGATGGTTGGATGGTATCACCAACTCAATGGACTTGAGTTTGAGCAAGCTCCAGGACCTGGAAGCCTGACATGCTGTAGTCCATGGGGTTGCAAAGAGTCAGACATGATTGAGCAACTGAACCAAACTGAAGTTTTGATGGAACTGCCACAATCTCAAAATGAAAGAATGGTTACTTCTTATGGATGAGCAAAGAGAGTAGTTTCTTGGAATAGAACCTACTCCTGGTGAAGATGCTGTAAAGCTTGTTGAAATGACAACAAAGGACTTAGAATATCACATAAACTTAGCTGATAAAGTGGGATTTGAGAGAATTGAATCCAGTTCTGAAAGAAGTCCTACTGTTGGTAATGTTATCAAACAGCACTGTATGTTACAGAGAATTGTTTGTTAAAGAGCGAGTCAATCAATGTGACAATCTTCATTGTTGTCTTATTTCAAGAAATTGCCACAGTCACCCCTAACCTTCAGCAACCACCAAGAGAGAGGCAAGATCCTTCACCAAAAAAAGATTATGACTTGCTGAAGGCTCAGGTAATGGTCAGCATTTTTTAGTAATAAAAGCACTTTAAAATTAAGGCATGTACATTGATTTTTTTTTTAGACATAATGCTACACAGACTAACATACATAGTTATGTAAACATAACAAATTATGTTTGTTTACTGTGATTTGTTTACTGCTTTTTTGCAATGGTCTGGAACTAAAGCTGCAATATCTCTGAGGTATGCCTGTAATATCTACTTTAAAGATTGTTATGTGGATTAAATGAGTCAATAAATATGAAGAACCTAAAACAGTACCTGATAAGTGGTAAACATTTAACAAAAGTTAGCTATTATTAGTACAATTATGAACCTGTGGCAGAATGAGCTCTAAATTCATATTACTTCTTTTAAAAATAAATTATCACTAGAAAAATAAGCAAATAATATGGCAGTCTGATTGAAAATATGTTACTCAATGTACTTATGCATTTTAATAATGATTTCTAAGTAAAAGATAAAGGAAAGTAGCAAGTTCAAACCAGAATAATGAATAAATTGAATTAATTTTCACAAAAAGTATAAGTAAGCTTTCAAAGAAAGAACTTTCTTTAAAAATTTTAAAATATAAAATTTATTTAAAAGCAATAAAATAGCAGTTTATATGAAGTAGGAACTACATATAATAAGTAAACACTACACAGTACCAAAACTTCCACTTTTCATCACATCAACATCTTCTTTTAACTATAAATTTTCTCCCTGGAATAATGCAAAATAATAAATTATTATTTGAAATCATGATTTAACATTAAAAAATCACTGTAATAATCAGGGGCATAATTTAAAACAAGAGTGGAAAATATTTAGTCAATTGCAAAAACAAGAATCAGAAAGTCAGTAATGGATTGCATGGATGCAAACAATTCTGGTTGGGGGGTGGTCAGGAGGGAGTGAAAGATTAAATTAAATTGATAAAGTCAATGAAAAACAGAAGAGAGAAAAAAAAGAGAAGAGAGAAAAACAGAGGAGGAAAGAAAAAAGACAGGACAGAAATGCTTGTACAAAGCAGCAGCACAATATAGAGAAGTAGAAACAGAGGGAAATGTCTCAGGAGATTCTAAAACTACAGGTCAAATATTCTTGTCATATCTTGATCTTTACCTGGGCTAGGACTTTGAAAATGTTATCATGTCTCTAGGTATTTACTTGTACTCCCACTTCATTCTTTTTTTCTCAATTCTTATTTTTCATCTTACAGCATGGTATACAGACTGTATTTTGAAAACTGCTTTTTTTTTGTTAAAAACAAAATGGATAGACAATACTTCTTTCAAGTTCCTGATAAACTGTGAATCAGCTAATTAACTCACAACACTTCCACTGCTTTAAAGCAGGAGTTTTTAACTTGACATTTGTGTGAACTCTTGAAACCTGTGTTCAAAACTGTATGTGTGTGTAACTTTTTGTGAGTTTCTGAAGCTTTTGTCAAAACCTGAAAGCAAAAGCAAAATACTACTCTGCTAGAGGCTCTATTGTGAATGGAACTGACAAAATAATTAACCATTAAGAAAATCCAAGAAAGGAAACTAACAATGTGGGATCTCAGTTCCTTGACCAGGGGGTGAATCCAGTCAAAGCCTGGAATCCTAACCACTGGGCTAGCTGCTGTGCTTAGTCGCTCAGTCATGTCTGACTTTTTGTGACCCCACGGACTGTAACCTGACAGGCTCCTCTGCCCGTGGGGATTCTCCAGGCAAGAATACTGGAGTGGGCTGCCATTTCCTCCTTTAGGGGATCTTCCCAACCCAGGGATTGAACCCAGGTCTCCCGCATCGCAGGCAAATTCTTTACCATCTGAGCCACCAGGGAAGCCCATTATGCCAACAGGGAGTTCCAAATTAAGTTCTTTTTAATCATGTAAGGAAGGATGTGGAGAAATGAATAAAAGCTCCAACAGTCTGTCTTGGATCCATTCAAAAAACACTTTTTAAACATTGTAGGCCACCAAACCTACTTTGATATGCTTGAAATGAGGAAAAGGCACATTTCAAAAAAGGTGAAATTACCTGAAAGAAATCTTTATTTTTGTGTGCAAACTATAGATTAACTGCTTATAAACAATGTCAAGTAGTCTGTAATGTATGTGTAGCAGCGATAAAGTTGCCTCTTCAGTATGGTATGTTCAAAAAACAATGGAAGTAGAAAAATCATGTGAATATGATATTCTGAGTCACTATGGAAGCCTACGACCAAAACAAAAGGCTACCTTAATAATCTTTACTAGAATGGTTTCGAGGAAGTCCAGGAACACAACTAATTTTAGCACTCCAAAAAACATTCTCCAGTACTCTGGAGTTAAAAATACTTTCCTAATATGAGGTAGAGTTAGTCTTTAATCAAGTATAGAGATTCTACTTGAGCAAATATTAGCCTATTTTAATAAAAATTAATTTTAAAAGCTAAATTTTCAACTCTACTTGTCTAGGTAAAACTGTTCTGAACTTACAAGGAGTTTTTTCATACTTTCAATAATTGTGCACATCACCTAATGACATGAGTATTTTATTTAAATGTATGTATTTTTTCCTTAAAAAAAGAAAATGATCCTCATTGGAGACAAATTATTATAACTTCTAACGTAAGTTACATACCTGAGTTGAACCAGCACCTGTTTGCATAGAAGATTTTTTTAATAGTCGCACTTCTTTGTTTATGTATCTTAGCATTCCACTCAGAGTACTGAAGTCATTATTCTCAGAATTATCATCATTGAGGTCATACGTGAGAGGTTTAAATGAGTCTGACTGGGTATAAGTTAGATCTCTCTGGCTTTCTTCTAATGTTGAAGGTTGTTCCAATTGCATTTTTTTTAAGTCCTGTAGTAATTCTTCAGAAAGATCTTCATCACTATGAGTTCTGAAACTAAGATCACTGGCACTAATAGAGCGACGCAGTTTTCTACACTTGAAAAAAGCTGTGTGAGAATGCTTAGCTAATTTTGAATCTTGAATATCAGGCGTAATTTCTACTGGAGATGTAAATGAGGCTGGTAGAAATTTGATGTCTTCTGCCCTTTCATGTCCAGAAATTTTGGCTTGTAATCTGGTTAATTCTGATTCCTACAGAAAAATTGGTACATAGTAGGTCCTGATTACATATCTGTTAAATAAATGAATTACTTAGAAAATCATAGACTTAGAAGTCATCTAAGTTAAACTTTGTTCTAGTACAGTACAGAAATCCTTTTTATAACAACTCATGAGGGTTGTTAACTACGTTAAAAGTACGTAGTTAAAACTATGTAGTTAAAACAACGTTAAAACAACATTAAAACCCTTCATTTTGGGACAATTATCTATAGTCATTAGCATTTGTTTAAACTATATAAGGAGTTCCATGAAAACTGTATGTTCCTCATACAATTTTCCTGAGTATTGATGATAATATAAATTTCTATTAAAGACTGAAATCTTACATATAAATTTTTTTTTGCAAAAGTATAAAAAAGTACATAATCATTTGTCAATCTAACATATATACACATAAAAAACAACGTCCTTCAGAATTTCTAATAGGAAGTAAATGCATATGAGCTACTTTGCTGTATATGTCATCATCACAAGAAACCTTTACTAGAAAATTTTTAAAGAAAAGCCTTTAAATAATTAATATTTAATAAATCAATCCTTAATAAATAAACTTTTCATTTCTGTTTTTTCATGTCCTTCATTTGTGTCCTGTGACCCAACTTTGGGATCCCAAGAATTGAGACTGCATACACTGAAAAGCAATCAAGTCAAAAAAATTAAGGGAGGACATTTTAATTTCAAAAGTTATACAATATGTACAATAGTCCCCTGTTCAAATACATTCTCCTTTTCTTACAAATATCCATAAGATACATATTTCTAAACCAGTCACTTTTAAACTGATAGCTTCTATTCTTTCTAAAAATACTGTGCTTATAGCTAAAACTGTCATAACCACAGTGTGCATTACAAAATGCATATTTCACTTCTGCTGTCTTTATACCACTTTATTCTAAGCAAATTTGATTTATAAGTGGCAGAAATGCCAATTTTTTCAAGCAACATTTTGTATTCACATTCTTATAACCACAATCATTCAATGAAATAACTATAAAGTTCACATATATAAGGTCATGTGCAGTTTAAGTTTCTTTTAAACTTCTGTGTGTTATCCAGTCACACTAAGAAATGTGGTATCTCAGATAAGTAGGATTCCATTTAACTTAGAGTTCAACACCTAACTTTCATGAAGAAATGTAGTAAATCAAATACATTAAACATAATTCAACTTTTTCTTAAGACTCAAAGCAGCTCACTGTTGTGGTCCTTACTGTAGCAGGCCATACTACACTGATGTTTTATGGCCTTCAGAAAATGGATTTACCTTTGCCCTTACTCCAGACATACTCAAATACTAGAGTACTTTTTAGGCTATTAAACTGAAAAGATCAGTTGCCTCAGTGTTCTTCTCTTCTCCCTCACTTCTGTTTCTGTTCTCTTGTCATTTACTGCTGCTTTCAGTGAATAGCTTTCCACTATTTATAGTTACTTTTAATTGTTACATTTATGCCAGCTTCTGTTCTTCTCTTAGTTTTTCTTCTTTTTCTCTTATCTTCCTTAACTTCTCTCCAAACTGGACCTTAGAGCCAGCTTAAATTGACTTGGAGAGCTACTGTCAGAAAACAAAGAAATTCTACTTTCTGCCTGCTATCCTGGCTAATCATGGTACATGTTCTAAGATCTATGTATCTATAGTTCATTTAAGAATTGCTGCTATTCTGAGAATATTTTGACAACTTTCTAAGTAGGTGAATTTACACACTTCTGAATAATTGATAAGTGCAATACCACCATATTTATCTCATTGGTAATATCTAACAAGTGAGCAGAGATTACTACTAACAAGTGACAGAGATATACTATGCAGAATCTCTAAAATTTTTAGATTCAATTTTTTTGCAATGAGGTTTTATAATTTCATATAAATGTTGTAAATCCCCAGAACACTAAGTATATTACTATTTCAATAAAAGTATAGAGGGTTCACCTGAAACATAATTTTGGATTTTGTTTATTCAACTTTCCTGTAGCACTATGAATATTAAGCATTGAAAAAGAAAAAAAAAAAAAAACAACACATGTGTTTGGCTGCGCTGGGTCTTAGCTGCCACACATGGGATCTTTAGTTGCAGCATGAGAACTCACTTGTGGTATGTGGGATCTAGTTTCCTGACCAGGGAAAGAACCGAGGCCCTGAGCACTGCGAGTGCAGTCTTAGCAACTGGACTACCAGGTAAGTCAATATCAAGCATTTTATAAAAGGAATTTAAGTGCTCAGCATAATAATTACAAATATTTCTATAGTAATAATTGAGTTTCTTTGCTTTTCGATAACTTCCACTTTACTATAAAATCATTATTGCTTCACAACTATCAGTGGGGTTGGTCTTTTTTAAGGTCTTAGCTGACAATCATACATATTGGCAATTTGAACTAATATTAAATTATTTATATGCATCATACTGATATTAATTCCAAATTCAAGAATAAACTGCCATGATCAATAGGGGTGAATAACTAGCAAGAGTCTATCTGAAAAATCACATATGTACTCAAAACCAGTAAAAATATTTTTTAAATATAATCTTGCATTTTCTAATGATAGTGATGATGATCCAGGATCTCACGAAAACAATGGAGAAGATGTAACAAATGTTTACCAAAGGTCTAGAAGAACTAAGGACAAACAAACAGAGATGAACAATGCACTAGAAGGAATCAATAACAGAGGCAGAAGAACAGGTAAGTGACCTGGAAGACAGAATGGTGGAAATCACTGCCACAAAACAGAATATAGAAAAAAGAATGGAAAAAAAAAATGAAGACAGTCTAAGTTAATGCAACAACATTTACATTATAGTGATCCCAGAAAGAGAGAGAGAAGGGACCCAAGAAAATATCTGGAGATAACAGCTGAAAACTTCCTCAATATGGGAAAGGAAATCGTCAGCCAAGTCCAGGAAATGCAGAGAGTCCCAGGCAAAATACAAGGAGAAACACACCGAGACACACAATAATCAAACTGATAAAAATTAAAGACAAAGATAAAATGTTAAAAGCAATAAGGGAAAAATGACAAATACTCCTCAAGGGAACTCCCATCAGGTTATCAGCTGATTTCTTAACAGAAACTCTCCAAGCCAGAAGGGAATGGCATGATACATTAAAAGCGATGAAAGGGAAGAACCTACAACTGAGAATAATCTATCCAGCAAGACTCTCATTCAGATTTGATATAGAAATCCAAAGTTTTCCAGACAAGCAAAACTAAGAGAATTCAGCATCACCAAAACAACTTTACAAAAAATACTAAAGGAAGTTGTCTAGGCAGGAAACACAAAAGAAAAGATCTACAAAAAATAAACCCAAAACAATTAAGAACATGGTAATAGGCCATACGTAAAATAGGTAGCCAACGGGAATTTGCTGTGTGGCTCAGGAAACTCAAACAGGGGCTCTGTATCAACCTAGAGGGGTGGGATGGGGAGGGAAAGGGGAGGGAGGTTCAAAAGGGAGGGGATATATTTATACCTATGGCTGATTCATGTTGAGGTTTGACAGAAAACAACAAAATTCTTTAAAGCAACTATCCTTCAATAAAAAAATAAATTGAAAAAAAGAAAATGGTAATAGGATCACGTGCTGTGCTGTGCTTAGCTGTTCAGTCGTGTCAGACTCTTTGTGACCCCATGGACTGTAGCCCGCCAGGCTCCTTTGTCCATGGGGATTCTCCAGACAAGAATACTTGAGTGGGTTGCCACGCTCTCCTCCAGGGGATCTTCTCAATCCAGGGATCGAACCTGGGTCTCCCACATTACAGGTGGATCCTTTACCGTCAGAGCCACCAGGGAAGCCCAACAGAATCAGAGGATCATACATATTGATAATTACCTTAACTGTAAATGGATTAAATGCACCAATCAAAAGACATAGACTGAATGGGTGGATGAGAACATGTGCACATATGCACTTCCACTTACCATATCACTCTATGCCCAAAACTATATGTAATTATTTCATATTGTGAGGTTAATTATGTTTCCATTATGGCTTGCAATTGTAATTCTTTTTTATTTTTTGTCTGGCTATCGACTATGAAAACTGATAAACATCTTTCAGTATTATGGTTATGTAATTGTTATTTGCTTAATACTATTGTATCATGATTGGTCAACTAAAAAGAACAGAATTTTATATCACTAAAATTACCATTTAACAGAAAAACTTGTATTCACTGTTTAAAATCCAGATGCAGATCAGAATTATCTTGAAATTTTTTGAAAAATAAAAGTGCCCAGGTATTGCTACTCTTCTCCAAAGTGCCAGATGTATTTCTAATGAATAGCCATGTTTAAAAACAACTGAACTATATGATGATGATATTTTACTTTTATATAGTTTGATTCATGTTTTCTGTTTCATAGTCAAATGCTCTCATTTCATTTAGCTTATGTTTTCCAATTTCTCTCTTTTTTGTTGTTTCTCAAGCTGTTATCAAGTGTAGTAGAAAAGCTTTTTTAACATATATATATATAGTATGTATAATATATATATTTTAGAAAAATTGTGAATTTTTGCCTAGCTAAATTTATGACACTTTGATTCTACTTGGTTGGTTTAGTATGAACAGAATGCTAGAGTTCTAATTTATATTCACTCAAAACTTTGATATAATGTCATGTATTTTGGCATCTAGTATTACTGGTAAAAGTTCAGAAAATGTATTATCTTAGTGATTTAAAAAAAAATTGAATGAGGCTTGAAACTTCTAATCCAATTCTGAGAATATAAAGAAATACTATGTTATTTAAAAAACACAGGAAATTAACAAGTGATACAGTGTTATTAACCAATGTACAGATGATGTTCAAATCTCACAAAATCTTATGCTGCCCATTATTTGTTTTCATGCCTCATTCAAGACTCCACATTGTATTTAATTTCACTGAGCCACTTCAGCTGCATGCAACAAATGCTGGTAAATTCTCTTTTCATTTTCATTCAATTACAAACATTTTCTAATTTTCCTTGTTATGGCTTCTTAGATACATCCATCATTTAAAAGCTGACATTAAACTTCCAAATTCATGGGATTTTTTAAAAAGTATCTTTAATATTAATTTCTCATTTTTATATTAATTTCTCATTAAATGCTTTCTCCTCTGCAATTACCATCTGTTTTTTTCAGTCTAACTTTATTGAGGCTTTTTTTTTAAATTGAGGCTTTTGATGGCTAAGTTGACGCTCTCTTTTGGTAAATGTCACATTGCACTTGAAAATATATGGGTTATTTTCAAATATCCTTGATACTGATTTCTAACATAATACCACAGTGATAACAGAACTGACTCTATGATTTCAATACCTTTAGACCATGAAATTTTTGAACCTTGTTTTATGTCTTTGGATATGTTTCAGTGTCTCCTAGTTTACAATCTATGGGAACTTGAATATAATTTGTATCCTACTGATGTGTGAAAATGTATAAATCTTAATTATGTTTAATTGGTTCACAGAGCTTTTCAGGTCTACTATATCCTTCTTCTCTGTATACTCATTCTGTTAATTTTTGAGAGTTTGATATTGAAACTCCAACTAAAAATCTTAATTTATCTACTTAAAAAATTATAATATATAGTATAACTATATGTAATCTTGTTCTGTATTTTCCAAGTCTCCTGTAAATGAGTTGTCATACTTTTATAGTTCAAAAATTTTTTTTAAAACCCTCTAAAGTAAACATGATTCAATTGGCCAGGCCAAGATGGCAATGTAGGCTCCTTTCATATCTCCTTCCATGTACAAATGATGAAATCTACAACTATACAAGGAACAATTCCCTTTGAAAAAACTAGCTGAGAAACATCTACACATTGGGTGAATGAGAAAAGCCCACATCAAAACTAACAGGAAAGCTGGCCTTCACTTTTGCCACAAAGGCCATGCCAAGCACAGGCTATACAATGGGAAGGAACACCTGGCTTCCAGTTTCTTCCTGAAGAGTAAAGGGCTTGGATCCCACATGTAGTGTTCCAACTTTTAAGACTTCCATGTGAGCAATGGGTTTTCAAAACACTTAGCTGTGAAAGCCAATGGGGCCTGCGTCCCTGAGACGCACAGGATTATAGCAAACAAAGAAGCAGTTCTTAACAGGCTTGCAAGGACGTACCATGGCTAATACCTTAGAATTCAGTACAGAAGAAGCAAGCAAGATATGCCCATCTTCCAGTCTTTCTCCAAAATAGGTCTATTTTCATACTTTAAAAGTTTCTGCCCAGAGGTCAGGCTTCTATTTTAGCATGCATCTGGGGCACCTGTGGTGCTGGAGAAGACTCTTGAGAGTCCCTTGGAAAGCAAGGAGATCAGTCAATCTTAAAGGAAATCAACCTTGAATACTCTTTGGAAGAACTGATGCTGAAGTTCCAATACCTTGGTCACCTGATGTGAACAGCTGACTCACTGCAAAAGACCCTGATGCTGGGCAAGAGTGAAGGCAGGAGAAGAGGGTGACACAGGATGAGATGGTTGGATGGCATCACTGAATCATGGACACTGAATCACTGGACATGAACTTAGGCAAACTCCAGGAGATGATGGGGGACAGGGAAGCCTCGTGTGCTGCAATCCATAGGGTCACAAACAGACATGACTTGGTTACTGAACAACAAACAACAAGGGGCACCTGAAAGACCAGGGAGGCCAGAAGACACTTTCTCTACCTACTCCCTCAAGCCTGTTCCAAATTACAAGTGTCTTCCTGGACTTTAAGCCGGAAAAGTAACAAGGGACAAAGAAGGTCATTATGTAATGCTAAAGGAATCAAGCTAACAAAAGAATATAACATTTGTATATATTTTGCACCTAAGAAACACAGGAACACCCAAATATATAAAATAAGTATTAAAAGACCAAGGGAGAAAGAGATAAGCATATATTAATGTAGGGGACTTCAATACCCTAGTTTCATCAATAGATAGATCATCCATACAAAAAATCATTATGAAAACATTGGACTTGAACCATAAGTTAGACCAAATGGACTTAAGAGTTACAGAACATTCCATCCAACACAGGGCAGAAGTGTACCTATCCTTCTCAAGTGAATATGGAACATTCTCCAGGATGGATCATATGTTAAGTCATAAAACAAGTCTTAATAAATTTAGGAAGATTAATAAAACAAAAACAAATTTAGGAAGATTAAAATCATATCAACCATCTTCCAACCACAATGGTATAAAACCAGAAATTAATTACAAGAAGAAAACTGGAAAACCCACAATTACGTGGAGATTAAACAACATGTGATGTAACTACCATCATGTCAAAGAAATCAACAGAAAAAATAATAAATAAATAAAAAATAAACAAATAGTAAACAAAATAGTTATAATTATTAAATAAATAATTATTATAAATATATTAATTATATATTATATATTATCACATATTGTATATATTATTATAACAATCATATAATTATATTATTAATGTTAATTATTAATATTAATATAAATTTATATAATGGTTGTATGATTGTACATAATTCTATAATGATTGTATATAATTATATAATGACTGTAATATCATTATATAATTATATACATATTATATAAATATATCAATATTAACTAATATATTAATTTACATATTATAGAATTGTTATAAATATTATGCATTATTATAAATATTAAATAAATAATAAATAAATAAAAATAAAACAAATAAATGAACAGAAAAATAAAAAAAATCTTCAGACAAATTAAAATAGAAATATAGTAAACCAAAACTTACAGGACATAGCAAAGGCAGATGCAAGTAGGAAATTTATAGTGATAAACACTGTATTTATATAGTAAGGAACAAGAAAGACACCAATAAAACAACCTAAATTTCTACCTTAAAGAAACAGAAAAGGAAGAACAAACTAAGCCCAAAGTTAGGTGAATGAATGAAATAAAGATCAGAGTGGAAATAAAGAGACTAAAAAGACAATATAAAAGATTAATGAAACTAATAGCTGAGTTCTTAAAAAAGATAAACACAATAGACAAACCATTAGCAAGGCTTAATAAGAGAAAAAGAGAGAATTTAAATAAAATCAGAAATGAAAGAGATGTTACAACTTGATACCAAAGAGATAAGGGATAATAAGGGACTACTATGAACAATTATACAGTAACAAATTGGTCAGCCAAGGAAAAAAAGAGATAAGTCTTAGAAACATACAACCCACCAAGACCAAATAATGAAGAAATACAAAGTGAGATCTCCTTAGACCAATTACCAGTAAGGAGATTGAATCAGTAATAATAATTTTAAAAAACCTCCCAAACAGAAGTCTAGCACCAAAAGGTTTTATTGGCAAATTCTAACAAATGTTTATGAATTAACACAAATCCTTCTCAAAATCTTCTAAAGAAAGAGGAGGGAACATTTTCAAATTCATTTTATAATGCCAGTATTATCCTAATACCAAAACCAGACAAGAAAAGAAAATTACAGGCCAGTATCACTGATAAACACAGGTATAAAAATTTTCAAAAAATAACAGCAAACTGAATGGCTTTCATCAAAAAATCAAACAATAAATGGAGAAAAGAGAACTCTCCTATACATGTAGAAATGTAAATCGGTATAGACACTAAGGAAACCAGTGTGGAGATTGCTTAAAACAATAAAAGTAGAGCTACCATATGATCCAGCAATCCCATTCCTGGGCATATATCTGGAGAAAACTATCATCTAAAAGATACATGCACCTTGCAGCACTATTTACAATAGCCAGGACATGGAAGAAACCTAAATGTCCATCAACAGAGGAATGAATAAAGAAGATGTGGAACATATATACAATATTATTCAGCCATAAAGAGAATGAAATAATGTCATTTGCAGTGACATGGAGGGGCCTAGCGATTGTCATACAGAGATAAAGTAAGTCAGAAAGAGAAAGACAAATGTTGTATAATATTGTTTGTATATGGAACCTATAAAAATGGTACAGATGAACTTATTTACAAAGCAGAAATAGAGCAACTGATGTAGAAAACAAACTTACGGTTATCAAGGAGGAAAGAGGGATGGGATGAATTGGGAGACTGGAATTGACATATTTACATTTAGTTCAGTTCAGTCGCTCAGTCGTGCCTGACTCTTTGCGTCCCCATGAATCGCAGCACGCCAGACCTCCCTGTCCATTACTAACTCCCGGAGTTTACTCAAACTCATGCCCATTGAGTCAGTGATGCCACCCAGCCATCTCATCCTCTGTCATCCCCCCTCCTCCGGCCCCCAATCCCTCCCAGCATCAGGGTCTTTTCCAACGAGTCAACTCTTCGCATGAGATGGTCAAAGTATTGGAGTTTCAGCTTCAGCATCAGTCCTTCCAATGAACACCCAGGATTTACCTCCTTTATTACCATACGTAAAACAGATAACTAATGAGAATCTATTGTATAGCAAAGGGAATTCCACACAGTGCTCTATGGTGACCTAGATGGAAAGGGAAAATAAAAAAGAGTGGATATATGTATGTGTAAAATTGATTCACTTTGCTGTACATCAGAAACTAAAACACTGTAAAACAACATATTCCAGTATCAATAAAAAGTATTTTATTTTTTTTAAATTATTTATTTATTTATTTTTTATTATTAGTTGGAGGCCAATCGCTTCACAACATTTCAGTGGGTTTTGTCATACATTGACATGAATCAGCCATAGATTTACACGTATTCCCCATCCCGATCCCCCCTCCCACCTCCCTCTCCACCCGATTCCTCTGGGTCTTCCCAGTGCACCAGCCCTGAGCACTTGTCTCATGCATCCCACCTGGGCTGGTGACCTGTTTCACCATAGATAGTATACATGCTGTTCTTTTGAAACATCCCACCCTCACCTTCTCCCACAGAGTTCAAAAGTCTGTTCTGTAAAAAGTATTTTAAAATAAATAAATATTTAAAAGAAATAACAGCAAACTGAATTCAACAATACATTAGAAGAATCATATACCATGATCAAGTGAGAGATTAGTTACAGGCACATAAGGATGGTTCATCATCTGCAAATTAATGTGATACCACATTAATAAAAAGAAGATAAAAATTATATGATCATCTCAACAGATGGAGAAAAAGCATTTGACAAAATTCAATATTCATTCATGAAGAAAATGCACAATACAACAAGCAGGTACAGGGGGAATGTACACCAAGATAATAAAGGTTATATATAACAAGTCCACAGTTAACATAACCCTCAATAGTGAAAAACTGAAAGCATTTCCTTTAACATCAGGAACAAGACAAGGAGGCTGACTCACCATTTCTAGTCAACATAATATTGGGAGTAGGAGCCAGAGAAATCAGGAGGAAAAAAAGGAATAAAAGGAATCCAAATTGGAAAGGAAGATGTAAAACTGTAACTGTTTGCAAATGACATGATTTTATATATATATATATATATATATATATATATATATATATATAGAGAGAGAGAGAGAGAGAGAGAAAACCCTAAAGACGCCACCAAAAAACTGTTTGAACTAGTAAATGAATTTGGCAAACAGCAGGATACAAAATTAGTATATAAAAATCTGTTGTATTTCTATATATTAATAATGAACTATTAGAGAAATTAGTAAAATAATTCCATTTACAATTTTATCAAAAAGAATCAAATGCCTAGGAGTATATTTAACCAAAGAGGTGAAAGACCTGTACACTGAAAACTGTAAGATAATGATGAAAGAAAGTGAAGATACAAATAAATGGAAAGATATTTTGTGCTTATGAACTGGAAGAATAAAATATTGTGAAAATGTCCTTACTATCCTAAGTAATGTAGATTCAATTCAACCCCTATCAAAATTTCAACGGTATTTTTCATAAATATAGAACAAGCTATCCTAAAATTTGAATGGAACCACAAAAGACCCTAAATAGTTAAAGCAATTTTGAGAAATAACAAAGCTGGAAATATCATATTTCCTGATTTCAAACCACATTACAAAGCTATAGTAACAATAATAAAACACTATGGTACATAGTAGCATAGAAATGGACACACAGATAAATGGAACAGAATAGATAGCCCAGAAATAAACCTATGCATGTATAGCCAGTTAATTTATGACAAAGAACTAAGAACATACAATTGGGAAAGAATAATTATCTTCAATGAATCATGCTGGGAAAACCAGAGAGCCAGATGCAAAAGAATGAAGCTGGACCCTAGTCCTACACCATACACAAAAATCAACTCAAACCAAGAAAGAAGAAAAAAATAGGGAGTAAGCATCTTGATACTGGGCATGGCAATGATTTTTTGGATTTGATAACAAAAGTAAAGGCAACAAAAGTAAAAATAAAAAAGAGGGACTATAAAAACTAAAAAGTTCTTGCACAGCAATGGAAACCAGTAAAAAGGTAACATATAAAATGGGACAAAATATCTGCAAATCATTTATCTGATAAGGAGTTAATATCTAAACTACATGAAGAACTCATATAATTTAATAGCAAAGAAACAAACCATTCAGTTTTTAAAAAGGTAGAGGAATTGGATATACATTTTTTCAAATAAGATTTACAAAGGGCCAATAAGTACATGATAAGGTACTCAATATCACTAGTCACCTGGGAAATGCATATCAAAATCAAATGAGATATCACCTTACACCCACCAGAATGGCTATCATTAAAGACAAGAAATGAGTGTTGGCGAGGATATGGAGAAAAGGGAGACGGTGTTTACTGTTGGTAGGCAAGCTACCTGGTACAAGCACTAAGGGAAACAGCGTGGAGGTTCCTCCAAAAATGAAAAATAGAACTGTCATATGATCCAGCAACACCACTTCTGGGTATATATTCAAAGGGAATGAAAACAGGTTATCAAATGCACTCCTGTGTTCATTGAAACATTATTCACAATTAGCTCAGATAAGGAAAAAAGTACCCATCGATGAATGAATAAAGAAGATGTGGTGAAAAAAAAAAAAGAAGATGTGGTAAATACATATACAATGGAATATACAATATGCCCTTTGGAACAACATAAATGGACCTTTAGGGCATTACACTAAGTGAAATAAAACAGAGAAAGACAAATACTGCATGATATTATTTGAACGTGGAATCTTAAAAAAAAAAAAAGCCAAACTCATAGAAATAACAGGAGTGGTTGCCAGAGACTGGGAGACTGGGAGGTGAGCAAAATAGGTTGCTCAAAGGGTACAGCTTTTCAGGTATAAGATGACTGAGGGTTTAATGTATAGTATGATGACTATAGTTGATAAAACCAGTATATAAATGAAATTTGCTGAAAAAGCAGAACTTAAATGTTCTCACCAAAAAAAAGGTTTTTTTAAAGTTCATGTTTGAACATAATTATTTCTCTTGAGGCAATATGATACATTTCTTATTAATAATTTCCAAATTCAGTATCTTCTAAATAAAGGGCCTTTTATTCAATAGGTCAATTTTTGGTTATTAAGTGTTCTACAAACTCCAGGAATTCTGATTATGGGAAAATCAGTCATAAATTTACTTCAATATAGTTCTGCTTTATGTATTTTACCTGTTCACTTACCTTAATAAGCAATGCTTCATTTGTAGCTTCAATTACTTCATTCCTGTCTTGCACTTGCTGATGCAAACTGCTTACCGTGTCCTGGGCTTCTTCTAGTTCTAGTTTTGCTTTCTCTAACTGTTCGTTTAGTTGCTGAACAGAAGTCTTCTGAGAATCAACAGAAATCTTCCACTTTGCATGGTTTTCCTGATGTGAAATCATCTACACAGCCCCCAAATTGAAACGGAATGGAAGAAAGAAAATAGGATGAAGTTGGTTTCAATAACATTCTAATACTTTTCATTTCCACTTGAAATAAAAGCAAATTCTATTTATAGTTACAAGCATGATTTCTCAACAAATAACATATTAGAGGGAAAATAGTCTTAAATTTACTTAAGAACAGTTAACTAAGTACAATGGACTACTTTCCGATCCTGATTGAAGAAATCAGTTATAAACACATTTTTGAGGAAGACATAATTGAGGAAATCTGAACAATGACTACATGTTTGATGATATCAAGGAATTATAGTCAAATTTTAAGTATGATAATGGCATTGTGGTTATATTTTTTAAATAGTTCCTATCTTTCAGATATATTTATTGAAATGTTTATTGATGAAACAGTCATGTTTTGGATTTCCTTCCCCCAAAATTATAGGGTATGTGAGAGAGGGAAAAAGAGACCTGAGAGAGGTTAAAGGTATGGTGATCATACTTCCCAGTTTGCCTACAATCGTCCAGGTTTTATGCTTGGTGTTCTGGGGTAATTAATAACAGCACTCTTCTTCATTCTCAAAAGTATTTCCTTTTATATAAAAGAAATAGTCAACATACTTACAGATTAAGTAAAATTGGCCATGAGCAGGCTTCTTGGTAAAGAATCTGCCTGCAATGCAGGAGACCCTGGTTCAATTCCTGGGTCAGGAAGATCCCTTGGAGAAGGAATGGCAACCCACTCCAGTGTTTTTGCTTGGAGAATCCCATGGACAGAGGAGCCTGGCAGGCTACATACAGTCCATGGGGTCGCAAGACTCAGACAGGAGTTGAAAATTATTGAAGCTGAGCAATATATACGAAAGAAATAAGGGAAAACAACAGAATGGGAAAGACTAGAGATCTCTTCAAGAAAATCTGAGATACCAAGGGAACATTTCATGTAAAGATGGGCTCAATAAAGGACAGAAACAGTATGAACTAAACAGAAGCAGAAGATATTAAGAGACAACAAGAATACAGAAGAACTATATAAAAAAGATGATGAGATGATGAGATGGTTAGATGGCATCACTGACTCAGTGGACATGAGTTTGAGCAAGCTCTGGGAGATGGTGAAGGACAGGGAAGCCTGGGATCCTGCAGTCCATGAGGTCTCAGAGTCAGACACGACTGAGAGACTGAACAACAACAAATACAAAAAAGAACTTAATGATCTGGATAACCACGACGGTGTGATCACTCACCTAGAGCCAGACATCCTGAAGTGTGAAGTCAAGTGGGGTTTAGGAAGCATCATGACAAACAAAGCTAGTGGAGATGATAAAATTCCAGCTGAGCTATTTCAAAACCTAAAAGATGATGCTGTGAAAGTGCTGAACTCAATATACCAGCAAATTTGGAAACCCAGCAGTGGCCATAATACTGAATAAGGTCAGTTTCCATTCCAATCCAAAAGAAAGGCAATGCCAGAGAATGTTCAAACTACTGTACAATTATGCTCATTTCACATGCGAGCAAGGTAATGCTCAAAATCCTTCAAGCTAGGTTTCAACAGTACATGCAATGAGAACTTCCAGATGTACAAGCTGGATTTAGAAAAGGCAATTAGAGCTCAAATTGCCAACATCCATTGGATCATAGAAAAAGCAAGGAAATTCCAGAAAAACATCCTTCTGCTTCATTGACTATGAAAAAGCCTTTGACTATGTAGATCACAACAAACTGGAAAATTCTTAAAGAGATGGGAATACCAGACCACCTTACCTGCCTCCTATGAAATCTGTATGCAGGTCAAGAAGCAACTGTTAGAACCGGACATGAAATAATGGATTGGTTCCAAATCAGGAAAAAGTACGTCAAGGCTGTATACTGTCACCCTGCTTATTTAACTTATATTCAGAATACATCATGCAAAATGCCAGGCTGGATGAATCACAAGTTGGAATCAAGAATGCTGGGAGAAATATCAATAACCTTAGATATGCAGATGACACCACCCTTATGGCAGAAAGCGAAGAGGAACTGAAGAGCCTCTTGATGAAAGCTAGCTTAAAACTCAACATTCAAAAAATGAAAATCATAGCATCTGGTTGTATCACTTCATGGAAAGTAGGTGGGGAAACAATGGAAAGAGTGACAAACTTTATTTTCTTGGGCTCCAAAAATCACTGTGGATGGTGACTGCAGCCATTAAATTAAAAGACACTTGCTCCTTGGAAGAAAAATTAAGACAAATCTAGACACAGTATTAAAAAGCAGAGACATTACTTTGCCTACAAAGATCTGCATAGTCAGAGTTATGGTTTTTCCAGTAGTCATGTATGGATGTGAGAGTTGGACTATAAAAAAGGCTTGAGCAGCAAAGAACTGATATCCTTGAACTGTGGTGCTGGAGAAAACTCTTGAGAGCCCCTTGGACAACAAGGAGATCAAACCAGTCAATCCTGGAGGAAATCAACCCTGTATATACACTGGAAGGACTGATGCTGAAGCTGAAACTCCAATACTTTGGCCACCTGATGCAAAGAGCCCACTCATTGGAAATGACTCTGATGCTGGGAAAGATTGAAGGCAGGAGAAGAAGGGGACGACAGAGGATGAGATGGTTGGATGGCATCACTGACTCAATAGACATGAGTTTGAGCAACCTCCAGGAGATGGTGAAGGACAGGGAAGCATAGTGTGCTACAGTCCATGGGGTCGCAGAGTCAGACATGACTGAGCAACTGAACAACAGTAACAATATACAGGAAGATTTATACCATTCTACTTCTGAATATGTTAAAAATTGTCCATAAAAAAGTTTTTAAAAATTTCATTTTATTGAAAAAAATCAGCTTTGCAATTGAGTTTCCTGACAATTCTAAAACCTATTTAAAAAATTAGTTAAAAATTATCAATCCCTTTTTCTATTTAATAATATACTTTCATTTTATATTCAAACAACATACACACTTTAAAAACATCTTTCTTAACAACAACCACAACAAACCTATATATATATATTTTTTTAACCTGCAAATATTTATTTTAATTACTCCTATTTGAAGGTTCTTTTTTTGGAAAATTTTATTATCCATTTTATTATCCACTCTTTTCATTCCTTAAAGGCTCCCACAGGTTTGGGCAAATTCATATTATCCTCATGACTATGTTTTGGAGGAACTCTAGGTATGTTAGCAGATTCATCTTCAATCTACTTCACAAGAGCTCTGTAACCCTCAATAATGTTGCAACTAATAGCATGCTGTAACTTGTGTAAATGCATATGGAAAAGGGTTTCCGGGCACTGGTCAGCTTCTTCCAAATGTTTGGAACCTTGCAGAGACAGAAACTGGTTCTAGGAGCTTTACTATCAAGCCATACAAAAATACTTCACAGTAGCCTTTGAGTCATTTGCCACATTCTTCACTGATAACTTTGGTGTTTCCTAGAGATCCAATGCATTGTGTATAAATACTACATTTCTCTGGGAGGGTGTCTTTCTTAAGGATCACTGAAAAACTATTCAAAAGTCTTGGGGAGCCTCAGGATGGGAGGTGATCCAATCTGATCATGAATATAAGGTAATGGGTCCAAAGGAATCACTGTCTGGCTGGAAGACCTCATTTATCAAAAGCTGTTCCACAAGCATCTAACTTATACTGTGACACAAGTGCTGTTCTCCTTGAGATGAGTGCTCTTTTTACTGTCTGTTTATGAGTGCCATACTGTTTGCATAATGACAGGTCTCTTCCATTCACATCATGTTCCTATGTAGAGCTTTCATCCTTCTGTACCACCACAAGAGTTAATTGGACCTACATGTCTGGGGTCTAACCAGAAAAGCATTCTGCTGGGTGCCTTCATCCCCAACAAGCCTCAAAGCCACCAGTGGCAGCCCCTGTGAAAGTGTCCATATTAGGTATTTTCATATGCTGCATATAAAATATTAATACTAGATATTAAACAGCAATACTAGAACCAATGTTTACAATTCATTTTTTGTACTATCAGCTTATAAATAATTTTAAGAGGCTTATAAAACTGAAAGTAAAAAATTTGGTAATTAAAATAAAAGTAGAAATATAGACCATGTAATAAAAGCTTATTGAGTTGCTGCTGGCAAATACTTGAGATAGACCAATTATTACTGAAGGTCACCAAGTTGACCAGCTAATATCAAATAATTATGCTGAACTCATCAGCATTCACATTTGTCTTCAAAGACCAAAGGTTGTAATCTCTTGGCCTTAGGACTGGATTCAGCACACAAATATGTTTTGTTTGGCAGACATAATGTTTTCAAAGAGATTTGATTCAAAATGCATTTAAGTAAGACATGTTGACCAAAAACACAATTTATTCCTCAAAAAGACGTTAACCAAACTCCCTCAAAACGAGTTTAATATAAATGTCTTTGAGATGGTTAGATAACATCACTGACTCAATGGACATGAGTCTGAGCAAATTCCGGGAGATAGTGGAGGATAGAGGAGCCTGGCGTGAGGCAATCCATGGGGTCACAAAGAGTCAGACGTGACTTAGTGACTAAACAATAACATTTGCAACAAGCACCATCCAGAAAAATGCTTTATTAGAATGCTTCATAAGGAAGCTTAAATTTGAATATCTTCAAATACAGTTTTAAAAAAGACAAGAAATGCTATTCTAATTGATGACACTGTCCATCTCTGTAAAGGCTCAGGACATACTGATCAAGAGCAAACTATCGTATTGCCTCTCTAACTTATGATCAGAGCAAACCTTGAAAACTACCACACATTAATAGATTGACATCACATGAAACTGCTTACACTGGTTATTAAATACCTCCAGGTAATTTTGGCAAGTGTTACTTTTTAATAAAGTTAGACAATGATAATGATGTGCCAGGCTCTGGTGTAAGAACATTAACTACATTAATTAATTTAATTCTCCACACAGTTCTATGAAATAGATAGCATTATTATATCCATTTTAGTCAGAGATGTTAAGTTAGTTGCCTAAGGTTACATAAGTACCAAGTAATGAACTGAGATTTAGAACCAGTATGCCTGGCTAAAGAATTCAAGCTCTTAACCCATAGGGTATTAGTACACTGGAATATGAAGTGAAAATAATATGTTCAGCCTACCAGAAAAGACCAAATGTGTTTCCCTATAATAAACATTTAAAAGCTAGATTTATACTTTGTTCAGATAGATCAACACACTTTAGCAGGGAGTAATGGAACAAATTAAATTTTTCTTTACCTCTAGATGATATGCTTCTTTGAGAGATTCTACTTCTGTTGACAATTTCTTGATTTCTGCTTGCATTCTTGCTTCTAACTGAGTTTCACGTACTTGAGAAGCCCCCAATTCTTCAGCTAAATATTTTCCATGAGCTTCCTTAAAAATGACATATTAAGCAAAAGTTACACTACTTGTTTATTTGGTTATTATAGCTAAACAATTCAGAACATTTATGGAAGTACTTCAGTCTTTCGTAATACTGTATGAACACTCATACACAGTTACCTTATTAAATGTACATTTTAAAAAGTGTAACAATCTAGAATTTAATCTAGATATTTAAGAGAGTACAAATGGGAAATTATCAGTATATTGTTTATTATTGTAAGTTCACTAATCAATGCTTTTGGTAAAATAAACTAATAACCACAGGACACTGAACTTTAGCAGACAGTAGTCTCCTCTTTAAGCATTTCTGCTCACCATATGTACTGTTTGCTTATCTACCAGTCAGTTGCGCATGTATCAAACGTATCTATGACAGCTGTGTTTGTGACTACAATTATATAATTTTATTATACATTATGAATACAGATGAAATGCGCATGCAAAAGGAATGTTTTTATATGAAAACTAAGTTATATGCTTTGAGACAATTCGACAAGTGAGACACAAACGTTTGCTACCTAATTAGTTGTAAAATATTGTGGGAAATCTCATACAAAATATAAGAGATGCTGTCCTCTGACTGATTTATGAATGTCTCTTAACTCTATTTTAAAAAACCAAATTGGAAACTAGAGATGATGGCATATGAGTGTGGTTTATGCAAGAAAAACTAGGTGGAATGTAATCAAGTGACCCTACCCATATAGAAAGAGCCAAGATTTGGTCCCACATTAAAAGGTTAACAAATGACTGTAAACTTAGAGTTTGGGGTTAAAATATAATATTTAAGCTGTCATTCTTAATAATTCTCCACTTTCAATTAGTTATTTGATTAACTGAGCTTGGTTTATCAGATAAAATCAATTATACTACATTTAGATATTACTGATAAGGACAGAAATGAGATAAAAGTAGATAGCTTCCCTTCTCCTAGTAGACTCCCAAGTGCCTGACATAGTCTAATAAAAATTCCCTATATATTTTTTATTAGTCTAACCATCCAGAAATGTGAATAAAAATGCCATCAGGTTAACCAAAACTAAATGTAAAAACACTTTCACTCAAAACCCATACTGAATTAGAACCATAGTAAAAAGCAGAAAAATCACAAGAACTTTTGTAGAATATGAATAAATACATTTTTCTAACAGTCTAAGTAATTAAGCCAAGCATATTAATCTAAATATTTTTAAGGCAAGTTGTTAATTTTCTATGTAATACTAGGGAAGTACAATTTATATTAGTAGTCTTGCTATGTAAAAGCACTTTTCCTCCCCAAGGTTCTAGACTGCAGGTTTCCAACAGTTATAAATCTAGATAGTTTTCATCTATAAATGGCTACAAATGCAAATTTTTTTACTTAAAAAAAATGCATTAGATTTCTCTTTCTGTCCCAGTGGTAGCTCCAATTCACTTGAAAGTCTGAAAGTGCTTTATAACTTATGTTATTGAAAACTAACCAGTTTGACTAAAATTCAGTTCTGAGAGACTTCCTAATTACACTACAATGCTAGGCTAAATATAACACAGGTTTTTTTTTTTTTTTGAGTAATATATACATAACACAAAATTTATCACCTTAACTATTTTTAAGTACATTCACACTGCTGTGGAACACAACTTTTATAAAAACGATATTCTACTGTCAAAACAAGCAAATGTTAAAAACTTTAAGATTTTCAATAAGGTAAAATTAGAAGAGGAATTACTTTCTCTTTAGAGAGTTGCTTTATTTCCTCAAGTTCACTTGAGAGCCTTTCTATTTCTCTCTGTGCTTGGACTTGTTGATGACGAGCCTCCACCAATTCTGTATGAGAGTTCTGCATCTGCTCCCGAGTTAGTCTCAATTCTTGCTCCAAATCTATGGCCTCCTTGTACTGAGTTGCAATGTACTGTTCCTGCTCTTTCATAACCTGAAGTGCACAAGACATTTGTATGTTTCAAAATAAAATGACGGAGATAATCTATTTCTTACTCTGATTTCTCTTTTCATAAGTGACTTACTCCCTCCCAACTAAACATCTATATATTTTAACATACAATGATTATAAACCACTGTGAAACTGATATTCAGAAAAAAAAATTTTTTTTAATAGTAAGAAAATGACAAAAGTACTGTAATAAATCTAGGACTCACTGGTATATTTTGCATGCCTTCAACATGCAAGCTGCATAATCCTTTAACAGTATGAAGTAACATGACAGAATACATAATAATATAAAGAGAAGAAAGAAGTTAATATTTGATTATCCATGTCAAAGATGGAGAAAATACTGGTATAAATAAAGCCCACAATTAATCCACATAGCTGGGTTAAGGACGACCTTATTCTCTGCAAAAGTGAAATTTGTTACTGGGACTGCTGCTACTCTCTCTGAAACATTTCACATTTCTCAGTTAAATCCCTAGTAAAGTACTATTTCTGGAGGAAAAAAAAATCATTAAAAAGTAAATTAGTTTTAAATTAGCTTGATGACATAGATAAGATGGTAGGTAATGACACTTAACTTTAGGACTGATAAGAACAAAAGAAACCAGTACAAATTACAAGGACCCTGATGTCTAGAATGGGGGCCCAAGGTCCCACTGGGTTGTGTATCAGTATAAATCTCATGTAAATACTTTTAGCCAGCCCTTGTTTGAGAACACGAAACAACTGAGTCAACAAGCTTTTTCTTTTTCGCACTAGAACCCAAACTTGCTCTCAGAGACCTTGCTTAATTTATATATATATATAAAATTCAACTAATATTTATTCATGCTTACTACGTGATATGTACTATTATAGGTATTGAGGATAAAGAAGAAAACAGGAGATAAAGTAGTTACCCTTGTGGAGTTTAAATATGACTGGATGAGACAGAAAATCAGTTAATCAAACGCCAGAAGGAGCTATACAGTAAGTTTTAAAACTGAGCATAGTATTTAAAAACAAGAAAAAGTTACATCTACGAGAGCTCTTAGAAGCAAATTCATTTTAAAAAGGCAAGTGGGTAGAATGAGTTCAGAAGTCAACACACATGCAAACTGATATGAAGTTATCAAAGTACTTGAAGTACTTGATATCAATAATATACCGTTATCTGTTAATTCATTCTCTGAACAGAGTTCTTCAAGGACAAAGTAGTGCATCCTATTAATATCTGATCTTCAGTTCTATCACATAGTAGGTTCTCAATTAAAATATTTATTTATTGACCAAGTGAGCATATATCATGGGTTTACTATGTAAGAGATATCATGCCAATGCCTATAGAGAATGTAAAGACAAATAACATGATAACTCACCAATAATAAAGTAATTAAGAAGATAAGGAAATTAATAGATATCTGGCACAAATAATTAGCCTAAGAATACTTATGGCACACTTTCTGTGCATATTAAATACCAATCACATATAAAACCAATCAGTTTAAAACAAAGATCTGTATCAACCTTGTTCCTTAGGAGGAAAATAATCTGCTTACACTTTCCATTTCTTTCATCTTTTGTTGGGCCCGTTCAGTTTCTTTTCTCAGTTGACTTATCTCTTGTTCATTTTGTAGTGTTATAAACTCTTTTTCTCGAAGTTGTTCTTTGGCATTTTGCAATTTTTCATTCAAACTTTCTATCTGAATTTTAAACAGAGCAATGTTAATGTAAATAAAGAAAAATAATTCTTCCATCATAACTGCAATCCATGTAAGTCAAGCTTTAAACTTGTATATCTAAAATAGCAAAATTTTAAAATGTGTTTTTCTTGAGACAAACGTAACTTTGACATAAATATCAGAATTTTGTGCCTAATAAGATGCTTACGTGTATACCTAAAATATACTATGTTGTACACTTGGTATTTTCATAAAAAAAAAAAAAAAAGTAACTATATGAGGTGTCAGATATGCTAATTAGTTTAATTCTGATAATTATTTCATAATGTATATGTCCATTTAAACATCACATTGTACACCTAAAATATATGCCACTTTTTACTATCAATTATACCTCAATAAAGCTGGGGAAAAATTTAAGAGAAGAAAATGAATATAATGTATCAAGTACGAGATAATGAAAATTATGCATCATTAGGAATTCCCTGGCAGCCCACTGGTTAGGACTCCACACTCTCATTGCCAAGGGATCAGGTTCAATCCCAGACTGGGGACCTAAAATCCCACAAGTTGTGTGGCACAGTTCAATGCAGTATTTTTATGGTATCTATTCTAGTCAGAAGCCATTTTATGTGAATAGTATATGTTTATAGTTAAGGAGTCATTTTTTAAATAATTTAAGACATAATTTTTAACAATTTACCTGCCTGCTGCTTTCTTTAAGTTCCAATTCTGATTTCTCCACAGTACCCTCTAATTTAATTATTTTCTGTTCCATTTCTCCCCTGTGCCCACGAATAGTCATATCCAAATGTGTAACCTAAACACAAAAGCAACATTAAGCTACTGTTCAATCTTATTCTAATGTGAAAAACTGTATGCTTGGAATGTTATTTAGAATTATTTACAGTGGGTATAACTGAAGAAAAATGCACCTCAAATAAATTATTAAAAAGAATGAGAAAAATAATCATTGCTTAATAATACTGAATCTTGAACCCAATATATAATCATATATTCAAATAAGTGACAAAATGATTCAAACTTCATTTTATGCTAAATACTACAATGCAACATGAAAACCATGGGATGCAGCAAAAGCATTGCTTAGGAACATCTATGCATTGAATGCATATATGAAAAAAGAAGAAAGATCTAAAATTAATCAGCTGAGCTTCCATCTTACAAACTAGAAAAGGAAGAACAAATCAAATCCAAACTAAGCAGAGAAAAAAATGCTAAAAACCAGAGTAGCAATTAAAATTAGGGAATCAATAGAGAAAATCAACAAAGCCAAAAACTGGCTCTTCAAAAAGATTAATAATAGCAATAAGCCTCTAGCCAGACTAATAAAAAAAGAGAGAGAAGATATAAACTGCTAATACGAGAAATGAAAAAGGAGATATTACTACAAACATCAAGGACATTAATAGGATAATACAGAAATGTTATAAACAGCTCTCAGCCCATGAATTTAAATAAAATCAGATGTAACTGGCCAGTTACTCAAAAGGCACAATCTGCCAAAACTCATACAAGAAATGGATAAACTGAATAAGCCTATATCCACTAAGGAAACTGAATCAATGATTAATAACTTTCCAAAACAGAAAGCCCCAGGTTCAGATGGGTTCATTGGTGAATTCTATCAAACATTTAAGGAAGAAATTATGCCACTTCTTTACACTCTCGCTCAGAAGATAGAAACAGAGGAAGTACTAACTCATTCTCTAAGGCTAGCATTACCCTAATACCAATACCAGAGACATTATAAATAAAGAAAACCACAGACCAGTATCCTTCATGAACATAGATGTAAAAATTCTCAACAAAATATAATGAATCATACTAAAAAATGTATAAAAAGAACTGTACTCCACATTTGAAAATTAATTAATATAACTAATCACATTAAGAAAAAAAAAAATCACAGAGGAACCAGAGATCAAGTTCCCAACATCCACTGGATCACAGAGAAAGCAAGGGAATTCCAAAAAAAATCTACTTCTGCTTCAATGACTACACTAAAGCATTTGACTGTGTGGATCATGACAAACTGTGGAAAATTCTTCAAGAGATGGGAATAGAGACCACTTTACCTATTTCCTGAGAAACCTGTATGCAGGTCAAGAAGCAATAGTTAGAACTGGACATGGAACAATGGATTGGTTCCAAATTGGAAAAGGAGTACATCAAGGTGTATACTGTCACCCTGTTTATTTAACTTATATGCATAGTACATCATGAGAAATGCTGGGCTGGATGAAGCACAAGCTGGAATCAAAGATTGCTGGGAGAAATATCAATAACCTCAGATATGCAGATGAGACCACCCTTATGGCAGAAAAACCAAAAGGAACTAAAGAGACTCTTGATGAAAGTAAAAGAGGAGAGTGGAAAAGCTGGCTTAAAACTCAACAATCAAAAAACTAAGATCATGGTATCTGGTCCCATCACTTCAGGGCAAAAAGATGGGGAAAAAGTGAAAACAGTGACAGATTTTATTTTCTTGGGCTCCAACATCACTGTGGATGGTGACTGCAGCCACAAAATTAAAAGATGTTTGCTCCTTGGAGGAAAAGCTATGACAAACCTAGACAGCATGTTAAAAAGGAGAGACATCACTTTGCCGACAAAGGTCTGTATAGTCAAAGTTATGGTATTTCCAGTAGTCATGTATGGAGGGTGTTGGACAATCAAGAAGGCTGAGCGCTGAAGAACTGATGCTTTCAAATTGTGATGCTGGAATAAGACTCTTGAGAGTCCCCTGGACAGCAAGGAGATCAAACCAGTCAATTCTAAAGGCAATCAACCCTGACTATTTATTGGAAGGACTGATGCTGAAGCGCCAATACTTTGGCCACCTGATGAGAAGAGTCCACTCATTGGAAAAGACCCTGATGCTGGGAAAGATGGAGGGCAGGAGGAGAAGCGAGTGAATGAGGATAAGATGGCTGGATGGCATCACTGACTCAATGGACATGAGTTTGAACAACTTCTGGGAGATAGTGAAGGACAGGGAAGCTTGGCATGCTGCAGTCCATTGAGTCACAAGGAGTTGGACACTACTTAATGACTGAACATGATCAACAACAACTGTATAACATTCTGGAAAAGGCAAAACTAGAGACAGCAAAAAGATCACTGGTTACCATGGTTGGGGGAAGAGAGACAGGGATGAGTAAGTGGGGTACAAAAGATTTTTAAGGCACTGAAGATATTCTGAATAATACCATAATGATGGATGTCTGTCCAAACTCATAGAATGAATAACACAAGAGTGAATGATAATATAAACTATGGATTTTGGGTGATTATGAAATGTCAATGTAGGTTCATCAGCTTTAACAAATATACCATCCTGGAAGGAAATGTTGATAATGGGGGAAGGTTGTGCCTTCTTTGGGGCAGGGTGGGTATGTGGGAAATCTCTGTACCTATTGTTCAATTTTGCTGTGAACCTAAATCTGCTCTAAAAAATAAGTCTTTTTAAAAAGATGCTGCAGAGCTTCCCTGGTAGTCCAGTGGTTAAGAATCAGTCTACCAATGCAGGCGACACAGGTTTAATCCGATTCCACATGCTACAGGAGAACTAAGCCCATGTGCCACAATTACTGAGCCAGAGCTACAACTGCTCAAGCCCACACACCTTACAGCCTGTGCTCCGCAACAAGGGAGGCTACTGCAATGAGAAAACCTGGGCACCACAACTAGAGAGTAGCCTCCGTTCACCACAACTAGAGAAAACCCACGCAAAGCAACCAAGAACCAGTACAGCCAAAAATAAATAAATAAAATTATATTTAAAAAGATGCTAAAAATGCCTTCTGGATACTTCCATTCCTCCAATAAATACTAGTTGAGCAAGTAACTCCTTTAATCACATTTTCTTCTGATATACAGTATTATAAGAGATCAAAAGGTTCAGACACTAAGCTAACCTTCACTCCCCAAAATCCACCTGCTGTAAAAATAGCAAAAAAAAAAAAAAAAAAAAAGAGAGAGAGAGAGAGATGACATATTTCTAATTTAAAAAATACTATGTGCACAGAAAAAAGAAATAGCTATAAAAATTATTTTACCAAAATGAGGGGACCTCTGAAACCTCAAGTGATTGTATTTTAACAGAAAATTTCATTAAAATATAGTTAAGAAAACCAACTTGAGCTGCTCTTTGCTTTAGCTCCCAATTTCTTTCCTTAAGTGCCTGATCCATTTCAAGAAGTTCTTGCTTTTTGTCTTCAATCTCCATCTTGCATTCCCTGCAATTTATCAAAGTGAAAAAGACCTAAGCAAGTAAGTAGGACTATTATAGTTTTAAAAAATCAAATCAATTGGGTTACCCTTCCTGTAAGTTAAGTGACAGGATACATTCAATTATTTCAGATTGAGAGACCTCAAATTAAAGGAATAATACATAAAGAAAATGACTGGTATCAATACAACTACTTTAATATCGTGTTCTAAAAAGGTACAAGTTAACTTAAATTCTACTTCTGCAGACAATTTAAGCTAAATGCTAAAAGCACTCCCAAGAAATAGGATTGAATCAGTATAAGAATTTTTAAAATATGTCTATATTTTAATCTATAGATCAAAGGAGTGTTTGAAAGTCTTTTATATGTAACAGCTATGAGTTCACTATAATTGAATGAGGCATTTATCTCATGGCTGATGTCACTGATATCCACAGTTTAGTAAATGACCACTGTATTTCTTACAGGAATTTTACTCAAAATGACGCCTTATATTTAGTGAAGTAGTGAAATCTACTACAGAAATATTTTAAATGTTTTTAAAAAAATTCTAGCCCTCCAAAAACACTAACTTAAGAATAATTTTATATTATAAAGAAACTTAAAATGACATAACTTCAAGATTTATACCACTTTGAAGCTTGATATCAGAGAATTTTAATTTTGAATTCTAAGTTCTGATATGACAAAGGATGAAAATGTTGTTGATCTTGAATCATCATATGATTTTCTAGTCTTAAATATGAAACAATATAATAAAGGTACTGAATTTAAAAAGCAGGTTCTGAACTTCTTTAATGAGCTGTTTACTGTTCGCCTAAAAGCCTGAAGAGTTAATACAAGACTAAACTAATATTCTAAAAGTAATATAAAATGAATTCTAAAGATAACTCTACTTCCTGTCTATAAGAATAGCTGTGCTTCTAAAAAAAAAAAAAAATAGCTGTGCTTCTAAAATTCAACTACTAGCTGGAATTTTAAGATTTTGTTCTTACTTCTCTCATCCATCCATTCCCTTATTTATTTAGTAAATATTTACTGGATGTTTCCTAAATGTCAAGGTTCTATGACTATGGATTTAATAGTCAACAGGATATTTGTCCTTCATCACATGGAGTTTACATTCTACTAGCTCCAGAAGAGATGGACTATAAATAATAATTCAATAAGAAAAATATAAAGTGCTATGTCAGAGCATTAAATACAATGATGAGACAGTGACTGGAAGACTATTTTAGAATAGGTGGTGAGGGAAGGGCTCTATGAGGTAATGTGAAGGGTATGAAGAAACTGGCCACACAACAATTATTTCAGGCTATTTCAGGCCAAAGAAACAGCTATGGCAAAAGTTCTAAGGTGGGAAAAAACTTCGTAAGCTTTAAGTAGAATAAAAAGGTCAGCAGCAAGGAGAACAATACAGAATGAGGCCAGAGAAAGAGGCAGAAACTTTGTTATGCAGGGCTTTGTATTCTAGAAAAAGGAGCTTGGATTTTTTTTTTCAACTGTGGCAAAATACACGTAAGATTTTAACGCATTTTAACTGCTTTAAAGCATACAGTGCAGTTACACTGAATATATTCACAATGTTGTGTAACCATCATCACTATTTCCAGTACTTTTTCATCCCTCTGGATAGTAACCCCACACCCATTGGCAGTTTTCTTCCATTCTCCCTCCCCCCAGCCCCACAAAATTAACCTGGTTTCTATCTCTGTGGATTTGCCAATTCTGGATATTTCATATAAATGGAATTATGCAACATGTATGTGGTTTCTTTCATTTAGCATATTTGTAAGGTTTATCCGTGCTGCAGCATGTGTCAGTACTCTATTCCTTTTCATGGCTGATTTGTATGGATATACCATACTGGTTTATCCATTCACAGCTATCAGTATCCATCTGGGTCATTTCCACTTGGTGGCTATTGGGAATAGAGGTGCTACAAACATTTGAGCACAATTTTTGTTTGAACACCTCTTTTCAATTCTTTTGGGTACTTAAACCTAACAGTGGAATTAGAGTTACAAGGTTAATACTATGTTTAACTCACTGATGAGTTAAACTGCCAAACTGTTTTCCACAGAGGCTGGAACTTTAAAAATTTCTCATCTGTTATTTTCTATTTGGGTTTTTTGTTTTGTTTTTATTATAGCCACCTTAGTGGGTCTGAAGTGGTATCTCATTGTGGTTTTGATTTATATTTCTGAAGGAGCTTGGGTATTATTCTGAATCTTTTGGGAAGTCATCAGAAAGTTCAAGTAGGAAAGCAGTATGATCTGACTTACATTTTAAATCATAAACTTAAATCTACTCTGTGGAGAATGAATTGTGAAGAAGGTCAAGAATTTAAGCTGACAGGCCAGTTAGGAAGCCTCAGCAACAGACCAGGTGGGAGACGATGATGGCTTGGGCTAAGTAGCAGAAAAAAGGCCAAGAAATCAACAGATTTCAGAATATGTTTTGGAAATAAAAATTGACATAAACTCGCTAATTGAGCTTCCTAGGTGGCCCTAGTGGTAAAGAACCTGACTGCCAATGCAGGAGACATAAGAGACATGGGTTTGATCCCTGGGTAGGGAAGATCCCTCGGAGGAGGGTCTGTCAACTCACTCCAGTATTCTTGCCTGGGAAATTCCATGGATAGAGAAGCCTGGTGGGCTATAGTCCATGGGGTTGCAAAGAGTCAGACACAACTGAAGTGACTCTGTAGGCAACCTGCTAATGGACTGGATGAAAAAAAAAAAGAAAAAGGAGGGAAAGAGATAAATGTAATCTTATATATAGATTTCTGACGTAAGCCAATGCATAATAATGAGGTGGAGGAAGTACAGGGTTATGAATTTAAAAAATGAATTGTTTTAGTCAAGTTTAAGATGCCTCTTTAAAATACTTAAGCGGAGATAGCAAGTAAGTCATTAGATAGGAGTCTGGAGTTTGGAGATGAGGTCATTACTAGAGATATGTGTTTAGAAGTCTCTGGCACATTGTACTGATATCTAAAGCTACATGAAACTTACTAAGAATGAGCTTGTGAGTAGAAAAGGGAAAGGGTGCTGCACTGAGTCAAAGGATACAACATCTAAGTTTCTGGGTCACCTTGCTGCTCTCTATCCTGTTCTTTCATTACACATTTCACACCCTGATCTGTTTTCCTTTTCAGAATTTATTTGCCACAACTGGGCTCTAGTCTGGCTCTCCACCCGTACTCACCATAGATGTGTCCTCAATAGTACTTTATGCTATTGCTGATAATCTAAGAACCATGATTTTAGACTTAGACTTGGGTTTCACTATCTGACTTGGCATTTTACTTAATTTTCTCAGTTTTCTCACGTGTAAAAAGGTGATAATGTGGAACTTATATTTGCTTGTTGTAAAGAAATGAGATCATATATGAAATACTCGGCATAGCCATGGCACATGTTAATATTACTTTGCTATTAACCATTGCTGTGTGCTGGCCCAATCATTTTTTACCACCATGGGATACAGAAGAGGGCCAAAGTAAAATGGTCCAAAGACCAAGGATGCAAATATTAGCTAACAGCAATAGCTGAATTAGTGAGATGGAGCACTGGATGTAATGTCTAGAATGAACCACAGTGAGCTAAACGCAGTTGAGAAGTTTGGACATCCAGAATTCAACAACAAAGTCTATAATATGACCCAAGGACTAAAGGTAATAAAGAGAAATACCTGTTACTGTGATATCCTTTCTTAGAATTTAACTCACCTAAGTTCAGCGGTGAGATCCTTTATTGTAGTATATTTTTCCTCTAATGATAATTGAGCCTTCTGCAGAACATCTCTCAATTCCTGGAGTTGTCTTAGAGTACTCTTTAATTCTCCATGAGCATTTTGCAGTTCAGTCTCTAGCGCTTCCCGTTTCTGTAAGGCTTCTGTTAGCTCAGTTTCAGTGTGGTGCTGTAACTTTTCTAAATCCTTCACTGTTAAAAGCAGAGAATAATTTTAGAATTATATATAAGTTACTTGTTACTCAGAACTTTGTAAATAATTATAACTAAGAGTACCTAACTTTATTCATCTATCAGAGTGAGAGACAGGATACCAAGGATTATCCTTTTCCCTCATCTCAGAGTCTCACTTTATTCCATTTCTTTAAATATACAGTTATAGGCAGCAGGGCTGAGCCACCCTGTCGCTTACCAGCACTTGTTTTCTTATCTAGTTCTGTCTTTGTCTGTTCTAAAATCATGTCTAACTGAGAGAGATGCATTGCTTTATTTTCTCCATCTCGTTTTAGGTGCATTATTTCTTTTTCCATTTTAGATAGCTCTTCTCTGTATTGATCCATCTCGAGTTTTACTTGCCTAATTAGAAACAAACAAACAAAATAAAACAAATAATTAATAGACTGTAATTCTGCACCAATTACACACCACTAAACACAACTAAATGATGTGTTTACTTAGTACATTGCCTGGCACACAGAGGGTACTCAATGAATTAGTTTTCTATCTGGAGATATTTTAATTTTAAAACAGATCCAAGGAGCTCTATAACATGTATTTTAATACTAATAGCTCTGGGGAGAGAAAGACAGTTTTATAAATTATAGTTTCAGAAATGAAAGAAGCCAATAGTTGGAATACAGAAAAATCCTGCTTCCTGAAGAGAAGATCTTGGAACTAGAATATATCTTTCTTGTGAAATTTATTCATTTAGTTCATAAGTTTCCTACTAGTAATTAGAACTTAGAGGAATTGAATGCGCCTTTCAGCTATAATTATGAAAAGTTTTTGTCTAGAAATCAAAGGATGGGTGTAAGAAAACAAAGCAGCAACTATTTCAATTTTCTTAGTGAAACAAAAGCAAGATTGTAAGTGAGAGGAAGGATTGGGGAGAGGCTGTTGGAGTTATGAAAGAAAATGCAAAGGTGTAAGACAGTCCCCCTTACAAGAATGAGTAATATTGTGACTTCCAGATAGCATTAAGAAAATGCTTAAGGTTTTGAAATTATGGATTTAAAGTAAGACTGGTCACTGTAGTTATATTTTTCTCCAGCCTCTGTAAAGATGCAAGCATGAATTATTCTGAGTTGGATTTTTAGTTCTGAGTACCACAAAGTAAGAGAGAGGTAAGGGAACAGCCATTTGCCAATCAGTGATTTTAATGAGCAGAATTTAAGCTAGGTAAAGAGAGGAGAAAGGGCATTAGGGAATGAGAAAGTGGTAGATTTGAAGGATCAGAGATCCTAGTTACATTAAAGAATTGTTGAATTTGGGGTATTAAAGGGAATGGGGTAATAACACACATGTAGATGAAGAGTATTCAGATTACGTTGAAATAACGGAGGTATCGGAAATGATAAAATCTACTGTAAACCATGTGAGTGAGTGGATGAGGATCAGCTAGATAGATGTATATTGAAATCCCCAAGAATAAAGACAGAACTAGTGTTGGATTCAACTTTAGCAAGTCAGGTGGTCTGCTGGTGTCAGCAACAGTGAAGAACATGATCTGATAACATGAGGTCCATGGTTATGTTATACTATTCCACATCTCAATTCTTCGGTACAAGAACTATGGGGGAAAGTTTTTACTTTAGAGGGCTGCAGGGGAAGAAGCAATGCCCTCAGTGGAGAGTCACACTTCTGTTACAGCAAGAGAAAAGAAGAGATAGAGGATATAAGGGATGTCTCTCAGGATGGATTGTGAATTCCAGAGGATGAAGTGAAAATCTGTCTGAAGTTCAGATAGGGTGAGAAAAGGAAAGAAAACTCATGAGGTTTTGGGGACTTAGTATGAGAGAAATGAGGGTAATTCTAATGCCAATCTGTTGCTTCTTGTGGTGTCTGAAACAAGCAAAAGTAAAGTTAAAAGGCTGAATACTCTCTGTGGAATTAAGGTACACAATGGTGGTGAGGCTGCATTAGTAGATAGATAACTATTGATGGAAGAAAAGTTTGAAGAACTGTGGTCTTAAACTCAGGATATCTTCTTGACCCCCTTGACAGAGTTGAGGACATCTGGGGAAGTTGCTACTCAAAGCACAAAGGTCTTATCTTTATTCTTGTCAGAGGGGGAGAGGGAGTCTGAGGATGTTGTGGTTCAAATGTATAAGTTAACTCTTACTCCTGTTGGTAGAATGGTGGGATAATTAAGAGTAAAATACTATGTCAACTCTTGTCGACAAAACAGAAGCAGTCTGGGGAAGCTAGGTATAGCTTTCAGCTCTTAATTCCCTTCTTTTTTTTTTTTTTCATGTCTTAGCCCAGTGCAGCCATATTAAATCAGGATCTTTAGAGGTGGGACCTAAGCATCAGTACTTTTAAAGCTCCTCAGGTGATTTTAATGTTCAATCAATAGAAGTCAACTTTTTTTTATTAAGTTATTCCCTCCCTATAAACAATTAGAATCCATGAAAATTTTCTATCATCTTTCCCTGCCACTTTTAACATTATTCACAATTCAATTTAATACAACAGTTGCTGAGTTAGTGGTAAAGAACCTGCCTGCCAATGCGGGAGATATAAGAGACGTAGGTTCAATCTCTGATCAGGAAGATCCCCTGCAGAAGGAAATGGCAACCCAATCCAGTCTTCTTGCCTGGAGAATCACACAGACAGAGGAGCCTGGTGGCCTACAGTCCATGGGGTCACAAACAGCTGGACACACTGAAGCGACTTAGCACACATAATATGTATGTTGATACCTCGCTTTCCCTCTGAAATCTGAAAAACTGAACTCAGATGCATTTCACCTCAAAGGCTTCAGATAAAGCCCTGTGGTTCTGTTTTAACCTTCAGGTTTTTCTCTAGCGTCCCCATTAGGATTAGGATATGAGGTACAAGGAACCATGCTAATTGTTGTGGGAGGACCCTTAAAATAAACCACAAATTATCTTGGCCTTAAGGAACTTACAATATAGTAGGAGGGTAAAGGATATTAAACTACAATTAAAAAAAGGCATTAATGAAGGATAAAAGGGAGGTATAGGAATGCTATAGGAATACAGACCGTGGAGAAATTAATTTCTCAAGCAAATACTTCACTGAACATTATCTTATTTTGAAACTCAAATATGACTGATGGTAAAAAAGGCAGACAAAAACTAACATGTTCATTTTACCTGGTAGTACCAGTAAGCTCAATAATTTTTTGCCTTTTCAAATCTGCTTCATATGTAGCTGCTTCACATTTCTCCTCCATTTTCCTCAACTTTTCAGCTGAACTTTCCCTTTGTTTCTGAAGCTCTTGTTCCAGTTTTGATACCTTGGAAAGCAATTTTTAGTAAATATTTTAAATTCAAATACAGCCCAATATTCCTCAGAAGAAAAATATTTATATAAATTTGTATCCTAGATTATCATTCAATTTCAAAGTAAAGACCAAAAAATTGTATTTTGGAAATATGAGGGTAAAACTTAATTTTTAATAAGAAAGATATTTTATTTATATATTATGCATATTTATAGAAGTGACCACATCATAACACTAAAATAGGACTTAAAATAACTGGACAAAATAATGATAAATGTTCCTCTTTTCATTATCCTCATGTGAAATGTTCTTTATTCTCTTGTCAAACTATGTTCCTCTCCTTCTTCACAAATTGGTTCATACAGTGAAGGATTCCTTACTTGCATTTGTTCCTATTCATTCTTCCTTCTGTTTCACTACACTGAAGGAAGTATTCTTCCCCCTATATAAGTCAAACTACTTCACAGGTGTTCTGGATTCAATTCCTGTCCACTTTCTCAGGAACTTCAAACTATTAGCCATCTCTACTCTCTGCTGTATCTCAATATCTTTCTTCTGGTTTCTTTATATTAGCACGTACACATGTCGAAGACCTTCCCATCATAAAAACCTTTCCTCCATACCACCTCCAACTACCACTTCTTTTCTTCTCTCTGTAGTTCAACTTCTCAGATTTTTTTCTATGCTTTTTGTAGTATTTTTCTTTCTTCTCATTCATTCCTCAACCCATAGAAATCTGGCCACTCTACAGAAACTACACTGTGTCAAAGGCTTCCATGCAGCTACATCCAATGGACATTACTCAACCTTCAGTTTACTTGACAAAACTTGACACTGATTGCAATAGCCCATGACACCAATTATCTCCTCATTTCATGAAATACTTTGGCTTCCATGACTGCATCCTTCAGAGCTCTGCTGAAGTCAATCATCTCACCCCTCATTCTATATTCTCTCCATAGTTAACCTCAGCCATTTTGTTTTCAATGAACATTTACATGACTGTGATCTCAAAAATTAGTATCTCACTAATGACGGAGGAGCCTGGTAGGCTGCAGTCCATGGGGTTGCTAATAGTCGGACACGACTAAGCAACTTCACTTCACTAATGACTTTAATATCCTCCCTGCTCTTTAAAACCTCTCACTGAAGAACTCAGTACAGACTATAAGTCATTAATAACCACACCTCCCAACTCAAGTTTCAAGTATAAAATTAAAATAGTAACCAGGTAAAAAGGGAAGGGAACCATGGAAAATTCTACCCACTCTGTGCTTGATTAAATGGCACAATGATTTGCAGAAAAAAATCTAAAGATAAGTAAAAAATTGAATATATCCAATACAAAACCTGTACATAGTGGAACATGAGTAAAAAGTAGAAAAAAATATATACTAAAAAATTTATCCCAAGTTCTGAAGGAATTTTTAGACATAAACTTCTTTAGACCCTCAAAGAAATCAGAAAAAAACAAAAAAATCTCCTAAATAGCACAAAGAAATAAAATCATCAAACCAAAAATACAAACGAACTGACAGACTTAAAAAAGAAAAAACAGAAGAAAGCTAAACAATTACGGAAATAAAATCATTTTCAGAAAGAACAAGAATTACAAATCAATCTTTTAAATACTAGAGTCAACAACAAGGAATTTATAAAGTGGAAATCAAACACGGATGAGATGAAGAAATGCTCCAGGATGAAGCTGTGCATCAGGCACAGCAAACAGTAGGTCTAGACTTGAGCAAAAAGGATGGAGAGCCACAGGACAGACGTCTCTAAAGAAGAAAATGTAGAATACCTGCCCGATCTCTTTGAATATACAGACAGGAAATTCCTTAGTGCTATTGGAGAGGCTGAGGGTAAGTTTAGAATATATAGATTAAAAAAGTCATACAAAGGACAAAAGGGTGAGGTGTAGTGAGATTACAGAGAACTATCATTTTTTAATTTATACTCTTCTGTTAAGTTTGACAAGAGAAAAACAAATCAAAAAACGTAAAATATCTGTCAGAATAATTCAGATGAACTTGGGAATGAATGAAAGAAGATTAGATTCTACTACAAAATGTCCCAGGACTCTTTCTTTGGAGTAATAACTCAATATGGTATCTGTGAAGTTTAAATAGCAATTTATATAACTAGCAAAATAAATCTATTATCAATTTAAAAACTTTCTATATCATAACTCCATTTTGACCAATAAAATATACCTGTTTTTCAAGTTTCGTTTGAATGTCTTCTAGCTCTCCATTTCTAATTGTCTCTTGTTGTAACATTTGCTGTTGTTGTTGAAGAGTATGCTGCAGAATAACATTTTGCTCAGCAGTTTCTTGAAGACTGTGATTTTTAATCTTCAGCTCTTTCTGTAAACAATATACCTAGCAAATATATAAATTTCTCATTATAATTTCAAATAAAAAGCAATAAAATGTCAATGGTGTCTACCTCATTAGATAATTATCCACATTTGTTACATGGGACAATTGTATTCATTGCTATAATTTATTATGTGGAAGGGCAGGGCTCCTTTTTCTGATGAAGATATGTTATTGGGTTGGTGCAAAAGTAATCAGTTTTGCATTGTTGAACTGTGCTGTTTGATACTGGAATACATTCTTAAATAAATGTGGTTATGTTATACACCATTTTAATGCATATTTCTTGGTTTATGATTTTTGCTAATGACTTATTAGTTGCTATGTATTTTATATTTATTTTAGACTAGAAATGATGTTAAACAAAAAAGCAAATTTGAGCGATATTCTTATTCGAGTTCAAAATGGGTCATTAAGCAGCAGACAACTCACAACATTAAAACGCATTTTGCTAATGAACGTACAGTGCAGTGATGTTTCAAGAAGTTTTGCAAAGGAGACGAGAGCTTTGAAGATGAGGAATGCAGTGGCCAGTCATCAGAAGTTGACAAAGACCAATTGAGAGGATCATTGAAGCTGAACTTCTTACAACTACACATATGAAGCTGCCCAAGAACTCATCGATCATTCTACAGTCATTTGGCATTTGAAGCAAACTGGAAAGGTGAAAAATCTCTATATTGATGCCTCATGAGCTGACCAAAAATAAAAAAAAATTGGCGTTTTGCAGTGTCATCTTCTTTTATTCTGCACAACAACAATGAACCATTTCTCGAATGAATGGTTCGAGAAAAGTGGACTTTATACCACAACTGGCAACGACCAGCTCAGTGACTAGACCAAGAACAAGACAAAACATATCCCAAAGCCCAGCGTGCATCAAAAAAGGTCATGATCACTGTTTGGTGGTCTGTTGCCCTTTGATTCAATACAGCTTCATGAATCGTGGCAAAACTATTACATCGAGAAGTATGCTCAGCAAATCAATGAGATGCACCAAAAACTGCAACAGCTGCACCAGGTAATGGTCAACAGAATGGGCCCAATTCTTTTGCAAGACAATGCCCAATGAACTGGGATGTGAACTTTTGCCTCAGCTGTCATATTCACCTAATCTCTCATTAACCGACTACCATTTCAAGCATCTCAACAACTTTTTGCAGGGAAAATACTTCCATAACCAGCAAGAGGCAGGAAATGCTTTCTTAAGAGTTTTCAGAATCCTGAAGCAGATTTTTATGCTACAGGAATAAACAAACTTATTTCTTGTTGACAAAAATGTGTTGATTGTTATGGTTTCTATTTTGATTATTAAAGATGTGTTTGAGCCTAGTTACAATGATTTAAAATTCACAGTTTGAAACTGCAATTGCTTCTTCATCAACCTATTAATAGGGTTGATTCTTGGCTGCTGTCTGAGAATGTGGCTTTTGAAATATTCCCTAAGTGATAAGATTGTTTTCCCTGGCTACGACACCAAATCATGCTTTCCTTCTGGGAACTTGGAATTTTGATACCTATGGCTGTTCTTATGTGACCAGCTCCCTAATAAAAAGAGCCATAAGCAGGCTTCCTTGGGCAGACATACTGCATACATGTTACTGCATTTCACTTCTATAGAAAGAAGTGTATTCTATATGACTTCTCTCAGAACAAGGAAGAGAACATAGGAAGCCATAGATTTCTTCATACTGCATCTGATGTTATCTTTTATCCTTACTGATAATAAGCCATAGCCATGAAAACACTGCATAAATGTTAGGTGTTATTTAGTATATTATTGTTGCTATCATTGCCACTGTTTGTAAAATAATACTCCAGCAAAGCACTCCTGAATATTCTTGCTCCAAAAAACTCATAAAGGAATACCCATCTAAGAAACTGTATTCATTCATTCCAAATATTTAGGACTTTAATATGCTGGTCCCCAAAACTGCTTTAAAGCAAAAAAGTATCATTAACATCTGATACCTTTAGAGTTATCTGGAAGAACCTATTAAGAAGGGAGGAAAAAAAAAGGCCCTTTGTCCAATAATCTAAATCCTACAAAGTGCCAAAAGAAACCATTTTAAAATTGTATAAATAATACAGCATAACTTAATATGTATTTTATAATATTTGTCACCTGGTCCCTAAAGTATGGGGAAAGTTTAACTAAATGATATATAAATCAGATTTTGAAAGATGCAAACATTTAAAATCCTAATTTAAAGGACAACAGCAAATATAAAATTTTATAAAATAAGGTGGAAAAAAAAAGAACCCCATTTCATTAACATGAAAAACACTCAGGCAAATAGAAAAGTGAAAAGTATTAGTATTAGTGTGAACTGTAGGTAAATCTTCTTTAACAGATTTCTTATTGTTGCCTATGTAGTAACTTTTTAAATGAAGGAAAATAAACCCATTCCTTTTTGACAAACAATCTTTCTAATAAATACCAATCCAGAAGAAAGCAGTTTTAAACTTCTAAGAAACAGTGGAGACGAATTCTGATTTGGTTCTTTTTTCCAATTATCTGGCAGTCAAACAGTCAACAGCAACATGAAAGGCTTGAGTCAAATATTCTTTGTTTATAACAAGAAGCTCTTAAATTTCAAACTACTTCATTATATGATGACTCTTTACTAAAATTGGAGAACTTTAGATCTAACAGGCAACTATGCAATTTCTAATATTATTATGATAATTCTTTTTAATGATAAACTACCTTAATTTTGTCTGTATGAAAATAATTAGTGTAAATATGTATCATTAACATCTGTTTTGTTTTTCCTGTTAGTTCCTGACAAAACTACAGATCACACCTCTGCTGTAGTTTATTTTATATAGAACTGACTTGCCTGCAAGAAAAGTTTAAACACTATTCTTTGCTTTACTGTAACATCTTGTTATACTTTATTATGCAAAGAAAAAAATGGACCAGTTAATAAAGGAAGATAAAATATTAGAAAAAAGATAAGGCCTAACCAAAACACTAAGAAACTAATACCACATAAGAACAAATAAAAATTTTATTTCATGGGGAGGGAGGTGGGAGGGGGGTTCAGGATGGGGAACACACGTAAATCCATGGCTGATTCATGTCAATGTATGGCAAAAACCACTACAATATTGTAAAGTAATTAGCCTCCAACTAATAAAAATAAATGGGAAACAAAAATTTTATTTCAGTAACCTAGCCACTAGCAAAATAATTTCAATTAAAAATACTTAAGTACCAAAAATATTTATTTGAAACATAAATATTAATTCACAAAAATGAACCTATATCTATCAAATTTTTATTGGCGTATCACTCTACTACCCTTTAACTTCCACTTTAGTTTGAAAGCAAATTACTACTAAAAAATAAAATATAACCCAGGAAAGTTACTGACACAATGCCAACTTCACAAAACTTAAGTTCATCAATTTGAATAAAGGTATTTATTAATAAAAGGATTTATTTTACTGAATAAATGCTTTATGAAGAAATAGTTTAGGCTTGTTCTCATCTATTTAATGTTTATTTTCTTCTATCATGTTGACAATGTAATTCCCTATGAACACATACTTTATCACTTTTTAAAGCATTTAATACAAAATTAAAATATTTTCAAAATAATTTGGGACCTCAAAGTCACTACTATTTTAATCATAAATGTATTTCAAAATCTGTAAAAGAATATTTGCCTGAGGTAAAAACTCAGAGGAGTATTTATTAGCTTTGTGTTCTGGATAATCAAAATGTAATTTTTTCAGCTGGCTTTCTATCAATATGCTCTGGGGCCATTTAATTATTCAGCCAGTATGTCACTGGGGAATATCCACTGATTTGGTAAAATATCTTTATAACATCACCTGTTACTATCAGAATGGATGGACTATGAATCAAATAATATTTTCTAAAACCTAGCTATATGTGTATATGCTCAATCAGTCATGTCTGACTCTTCTCTTTGTGACCCCAATGACTGTAGCCCACCAAGTTCCTCTGTCCATGGAATTTTCCAGGCAAGAATGCTGGAGTGGATTGCCATTTCCTGCTCCAGGGAATCTTCCTGACCTAGGGATTGAACCCAGGTCTCCTTCGTCTCCTGTACTGGCGGACTCTTTACCACTGCCACCTGGGAAGCTACACGTGATGAAATGTTAGTTTACTTACCTCCTCAGATTTCTTCTTTAGCTGTTTTTCAAACTTTTCTTTATTTCCTTCCAATTGGTTCAAATGCAAGGCAAGTTCTTCCTTACAAATTTCCAGTGCTGAATCTAGTTGTCTGACCTAAGCAGCAAAAAGGAAAAATACTAATGAATGCTTATGATACGCTCAATATTTTACAGTTATCTCCTAATGTTACCTCACTACTTCAACCAATGAATAGATAGTCCACCTTAAGATATAAAACACTATTAAAGAAGAGATTTATTTAGAAAATTAATTATTACTGCAAACCAGGGAGCCAGAGATTGGAGTCCTGAAGAATAAACAGCCATGAACAAGTGAGAAAGGGCATTTAGGAACAGCGAAGTACATTCGGAGACAAAGCACTGTGAAAAGGAGTAGTAAGAAGTTGGCAGGAGCTTAGGGTACCAATCGGAGAAGGCAATGGCACCGCACTCCAGTACTCTTGCCTGGAAAATCCCATGGACGGAGGAGCCTGGTAGGCTGCAGTCCATGGGTCGAGAAGAGTTGGACACGGCTGAGTGACTTCACTTTCACTTTTCACTTGGGACACGGCTGAGTGACTTCACTTTCACTTTTCACTTGAATGCATTGGATAAGGAAACGGCAACCCACTCCAGTGTTCTTGCCTGGAGAATCTCAGGAATGGCGGAGCCTGGTGGGCTGCCGTCTATGGGGTCGCAGAGAGTCGGACATGACTGAAGCGACTTAGCAGCAGCACCAGCAGCAGCAGTAGGGTACCAAAAGCATGAATTTATAAGAGATGGGTATTGGAGAGATGAGACTGGCAAAATAGACTGGGGCCAACTGTCAAGGACCTGTAGGCCAGACATCCTAAAACATTTTCTAAAAAGGTAAGCAGTATTTAAACATATTCCTTAAATTCCCTTGATCAAGAAAAATAATAAAGTGAGTACGAACTGGTGTATTGTACTAAAAATGCTATAGTGTGAATATTCTGAAGTCACTAAGAAAATGAAATGTTTTTGTCAGCTAGGAAAAAAAAAAATTAAGAAGGAGAAGGCTGTTTTTCCTTTCAATTAGTAAAAACATTTTTAGAAAGGCAGCATGTAACTTGGTTCAAGTGTTCATAAAGCTGCAAGTGCTTCATGCTACCATAACCTTCAACAGCAAATGAGCAAAGAGCAACTCAAATTCAGTAAATTTCTTTCAGCATTTGCCTATATACTTCATGTTCCCCATCTGTTAATGAGATTCATTCCTGTCTTGATTCCTTTTATTCATTATCGTAATTCTGAGTTTCTTGGGAGTGACTTTTTTCCCCCTCAATGCTAATAGCCTTTTAGTAAGTAGTCATGAAAGTGTGAAAGAAATTTCAGCAAAATAAGAAAAAATAGAAAACTGCTCCCTCTTGCAGATAATATTCTACATCATGAAATTATCCTTACAACTCTTATGTCTAAAAGGAGGATCTTGAAAGACACACAGTTGCCAAAGCCTGTCCCTATAGCTTGTGAATATAACAACAGCTTAAAAGTTTGCAATTTTGAATAATTACCTTTGTTAATAAACTGCTGCCCTAAAAATAATTTTTAAATTGTTTTATGAAGGTATAACTATTTACAAATTTTCTTTCTTAAGCATGAGAATCAGCATTGGTATTTGTATCAAATTCTGCACACAGGAAAAAAAAAAATCTGTCAGAATATCACACCTGATAAAAATTAGCAATGCAAAAACTCATTTGGGCAAGATTCATCACTGGATTTTAAAAACTATTGACTATGAGCTTGTTGAGGAACACAGCTTTCAACATGGTCTTCAAGAGTCATCCCACATACTGCTTATTAATCATAAAGGAAAAATTGTGCCCTGAAAATGGTGAGATCTGGCAGTAAACTTTAAATAGGGGGTCAAGGAAATTCCCTGGAAGTCCAGTGGGTGGGACTCTGTGCTTTCATTGCTAACAGCCAGGGTTTGATCTCTGCTGGGTGAACTAAGATCCCATTAGCTGCACAGTACAGTCAAAAAGAAATAATAATAATAATGAGAAAACATTGGATATATAGTAATTACTTAGCAAACTCTGAGTAACTTAGTGTGTGCTAAGCATTTTTTTTAAACTGTCTTTATCCTGTTCACTCTATTTTTTAATTTTTTTTCCCATTTATTTTTATTAGTTGGAGGCTGTGCTAAGCATTTTATATCCTCATTTTAATTAATCCTCAAATCCACCCTCTTCTAGTGCATTGTTATTCCTATTTTAAAGAAGAAGTTAAAGTTCAGAGAGTTTAAATAACCAAGCCAAGGTTACAGTCAGTTAGTAAGCACACTGAAGCCAGAAATGAAACCCAAATTATTTTAGTCCCAAAGCCCATGCCTTTAACTATAAGGATATACTCTTAATAGCAACAAAACTGTATTTTACTCAGAAATTCTGGATTTATCCCCTATTTAATCATATAGCAAAACTAGTAAAAAGAAGCAAAACTCTACTGTTTGTAGTTTCATCTTTCTTCACTTCCTTTGTTAATATTTTTACTGGCAATGTTAATAAATACCTACAGTTTAGGAAAAAAACCCAGTTTTTGGTAAAAAAAAAAGTCTTAAGGCAAAATCTATAAACTAGCTTGTGATAATCTTACAGATAATATTAAAGATAAACTAAAAACTAATTATCAAATAATTAAGATCATAATTCTCAATGAAAAACTATACCACTTAAAGAAACTAAGTTCATTGATTTAGGTAAAATTTTTACTACTTTATTCATTTTTAAGTAAATGATTTTTACAATTTATAGAGTAAACTAAAAAAGCCACAAGAATGTCTCTATTAATAAAAAAAAATTAAAAGAAAAAAAATTTTTTTTAAGTATTAGCATACTAGCCTTGATCGTTTCTTCAGATACTTGGTTCTGCAATGCTTTCAAAGCTTCATCTTTCTTCACATTTTCCTTTTCCATCTCCTAAAAACATACAGATTGGTAGCAAAAAATAATTAAGTGTATACATATTTTAGCATTAGTAACAAGTTGTTGAAAAACTGATTTGATTAGAATTAAAGGAATGTTAAAAAATAAACTTAAAATATTAATCAGCTTTTAAAGAGCACTTTTATAAAGATGATTTTACCTCTTTGCTTTCTGTCAAGAGTCTGTCTAGTGATTCAAGATGATGTTGTTTACATATTATATCTTGCTGCAGCATAGACATAGTCTTTTCTTGTTCTTTAAATTGTTGTTCTTTTTTCTCTAGTTGAGATTCAAGCTAAAAACAGAACCAGGGTTTATTAATTTTCATGTTAACTTTTTTTAAAATCCAAAACATTTTAAATACAGTCCATTCTTGAACAAAGCAGGTTTAAACTGCCTGAGTCCACTTATACATGGATTCTTTTCAATAAATGTGTACTACAGTACTATACCACCAGAGGTTGTTTGAATCCACAGATAGGAACCTTGGATAAGAGGGCTGACTATAAAGTTATACGTAGATTTTCAACTGTGCAAGAGTTGGCACCCCTAACTTTCGCATTGTTCAAAGTCAAATGTACACACAAAATATAACACTCACATGTTATATTACTATTGAAATTACACAGATGATTGCATTTTGCAAAATTTCCTTTAGTTTCCCTCCTTTTAGAGAAGAAATGAAATCACAAATCCAGGTCTTATTCTTTTCCTCCCTCACCAATACTATACTGAAACTGTTCTGTATCATTCTCTAGTGTGTCTCAGCTTCATGCATGTTTTCCATGCTTTTAACTACATATGTAGACCCATGAATGTAATGTAATTTTCTGTTTTGAAAATTCACATAGACAATATCAACACTAGTTCCAAGTTTCAGCAACTAGCTTCTTTCACTTAATATTCTTTTAGGGCTTCCCTGGTGGCTCAGTGGTCACCTCAGAACCCACCTGTCAATGCAGGAGGCATAATATTGTTTTAAATATTTATATGTATCCATATATGGATCTAGTTCAAAGAGAGTATTCCATTATAACAACAAACTATAGCTTGTTCACTCTTCTACTTGGGAATGGTTAGTATTCTTTTTCACTACAATGATAATGTTACAGTAACAATCTTTGTATGTATCTCTTTATGTACATGTATTAGAGTTTCTTGAGAACATACCACCTAGAAGTGGACTTCCTGGTTGTAGGATATGCACATTTCTAACTTCATTAGGTATTTCTTACAAAGTGTATCAAAATTAATACTTTCATTAGAAATGTTTGTCTTTACAACTTCACCACTAACAGATTGTTATCAAACATCCAAAAGTTTTGTGAAGACAAAATATGAATAACCTGCTATGTTTATGTGAATATTTGTGCATATTATGTAAAAGGTATAAAATCATTCATATGTGACATATAACACAGGCACACATACACACTATAAAAACAGAGTAGCAACAAGTCAGCTGAAATGATTAAAACCAAGGAACCGTGGAATGGAGACACTCAAATGAAAACAAATAACACACCATCAATTAGAGGAACAGAAAGAAAAAAGACTGAAGTGAACAGAACATAAGGGACCTGTTGGACACTGTCAAGCAGACCAATGTGCACATCACAGAAGTCCCAGAAGGACAAAATTCAATAATCTCTCATGACAGAAACACTTAACACATTAGGAACAGAAGGAAAATACCTTCACAAAATAAAACCCTGAGATGAAAAACCTACAGCTAACATAGTCAATGACGAAAGACTGAAAGCTTTTCTTCTATGCTCAGAAACAAGAAAGGGATGCTCCTCTCACCACTTCTATTCAACACAGTCTTGGAAGTTCCAGCCACAGGAATTAAGCAAGAAAAAAAAAGCATACAAATTGGAAAGGAAGAAGTAAAACTATCTGCTGGTAGATGATATAATTTTAAATATACTGTAAAAAAACAAAACTTAAAGATTTCACACAATAAATCTGCTAGAGCTGATAAATGAAATTAGAAAAGCAGAGGATATAATTTAACACACAGAAATCAGCTGCATTTCTATACATGAACAATGAACAATCTGAAGAGAAAATGACAAAAACGATTTGTTATAGTAGTATCAAAAAGAAAAAAATACTTAGGAATTAACCAAGGAGGTAAAAGAGTTGTACAATGAAAATTATAAAACACGGATGAAAGGAATTAAAGAAAACATAAGTCAAAGTGTTAGTTGCTCAGTCGTGTCTGACTCTGTGACCCCATGGACTGTAGCCTGCCAGGCTCCTCTGTACATGGAATTTCCCAGGTAAGAATATTGGAGTGGGCTGCCATTCCCTTCTTCATGGGATCTTCCCACCCCAGGGATCAAACCTGAGTCTCCCACATTGCAGGCAGATTCTTTACCACCTTAGCCACCAGGGAAGCCCCAAAGAAAACATAAATAGAAACATATTCCAAGTTCACAGATTAGAAGATTTAATACTGTTAAAATGTCAGTATTACTTAATGCAATACACTCTCTTTTAAAATCCCAAAGACCTTTTTTGTTGAAACAGAAAAACCCATCTTAAAATTCATATGAAATCTCAAGGGACCCTGAACAGCTGAAACTATCCTGAAAATGAACAAAACTGGAGTTTCCTCACTTCCTGACTTCAAATCTATCAATATTACAAAGGTACAGTAACAAAAACAGTGTAAATTGGCATAAGACAAATATATACACCAATAGAATAGAATCAAGAGCCCAGAAATAAATACTCACACATATGGTCAAATGACTTTGACAAGGGAGCCAAGATCATTCAGTGGGGGAAAAGGACAGTTCTTCTAACAAACAGTGCAGATGAAACAGGATATCCACATGCAAAAAGAATGAAGTTAGACCCTTACCTAGCACCATAAAAATTAACTCAAAATGGACAAAAGACATAAATGTCAGACATTAAAAAAAAGAAGTCTTGGAAGAAATCTTATAAGAAAAGTTTCATGACACTGGATTTAGTAAAAATTTCTTAAATATGACATCAAAGATGTGAGCAACAAAAGAAAAAATAGACAAATTAGAATTCATGAAAATTCTAATATTCTGTGTATCCAAAGACTCTCAACAAAGTAAAAAGGAAACCAACAGAATGAGAGACTATTTGCAAATCATATACCTGATAAGGGATCAATATCAAGAATATATAGAGAAAAGACATGAAAAGATTCTCAATATCACTGATCATGAGGGAAATGCAAATCAAATTACAGTGAAATGCCACCTCACACTCATCAGGATTGCTGTTTCTCAGTTGCTAAATTGTATCCAACTCTTTGCAATGCCATGGATTGCAGCAAGCCAGGCTTCTCCATCCTCCACCATCTCCTAGAATTTGCTCAAATTCATATCCATTGAGTTAGTGATGCTACCTAACCATCTGATCCTCTGCCACCCACTTCTCCTTTTGCCTTCAATCTTTCCCAGAATCAGAGTCTTTTCCAAGGAGTCGGCTCTTCGAATCAGATAGCCAAAGTATTGGAGCTTCAGCTTCAGCATCAATCCTACCAATGAATATTAAGGGCTGACTGCCTTTAGGATTGACTGGTTTGATCTCCTAAAGAATATTATTGCTGGACATAAAATTCTAGGTTGACAATTTTTCTCTAAGCAGTCAAAAAAATATGTTCTTCAGTCTTCTAACCTTCACAGTTCAGTTTTTTATTTTTGATGAGAAGTCTGCAGTAATTTTAATCTTTGTTCCTCTATATGCAATGCGTTATTTATCTCTGACTGCTTTCAAGATTCTCAGCAACCATTCTGATGTGTGTTGAAGTTATTTTCTTTGCTTCCAGTCCCATCACTTCATGGTAAATAGATGGGGAAAAAGTGGAAACAGTAACAGACTTTTATTTTCTTGGGCTCCAAAATCACTGTGGACAGGGACTTGTAGCCATGAAATTAAAAGATGCTTGTTCCTTGGAAGAAAAGCTATGACAAACCTGGCAGCATATTAAAAAGCAAAGACATCCCTTTGCCAACAAAGGTCCATATACTCAAAGCTATGGTTTTTATAGTCATCATGTACGGATGTGAGATGGACCATAAAGAAGATTGAGCACTGAAGAACTGATGGTGAACTGTGGTTCTGGGAAAGACTCTTGAGAGTCCCTTGGACAGCAAGGAGATCAAACCAGTCAATCCTAAAGGAAACCAATCCTGAATATTCATTGGAAAGACTGAAGCTGAAGCTCCAATACTCTGGCCACCTGATGTGAAGAGCTGACTCACTGGAAAAGACCCTGATGCTGGGAAAGATTGAGAGCAGGAGGAAAAGGGGATGACACAGGATGAGGGTTGGATGGCATCACCAACTCAATAGACATGAATTTGAGCAAACACCAGAAGCTAGAGAAGGAGAGGGAAACCTGGTGTGCTGCAATCCATAAGGTCGTAAGGAGTCGGATAGAACTGAGCAACTGAACAACAACAAAAATCCTCTTTAAGCTTGTTGAATTTATAAATTTATTTCCTTCACAAGTTGGCAAATTTTTAATCATTATTCCTTCAAGTATTTTTTGTACCAGTCTCATTCTTCTCCTCTTTGGTATTCTGGTGACATAAATGTTAGACCTTCTGATATTATTCAACAGGTCTCTAAGTCTGTGTTCGTTTCTTCCCCAAATTTTCTTTCTCTCTGTTGCTCAGACTAATTTCTATTGCTCTATATTATAAGCTTATATTTGTGTGTGTTAAATATGAATACATTCTGCTATTAAACCCATCCAAACTCTTTTTTATTTAGTCTTGTGCTTCTGGTCTCACAATTCCTCCTTTACTTTTGTTTTTGCTCTTCACTTTTAACCCAAGATCAAGAGAATGTCTACTCAACCAATCTTCAGGCAAATGAAATCTCTAGTGGAAAAAGAGTTATAGAATCACTCTAGTCTGATAATGTCAAAAAATAATGACTGAAACAAATGGCAGGAGTACTAAAGGAGAAAGCATTGTAAAATGATCTAGAAGTAATGGGATTCTAATTATAGTACTACTAACTTTTCTGTCTTGCTTCCTAATATATTTAAACAAAAAAACCAAGTTAGTAATGTTTAAGATTTTCAGTATTCATATTCTAAATATATATTACATTTACTTATAAAAACATAATTAATATCTTACTCGTTCAATCTGCTTTTCCATTTCTTTATGCTGGTCAAGATGAATTTTCTTTGCCTTTTCAAAAGCTAAACAAATTTTCTCATGCTCTGTATTTATATTGGTTTCCAGGCTCCTAATCTTTTCATTCTTTTCCTAGAAATACAAAAACACTTTAAAAGAATATAATTAAGACCTAGTTTTTCATAAAAGTACATTATGAAAAAAGTATATTAGTAAAGCATAAAATTTATTATACTCTATTCTTTAATGAATCACAACAGTCAACGTCAAGCTTTAAGAATATTTCAATAGTTATAAAAAAAGACAAAGTGGTTATTTTAAAAACTGTATCAAAATGATAAGATCAAACTATTAGGAATTCATGAAACATATCAAATTCATGTAACATATCAAAGAACTACTCCCAGTTCCTTCAATTCTACTAAAATAAAAATAAGAAATTTTAGATAACAACTTTCCATATTAACTTAAAAATACAGAACTAAAAACTGAATAATTGAAAGAGTCTGATAGAATTTATACCTTCCTATATGGTCTATTTTAGAATAATTATACTAAAGCAAACATGCTGTTACAAATTAAGTTCCTTAAAGACACAGTAAATTTGTAGCAAAAAGAGGTAATTTTTACCATAAGTTCCTGTTCCAGTTCTGCATTTTTTGCAGCAATGGAGGAATAAGCAACTATTTTTTCTTCTAGCTGTTTCTCTAAAGTTAAAAGTTGAGAGCATTTCTTTGTCATCTGAAAACACATTGAAATAAATTTAAAATTATTTTTAAAAAATACATGACAATTCAGAAGAAAAACAGTGAAGGGAAGAGCAGAATATGACACATCCTATTCCATTAATTCAGACCCCTATGTTCAAACAGGACCTCACCTAACCCATTTTGTAAAAGTAGCTGTTAAACACTGAAATTAGTACAATAAAATGTTAACAGCAGTGTTTCTACTGGTAGAATTACCAATGTTTTATTTTCTTTTTTTGTCCCTTTCTGTATTTTCAACAAGACTATGCTAATATTTTAATTTTAAAAAAAAGTTATTAACCTTAGTACCTGACAATTTTCCAAGTAAGTTGATGGCTGTAATTATGAACTAACTCTCTTTTCTATCATTAACATAAGTTTCTATCCCACAGGTCTTATCCCTAGTCTTGGCTATAGACTTTAAGATGAGAAATCAGACATTTAAAAAGTGCCCTCAAAGAGCAGCAAACTGTCATTTGAAGGGTGAATATAGCATATACACATGTGGTCCTAGTACACAATTACCTAATAAGGCATCCTTGTTCTGTCCTCAGTGGAAATTAAGATCAGATATTCATAAAACATACACTATCTCCTTTTCAGGATATAATCCAAAAGATACCTGCATCAGATTTACATGCAGCTGTTTAAAAATGCAGATTCCTTAGCATTACTCCATACCTACTGAATCAGAAATCACTGGAACAGGACCCAAAACCTGCATGTTTAACAAGCTTTCCAGGTGGTTCTATTTGCTAAAATACAAAATCCTCTATTACGACCCGTTGTTTTCCAATTACATAATCCAAATTTTTTATTTGTAATATGTATTAGCCATATTAACTTATACTTGGAAGAAATAATAGAAAGGAGTACAGTTTAAGTCTCACCAAATTTAGCCACTGTTTTCCTACTTTTAACATATATTAAAACCCAAAAGTTTCCAAATATAATTTAAAAAGAAGTTATAATTTACATGATACCATTTTTTTAGTGTATAAACCTCATCTTTAACATACAATTTTTACAAAACCATACAACACTTTTTTCTTCTCTCAAAATTTAGTACAGATAGCTAATTTAAGCTTACTTCACTTTCAAGTTTGCTAGAGTTTGAAGCTTTCTCTAGCAGCTCCTCTTGAATGAGTTGAAACTGACTAGTTCTGTGCGCCATGTTAACCTTCAGATCAGAATTCTCAGCTTCTATTTGCATCAACTTATCACGTAATTCTTCTATTCCAGAAGCAAGTCTTTGCCTTTCTCTTTCATATTGCTTGCTCATAGTATGCTGATTTTGATCTTTTAAACTTTCTGTTAATAAACATAAAAGGAAAGCTGTTCTCTATAAAACTCAAAGAATAAAAACTCATTTTAGTGTTGAAAGATTTAATCATATTTACTTTGTGATCTAAAGAATACTAAAGTGGATGAAACATACATTAAAGAAAATATAGTGAAGAAACACGATAAGCAAGGTACTTTCTATTATTAAATATATAAAGTAGGAATAAGTTCTGACTCAACTCACTTTTCTAGACTATCACTTCATAACATAAGGACTATCTTTTTGTACCACAAAGAGCCCTTCTCCATCTTTAAAAACCCCACTGTTTGGATACAAATCATTATTTGAAAACAAAACAAAACACAAAAACATTGTCTTATGTCCTTAAACCAAAATTCATCATAAATTTATTTGGATAACTTGATCATTTTGATATACTGTATACAGATGCAAACTGAAAAGCCAAAAACACTGAATCCTTCATATTCCAAACCAAATGATGAGAATTCAGTAATGCTCTTTAAAACTACTGAGTGTTATCAGAGGTAGTTGTTTGAATATACCTTTTCTCCATTATAAATGTATACGCTATTGCCGACTGAAAGGTAAACAAGCTTTCAGGGGTGCTTTAAAGTAGATGCACAATGTAGATGACTGCATGAGAATACACTGATGTGTAAACAAGCAGAGAGAAACTATGCCTTCAAGGGTTGCATAAGTACCATTTCCCATCAATTCTCCATATCCCTAATAATTCACTTTCTAAACAATCTACTATTGACTCTGTTCTTCTTTGATGTTAGAGAATATATAACATATATTATCACAACCTCTAATTAGAATTCCCTCTGCTGACCCCATCATTCTTGACAGTATTCCCTCTAATCACTTAAGATATCTAATCTTCTCTACCATCATTTCTGCCAGCAGTCCATTGTGTTTGAAGATAGCACATGACAGGTTAAAGATACATATGTTAACCCCTAGGGCAACCACTAAAAAAATAAAGAGGTATAATTAATTACTTAATAGAAGGCATTAAAAAATCAAAATACTAAAATTCATTCAAAAGAAGGCAAGAAAAATGAACAAAACCCAACAGAATAAAAAGCAAACAAATAACAAGACGGTAGATTTAAACCCAAAAAGATCAATGATTACATTAAATGTAAGTAACCCACACATTCCAATAAAAGGGTAAAAGAATGAATAGTTATAAAAGTAAGAATCAATTATATGTTTTCTATCAGAAACACACTCATATACAAAGATACATCCTTTTAAGGATGGAAAAAGTCTTCCCAGGCAAACACTAATCAACAAAAAGCCAGAGTGATAACTATGAAATTATGAACAGAGGAAAGAAAAAATAGTATTGCCTAGTGAGGTTTTCAATGTATGTTGGTATAATACACTGGACAATTACAACATAAAATACGAATGGTAAAGAGACCTATGAGAAATGCTGGGCTGAATGAAGCACTAGCTGGAATCAAGACTGCCGAGAGAAATATCAATAACCTCAGATATGCATATGACACCACCCTTATGGCAGAAAGTGAAGAGGAACTTTTAAAAAGCCTCTTGATGAAAGTGAAAGATGAGAGTGAAAAAGTTGGCTTAAAGCTTAACATTCAGAAAACTAAGATCATGGCATCTGGTCCCATCACTTCATGGGAAATAGATGGAGAGACAGTGGAAACAGTGTCAGACTATATTTTTTTGGGCTCCAAAATCACTGCAGATTGTGATTGCAGCCATAAAATTAAAAGACGCTTACTCCTAGGAAGGAAAGTTATGACCAACCTAGATAGCATATTAAAAAGCAGAGACATTACTTTGCCAACAAAGGTCCGTCTGGTCAAGGCTATGGTTTTTCCAGTGGTCATGTATGGATGTGAGAGTCGGACTGTGAAGAAAGCTGAGTGCAGAAAAATTGATGCTTTTGAACTATGGTGTTGGAGAAGACTCTTGAGAGTCCCTTGGACTGCAAGGAGATCCAACCAGTCCATCCTGAAGGAGATCAGTCCTGGGTGTTCATTGGAAGGACTGATACTGTTGCTGAAACTCCAGTACTTTGGCCACCTCATGTGAAGAGTTGATTCATTGGAAAAGACCTTGATGCTGGGAGGGATTGGGGGCAGGAAGACAAGGGGATGACAGAGGATGAGATGGCTGGATGGCATCACCGACTCGATGGGCATAGGTTTGGGTAGACTCCAGGAGTTGGTAATAGACAGGGAGGCCTGGAGTGCTGCGATTCATGGGGTCGCAAAGAGTCGGATACGATTGAGTGACTGAACTGAACTGAACTGAAAGAGACCTATAGTCTTATAAAGTTTTTATATTTTACTTCAAGTGGAAAAATCTTAATTCTGAATAAACTATGAACCATAAGAAACTATACATTAAGGCTGTATGTTGTCACTCTGCTTATTTAACTTATATGCAGAGTACATGATGCAAAAGCCGGGCTGGATGAAGCTCAAGCTGGAATCAAGATTGCTGGGAGAAATATCAATAACCTCAGGTATGCAATGATACCACCCTAATGGCAGAAAGTGAAGACGAACTAAGGAGCCTATTGATGAAGGTGATAAAGGAGAGTGAAAAAGCTGGCTTAAAACTCAACATTCAAAAAACGAACATCATGGCCTCCAGTCCCAACAGTTCACTCAGTCATGTCTGACTCTTTGCAACCCCATGAACTGCAGCAAGCCAGGATTCCCTGTCCATCACCAACTCCTGAAGCTTGCTCAAACTCACATCCATCAAGTCGGTGATGCCATCCAACCATCTCATCCTCTGTCATCCCCTTCTCCACCTGCCTTCAATCTTTCCCAGCATCAGAGTCTTTTCCAATGAGTCAGTTCTTCGCATCAGGTGGCCAAAGTATTGGAGTTTCAGCTTCAGTGTCAGTCTTTCCAATGAATATTTAGGACTGACTTCCTTTAGGATTGACTGGTTTGATCTTCTTGAAGTCCAAGGGACTCTCAAGAGTCTTCTCCAACACCACAGTTCAAAAGTATCAGTTCTTCAACACTCAACTTTCTTTATAGTCCAACTCTCACATCCAAACATGACTACTGGAAAAACCATAGCTTTGACAAGACGGACCTTTGTTAGCGAAGTAATGTCTCTTCTCTTCAACACACTTGAACTACTTCAACCAGTCCCATCACTTCATGGCAAATAGATGGGGAAACAATGGAAACAGTGACAGACTTTATTTTATTGGTCTCCAAAATCACTGCAGATAGCAACTGCAGACGTGAAATCAAAAGACACTTGCTCCTTGGAAGAAAAGCTATGACCAACCTAGACAGCGTATTAGAAAGCAGAGACATCACTTTGCCAACAAAGGTCCATCTAGTCAAAGCTATGGTTTTTACAGCAGTCATGTACGGATGTGAGATAGACCATAAAGAAGGCTGTTGTTACTGTTCAGTCACCCAGTCGTGACTGACTCTTCACAACCCCATGGACTGCAGTACGCCAGGCCTCCCTGCCCCTCATCATCTCCCAGAGTTTGCCCAAGTTCATGTTCATTGCATCAGTGATGCCTTCCAGCCATCTCATCCTCTGATGCCCTTTTCTCCTTCTGCCCTCAATCTTTCCCAGAATCAGGGTCTTTTCCAATGAGTCGGTTCTTCGCATCACATGGCCAAAGTATTGGAGTTTCAGCTTTAGCATCAGTCCTTCCAGTGAATATTCAGCATTGATTTCTCTTAAGATTGACTGGTTTGATTTCCTTGCTGTCCAAGGGACTTTCAGGAGTCTTTTCCAGTACAGTTCAAACACATCAATTCTTTAGCATTCTGCCTTCTTTATGGTCCAGCTCTCATGACCATATGTGACCACTGGGAAGACCATAGCCTTGACTATATGGACCTTTGTTGGCAGAGTAAAGTCTCTGCTCTGTCTAGGTTTGCCATAGCTTTCCTGCAAAGAGGCAATCATCTTCTGATTTCACGGCTGCAGTCACCTCCCACAGTGATTTTGGAGCCCAAAAAGAGGAAATCTGTCACTACTTCCACCTTTTCCCCTTCTATTTGAAGGCCGAGCACCACAGAATTGATGCTTTTAATTGTGGTGCTGGAGAAGACTCTTGAGAGTCTCTTGGACTGCAAGGAGATCAAACCAGTCAATCCTGGAGAAAATCAACCCTGAATATTAATTGGAAGGACTGATGCTGAAGCTCCAATACTCTGGCCACCTGATGTGAAGAGCTGACTGACTGGAAAAGACCCTGCTGCTGGGAAAAACTGAGGGCAGGAGGAGAAGGGGAAGACGGAGGATAAGATGGTTGGATGGCATCATTGACTCAATAGACATGAATTTCAGTAAACTCCAGGAGATAGAGAAGGACAGTCTGACGTGCTGCAGCCACTGGGTCACAGAGTCGGACATGACTGAGCAACTGAACAACAACAAAAGGAAGGAAAAATTAGAGAATAATCCCATTTACAATTGAGTCAAAAAGAATTAAATAGTTAGGAATAAATATAACTAAATAGGTAAGAGATCTGTATACTGAAATCTATGACACTGATGAAAGAAACTGAAGACAAATAAATGGAAAGACACTTCATCCTTATGGATTAGAAGAATTAACATTGTGAAAATATTTATATTATTGGAAGTGATCTACTGATTCAATTCAACCCCTATCCAAATTCCAAAGGTATTTTTCACAGAAATTGAATAAACAAGCCTAAAATTTATATGGAACTACAAAAGAGAAAGAAGAACAAAACTGAAGGCATTATATTACCTGGTTTCAAACTATATGACAAAGCTATAGCAATCAAAAAAGTTAACACTGGCATAAAAACAGACATATAGATCAATGGGACAAAAATAGAAAGATCATAAATAAAGGTCAATTCATTTACAACAAAGGAGTGAAGAGTATTCCACACGGAAAGAATAGTCTCTTCAATAAACAGTGTCAGGAAAACTGGACAGCAACATATAAAAGAATGAAACTCAACAATTATCTTACACCATATACAAAAATTAACCTAAAAATGGATTAAAGACATGAACCGTGAACATAAGACAGGAAGTATAAAATTCCTAGAAAAAAAACAACAACATTGACTGTAAGCTATTAGACATCAGTCTCAGCAATGACTGTCTTTTGGTGTTTTTTCTTTTTTTTTGCATTTTACATCAAAAGCAAAACCAAATGAACAGGACTATATCAAACTAAAAAGTTCCTATATAGCAAAGGAAACCATCAACAAAATGAAAAGTCAACTTATTGAATGGGAGAAAATATTTACAAATCATGTATCTGATAAAGGGTTAATATTCTGAACCTATTTAAAAAATCACAACTCAACACCAAAAATAAAGGCAGAGAATCTGAACAGACATTTTTCCAGAGAAGACACCAATGGCCAATAGGTACAAACAACACTAAGCATCATGAAAATCTAAATCCAAACTACAATAACATAACAAGATTCTAATTTGAATAGTACAGGGAACTATATTAGTATAGTTTATCTTGTGATAAACCCTAATGAAAAAGAATATAAAAAAGAATGTTTATTTGTGTATAACTGAGTCACTTTGCCTACAGCACAGATTGATACAACACTGTAAATTAACTATTATGCTTCAATTAAAAAAAAATAGCCAACAAGAACCTACTATATAGCACAAGGAACTCTACTCAATATTCTGTAATATCCTAAATAGGAAAAGAATTTGAATAAGAATGAGAAAAAGATTAAATTAAAAAATTAGGAAAAGAACTCACAGTGAGCTATCACTTGACAGCTGTTAGAAAGGCTGTATCAAAAAGACAAGATATAACAACTACTGGTGAGGATGTTGGGAAAAATGAACCCTGTATACTGCTGGTGGGAATGTAAACTGGCACAGTAACTATGAAGAACAGTATGGCAGTTCCTCAAAAAATTAAAAACAGAACTACCATGAGATCTAGCAATTCCACTTCTGGATATTATCTGAAAGAAAATCTGTATGGAAATACAAAAAAATCCCAAACAGCCAAAACAGTCTAAAGAAAGAAGAACAAAGCTCGGAGCATCATGCTGTATGATTTGAAACTATTCTAGAGATCTATAGTAATCAAAATGGTATGGCACTGGCACAAAACTAGACACACAGTTCATTGGAACAAAGTAGACAGCCCAGAAATAAATTAGCATTTTATGTTCAATTAATCTATGGCAAAGAAGCAAGAATATACAATGGGAAAAAGATAGCCCCTCTAATAAATGGACAGAGATATGCAAAAGAATCTAAATGGGCTACTTTCTTAAACCACATACAACAATAAACTCACAATGGAGTAAAGACAAAGATAAGATCTGAAATCACAGTATTTCTAGAAGAAAACATAGGCAGTAAGCTCTCTGACATCAGTCTTAGCAGTATTTTGGGGATCTAGTCTCCTCAGGCAAGGAAAATAAGAGCAATAATAAACAAGTAGGACTACATCAAACTAAAATGCTTTTGCACAATGAATGAAATTATCAACAAAATGAGGCACCCTACTGAAGGAGATATTTGCAAATGATATAATCTGATAAGGGGTTAATATCCAAAATATACAAAGAACTCACACAGCTCAATATCACTAAAACAGACAACCTGATTTTAAAGACAGGCAGAGGACATGAACAGACATTTTTCCAAAGAACACATACAGATGCCAACAGGCACATGAGAAGATGCTCAACAACACTTATCATCAGGGAAATACAAATCAAAACCACAATGAACTTCCTCAAACCTATCAGAATGGTTATTATCAAAAACACAACAAATAACAACTGTGAACAAGAATGTGGAGAGCAGTATACTTTTAGTGCACTGCTAGAGAGAATATAAACTGGTAGAGACACTGTGGAAAACAGTATGGGGGTGCCTTTTTTTATTTTTAAAACCACCATATGACCCAGTAATACCACTTTTGGGTATACTTCTGAAGGAAATAAAATACTAGTTAGAAAATATATCTGTACTCCTATATTCATTGCAGTGTATTTTACAACAGCCCAGATATGGTAGCAACCTAAGTGTTCATCAATTGATGAATGGATAAAGAAGGTGTATATATAGAATGTATTTATAAAATAGAATATTAATCAGTTATAAAAAGAGTGAAATCCTGATTATTTGCAACAACATGGATTGATCTAGAGGGTATTATGATAAGTAAAATAAGCTAGACAGAGGAAAAACAAATACTATATTATTTCATTCATATAAAATTTACATATGGAATCTAAAAAACGAAACAAATGAACAAATATAACAAAAAAGAAACAGACTCATACATACAGAGAACAACCTGGTGGTTGCAGCTGGGAAGGGGTAAAGGGAAGGAGATAAGTGAAACAGGTGAGAGAGACTAAGAGGTACAAACTCAGTTATAAAATAAATGAATCATGGAGATAAAAGGTACAGTATGGACAATACAGTCAATAATATCCTAGTAACATTGTATGGCATCAAATGGTAACTAGACTTATCATGGTGATTTTGTAATGTCCAATCATTATGTTGTACAGCTTGAACTAACACAGTGTTGCAGGTCAATTACATTTACTTTACAAAAAAGACAGAAGAAAAAAAGAAAGGAAGAAAGAAGAAAGGGGCAATATTCAAATTTTTTAAAGCAACAAATAAATAAAATGAAGAGAGTCTTAAAAAGACTACTTAATAACCTAGATAATCATATATAAGGAATTCAACTGATCTGCTATCACAGTAAGTCCCCTACATATAAATGAGTTCCATTCTGAGAGCACATTCGTAAGTCCAACAACGGCAGCTGTGATCAGCTGTTTTTCAAACAAATACTTAAAAGAAAACAAACACAAAAAAATAAACATTTTAAAACTTACAGTACAGTACTTTGGAAAGTACAGTGGTACAGTATAACAGCTGGTACCTGTTAGCAGTACATCACCACTGCTTTTATGCTTACTTCTGGACATCTTGGGCTTGAAAGAAAGATGTTGTACTCTACAATGTAGAGGACACGAAAGCACAGCCACTCGTAGAGGATGCGCACGTGTGACAATGTATGCAGACATGTGCACTAATTTATGTGGTTGGACATGCCAACGCAAGCTCGCATCTCTGAAAGTTTGCAGCTTGAGGGTTTGTATGTGGGATACTTAATGGTATTATAAATACTACAAGTTTTCTTCTATACAGTGGTTTCTTCATGTTAATTACTGGTTAAGAACCAAGTATGTTAAAAATAAAAGCTGGTCCTAATGTACAATACAATGACAATAGGTTATACTGTTTTATATTCGAAAGTTGTTAACAGAGTAGATTTTAAGACATTCTCCTTTTTATTTTTTGGTATATATATGAGATGATGTATGTTAACCAATTAACTGTGAAAATCATTTCATAATATATGTAAATTAAGTCATTATGCTATACACAGTGCTGTATGACAACTATAGCTCAAAAGAACTGCAAAAAACTTTTCACCCAATAATTACAGAATACAGAATTTTTTCAAGTGAATCAGGAATATTCATCAAGAGAGACCATATGCTGGTCAATAAACTGAGCTTCAAAAAACATTTAAAAAATTCAAATCAGGTTCTTTCATGAATTCATTTGTTTAATGAAAACAACCTAATGTCCACCACTAATAACAGAGATATCTGGAAAATGACTAAATATTTGGAAATAAACACACAAAGGAGATATTATAAGATACTTTGAACTGAATAAAATGTAAACATAACCTAAAATTACGTTATACAGCTAATTTTAGTTAGCTGAAAATGCAGCTGAAGTATTGCCTAAAAGTAAGTTTATACCCTTAAATACTTTTGAAAAGGAAGATTTAAAGTCAATAAGCTTTCACTTTAAGAAAATTTTAAAAGGAAGAGAATATTAAGCCCAAAGTAACTGGGAAGGAATATATGGAACCTGAAGGAAATATACCGTAGTCCTCTTTTATCCTCAGTTTCACATTCTGAGGTTTCAGTTACCTGCTGTCAGCTGAGGCTTGAATATAATACATGGAAAATTCCAGAAATAAACAATTCCTAAGTTTTAAACTGTGTGGTATTCTGAGTGGTATGACAAAGTCTTACACTGTCCTTTGTCATCCAGCTCCAAATTGCCAAGGATGTAAATAATCCCTTTGTCCTGGTATTGTGCCTTTTATCCACTTAGTGGTCAACTAGGTTATCAAATCAACTGTTGCAGTATCATGGCGCATGTGTTCAAGTAATACTTATTTTACTTAATAATGGTCCCGAAGTGCAAAAGTAGTAATGCTAGAGATCCAAATATTCCAAAAAGAAGCTGTAATGTGCTTCAGTGAAAATGTGAAAGTTCTAGATTTAATAAGGAAAGAAAAAAGTTATATGCCAAGGGTGCTAAGAGCTATAGTAAGAATCTTCTATCCACGAAATTGTGAAAAAGAAATTTGTGCTAATTTTGCTATCATAGGTCAAACTGCAAAAGTTACAGCCACAACATGTGAAGATGAAAAAGCCATTTAAAGTGTACAATAGAGGGAAAGACAGAGAGGCCACATTCCTTTAACTTTTATTATAGTATACTGTTATAATTATTCTATTTTATTGTTAGTTATTGTTGTTAACCTCTTACTGTGCCTAATTTACAAATTAAACTTTATCATTTGTATGTACAGGAAAAAACTTCGTAGTATATAGGGGTCAGTACCATCTGTAGCTTCAGGCATTCACTGGAGGTCTTAGAACATATCCTGGGAGGATAGGCAGGGACTACTGTATGTCTTAACTGTGCGATGGTAACAAGGGTATATACGTATGAAAAAACAAACATTTGACAAAATGTATTGCATTTCATATTTTAGATGGATGCATCATAAAATGTAAGGAAATCTTACTTTAAAAAAGTATATTTTTAAAGAATGATACAAAATTTAATAATTTTGAAACAATTTTTTACTCTCTTATCAACACTAAGTAGTAGTAACAGATTATCAGGTATGTTTGATAATAGAAACTAACAGATCCCACATGCAAAAACAACAAAAAGTACACATGACGCTGTGATACAGCCATTAAAAAAAAAAATCATAAAGAACTCTAATTACAATTTATTAAAAGAATTGTACATACTCACCTACTTGGTTACCTAGTTTTACAGGTTCTTTTTCTAAACTATTTAATTTGTGACCTTCTTGGCAGTCATTACAAGCAGTAAGATTGTGAGATAACTGATTTGCAGTCAGGTTTGCCTGAAGCTTCTGAATTTCTGCCTCTTTTATTGCAAGTTTAATCCTGGCACAAAAGAAAATAAACCAAAAAGCATTAGAAAGATTCTGTAAAAATATCACATTCCATTTTCCCCTTTCAAATTAAAAAATTTTTAATTAAAACTCTGATATTAGTCAACTATTGGCCAGCATACAGAAAATCTTACAAACCACTGACTACATTGTTAACAGGTTCAAGTTACTTCAGAAACTGGATAGTACCCACCCTACAACTCAGCAATTCTACTTTTGGAAACATCTGCTAGAGAAACTCTCACATATTATACAGGAAACATGTATATATACTTCACAGCATTATTTTTAACAGATGAAAACTATACCTACAGTAAGCCTCCTTCAACTTGCAAACTTACAAAGATGTGGATGTGCATTCCCATGTCCAAGCACAAGTTAGTTGATATGTCTGGTGCACTGTCATGTGTGTGCATCCTCTTGCAAGGGGTTGTGCTTTTGTATCCTTTACTGCATAGTACTGCAGAGGGTACGGTAGTACATTATCTTTATTTCAAGCCCAGGATGTCCAGAAACAAGCATAAATGCAGTGGTGATATAGGTGTTAAGAAGCTCCAAGTGATGATGTTGGAAACAAAAGTGAAAATAATTGAGAGTGGAGTCAAAAAGATGGGAGACATCGCTGGTTCTTGTAACATGAATCGTTCAACCATTGGTACAAATCCAAAGGAAATGGACAAACTTATGGAACATGAAGTCTGCTGTGCTGATGATGTCGACAGTAATATGAAAGAAGCATGGAAAAGTGATGGAAGAGACAGAGAAACTTCTTGGTGTGTGGATGGAAGATAAGCATCAGTGTCAAGGCCTGCTCAGTTTAATGCTGATTCAAGAAAAAGCTAAAAGCCTTTATGAAGACTTTAAGAAACATGGCAAAGAAACAGTGAAAGTGAAGTTGCTAAGTCGTGTCCGACTCTTGCGACCCCATGGGCAGTAGCCTACCAGGCTTCTCCATCCATGGGATTTTCCAGGCAAGAGTACTGGAATGGGTTGCCGTTTCCTTCTCCAGAGGATCTTCCCAACCCAGGGATCGAACCCGGGTTTCCCACATTGTAGGCAGATGCTTTACCGTCTGAGCCACTATTGGGCACATCTTTAAATGCCAGTCATGGCTGGTTTCATCAATTCAAGGCTAGAGCCAATTTTCACAAGGTAAAAGTAAGTGGTGAGGCAGTGAATGCAGATATGGTAGCTACCCAGGAATTTCCTGAAGTGCTTCTGAGAAATTATTGATGAAGGCATGTATTTACCCAAGATGGTTTTTAATGTGGATGAGACAGGGCTGTACTGGAAAAGAATGCCAAACTGAAGTTACGTCACTGAGGAGGAAAAGTTGATGGCAGACTATAAAAGCAGCAAAGGATAGGATAACTATTATTTAGGGGTAACACTTTTAGCGATATGAAGCTGAAGTCTCTCAGTTCATTATTCAGAGAACCCAAGAGCCCTTAAAAACATAGCCAAGGGTTTTCTCCTGTTGTGTGGAAGACTAACCCTAAAGCCTGGGTTATACAGGCTGTTTTCCAGGATGGTTTTGCTTGGAGAAGGATGTTGCTGCTCAACAATGCTCCAGGCCATTCCCCATTCATGGGCAACTATCATCCTAACATCAAAGTAGTGCATCTGCCACCAAACACTTCATTGCTCATCCAACCTAAGGACCAGGGAGTTATAGAGACTTTCAAGAAATATTATTTGTCAGACTTTTTTCATCAAACAGTAAAGGTGAGTGGCAAATCAGGAACAACCTTGCTACAATTTTGGAAGGACTGTAACATAAAAAGCATTGACTATAGGTCATAAGGGTTTCCCTGGCGGCTCAGACAGTAGAGAATCTGCCTGCACTATGGGAGACCTGGGTTCGATCCCTGGGTTGGGAAGATCCCCTGGAGAAGGGAATGGATACCCACTCCAGTATTCTTGTTTGGAGAATTCCATGGACAGAGGAGCCTGGGGGGCTATAGTTCATGGGGCTGCAAAGAGATGAACACAACTGAGTGACTAACACCGGGAGTCACTGGATAGGCCATAAAAAACAATGACTTTGCTTGGTGTGACTTAATGGCTGTTATTATGAATGGGGGTTGGAGGAAACTTTGCCCATAGTGTGTTCACAATTTTTGCGGATTTGAGAAGGTGAATGAGGAGTCCAAAGAGGTCTTCAGCAACCTAATGACCCTCAGTAAGAACCTACAGCTATATCTGCAAGAGGACAACTTCACTGAAGATCTGATGGAATTGGAAGCCCAGAGAAAAGACAACGAGACACAAGAGGAAGAAGAAGTAACTGAAGAACTAAAGAGATTCACGGTGCAAGAAATGGCAAGGGAATTTTATTTCAGGAGGCACTGTTAGTTTTCAAGGCACAGGACCCAAATGTAGAACAGTACATGAAGATGGCAGCAGCTGTTCAGAATGCAATCCAGTGTTACTGTGTCATTTATGATGAAAAAAAAAAGATCTACTACCCAGACATCACTGAATCATTTTTTTCAAGAGGTAGAACTGAATCCAGCAAGGAACAAGAACCTGTGCCATCAATGTCAGATGTGAGTGAAACTACAGCTTGCCCTCCATCTTCTATTGCTGATGATCCTTCAACTCGACCATCTCCCACCTCTCCCTCCTCCAGTTAGTAACTTGTCTTGCCTGTTCACTTGATACCAACCCCTGTATGCCAATTATTGTACTGTGCTACTGTACTTTTCAAGTTACTGTACTATAAGATTTAAAATTTTTTGTGTGTGTGTTTGTTTTTTTATGTATTATTTGTGTGAAAAGTATTATAAACCCATTACAGTTTATATATATATACATATATGTAAAATATATATTATATAGCGGATTGTATTAGTTGGGTACCTAGGTTAACTTTGTTGGACTTAAGAACACACTCTTGGAATGGAACTTGACTGTATGTAGGAGACTTACTATAAGGTACTATAAATAAAGGAACGGATAAATTGTGATGAAGTTATAAGATAGACTCTTGAACTTCTATTAAAACTAAACTAACAACACTAATCCATCCATTGATCAATCATTCTACCTACCTACCTACCTCAACATGGAAGGATTTAAAATGATGCTGAGTAAAAAAGCAAAATTACAAACAATATAAAAACAGCATATTTATGCATATGAGTGTAAACATGCACAAATGAATTGAAGAGTAGATACCCAACTCAAGATAATAGATATTTAGGAGCAGAATGGGACTAGTGTTACAGATTAAAGGGAATTATCCATCCTGTAATGTTTCACTTTTTATTTAAAGAACCAGATTTGAAAAAAAGTATCAAAAAATGTTAAGAAGAATCAACTCTTCACTGTGGAAATATCAGTTCAGTCAAACAGTCCTGTCTGACTCTTTGCAACCCCATAGACTACAGCACGACAGGCTTTCCTGTCCACCACCAACTCCCAGAGCTTGCTCAAACTCATGTGGAAATATAGATATTTGTTAAAACATTCTCTAGACTTCTCTGCATATTTTTCAATTTAATCAAAGATCTTAATCACCAATTTTTAAAAAACATTGTATTTGCTACAACTTCAGGATCTGAAAACCATACCTCAATTCTGAAATCACCATTTTATTTGTCTCGCAGCAGCCAATGTAACTGTCTTGCTTATTTGACAAACTACTCATCTGGTGCTTAGAAAGAGGTGATTTAAAACCAAATATTTCTCTTTTTAACTGCAAGTTTAAAAACAAAGATATATAAACTTATAACACCTATGACATAATCAATTTTATGCAGAACTTCAAGTCTGAAAAATTTCGTGGACAGAAATAATCTAACAGCCATAATAGAATGTATAAATGTATAAATTTATTATACATTATAAAATACTAATGGGAAAACTATAATAGTTAAATCTGTATTATACAAATCATTATGGAGATATTTCATAACAACATGGAATGAAAAACAGAGGCATATATAGTATTTTCAAAAATGCACTAAACTCTATTTTTTTTCCTGGATGTATCTGTATGGGGCAATATTTAAAATATGGACAAGAAGGATACATATGAATTTCAGAACAGTGGCTACCTCTGAGTAGAGAAGAGAATCGGGATTAATAAAATATATAATGAGGGTCTATCTCCCGAAAAGATTTTATTCTGCAGTAGATATCAAAATATTTCCCAGATTTAGCAAATGTACTACATTGATCTGTGTATGTATGCTGTATGTTTTGAATAGAGAATTTTAAAAATTAGCTGTTAAAAGGGCAAGGTAAGCACTTAATGACTACTACCTTCAAATTATAACCAAATCACACTTTTTAGAAATAGAAAAATTTTTCTAAATTCACATTTCCAAACCATGTTACATAGGATGATCAAGCATGTATTACCATTTGACTTTCAGAACCACATATCAGGTAATTCTTAATATTAAGTTAAATGAAAGCATCAATTTAAAATGAATGCTACCTGTATTTTATTTTTACCAAATTTCACAAGTAATCAGTACAATTAAAAATTTAAGCAAATAATCAGCATCCTAGGAAAGTAGATATTGCAGGGGGATGGGAACCAAGAATTCCATGTTCTGGTTTTAATTCTGCCACTCACTAGCAGGATAAATTATTTACTTCCTTGGGTACATTTCTTCACCAATAAAATGATGGTATTGAATTGAATTATTACTAAGGTCTCTTTCAGCATCCTAAATCTGTGACAGTTTAAAACTGGTAAAAATCTACCACCCATTCATATGTAAAACCAACCATGACACATTTATCTATACCTTTTCTCCTGATCTCACCTTTATTTTACACCTATCAATAACAAATTTCTGATACAAGTATACTTATTTTCTTCCTAACCTCATTCATAAATATGGTCATATATATATAACTCAGAGAAAAGGTGGCCACATGCTACCATAAAAACAATTCTAAAAGGTATATGAAAAGCTGTTCAACAGTCAACAGGGAAATGAACATTAAAATCACCATGTGATATCAATTAATACTCATTAAGATGGCTGTAATCAAAGACAGACAAGAATAAGTCAATAATGCTGGCTAAGATGCAGAGAAACAGAAATCCTCATATATTGCTGATGAGAATTAAAGTGGTGCAGCCACTTTGGAAAACAATTTGGCATAAATTTACCACATGACTCAGCAAATCTACTTTTAGGTATCTACTCAAGAGAAACTTGTGGTGAAGACTTGTAAGCAAATATTCAAAACAGCATCATTTATAACAGTCCAAAAGGGGAAAAAACCCAAACGTCCTCCTATTGGTGAATGAATAAATGTGGCAGATCCATACAAAGGAATAGGATTAAACAAAAGAAAGAAATGAAATCCTGATACACATCACAATGAAAGATCCTCAAAAACATTAAGAATGCAAAAGACCACATATTGTATAATTCAGTTATATGAAATGTCCAGAAAGGACAAATCTCGAGGCAGAAGAGTGGATCCCCTAGGAGTGGGGATGGGTTGTTGTTGTTCAGATGCTAAGTTGTACCCGACCCCATGTCTGTGCAACCCCGTGGACTGTGGCCATCAGGCTTCTCTGTCCATGGGATTTTTCAGGCAAGAACACTGGAGTGGGTTGCCATTTCCTTTTACAGGGTACCATCTCCTGGAGTTTGCTCAAACTTATGTCCATTGAGTCAGTGATGCCATCCAATCATCTCATCCTCTGTGTCCCCTTTCTCCTCCTGCCTTTAATCTTTCATAGCATCACAGTACAGGGACTAATTACAAATGGGCACAAGGGGCCTTTGGGGGATAGAAATGTATGAAAATTGGATTGTGATGATTGTTTCCGTACTTGTAGATTTACTAAAAATCACTGAATAGTATACTTAAAATAGGTGAATATCATGATATATAAAAGTTCCTTTAATAAAACTGTTTTAAGAAATTCAATGGCATTCTTATACATGGCATAAAAGAGACTGAGACAGGGTAGAACAGTAGAAAGGTAAGTTTAGAAAAGAAAAAAGGATGAGATAGAAAAGAACTGATGACTGAAAGCAGGTACATAAGGGAAAAAATGGAAGGTAATAAAGCAACAACAAAATTATGATCTCTTACAAAGCACATAGGTAAAATTTTCCTTGTCACATACTTACAGGCAACTGGGACATAATTTTTTCCAAACTTCTCAGTTCGACCCTTGAACTTTCTATTTCCTGCTGACACAAATCCAGTCTCTCATTCTGTGTTGCAATACGAACTTTTAATTCTCGGTTTTCATTCATTAGAGAAAATTTTTCTCTAAGTATTTCGTCTTTGTCCTCTAAGTCACTCTCTAGCTTCAGAATACTTTGTCTAGATTCAGTTAGTTGTGCCATGACTTCTGAATTTTTCACTGCCATGATCCTTAATTTTTCTTTCCCATTACTATTTTCTTCTTTTAATTGCCTATGAAGAAAAAAGCATAAAAATGAAAACTATACATTCACTTTCAATAATCATGTTAATCAATCTCACTTTTAAGATATTTTAAAGCTTAGTCCTGAAACCTACTCACATTTACTGAGTGCCTATCTTCTGCATGTTAGGCACTCACAACTTTATGTGGCTGGTACTATTGTTACTCCCTGATTAAAGATAAGGAAAATGAGGCAAAGAAAGATGAAACTTGCCCAGTGTTTCACAGTAATTGGACAGAATAACTCCACTATTTTGGAGGCATTTCTGCTCCCTTTCAAAAAGTGTACGACAGGAGAGTAACTCCAAAATCCTAACACGATATTTTGCAGCATCAAGTTTTAGAAAGTATAAGGAAAAATCATGAACTATTAGTCACAACTCTAAAAGGTAAAATCAAATTAACTATTAATAAGATTATTATGCAGCATTATTTTTAAATATATATAAACATCAAACAGAGTAATCTAATTTTAGAACTGTAACTGAATTTCATCAGTTCCCTTTTTCACATTTTTTACACCTTGAAATGAGAAGGTTAAACTAGGTGATTCCTCCTAATCTGAAGAATATATATTCTACTAACTAGCTGATGTGATCACATTACAAGGATATTAGGTCTATGTTAATTTTTTCTATATGTATGCAAGGCAAATATGTTGATCATACTACCCTATTTAAGGATGTTAACATCAACACATGTTTTATTCATTGATAACCTTAACCTTATAAGTAGAAAACAATCTTTCTACATAATTTAAAGCCATAATTACAGAATACAAAATATTCTATTTTTAAATATTTCCTTTTTCCTCTACTTCCACACAAAAAATCCTTTTTCTATAATAGGATACTGTACCTTAATTTCTCTTTTAGAATTTCAAATTCATTTTTATACAGACCACACTTTTCCTGTAGCCTTTTATTTTCTTTTTCACAATTAATTAGATTTTTCTCTAATATTTCTTCTTCAGCTTGAACCTAAAACAATAATCTGTTTTAAGTCGACATATTAATGTGGTCATAAGTTTTAGGTATTTCAAATGCAGTGATTTAAGAAATAAGCAGGAGAATGGAGTAAGTACTCCACAGGTTTAAGTCCCCAGCCTTGTAGTGAAAGGAAGAAAGTGAACTTCTAGCAACAAAGAACAGAGAGGGGGAATATTAACACCTATCCAGAAATAGTTAACAGCTTCAAGAGAGGACAATAGCACTATTATCTATAAGCAGAACTGTGCTGGTTTTATGCGGACGAGGCAAGCAACTTGACAAGGCAAGATACACTGTTACTAAAAGGTAATGTTACTAACTTCAGTAACATTAAGTTACCAAAGGCAAATGTTCCAGAGAAGCAATTTTTGATATTTTAGCCACAGAATACTCCCAATGAAATCACAGCCCCAAACTTAAAAGATATAAAATGTCAAACAGCCAGATTTGAGCAGTTAGAGTGGAGGACTGGACAGATCAGCCCCAGTTCCTTTGTTAGATTCTAGGGCTATGCTGAGCAGTTGTGAAATCAACAATCCTGAGGAGACCTGTCAAAAAACTCATCTCTTCCATTTTCCTCTTTCTTCTATAAAGTCTTCCCTCTCCAGGAGGATATTTCCCATACTAAGGATTCTACCTCCCCCTCCAGATCACCTTATTAAAAATTCCCTTGGCAGTCCTGTGGTTAGGACTCCATGATATCACTGCCAAGGGGCCTGGGTTCAACCCTCGGTTGGGGAACTGAGATCCCACAAGCCATGTGGTATGGCAAAAAAAAAAAAAAAATCCTTTCTACAGTATTTCTTTCCCACAGGGAACTTTTCTAAGGCTTTCAAAACAGTGATCTTATTAATTCACACTTAAAACTTCAGTATCTAATGGAATCTTAATTCTTTTAATTGTTAATATTTCTTCCCTTTCTACCTTTTTTTGAACAGAATTTATAAATATTAGTTAAGGATATAAAGAATTTATCTGAATGTCCAACATGACCTCCCTCCAAAGAGGTTTATTGTCATGTGGTATTACTTGAATATATTCAATGAATGTAATTAAACCCTATATTACTATGTAGAACCTGTTCAAGGAAACTTCCTCTGAGACAGAAGTGGAGTGCCTCTCAGGGTGTTCTATCTAGAAACCAATGAAAGGCTACATAATCTACTCTGCCTTCATTTTCACTGAGGTGATGGGAACAAATTTCCTGCTTTTACTTCTATAGCTCCAAACTGTTCACTCATCTCATCTTTCTCTATATTTTGTTTGTTCTCTTATCTCCACTCTTTTCCTTCTTTGGATAAGAAAGTTAATGCTCATTATAAGACTGTAAATATTATATTAACTAATCATTATACATTCTTTATTTCAATTATTATGAATGAGATCATAAAAATTACTCCTTGCTTTAACTATAAAGATATTTTATGTCTATCTTTATTTTCAGAACATGGACGATACAAAACACTGAATTTGCACAATTGCCTCTTACCTTTTCCAATTTTTCAGCCACTTTTTCTTTATAATGTTGGAAAGCTTTACTTAGCTCTTCAGCATTATATAGTGCTTCATTCCTTTGTCGTTCAGCTCTAAAATTAAAAAACAGATAATTAATAAAAGTAAAGAATGCTCTGTACTTGTGTACGTAAGTTCCAAAATAACCTGTATTTAATTATAAGGAATAATTAGAGAGAAGCAGATTTCTGTGTTAAAAAAAAAGTGTAAGACTTAAAATGAACAATGAAGATTAGACTACAATAATTTCCTCAATATAAGATATCTACATGAAAAGCAAAACAGAACATAAAATACTTATAAACTTTGAAACATTATGTGTTGGCAATTTTTTTTCCTATCTGGAAAAGACAGATTAGGGAAGTAGCCTGACACTGTATGATAGATCTCAAAATTCAGGTATTACAGAAACAGTCCACGGTCTAGTATATTAAAAATACTCAGTAAATCTTATGATCTTTGCAAAGGCCAAGTAATTTTTAAAAATGTATCTCAAATGACAGTAACTTCTACTGATATAAGATACAAAATCTTAACAACAAAAGCCAACCACTGCTAACCATGTTGTCTCACCTCTCAGTTGATTCTGACCTTTCCTCATATCTCTCACACTGAACTGAGACTACTGGGCTGGAATTTGGTCAATTTCACAACCATATCTAAAAATTTTTCTATATTCAAATCTATTTTTATCTCTTATTTTAAAGTTAGCAACTCTTCTCTTATCCAAAGTGAATTCCTTTATCTATACTCTAGATCTTAGTGCTTCCCTTTTAGGAACTTATATTTTTTTATTTTCAGTCTCTTCTCTATGGGCTTACAAATTCAAGTCAAAGTATCTCACAGGACTTTCCCGACAGTCCAATGGTTAAGATTCTGCGTTTCCAAAGCCAGAGGGCATGAGTTTGATCTCTCGTTGGAGGGACTAAGATCCCACATGCTGCATGGCACAGCCAAAAAAATATTTTAAAAGATAAAATGTGTTTTCTAAAAGAGAGAAAAATAAAGTATCTCTTACTTCCTGAATATAAGAGATTCTTAAATTTGGAGAGCAACTGCATATTACCTGAGTTATCTACTTGGATCAAAGTTTCAGATTAAAAAAAAAAAAAGGATTTATTTGAAAATCTAAGAGAATATATTCCATTCCTTCATTGATATAGCTAGAATTCAGACAGCAAAGGATACCTGCAGCATTTCTCAAACAAAAACCTTCACAGATATGTGCTTTCCTCTGTCATCGTTCAAGCCAAACTTATCCACTTTATACTTAACTACTCTTCCTTACCACCAATTTCTTTAAAAAGGGCTTAACATTTTCAGCCACACAGAAAAGAATGGATACGTAAACCCATGTATTCTCAACCCAACTTTTATGAATCTTAAACTCTTTGCTGTTTTTATTTCAGGTAGCCTTTATCTTAAGCAAAGAAAATATCACAGACATTAGAGTTGACATTCCTGTGTATTCCCCTCTAAATTCCATTCCCCTGACTTCTACCACAGAGATAATACTAGTCTAACTTCTTATTACTATACATTTTGTATATTCATAGGTTAACCAAAAAACCCACAAACAATACATCACAGCTTATCTATTTTAAAAGGCACACTGTTTTCACATTTTTTTGTTTTGTTTTCACATTTTTAACACCTCTTAAATTGGTAGGTTATTTTAATTCTGATGGCATACCATGGTTTCATGGTGATATTTTTTAATGATTACTAAAATAACAGTACACCTTAAAAAATCTGTGTAATCTTATATTCAATGAAGGATTGTACTTTCTTTTCCATGTTTCTTTTAAATTTATTTTTATCTGAAGGATAACTGCTTTACAATATTGTGTTGGTTTCTGCCATACATCAACCTGAATCAGCCATAGGTATACATATGTCCTCCCTCCAGAATCTCCCTCCCACCTGCCACCCCATCCCTTCTATGCTTTTTTCCATGTTTTTATACTTCATATGAATGGCACCACAATGTATATATATATGTCCAGACTACTTTTATTAATTATCATCAAGCTCTATCTATGTTCACCCCTGTGACTATAGTTCATTTTTTAAAATATCTACCCTATACTATTGTGTGGTATAAAAGTAGTATAATTTGTTCATCCATTTTTTAGTTGCTAGGCACTAAGGTTGCCTCCAGTTAACACAGTGTTGCAGTGAACATCTCTGGTGCATAGCTTCTTCGCAACAGGTATGAGAATTTACTGACAACTAAGCACACTGCAGGCCCACGTGTGTGATAAGTCACTTCAGTTGTGTCCAACTCTTTGCACCCTATGGACTGTAGCCTGCCAGGCTCCTCTGTCTGCAGTTACTCAGCCTGTGCCCCTAGAGCCTGTGCACAGAAACAAGAGAAGGCACCACAAGAAGCCTGCACACTGCAACCAGAATAGCCCCCACCCTGTTCTCCGAAAACTAGAGACAGCTGCCTTGCAGCAATGAAGATCCAGCACAACCAAAAATATAAATGATTTTTAAAATCTTCTTAGTATTAAAAGAAAACAAGGTAGGTGCCCAAAATCAGAAAATGAGAGGTTAAGTAACTTGCCCAAGATCTCACAGATTACTTGAAACATAACTTGTTTCCATAATCTTTCTAACTAACCACTTTACAACATCTGGCATAGTATTAAATTCCCTGGGGTCTAGAGTCAGTTGCTTGGGTTCAAATTCTCCCTCTACCACTTTCTAATGGGGTAACTTTAGCTTCTAATTCGGTTTCCTCATCTATAAAAGCAGCGTATTATCAATCTCATATGACAGTATGAGGAATAAGTAAGTTACACACCAGGAGCACTTAGAAGCATTTACACACAATAAATGTTCAGTAAGTTACTATAGTTACTATCAAATTTAAAACTTTTGCCAATCAATTAAATAACAGCGTGAAGTGACTGTAGCTTTATAAACTTACTATAATTTTAATTTACATTTTTGATGACAGTAAGGTTAACAACTTTCATGTTTATTGGCCATTTGAACTTCCTGTCCTTTACCTCTTCAGATTCTTTGTCTTTTATTACTGTATATCCCCTACCCCATGCCATCCCTCCTTCCTCCTGAGAAACCTGTATGCAAGTCAAGAAACAACACTTAGAACCTTTCATGGAACAACTGACCAGTTCAAAACTGGGAAAGGAGTACGACAAGGCTGTATATTGTCATCCTGTTTATTAAACACATGCAGAGTACAACATGTGAAATGCCGGGCTGGATGAGTTTACAAGTGCGAGTCAAGACTGCCGGGACTATTAATAACCTCAGATGTGCAGATGACACCGCCCTTACGCAGAAAGCAAAGGGGAGCTAATGAGACTGTTGATGAGGGTGAAAGAGAAGAGTGAAAAAGCTGGCTTAAGATTCAACATTTAAAAAAAACAAAGATCATGGCACCTAGCCCAATCACTTCATGGAAAATAGAAGGGGAAATAGTGGAAGCAGTGACAGATTTCCTCTTCTTGGGCTCCAAAATCACTGTAGATGGTGACTGCAGCCATGAAATTAGAAGCTGCTTGCTTCTTGAAAGGAAAATTATGACAAACCTAGACGCCATATTTAAAAAGCAAAGACATCAGTGCCGACAAAGGTCCATATAGTCAAAGCTATGATCTTTCTGATAGTCATCAGGGATCTGACAGTTGGACAATAAAATAGGCTGAGCACTGAAGAATTTATGCTTTTGAACTGTGGTGTTGGAGAAGACTCTGAGGAATCGCTTGGACTGCAAGGAGATCAAACCAGTCAATTCTAAAGAAAATCAACCCTGAACATTCATTGGAAAGACTGAAGCTGAAGCTCCAATACTTTGGCCACCTGATGCGAATATCCGACTCACTGGAAAAGACCCTGATGCTGGGAAAGAAAGAAGGCAAAAGAAGAGGGTGGCAGAGGATGAAACGGTTGGATAGAATCACTGATTCAAAGAATGTGAACTTGGGCAAACTCCAGTAGATGGTTATGGGGGGCCTGACATACTGCAGTCCATAGGGTTGCAGGGTCAGACACAACTTAGTGACGGAACAACAGCAATCTCTTCCTGTAATATTTATGTTTTCTGGCTCTCATTTTAAAACATCCTTCCCTACCGTGATACAACATAGAAAAGATTCCCCTATATTTTTTCTACTAATTCTCCTTTTCACAATTGGGCCTTTAATACATCTGGAATTTTTCTTTAATGCAGGTATTGTATGAGGAATCTATTTTAACTTTTTAATCAATAACCACTTCATTCAGCATCATTTTCTGAAGTTTTTGTTTTTAAAATTTTAAACCAGTAACCCCTTAATGTGGATTTTTGTCAATTTGCTACCACTGCTTTATGTCTCTCACTTGAGAGATATTTTTGCACTGAACTATATATTCTGGAGTAATTAATAAACTTCAGTCCTAAATACTTCAGCATATATCTTCTAAGAATGTGAAGACTGTTTCATATAACCATAAGGTGAAGGTGAAGTCACTCAGTCGTGTCTGACTCTGCGACCCACGGACTGTAGCCTACCAGGCTCTTCCATCCATGGGATTTTCCCGGCAAGAGTACTGGAGTGGGTTGCCATTTCCTTCTCCACATGTATAACCATAAGTAACTATCAAATTTAAGAAATCTAAAATTGATACAATGTTGTTACTCAGTCACTAAGTCTGTCTGACTCTGTGACCCCACTTAATGAAGCATGCCTAGCTTCCCTGTCCTTCATTATCTCCTGGAGTTTGAGTCAGTGATGCCATTCAATCATCTCATATTCTGTTGCCCTCTTCTCTTCCTGCTTTCCCAGAATCAGGGTCTTTTCTAATGAGTTATCTCTTCACATCATGTAGCCAGAGTATTGGAGCTTAAGCTTAAGCATTAGTCCTTCCAATGAATATTCAGGTTGATTTCCTTTAGAAATGACTGACTTGATCTCCTTACTGTCCAAGGGACTCAAGAGTCTTCTCCAGCACCACAATTTGAAAGCATCCACTCTTTGGTGCTCAGCCTTCTTTATGGTCCAACTATATATAAATGTTATTAATTATTCCAATAATTTCTTTATAGAATTTTATTTCTTCTGATCCAGGATCACTTATTGCTTTAAGTTATCATGTCTCTCTAGTCTTAACCTGGAACACCTTCTCAGTTTTTCTTAGTCCTTCATAACTCTGACATTTTTCAAGAATAAACAGTTGTTTTACAGAAGACTAAGCTGAGCTTGTCTGATGTTTCCTCATAACTAGTTTCAGGCTATCCATTCTTGAGAGGCACACCACATAACTGGTACTATACCCTTCTCACTATATCACAAATGAAACACATGATGTCAGTTTGTCCAGTACCTAAATTATTGAGTCTTTCATCCTTTGCTCTGATTTGTAATGCCACTTATTACATATCAAGATTCCACTGTATGTGTTTTTGCTTAAGGGTCTTTGTCCTGTATGACTAACCTTTTGTTTATACCTATATGGATGTGAGAGTTGGACTGTGAGGAAAGCTGAGTGCCGAAAAATTGATGCTTTTGAACTATGGTGCTGGAGAAGACTCTTGAGAGTCCCTTGGACTGCAAGGAGATCCAACCAGTCCATCCTAAAGGAGATCAGTCCTGGGTGTTCATTGGAAGGACTGATGTTGAAGCTGAAACTCCAATACTTTGGCCACCTCATAAGAAGAGTTGACTCATTGGAAAAGACCCTGATGCTGGAAGGGATTGGGGGCAGGAGGAGAAGGGGACAACAGAGGATGAGATGGCTGGATGGCATCACTGACTTGATGGGCATGAGTCTGAGTAAACTCCAGGAGTTGGTGATGGACAGGGAGGCCTGGAGTGCTGTGATTCATGGGGTCGCAAAGAGTCAGATACGACTGAGCGACTGAACTGAACTGAACTAATACCAATATCGAGTTTCCCAGGTGGCACTAGTGGGAAAGACCTTGACTGCCAATGCAGGAAACATGATGAGATAGGGATTCAATTCCTGGATTGGGAAGATCCCCTGGAGGAGGGTATGGCAACCCACTCTAGTATTCTTGCCTGGAGAATCCCATGGACAGTAGCCATGGAGCCTGGAGGGCTATGGTCCATAGGTTCACAAAGAGTCGGACACGACTGAAGTGACTTAGCAACACACACATACAAATATCACATTGACTTAATCAGTATAACTTTAGAAGTCTTGCTTATCTATAGACATGCTCTCAGCCTTGGCCTACAGCTTCAAAAGTGCCTTATTTGTTCTTGAACTTTGGTTCTTCCGCATGATTTTTAGGGTCAGTTCATTAACTTTTATCAAAACTTGTTAGGATACTGGTTGGTATTGCACTGAATATATAAATTATTGGGGGGGGAAACTGACACCTTTATGTTAGGTTCCCTTACAGAAAAATGGTATATACCTCATTAGTTAGATCTTAAGACTTCCAAAAAAGTTTTATTATTTTCTCCATTGTATTCTCATTTTAGTCTGATGTTTTGCCATCTGTTGTCTTACTGACCCTATGAAGACTGGCCCTCCCAGCACTAGCCAGTTCTCAGTGATTAGTAAACTATGCATGGGGGTGCACCTTTTATATATAAACTAAGCAACCCAGAGCCTACTCTCCAATTCCTCTATCTGGCTCTCACACTCCAGGCAAAGCCTCCTGTCCTAATCACCCCAGGACCAGGTATCAGACAACTCACGACAGTCTTACATGCCAGCCTATTGATATTATTCATACTAGCCAATCTGAAGGTTGAATACCCAACCTCAACCATTTCTTCCCACAGAAATCACAGTAAAATCTCTTGTTCATGTTTTTCTTCCTACTCCCTCTGCCTTCTAAATAAACTTCATACTTAAACTTCCCTGTATGATCCCCTCTACATGGCATGTCATGTCTCTTATTTCTAGTAATTTGTGAGTATAAAAACTTCCTTCATGACAGACATTTCCATGTCTGTGTATCTTGCCATACCTGATTAAAACAAATCTTGAGCACATTTTTTTAAATTAAAAATATTTATTTATTTATTTGACTACAACAGGTCTTCATTATGGATGCAGCTTCTTTAGTTGTGGCATCCAACTTCTTGGTTGCAGCATGTGGAGTCTAGTTCCCTGACCAGGGATCAAACTCTGCCTCCTGCATTGAGGGCATGGAGTCTTAGCCACTGGACCACCAGGGAAGTCCCTTGAGCACATTTTTAAACTTCCATTAAGACTATACCTATTCTTCTGTAGATTTTTTTACATTTAACGTATAGTTTCTATTTTAATTTTCCATTGGGTAAAGTGCTCATCTTAAGTGAATGAATTTATATATACATATTGTTTATTCAGCCACTAAGTCATCTCCAACTCTTTGGGACCCATGGACTATAGCATGCCAGGCTCTTCTGTCTTCCACTATCTCCCAGAGTTTGCTCAAATTCATGTCCAATGAGTCAGTGATGCTATCTAACCATGTTATCTTCTGCCGCCCTCTTCTTTTGCCTTCAATCTTTCCCAGCATCAGGGTCTTCTCCAATGAGTTGGCTCTTCAGATCAGGTGGCCAAAGTATTGTAGCTTCAGCTAGTCCTTTCAGTGAATATTCAGGTTTATTTTCTTTAGGATTGATTCACAACTCAAAAGCATCAATTCTTCGTATATACATATGTACCCACATAACTAATATCCAGATCCAATACAGAACATTTCCAGCACCCAAAAAGCTCCCACATCCACCCTCTCAGTCAATACTCTTTATCCAAAAAGGTAAGCACTATCTGGACTTTTAACATCACATTAATTTTGCCTATTCTTGATTTCTTAAGTAAATACCCAGTATTCTTTTGCATCTGGCTTCCTTTGCTTAACATTATATCTGTTATTTATCTCTGTTGTTAAATAGCTATAGTTGATCTTTTTCACTAATGCATATATTTCATAATGTGAATATATTTATTGATTCTACTACTGATGAACACTTAGTAATTATGAATACAGCTACTTTGAGCACCCTGGCATATATCTTTTGATAGATATGGGACTTCGTTTCTGTTGGAATGGATTCTGGATCATAGGGTGACTTAACATTTAAATTTAGAAGACATTGGTAAACAGTTTTCCAAAGTGGTTCTACCAATTTATGCTCCTACTAGAAATATATTAAAATTTCAGTTGCTCTACAACATTAAAAACTTGAATCTGTAAGTCTTTTTCATTTTAGCTACTGTGAGCCATAATGGAAATGTTTCCTCTCATCATCATCATTTTTTAATTAATTTTTTATTGAAGGATAACTGCTTTACAGAATTTTGCTATTTTCTGTCAAACCTCAACATGAATCAGCCTATATGATATAGGTATACATATATCCCCTCCCTTTTGAAACTCCCTCCTGTCTCCCTTCCCACCCCCACCCCTCTAGGTTGATACAGAGCCCATGTTTAAGTTTCTTGAGCCATACAGCAAATTCCCATTGGCTATCTATTTTACATATGGTAATGTGAGTTTCCATGTTACTCTCCATATATCTCACCCTCTCCTCCCCTCTCCCCATGTCAGTAAGTCTATTCTCTAAGTCTGTTTCTCCACTGTTGTCCTGTAAATAAATTCTTCAGTACCATTTTTCTAGACGAAAGAATTGTACACAGAAAATTATAAGACACTAATGAAAGAAATCAAAGATGACATAAGCAGATGGAGGGATATTCCACGTTCCTGGGTAGGAAGAAACAATATTGTGAAAATGACTATACTACCAAACACAATCTACAGATTCAATGGGATCCCTATCAAAATACCAATGGCATTTTTCACAGAACTAGAACAAAAAATTTCACAATTCATATGGAGACACAAAAGACCCTGAATAGCCAGAGTAGTCTTGAGAAAGAAGAATGGAGCTGGAGGAATCAAGCTTTCTTACCCCAGGTTATACTACAAAGCTACAGTCATCAAGACAGTATGGTACTGGCACAAAAACAGAAATATAGACCAATGGAACAAGATAGAAAGCCCAGAAATAAACCCATGCACCTATGGGTACCTTAGTTTTGACAAAGAAGGCAAGAATATACAATGGGGGTAAAGACAGCCTCTTCAATAAATGGTGCTAGGAGAACTGGACAGGTACATGTAAAATAAAATTAGAACACTTTCTAACACCACACACAAAGATAAACTCAAGGTGGATTAAAGACTTACATGTAAGACCAGAAACTATAAAACACTTAGAGGAAAACACAGGCAGAACACTCGATGACATAAAGCAAGATACTCTATGATCCACCTCCTAGAGTAATAGAAATAAAAACAAAAGTAAACAAGTGCGACCTGATTAAACTTAAAAAAGCTTTTGCACAGCAAAGGAAACTATAAGCAAGGTGAAAAGAAAACCCTCAGAATGGGAGAAAATAATAGCAAATGAAACAACTGACAAAGGATTAACTCTCAAAATATACAAGTAGCTCATACAACTCAATACCAGAAAAACAAACAACCCAATCAAAAAGTGGGAAAAGACCTAAACAGACATTTCTCCAAAGAAGAAATACAGATGGCTAACAAACACATGAAAAGATGCTCAACATCGCTCATTATTAGAGAAATGCAAATCAAAACTACAATGACGTATCACCTCATACCGGTCAGAATGGCCCTTATCAAAAAGTCTACAAACAATAAATGCTGAAGAGGGTGTGGAGAAAAGGGAATGCTCTTGCACTGTTGGTGGGAATGTAAATTGATACAGCCACTATGGAAGACGGTATGGAGAGTGCTTAAAAAACTAGGAATAAAACTACCATATGACCCACCAACTCCACTCCTGGGCATATACCCTGAGGAAACCAAAATTGAAAGAGATACATGTATCCCATTGTTCACTGCAGCAATATTTACAATAGCTAGAACATGGAAGCAACCTAGATGTCCATTGACAGCTGAATGGATAAAGAAGTTGTGGTGCATATACACAATGGAATATTATTCAGCCATAAAAGGGAATGCATTTGAGTCAGTTCTAATGAGGTGGATGAACCTAGAACCTATTATACAGAGTGAAGTGAGTCAGAAAGAGAAAGATAAATACCGTATTCTAACACATATATACGGAATCATCATCATCATTTTGAAAATTTTATTTCTTGTGGGGAAATTTCTAACAATTGATTCAATACCTTTAATGGTTAAAAAACTAAGGTTTTCAATTTATTCTTGTTAGTTTTATTAAACTTTATTTTGTTGGAAAATCATTTATTTAAGTTTTCAAATGTATTATCCTAAAATGGTTCACAGTATTGGTCTTATTTCTTAAAACACAGCTAAATTTGTAATTTAGGGGATACTTTTCAATTCCAATATTGGTTTTTGTGGATTAATTTTCCCCTGGATTAATCTTATGTAATGCCCATTATTCTTGGTCACCGTGGAGGGAAAAAAAAATCTGGGTTTTGGGGATTCTCTATTGTTTCATTGTTTTCTATTTATCCATTTCACCCTTTATTATTTAAATACTTCTGTTTTTCTTTTGATGTGCTTTATGTCCTTTTCCTGACTATATAAATTGAATATTTTAGTTCATTCATATACTAATTTTAATACATGCACAGGAGACTAAAAATTTTCTTTTAAGAATATCTTTGGCTACAGCCCACAAGCTGCAATATGAAACATTTTTAATATCAGTTCTAAGTCTTCCAATTTTCATCATAATTTCTTCAATGATCCACGAATAGTGAGAAGGCTGATTTTACATTTTCAAACTACATGGTTTTCAGGGAGGGAGGACCGTGGTGGGGCATAGGGTTGTCATACATAATTTAATTATACTATGGTCTGAGAGGATGATATGTATGACATAAATATTTTTATCTTTGTTAAAATTCATGTTTTCTGGCAGAATAAGGTAACAAAGTATAAATATTCTAGGAGTGTCTAAAAGAATGTGCATTCTCAAATGGTTGGCTACAGGATTCCATACATATATCCACTAGATTAACAGTCACTCAACTCTTCAGCTTCTTACTTTTTTGTTGCTTAATCTAACAATTCTAGTAAATCCGTAAAAGTGTTCCCTGTGTGATTACAGATTTGTTCACTTCTACTTGAAATTTTGTTATTTTCTTTATGTACTTTGGGACAAGATTATTAGATGTAAGTTTAGAATCTTTATAGCTTCCTGCTAAAGTGTTATCTAAACATTACATATATATACACACATGTATGTGTGCGTGCTTAGTCACTTCAGTCGTGTCCAACTCTCTGTGACCCCATGGACTACAGCCAGCCAGGCTCCTGTCCATGGGACTCTCCAGGCAAGAATTCTAGAGTTGGGAGGGGGGATTGAGATGGGGAATATATGTAAATCCATGGCTGATTCATGTCAATGTATGGCAAAAACCACTACAATATTGTAAAGTAATTAGCCTCCAACTAATAAAAGTAAATGGGAAAAAAAAAAAAAAAGAATACTAGAGTGGCTTGCCATTTCCTTCTCCAGTGATAAAGTATGAAGTGAGTGAAGTGAAGTCACTCAGCCGTGTCCGACTCTTTGTGACCCCATGGACTGCAGCCTACCAGGCTCCTCCATCCATGGGATTCTCCAGGCAAGAGTACTGGAGTGGGTTGCCATTTCTTCCTCCATATGTATACATACATACATACATACATACATATATATATATATATATATAAATACAAAAGAGTTCTTTTTAACTCTAGTAATGCTTATTGCACTTAAATCTATTCTGTGATACTAATATATTTTGTTTTCTCCCTAAAATATTTATTTTCATCCCTTTGCATTCATCTTTTCTGTGTCCTTATGTGTTTTTTTAAAAAATATAAAATGTTGCATTTAATTTCTGCTATGCAGCAAAGTGACTCAGTTATACAGATATATATTCTTTTTTCATATTCTTTTCCATTATGGTTGAATCACAGGATATTCAATATAGCTTCCTGTCCTATACAGCAGGACCTTGTTACTTATTCTGTGTCTTTATGTTTTAAGTATATCTCTTATAAACTGTATAAGGCTAAACAATCTCTGCCTTACACTGGCTTTTTAATCCATTATGATTAATTTCTGCCCTCAAAAGTCTTTGCAAAGGTTTTGATATTTCAACTTTAGAATGCCAATATTCATTCTAGTTCTTCAAAAAGTTCCAAGAGTCTTCATATCACATCTCTACCTAAAAATCTGAATTGATGATTTATGCTCCCTAGGTTAAAATACAAATCCTTTGGCATAAAACACAAAGCCATTTACAGTCTGGACCAAGCCTGTCTTTTTCCTTACATCCTACTGTATCTGTCCATTTATAAGTACACAAAATTCCTAGCATTCTTCAGAAAAGATGTTCTTTTGTATTTCTCTGCCTTTGCACATGTTGTCCAGAATGCATGCATCCCTACTTATCCACCTTATTACAGCAAAGTCAATACCCTAACCCTGGACTTCCCTGGTACACCAGTGGATAAGAATCTGCCTTGCAACGTGGGGGACACAGGTTTGACTGATCCCTGGTCCGGGAAGATTTCACGTGCTGGGGAATACCTGGGCCTGTGAGCCACAATTACTGAAGCCCATGCACACAGAGCCTGTTCTCCACAATAAGAGAAGGCATCACAATGAGAAGCTTACGCACCACAACTAGAGAGCAGCCAGCCCCTCTCTCTCCAAAAAGAGAAAGCCCGTGTGAGCAACGAAGAACCAGTACAACCAAAAACAAAAAAAAAATCCCCTTCCATAAAAAATCATCTCTAAGTTCTACAGAGAACTAGTTACTCTTTCTGTACTTTATCTTAGCTATATTATAAGGCCAGTCTTCATGTATTATCTTGTTAAATATCTACATACAAAAAGTTCATCTGAGTAAGTAAAGTCTGATTTTCAGAATATTTGACCACATAGTTTATATTTACAACAGCTACATTGGTTAGTGTTTATTATTTATGAAGCACCTTACAGTTCTTCTTTCACTTATCCTTCATCAAGACAATATCATCTTGACTTAATATGAACAAACTGAGGTTCAAGAAGGTTAAATAGTTTCTTCAAGGTAACAAAGTCATTGAGGGTCATTGAGGCTGGTTTGACTCCAGAACCTAAACATTTTCACTGAGTAATAATGCCTACCAAATATATACTGTAACTTGAACTATACTAACCAAACACTGCTGAGAAAATATTATTCCAAACTCATTTTAATGAAAAAATGACATAGATGGGTTTTGAGCAGTTTTTAGAAATTTAAATGCACATGCAAACAAATATTTATCTATTTATGACAACTTTTCAAAAACACTTTCTTCATAACATTACTTATACCATAGGATGAAATTTTAAAACATATTTTTGTTGCCAAAGATGATAAAAATGCAGATTATGATTTTACCCTGTGTAAAAACTGTTACAATGACATTATATGGTAAAATCTCATTAAACTAAAAAGCTTTTATCTTTATTAGTTTAAAAGTTAATTAACATTCAAAGTTAATAATTATGTGGTCAGTTATCTAGAAAACTTTATCTTAAGATACGGCTTTAAAAAAAAGACATGGCTTATACAAAATAGATATTTTCACATTACTTATCTATTTCTAAAGGAAGACCAAACCACTTTCTTATGAATTTTATTTAAGAAATATGTAGGGCGGAGGAGTAGGACGGGGAGACCACTTTCTCTCCTACAAATTCATCAAAAGAATAACTGAACGCAGAGCAAACTTCGCAAAACAACTTCTGATCGCTAGTTGAGGTCATCAGGCGCCCAGAAAAGCAGCTCATTGTCTTCAAAAGGAGGTAGGACAAAATATAAAAGATAAAAAGTGAGACAAAAGAGCTAAGGACAGAGATCCTTCCCGGGAAGGGAGTCTTAGGCGGCATTGCTTGGGGTAGGGTCTGGGCCTGAGTGCCCTGAGGACAATCGGAGGGAGCTTCTCTGAGTTGCCAACTTGAACTGTGGGAGACCAAAAAAGAGAGAGAAAATAAACCGGTCCGAACACACTGCCGGCCGTACCGAGAAAGTCCAGAGAAGAGCTCGCAGGCTGCGGACTGGCCCAGCCCCGCCGGAGGCAGGAGGCAAGGGGGAGGGGAAGGTCGCCGCGAGACACAGGGCGCAGGCACCCGACCGGCGCGGGCGGGGACTGGGGCTGGGGACGCGAAGGGCAGAAGGTGCGCGCACCCGACTGGCGGCAGCGGAAACTGAGACTGGGTCCGCGGAAGGGAGGGGGCGGGCCACACCTGGGGAGAGTGCGCCCACCAAGCCCCTGGCTGCCTGGACCGCTCTGACGGGGAAGGCACAGAGAGCAGGCGCAGCTTTTCGTTCCGCGCTTTTGTGGAACACTGGAGGGCTGGAACCTCGTGCAGCGCGGGGCGCGCTCCATATAGAACAGCCAGGAGCCTGAGCAGCGCAGAGGGAGAAAGCAGCGCCAGCCCCTCCCGGCAGCGCCAGCCCCTCCCCGCAGAGCGACGGAACTAGCTACCTGAATAAGAGTCCACCTCCGCCCGCCTGTATCAGGGCGGAAATGAGGCCCTGAAGAGACCGTCAAACAGAAGCCAAATAAACAAAGGGAACCGCTTCAGAAGGGACTGGTGCAACAGATTAAAATCCCTGTAGAAAACACCGACTACACCGGAAGGGGCCTGTAGATATCGAGAAGTGTAAGCTGGAACGAGGAGCTATCTGAAACTGAGCCGAACCCACACTGACCGCAACAGCTCCAGAGAAACTCCTAGATATATTTTTACTTTTTTCTCTTTTTTTTTTTTCTTTTTTTATTTTCTCTCTTTTATTTTCCTTTAAAATTCCCTATTACTCCCCCATTACTCCTTAACTTTCACTTCCATAGATTTTTACGATTTTTTTAATTAGGGAAAAAAAAAATTTTTTTTTCTTTTTTTTCTTTTTTTATTCTTTTCTCTTCTATTTTCTATTTTTCTTTTTCTCTTATTTCTTTTAAAGTCCTCTAGTACTCCTCTACTACTCCTTAATTTTCATTTTCAATACACTATAACCTTACAAAAAAAAAAGAATAGAAGCCCTATTTTTAAACCGAAGATTATTCTCTCCCAATCTTGACTCTCTGTTTTCTACCTCAGAACACCTCTATTTCCTCCGTTCCCCTTCTCTTCCCAATCCAATTCTGTGAATCTTTGTAGGTGACTGGGCTACGGAGAACACTCTGGGAACAGACAGCTGCGTAGATCTGTCTCTCTCCTCTTGAGTCCCCCTTTTTCTCCTCCTGCTCATCTCTATCTCCCTCCTCCCTCTCCTCTTCTTCATGTAACTCTGTGAACCTCTCTGGGTGTCCCTAACGGGGGAGAATCTTTTCGCCATTAACCTAGAAGTTTTCTTATGAGGGCTGTATAGTTGGAGAAGTCCTGAGACTACAGGAAGAATAAAACTGAAATCCAGAGGCAGGAGACTTAAGCCCAAAACCTGAGAACACCAGAAAACTCCTGACTACATGAGACTTTAAGTAATAAGTGACCGTCCAAAAGCCTCCATACCTACACTGAAACCAACCACCACCCAAGAGCCAATAAGTTTTAGAGCAAGACATACCACGAAATCCTCCAGCAACGCAGGAACATAGCCCTGAATGTCAACATACAGGCTGCCCAAGGTCACACCTAACACATAGACCCATCTCAAAACTCATTACTGGGCACTCCATTGCTCTCCAAAGAGAAGAAATCAAGTTCCACGCACCAGAACACTGACGCAAGCTTCCCTAACCAGGAAACCTTGACAAGCCAATTGTCTAACCCCACCCACTGGGTAAATCCTCCACAATAAAAAGGAACCACAGACCTCCAGAATACAGAAAGCCCACTCCAGACACAGCAATCTAAACAAGATGAAAAGGCAAAGAAATACCCAACAGGTAAAGGAACATGAAAAATGCCCACCAAGTCAAACAAAAGAGGAGGAGATAGGGAATCTACCTGAAAAAGAATTTAGAATAATGATAATAAAAATGATCCAAAATCTTGAAAACAAAATGGAGTTACAGATAAATAGCCTGGAAACAAAGACTGAAAAGATACAAGAAATGTTTAATAAAGACTTAGAAGAAATAAAAAAGAGTCAATTAAAAATGAATAATGCAATGAATGAGATCAAAAACACTTTGGAGGGAACCAAGAGTAGAATAACGGAGGCAGAAGATAGGATGAATGAGGTAGAAGATAAAATGGTGGAAATAAATGAAGCAGAAAGGAAAAAAGAAAAAAGGATCAAAAGAAATGAGGACAACCTCATGGACCTCTGGGACAATGTGAAACGCCCCAGCATTCGAATCATAGGAGTTCCAGAAGAAGAAGACAAAAAGAAAGGCCATGAGAAAATACTCGAGGAGATAATAGCTGAAAACTTCCCTAAAATGGGGAAGGAAATAGTCACCCAAGTCCAAGAAACCCAGAGAGTCCCAAACAGGATAAACCCAAGGCAAAACACCCCAAGACACATACTAATCAAATTAACAAAGATCAAACACAAAGAACAAATATTAAAAGCAGCAAGGGAGAAACAACAAATAACACACAAAGGGATTCCCATAAGGATAACAGCTGATCTATCAATAGAAACCCTCCAGGCCAGAAGGGAATGGCAGGACGTACTGAAAGTAATGAAAGAGAATAACCTACAACCTAGATTACTGTATCCAGCAAGGATCTCATTCAGATATGAAGGAGAATTCAAAAGCTTTACAGATAAGCAAAAGCTGAGAGAATTCAGCACCACCAAACCAGCTCTTCAACAAATGCTAAAGGATCTTCTCTAGACAGGAAATGCAGAAAAGTTATATAAACGTGAACCCAAAACAACAAAGTAAATGGCAACGGGACCACACCTATCAATAATTACCCTAAATGTAAATGGGTTGAATGCCCCAACCAAAAGACAAAGATTGGCTGAATGGATACAAAAACAAGACCCCTATATATGCTGTCTACAAGAGACCCACCTCAAAACAAGAGACACATACAGACTAAAAGTGAAGGGCTGAAAAAAAATATTTCATGCAAACAGAGACCGAAAGAAAGCAGGAGTTGCAATACTCATATCAGATAAAATAGACTTTCAAATAAAGGATGTGAAGAGAGACAAAGAAGGACACTACATAATGATCAAAGGATCAATCCAAGAAGAAGATATAACAATTATAAATATATATGCACCCAACATAGGAGCACCGCAATATGTATGGCAAACACTAACGAGTATGAAAGAGGAAATTTATAGTAACACAATAATAGTGGGAGACTTTAATACCCCACTCACAACTATGGATAGATCAACTAAACAGAAACTTAACAAGGAAACACAAACCTTAAATGACACAATGGACCAGCTAGACCTAATTGATATCTATAGGACATTTCACCCCAAAACAATCAACTTCACCTTTTTCTCAAGTGCACACGGAACCTTCTCCAGAATAGATCACATCCTGGGCCATAAATCTGGTCTTGGAAAATTCAAAAAAATTGAAATCATTCCAGCCATCTTTTCTGACCACAGTGCAGTAAGATTAGATCTCAATTACAGGAAAAAAATTGTTAAAAATTCAAACATATGGAGGCTAAATAACACGCTTCTGAATAACCAACAAATCATAGAAGAAATCAAAAAAGAAATCAAAATATGTATAGAAATGAATGAAAATGAAAACACAACAACCCAAAACCTATGGGACACTGTAAAAGCAGTGCTAAGGGGAAGGTTCATAGCATTACAGGCTTACATCAAGAAACAAGAAAAAAACCAAATAAATAACCTAACTCTACACCTAAAGCAATTAGAGAAGGAAGAAATGAAGAACCCCAGGGTTAGCAGAAGGAAAGAAATCTTAAAAATCAGGGCAGAAATAAATGCAAAAGAAACTAAAGAGACCATAGCAAAAATCAACAAAGCTAAAAGCTGGTTTTTTGAAAAAATAAACAAAATTGACAAACCATTAGCAAGACTCATTAAGAAACAAAGAGAGAAGAACCAAATTAACAAAATTAGAAATGAAAATGGAGAGATCACAACAGACAACACTGAAATACAAAGGATAAGAGACTACTACCAGCAGCTCTATGCCAATAAAATGGACAACTTGGATGAAATGGACAAATTCTTAGAAAAGTATAACTTTCCAAAACTGAACCAGGAAGAAATAGAAGATCTTAACAGACCCATCACAAGCAAGGAAATTGAAACTGTAATCAAAAATCTTCCAGCAAACAAAAGCCCAGGACGAGATGGCTTCACAGCTGAATTCTACCAAAAATTTAGAGAAGAGCTAACACCTATCTTACTCAAACTCTTCCAGAAAATTGCAGATGAAGGTAAGCTTCCAAACTCATTCTATGAGGCCACCATCACCCTAATTCCAAAACCAGACAAAGATGCCACAAAAAAAGAAAACTACAGGCCAATATCACTGATGAACATAGATGCAGAAATCCTTAACAAAATTCTAGCAAACAGAATCCAAGAACATATTTAAAAAATCATACACCATGACCAAGTGGGCTTTATCCCAGGAATGCAAGGATTCTTTAATATCCGCAAATCAATCAATGTAATACACCACATTAACAAATTGAAAGATAAAAACCATATGATTATCTCAATAGATGCAGAGAAAGCCTTTGACAAAATTCAACATTCATTTATGATTAAAAGTCTCCAAAAAGCAGGAATAGAAGGAACATACCTCAACATAATAAAAGCTATATATGACAAACCCACAGCAAGCATCACCCTCAATGGTGAAAAATTGAAAGCATTTCCCCTGAAATCAGGAACAAGACAAGGGTGCCCACTCTCACCACTACTATTCAACATAGTGTTGGAAGTTTTGGCCACAGCAATCAGAGCAGAAAAAGAAGTAAAAGGAATCCAGATAGGAAAAGAAGAAGTGAAACTCTCACTGTTTGCAGATGACATGATCCTCTACATAGAAAACCCTAAAGACTCTACCAGAAAATTACTAGAGCTAATCAATGAATATAGTAAAGTTGCAGGATATAAAATTAACACACAGAAATCCCTTGCATTCCTATATACTAACAATGAAAAAACAGAAAGAGAAATTAAGGAAACAATACCATTCACCATTGCAACAAAAAGAATAAAATACTTAGGAGTGTATCTACCTAAAGAAACAAAAGACCTATACATAGAAAACTATAAAACACTGATGAAAGAAATCAAAGAGGACACAAACAGATGGAGAAACATACTGTGTTCATGGATTGGAAGAATCAATATTGTCAAAATGGCTATTCTACCCAAAGCAATCTATAGATTCAATGCAATCCCTATCAAGCTACCAACGGTATTTTTCACAGAACTAGACCAAAGAATTTCACAATTTGTATGGAAATACAAAAAACCTCAAATAGCCAAAGTAATCTTGAGAAAGAAGAATGGAACTGGAGGAATCAACCTGCCTGACTTCAGCCTCTACTACAAAGCCACAGTCATCAAGACAGTATGGTACTGGCACAAAGACAGAAATATAGATCAATGGAACAGAATAGAAAGCCCAGAGAAAAATCCACGAACCTATGGACACCTTATCTTTGACAAAGGAGGCAAGGATATACAATGGAAAAAAGACAAGCTCTTTAACAAGTGGTGCTGGGAAAACTGGTCAACCACTTGTAAAACAATGAAACTAGAACACTTTCTAACACCATACACAAAAATAAACTCAAAATGGATTAAAGATCTAAATGTAAGACCAGAAACTATAAAACTCCTAGAGGAAAACATAGGCAAAACACTCTCCGACATAAATCACAGCAAGATCCTCTATGACCCACCTCCCAGAATATTGGAAATAAAAGCAAAACTAAACAAATGGGACCTAATGAAACTTAAAAGCTTTTGCACTACAAAGGAAACTATAAGTAAGGTGAAAAGACAGCCCTCAGATTGGGAGAAAATAATAGCAAATGAAGAAACAGACAAAGGATTAATCTCAAAAATATACAAGCAACTCCTGCAGCTCAATTCCAGAAAAATAAATGACCCAATCAAAATATGGGCCAAAGAACTAAACAGACATTTCTCCAAAGAAGACATACAGATGGCTAACAAACACATGAAAAGATGCTCAACATCACTCATTATCAGAGAAATGCAAATCAAAACCACAATGAGGTACCATTACACGCCAGTCAGGATGGCTGCTATCCAAAAGTCTACAAGCAATAAATGCTGGAGAGGGTGTGGAGAAAAGGGAACCCTCTTACACTGTTGGTGGGAATGCAAACTAGTACAGCCGCTATGGAAAACAGTGTGGAGATTTCTTAAAAAACTGGAAATAGAACTGCCATATGACCCAGCAATCCCACTCCTGGGCATACACACCAAGGAAACCAGATCTGAAAGAGACACGTGCACCCCAATGTTCATCGCAGCACTGTTTATAAGAGCCAGGACATGGAAGCAACCTAGATGCCCATCAGCAGATGAATGGACAAGGAAGCTGTGGTACATATACACCATGGAATATTACTCAGCCGTTAAAAAGAATTCATTTGAATCAGTCCTAATGAGATGGATGAAACTGGAGCCCCTTATACAGAGTGAAGTAAGCCAGAAAGATAAAGAACATTACAGCATACTAACACATATATGTGGAATTTAGAAAGATGGTAACGATAACCCTATATGCAAAACAGAAAAAGAGACACAGAAGTACAGAACAGACTTTTGAACTCTGTGGGAGAAGGTGAGGGTGGGATATTTCAAAAGAACAGCATGTATACTATCTATGGTGAAAGAGATCACCAGCCCAGGTGGGATGCATGAGACAAGTGCTCGGGCCTGGTGCACTGGGAAGACCCAGAGGAATCGGGTGGAGAGCGAGGTGGGAGGGGGGATCGGGATGGGGAATACGTGTAAATCTATGGCTGATTCATATCAATGTATGACAAAACCCACTGAAATGTTGTGAAGTAATTAGCCTCCAACTAATTAAAAAAAAAAAAAAAAAAGAAATATGTAAATGCCATTTCATTGATAGTCATTATCAGGCTTTAAGGAATTAATCCCAATTCAAAATGCCAATAACGTATAAAGTCTACTCATGAAAATTTTCATCAAAAATTTTTAAAGGACAAAAAACATTAAATTTTCCACTGACAAATTTCTGAAATTTTTTTTACTTCAGAAACTATGCAGAATTTTAAATAGGTACTATATTGTTTGTTTTTCCCCTAGAAATACAATTATTTCCTTTAAAAACACCCAGAGGAATCGGGTGGAGAGGGAGGTGGGAGGGGGGATCGGGATTGGGAATACATGTAAATCCATGGCTGATTCATATCAATGTATGACAAAACCCACTGGAAAAAAATAAAAAAAAAAAAAAAAAACAGAAAAAGAAGAAAAAAAAAAAGAACATTGCATAAAAAAAAAAAAAAACAACACATACCTCTTTCCTTGTTTACTTTGTTCAAGTAAGTCCACCTTCAACCTTATACATTCCTCTTGGGACTTCTGCAAACTCTGTTCTTTTTCAATTACCATTTTCTGACTCTGCTCTAATTTATCTTCTGCCTCTCTATAAAATAAAGATACTTTTAAAGGCTATTGAAGAGATTATTTCAGGTATGCAAGAACAGTTCAACGTCAGGAATTCCATTATTTTAAATCACTGAGTTAAGAGAAACAAATATTTAACACGAGGCAGAGAAAAGGTTTATACATCACTAGTGTACTATGAGATTTAACAAGGAATAAAAGGATGCTGCCATCAAATGATAAATGTATCTGAAATAAAAGCTGATATCCTATTTGATAATACCTAGAAGCATTAGGTATATTTCAGAAGATAAGGATGACTATTATCACCACCATATCCAATGATTTTTCTGACACTGCAAAAATGAAAAAGTACCAAGTATAAATTTCAGAAAAGAAAAGACAAAATTCTTTATTTGCTGATAATATTATTAGCTACCTGGAAAATCCCTGGAGAATGAAAATAAAAATCAGAATTTATTAAAGGTATGAGAAACAGTCCAATTACAAAAATAATTATAGTATTATACAAAAAGCAGTACCCTTCCTATATACTAACAATGAACAGAATGAGAACAAATTGGGAATTGCCAGGCAGTTCAGTGGTTAGAACTCTGCACACTCATTCCCAAGGGCCTGAGTTCAATCCCAGGTCAGGGAACTAAGATCTCACATGCCACATGGCTAAAAAAAAAAAGAACAAATTCACAACAACCAAAATATAAAATACCTTAGGAATAAACATAATATATGTATTACTAAGAAAATTACAAAATTGTGATGGTCATGAGAGATGATTTTAGTGTGCATGAGAATCATCTATAGGACTTGTTAAAACATAGACTGCTGGGTCCCAACTCCCAGAGTCTGTGATTCAGAAAGTCTGAGACCAGAACTGAGATTTGCATTTCTTACATGTTTCCAGATTATGCTCATACTGCTGGTCCCAGAATTAATCTTTGAGAATCACTAAAATGGAACAATATGCTATTTAATATGCATGTATTTCTCATGTATTCAAAGCAGAAAAAGAAGACAAATTATAAAGCGCCTGATTCCTTGTATTTCTTTGAATTCCCATCAAAGAAGCGAGCATAACTACATGGGACAATAAGCAAACTAGTTCATATTAATGAAAACATATAATTAAATATCTCAGCTTAGATTTAGTCTTTTTTGGCTGCCATACAACTGCATGTATCCTGCAGCAAAGAATTATGATAAATTGAAAACAGATTCATCAAGTTCTGAGACAGTCTATCTGTGTGTGCATGCTAAGTCACTTCAGTCATGTCTGACTCTTTGCAAACCCATGGGGTGTAGCCTGCCAGGCTCCTCCGTCCATGGGATTTTCCAGGCATGAATACTGAAGTGGGTTGCCATTTCCTTCTCCAGGGATCTTCCTGATGCAGGGATTGAACCTGGGTCTCCTGCACTGCAGGTAGATTCTTTACCATCTAAGCCACCAGGGAAGCCTGGGTGGGGGTCAAAATTTAACAAGATATGTCAAAAATAAAAGTTGAAAATAGTATTTGAAAGCCGTAAGTGGGCTTCTCAGGTGGCTCAGTGGTCAAGAATCCACCCGCAATGCAAGAAACACAGGTTTGATCCCTGTGTGGGGAAGATCCCCTGGGGAAGCAAACAGCAATATACTCCAGTACCCTTGCCTGGGAAATCCCATGGACAGAGGAGCCTGGTGGGTTATAGTTCATGGCATTGCAAAGAGTCAGACAGGACTTAGCAACTAAAGAACAACATGAGATTTCATATGATAAAAACAGACATTGTTAGCAACTTCCCAGGTGAAAATATGGATGAGATTCACGCATTCACATGATGTTACATTCTAATCAATGAAATGTGTTTCTTTTTAAAAAAAAAAAAAAAAAAGCTGTAAATCTTACCTCAAAACTTTATCTTGGGCTGAAACTTCTGCTTCCAAATTTATAATCTGTTCTTCTAAGATTGGTACATTGGCTGCCTGTTTTTGAGCAGATTCAAGCATAGAAACCTAAAACAAAAAACAACTTTCAGAGCACTGTCTTTACAAAATAAATTAATCTATTTGCTCCTTAGTTTCTCTTACCATCTGATGGAAATTCAATAGAACTCCCCAATCAACCTTCAATTATGAAACTCATCTTGTCTATCAACTTACATCGGCATGTCATCATCACAAGCCAGTCTCATGTAAGATCCTCCCATTATCCTCAACTTAGTATCATAACTGGTTAACTACTTAGGGAAAATAAAAGAGAATCTCTACCGACACTAACTAAAAAGATTAATTTCACATAAATCAGAAAATTAAATGTCAAAGATCAAATCATTTAAAATTACATAAAAATACTTATTGACTCTTTTTAAAGCCTAAATTTAGAAAACATGATTATAGAGAAAATCTAGAAAATACGACTTGGACTATGAAGAGTGCAAGATGATGGAAATCAACAACCTAAATGGTGTCTGGAAAAGAACACTAAATATCCCCAGAAAAAGGAAGCATGAGTTATATAGTGCAAGACAGGGGTGAGATCTAGAAGAGAAAACTGGGAACACAGTTCAAGATCTCTTTGATAAGTCCCTCCTTTTCTCATGCTCAGAACACCAGGAGTCAAAAAGAGTCACCAAGAGCCTTCCACTTAAGAAGAGAGAGAGACAGTTTACGAATCTGGAGAAACTGAACAGGAAACATTTGGGACTCTTGAAACATTTTGTGGAATGATGAGCAGAGATGAGGTAGAGTTAAAAAACAAAGAGATCAATACAGAACAGTCAGCTTCTAGCCTCCTATCCCACCTCATCTGGGGCTACCTCACAGGTGAGAAATCAAAGGATTCTTTGCTGCAGAAACTCAAGAACTTCAAAGTAAAAGACCTCATATATGGATACTGAATGGGAGAAGGGACATGGCTCCCAACAAAAGAGCCACCTCCTCAACCATTACCAACAAATGAAGCTCAGTGGAGAGCAAATCTCAACTTTGCAGAGAGAGTTTCCAAACAGCATTTAAGTGCCTTCTCTTAGATACAAATAGCCAGAACACCAACATCTGAGAGGTCAAAACAAAAGTTAAAAGCAACTGGCAGAAGCAAGGCAAATACATACATACATACACACACACACAAATCATTGAGAAAGCAATGAGAGGATATTGCCAATACAAAACAATTACAGAACATGAAAAGTTCTAGAAAATGAAAAATTATGACAGCCAAAATAAAAGATTCAATAGGATGACAACGTTAAGGAAATCTCTGAAAAAGTAACACAGGAAGACAAAGAGATGGAAAATACCAGGCAAAAACTTCAAAGATTTAAAGGACCAATCAGGTTAGGAAAGACAGAAGAAAGAAAACAAAGGGAAGGAAATAATCAAGATTACATAAGAAAAATTTCAGGGACCAAAGGACACAAGATTTCAACCAGAAGAATCTTTACGTAACCAGTACAATAAATACCAAAGGCCTACTCAAAGGTAAATCACTATGAAATTTTAAAACACCGTGGAAAGAAGGAAAATACTAAAAGCTATCATAAATGGAAAAACAAATGAAAAATATACTCTTTGCAACTCCATGTGCCTACCACACTCCTCCATCCATGGGGTTTTCCAGGCAAGAGTACTGGAGTGGATTGCCATTTCCTTCTCCAGAGGATCTTCCCGACCCAGGGACCGAACCTGGATCTCCCGCATTGTAGGCAGACGCTTTACCACCTGAGCTACCAGGGAAATCCTATTATATGCTAGGAAATGTAATTCACAATGGAATTAAACATTCCAGACACACACTAGAGGATATAAGACAAGAAAGCAGTGTCCTAAAACCCCTGAAGGAAAACAATTTTCATTCTAAAATTCAATCAAGTGTTGGGGAGAAATTAAGACATTTCAAACAGGCAAGGAAGCTACTGGAAAATATGCTTCAACTAAAGAAAGAGTAAACGAAAAAAGTCAACATGAGATCCAGGAAACTGTAGACCCAACCTGGAAGAACATCAAAGAGAAGTCCCAGGAAGACAGCTGGACAGCAGGCCTGAAGGGTAGCCCAGAAAGGACAAGATATCAAGCTCCAGAACTATAACTACTATACAGACTTTGCTAAAAGGTAAATTATGAATATGTTGTCCAGTACAAAGGGGAATTTCAGCAAAAGATTTCCAAAAGCAGCACATATGCAACATCAAAGCTGAGACCTGCCCTAGAAAAGGCAACCTCCCTAAAAAATATTTTATTAAGCAATTTAGAAAATGCTGAGATGGGGGACTTTCCTGGTGATCCAATAGTTAAGAATCTACCTTCCAATGCAGGGTACACAGGTTCGAATTCTGATCGGGGAACCAAGATTCCACATGCTGTGAGGCAACTAAGCCCACATGCCACACGTGGAGAGCCCAAGCGCCAGAACTACTGAGCCCATGCTCTTCAAGCAAGAGAAGGACACCCCAATGGAGATCCAGCATCGCCAAAATGAAATAAAATAAAATTCAATAAGCCAAAATACCCCAGTTCTTACAAAAAAGAAAACCTGAGAAGTACATAAAATACAAATATCTTACTGCCATTGGTGTATTTATATGCTCAAAGAAAGGAACAAAATGTTAATAGTTCAGTAGTTATTAGTAAAACTCTTTTAATATCTTTAAGACTTCAAATAATTAAGCCTCTATTACTTTAAAAAGAATCTATAGGGGACTAAAAATTTAAAATATAATAAACAGACACATCAAAAGAAATGGTAAATGCACTGAGAAGGTAAATCTCATGAGAAATCAAGAAAAACAAGATATTTTTGCCTCAAAGAAATTAAAAATTATAGTTTTTTGTTTTTTTTTAATCAGTAGACTATTGAATGTAGAGAGAGTGCAGTAAATGCCTGAAAAAACTCTTTTCGTGTGATTTGACCATTCTGGAAATTGATCCCAGAAATAATCCCAAACACCAAAAGTTTTATGTTCACTACAGCATTTTTCTCCTTAAGCACAATAGTGTACTTTGTTTTGTTTGAAAAGAACAAAAGAAAAATAAAGACCTCCCATAACTGTACTACTTAAAACAATTATGTCTAAAAAACAGTCAAAGGCTCACTATGATGCTCTAATAGTTCCCAGAGTTATAGCACAGCCTTTCTTTCCTTATATACATTATATGTATATATATATACATGTACTAAAATATAAACATATAGACAAATAGGCTCATTTTATAAAAAACAAAACAGATTAGTTACTGTGTGTTTGTTTCTGCCACTAAATATTTCAGGTAAGTTTCTGAGTGCTGACTGTACAGATACCACTCTAAGTGCCTCTACAAATATCATCTAAACTTTACAAAGTCCCATGAAAGGAAAAAAATGTGCATTTTAGTACTCATAAATAGATATGTTTTAGTACTGATATATTAATATATTGTAATACTGATACACTGATATATGCTTTTACCTTAAGTAACAGAAGTAAGCTTGGTAGCAATTAATTATTTGTATGTATATATATATAAGTATATATATGCATTTACCATGCCTCTATTACTGAACTCTTTTGTTTTTTCTAATTTTTTTGTACAATATCAATTATACTGAAAAATAAAGGAAACCACTTAAACAGGAGAGTTATTAACTTATGGTATACTCACATAAGAAAACATTAACGCTACCATAAAAAATGGTTGTTGGAAAAGCTAAGTAAATGCACCAAAAAATGCTTAGACTATATAAGAAGTATAAAACACAGGAAAAAACAAAACTATTCAAATGTGTAATATTCAATTATATGATAAACCAATAAAGTAGTTTCTAGATGGTGGAAACTGGGTTATCTTTCTCCCTTTTCTTTTTTCTATATTTGAAGTTTTCAACAATGAGGATGTATTATTTTAAAGAGGAAGATAAGTAAGCTATATATTTTCTTTGTACAAGAAGCAAAACCACACAAATTGGTAATCTTAAGAATTTTAAAAAGCTCTGACTTATCTAAATGCATAGATTATACTAGTTCCTCTAAATAATTTTCAAATATTAAATTCATATAAAATTGATTCTATAATAGGTTGATATATTACAATAAAAATCATTATATATAACACATTAAGGTAATACAAGGAATATTTTTCCAATTACAAATCTTAAGATGATTCTTTTCTGTTGGCATAGTCACCATTTCAAGAAACATACTTTTGCTCTTGACTGTGTCAATTCAAAGTGGACAGATTCTATTTTAGTCATTAAAGAATGATTCTGTGAAACTAAACAGGCATTCTGTTGCCTAAGTTTATTAAGTTTCTCTCGAAGACTTCTGATTTCCTGATCCACAGGGGTAGAAGATGAAAAAGACATCTGAAAAATGAAAAAGAACAATCTATTTTGAATTACTTCACTAAGTATTATATATAATACAATGAACAATTATCAATAAAATGACTAAGTAGCTCAGAAAAATAGGTGAAGATACTTAGTGTTGGTGAAGATATGTGAGACAATCAGCACTCTCTCCTCAGCAGATGGTGAACAAGTAAGTAAATACATTTGGCTTGTAAAACAGTGGTACACTTTGGAAAACTTCTTGGTATCATCCAGTAAAGTTGAACACGCTAAGACTCAACAGTATTACTCCTGCGTATAAATCTGATAGAAACTTTTGTACTTTTGTACCTGAAGATTATATAAAAATGGTAAGAACTGAAATGCCCACAAACAACAAAACAGATAAATTATTCTTTGCATGCTCAGTTACTTCAGCTGAATCCTACTCTTTGCGACCCTATGAACTGTAACCCGCCAGGCTCTTCTGTACATGGGATTCTCCAGGCAAGAATACTGGAGTGGGTTGCCATGCCCTGCTCCAGGGGATCCTCCCAACCCAAGGATGGAACTCATGTCTCCTGCGGCTTCTGCATTACAGGCAGATTCTTTACTACTGAGCCACTGTTAACTGTACATATATTTCTATTATACTTTTTTGAATATATATTTTATAATAAAGTATTTTAATTTTCATTAGTTGAGGTTTCCAAAACATGATTTAATTTTATTTTTTGAATAAGTAATGTATTTATATAATTCAAAAGTCAGAACTATATAAAAAAAGAATACATACAGAAGTATCATTCCCATGTTTAGTAAATAGGTAACCATCTTTACAAGTTTCTTACTTATAAATTTTTGTATAACACAAATTAGACAGCCAAAAAACAGGAAACTCCTTCTATAGGTGAGTCATTAATTAAGTTAGGATCTTAAATCTAGTCTTCTAGTGCTTCCATATACATACACAAACAATACAAATTACCCATCCCCCACAACAGCTCTTATGCAAAACTACAATAGTAAATATGGTTTTTCACTTCAACAATACATCCTGGCAAACTCTCCACAATCAATTCAGTGAGAAACTCCTTTTTTCTTTTTACCCGCTTAACTGCAGTATTCATTGCATATTTATTCAACCAATACCCTATTACTGGACAACTGAGCTATTTCTAGTCTTTTGTTATGACAAACAAGGCCTCATTTTATACTTATGCAGGTAGCTTTCCAGAAACAGGATTTCCAAGTTAAAGGTAAATGAATTTGTGGTTTTGGTAAATACTACCAAATGTCTTTCCACTGAGATTATGTCACTTTGCATTTCTATGTCATTTTGCATGAGAATGCCTATTTCCCCCTAATATCACCCACAAAATACAGTGCCAAACTCAGGATGCTTAATAATCTGGTAGTGAATTTCTCTTTGTATGACTGAGATTGAACTCTTTTTATTTGTTTTAATTTCCCTTCCCATTCATGCCTTTTGCATATATTTCCACTGGTTTGATGATTTTTCCTTATTTCTAGGAGCTCTTATTATTAAAGAGCTTTCATTTGTCTTTAATAGACATTATCAATAGTTTTCCCCTTTCAATTTGTCATGTAACTTTTGATTTTGCTTAGGGTAAAACACAATGATTTCAATGAAGGCATATATACAATAAAAAGTCAGCAATTTGAACTAGGATACACATCAAATTTTTCAAAAGTACATAAAATTGTAGACAGGGAATTTCAATTCATTTTCTAAAACGCAGGCTCAGATGGCTTCATCAAGCAGGTTCCTTACTAAAAGAAAATCTCTCAACTGCTAGCTTTCTTAAGTGGGAAGAGCAAATTTCTATCAAAAAAGTTTATGATGTATATATGTAAACATAGGTATATATGCATGCTGGCAGTGGGGTAATAAAAAGTGGGAGGAAGATAGAGGAAAAGGAGATAAAAGGGTTGAGTAAGAAAGAGGAGGACACATAGGAAGATAGAGAATACAAGTGAATAAAAAAGAGGAAGAAAGAGTGAGTTTCAGACCAGGACAGATGTCTAACATCATCCACAAAATTTAGATATAATGAATGGAGCACCTGACCCAGGCTAAACAGCAATATACTTCAACCACTTAATAAGCCATGATTACCTATTACGTACATGGTATGGTACTAAAATCAAGGGGGTTACAGAGAAAACAAGATATTTAATTGCAAATAAATATAGAAGTTTTAAAATAGAGTAATACATCAAAATAGCTACTCTCTTATAGACCACTTAAATTCAGAGTCTTTATTAGCACTCTAGTAAAAGACTATGGAAAACATAAATTAGGCATTTGAAGAAAAAACTCAGAGAAAAAGTATTTTCTTTTAAGTTTAAGTTTAAACAGGTCTAAAACTACTTTTAAGTAGGCAGGTCTAAAAATGATAACCTTATCTCTTGGCTTTTTTTGAAAATCAGTACCACTATTGGGCATTTTACAAACTCTTTTATGAGATGAGTAATTCAAAAGTCCGAGATGGCTAGGGTGAGAAAGATCTTCCAAAATGAGTCTTTCAGACCTTGAGAGATTAGGAGCATAATCAGAATTTTCACTTGGACTAACACTAGAAAAAAAAAGAAAAAATACATTTTAGTTCTTGGATACTTTTAAGTATTTACTCTAAATTTCTACATATTAAGTAAGAAAATAGATAAGCACCTGAAATATTGCTGGAAATCAGATTCCAGAAAGGAACCTGAGGCATTTCAATAAAATTTTCAATAAACCATAATTAGTTTTAAAACTAGCAATCTATGTTTCTGGAGCCTCTATTCTAGAGTTACTTAAGATTCAAAAAAACAGTCATAATAAAAGATTAGTTAAGCTTACACATATATTTTATACTGAGTCCTAATATATTAAAGGTCTTAATTTATAAATACTTCTATAATAGTTCTGTTCCTCTTTCTAAACCGAAAGCTATATTCAAAATCATTATTTTTTAAATTATGGAGCATTATTCCCTATTCTGGACACACGAGAAACACAACAAACAATAATGATATTCAAAAATTTTACATTCATCAGTTAAAGTCCTAATTAGAATTCTATACATAATTTTACTCACTCACCTAGATAACTCTTCCCCTAAGTTCTGCAAACTCCATTCTGTTATCTTCAGTTCATGTCTTAAGGAAGCAACATTTGCCAGCAAACTTTCTTCTTCATTTTCTTTATTATAGAAGTCTGATGAACTAGATTCCATTTCTTAAAAAAAGAAATGAATTTCTTGTACCTTGCCTGAAAGAATCTGTGATGTCAGTCAAAATTGTTTCACACTAATAAATCTTAACTCAAGTTATTATTTTTCTATTTCAAATGTTGTGAAATCTTTCATGGTAATTTACAACAAAGCAAAACAGCCAGCAATAATCAATTTCTCTGTAGTGTAAAGCCATAATGGAAAGTTCAACAAAATTTCAATGAATCAGTTTTTCATTTAATCCAGGGACTACTTATTACAATTCCCCTTTTCTAACCATCTTCAATCTTTCTAACAAGTGTGTAAACTGTTTTTATTTCATGTTCAAGATGAAGAAACTAAGAATGAGCCAAATAACTTGCTTGCATGTGCTCATGCTCAATCACGTCTGACTCTTTCCAACCCCATGGACTGTAGGCCGCCGGGTTCCTCTGTTTGTGGAATTTTCCAGACAAGAAATACTGGAGTGGGTTGCCATTTCCTACGCCAAATAACTAAAAGGTCACATAAACTGTAAATGGTGGAACCAGGATTTGAACCTAGGCCATCATGACGCAAAGATCTTTTAATTATGTCACACTGCAGTTTTCTTATTATAAATTAATTTCAATATGAAGTGTTTGAATTTGATCATGTTACAAGCTCTGAACATCTGACAAAATTGGTATCATAACATTCATATCTTCCTAAAGGTAATTTATTACCAAATAAAGGTTATCCCCTTCTCCTATTCACCATGGCGATAAAATTTAAAATGGTATGCTAACATTCACATAACAACCACAGAGATCAAAATGACATTTAGCAGCTTAACTCACAAAAATAAATAAGAAAAGTTTTTGTTTCTTCAACTGATGGGTATCTCAAGGGTTGTGAAATTCTCTACTAAGTAGCTCTTTGCACATTAAAGAATCATGATAAATACATTTTATTGCTAATAATTAATATTCATAATTATTGTGTACTAAGACATGTTATTAATAATACAACTTAAATGAAAGCTTTATAATCTCTACTACTCCATCTTCCTGAATAATCTTTAAATTACATTCCTCTTTCAGATCCCATTTATCTTTGTCATTGAAGCTTCTCTTTGATCACCCTTCTAGAATTCTGACGACATTTCAACCTCCAAAAGGTTAGGAGTCCTGTGTATTATAGTCAGGACTGTGAGGCACTTATAGTAACCCAATATTTTCAGTGACTAAATGATGATTACAAAACTGTTCTTCCTTCTCCTCACCTAGCTAAAATAACAAATTGACTCCACGCTCAAAATTTCTCAGATGTAGGAAGATTAAAAAGAAAACTTTCATCTTACTGGAATAAACTGTGGCACGAAATTATATAAGATACAATGGAATCTTAGTAAAGAAAATATTTCTTTCCTCTTTCCTCTTTTGTTTCCAAAAATTTGTTTCTGCTTAAATGAGAAAACTACCAAACAAAAGTCAATGGTTCAGGTCCCCACTGTTTTTTTCTAACAACTCTAGTTACCTACAGGATGGTGAAGGCTTGAAGAAGGGTAAAGAAAATTTGGGCAAATTCTGACATGCAATTTTGTTTCAACTAAATCAGGTTTATGTAAATTTTAACCCAAGAATTCTCTCACCCTTCTAAAGGATCAATGAAAACGTTTGATATACAAATATATTTTCATTTTCCTAGTGGGCCATTTAATATCCTCAAATAAAGATTTCTCCTCCCTTCAACTTAGTTATAAAAGTCTAGCTTCATCGCCTGTACATACGTGGAAAAGCACATCATGCTTCTTACAGGCCCTGACATCTTTGGGCCTTAATTACAATGCGTTTGCAGGTATACACAGGCACACACATCACACCGAAGAACAAGTGTTCATTATACTCGCTGTATGTAAAAAAGATGGGCTGTAGTCGAAAAGGATTCCGCATTTTGGAAGGCCATTCAAGGCTTTATATAGTACTGTTCTGTATCAAGAATGCTCAATTTGACAGAATTGGTCCTTAGTGCATCTGGAAGCAGTGGAGGAAAACATGAACAACTTCCTTCCCGATTTTTCCTCTACTAAAATACGACCCTGCAGAGCAGCGTGAGCAGCAAGGACGAGGACTAGATTAAACGCATCTGAGGGAACCGAGAGGGAAAGACCTGTACCTCCTCAGGTAGGCCAGTTTCCACCCTCCAAGGGCAGTCGCTCACCACAAGTCGTAGCTGTGAGAGAGACCCACCGACGACAGTGCACGCCGCGCTCTCCTTTGCGTTCGGAAACCTGCGACCCTCTCCCCGGCCCCAAGCGCGGAACGCCAGACACACTATGGGAAACCAGAGAATCCCGGTTGAGCCGAGTTCGAACCGCCGCGGGAACCGTTGGGAACGCACCTCCCCAACCGCAGCCCCGCCCCCCGCGCAGCCTTAGCGTGAATCGACGCCGGACGCGCGGGGCTTGTCGGGGATTGTGGTCTGGGAGCGCGTCCGAGCCTGCCTACCTGGAACTACATTTCCCACAATTGCCACCACGACGCCCATTGGTGTGAGGCCGGCCATGGGAAGCTGCGGAGGTCTGGGTGTCAGGCGGTCCGCGCTGGCTCGGTGCCTGAGGGAACCAAGACCTAGGAGGGTGTGGAAAAGGACTGCTGGCTCCGCCTTCAGTCCTTACGCTTTGTAGACAGGCGTTTCCCTCTCTGAGAAACGCCCCTCCGCCCAGGCCTTCACTTGGAGCTTTTTCAGGCTCCTGATTTGCCTGCCAACCACGAGGAGTCCTGGAAGGAAAAGCGGAGCATAAGCGCCGATAACCCACGCCTCTCAACGCCTTTCCCAGCCCGAGATCGCCCAGGCAGGGATGGGCGATAAGATCCGGCTACCCTTCCCCGTGGTCCTCTTGGCCGCTCTGCTGCTGCCTAGGGCGGCCGGCTTCACTCCCTCCTTAGACAGCGACTTCACGTTCACACTTCCGGCGGGCCAGAAGGAGTGTTTCTACCAGCCCATGCCCCTGAAGGCCTCGCTGGAGATCGAGTACCAAGTAAGTGTAGTTGTTGAGCCAGCCTCCTACCTTTAGCCTAACTGCACGTCGTCGCCTCTCACCCGCTGAGAAAGTTTTTTGGGGACCGCCCGGCCGCTAAAGAGGCGAGGGCCGCCCGGAAGCCGGGCAGCTGCGCGCCGGCTCTCGAGACGCTGCTCTCCAGGGGCTGGGGACTAGAAGTTAGGCGGGATCTGGAATTGACTACCTGCCCTCTCCCCTTTCCTCAGGTGGGAAAGAGGCCAGCTCTGGTGATGTCGGTGGGTTTTCTCTTTGTTTAATGATTCGTCCATGTCTTTTTAGCCACTACGCGCGCAAGTACCGGAAATCTCACAATTCAGGCCTAATACACGTTCTGTTTAATCACTGGACAAAATGACAGTTTCTTTAATCACCGCCCCCAACCCTCACTTAATTTAGGTATTATAAATCCATACTGTTACTTCTTCAGTTAAGGATTTTTGAATTGTGACCATGCGATTATCACTAAATCCTATTTTGGAATATTTTGAAAGAGGCTATTGGTGTGTTTAATGGTGAATTTCCTTCCCAGTTGTATGTGTGTGTCTGTCTGTGCGTGTGTTCAGGCGTTAAGTTTGTCTCTGACTCTGCGACCCCATGGACTGTAGCCCACCAGGCTTCTCAGTCCGTGAGATTTCCCAGGCAAGAGTACTGGAGTGGGTTGCCATTTCCTTCTCCAGGGGATCTTCCCGGCCCAGGGATCGAACCTACATCTCCTGCCTTGGCACGCTAATTCTTTACCACTGAGCCAACAGGGAAGCCCTCTTAGTTATATACCCAAATAAGATATAATTGTATATTGAAGCTCTGTAATCTTTTCTTCAGCATTCTAAGCATTTCTCCCATATTATTATTTTATTTTTAATAAGCAAGATGTTATAGGGAATTGCCTTAATTTATGTAGTCACTCTGGTAGAGGGTAATTTCTTAGAAGAAATCGTTAGCTCCAGTACGGCAAATTTCGATGTTTCTAGGTAACACTGCAAAAAAAAGAAAAATGCCTTGATGTGGTTCATCTTTCAACTTTTTTCACGTTACCTAATTTTTAATCAGATGTTCATTTTTTATAGTTGATGTAGAGAATCTTTTTCAATAACAGGTCCTGTCACATTTAGAGCAAAATAAAGTTATTTAGAATTTTCATCTGAAGAAACTTTAGAATTAGATTATTTATAGATGAATACGGCTTCCCTGGTGGCTCAGACTACAAAGAATCTGCCGGCAATGTGAGAGACCTGGGTTTAATGTCTCGGTTGGGAAGATCCCCTGGAGGAAGGCAGGACAACCCACGCTAGTGTTCTTGCTTGGAGAATCCTCTTGGACAGAGGAGCCTGGAGGGCTGCAGTCCATGGGGTCGCGAAGAGTCGGACACGACTGAGCAACTAAGCAGCAGCAGCAGGGATGCATAAGGTAAGCATAAAGTGTCTAAAATTACAGTTAGTGAGCCAAGCTGAGGCAGGAACTCAGCATTTCCTGATTTCCAGTTCAGTTCAAAAGTTAATTTACTGAAGATTTACCATGTGCCAGTAATGCTTGGCGGCGAGGACATAGAGGAGGGGACAAACAAAAGAAAGAGCCCTTTTCAGGGATTTTAATATTTAAAGGTTACTGGCTTATGAACAGGGGCTTTGCAGGTAGAAGAGCGGTAAAGAATCTGCCTGCCAATGCAGGAGACTCAGAAGAGGCAAGTTGGATCCCTGGGTCAGGAAGATCCCCTGGAGGAGGAAATGGCAACCCACTCCAGTGTTCTTGCCTGGAAAATAAAGTATGGTTATATGCTGTTGGAGAAGGACTTCTCCGGGTTTTCAGAAAAGAATTCCTTGAGAAAATAAATAGGAACCCAGAAAGATGCTTAGGTGAAACAGGAATGCAGGGAAGAAGGGGCATTCTAGGAAAAGGAACAAAATGAATAGGCATTTCTGAAAATGCAGTGTTAGTGTTCTAGTAGTGGGCAATATGTACTGGGCACTACAAGTGCTGAGCTTAAGGGCTGGACCTCTTAAGACTATAAAGTCTAGGTGAGAACAGAAGAAAAAGAGATTGGAGAGGTCAGGAGGCTGGATCATGAATCTTAGCTTGTGTGCTATGCTGAGTAGCTTTGACCTTTGTCTGTATAAGGGCTACTGAAGATTAAGCAATGTGGTAACAGTCGAAAATGTTTTACAGTGTGGAATATGGATTTAAGGAGGGCAAAATTAGAGGTAAGGAAACCAACTACAGGGTTAGAAAATGTTTTACAGTGTGGAATATGGATTTAAGGAGGGCAAAATTAGAGGTAAGGAAACCAACTACAGGGTTAGAAAATGTTTTACAGTGTGGAATATGGATTTAAGGAGGGCAAAATTAGAGGTAAGGAAATCAACTACAGGGTTAGAAAAAGAGTCTAGATAAGGAAACAAGTTTTATTGTTCAAGATTCATCAGTATTTACCCAGGTATTAGGAAAGAAATTGGGACTTCTGTGGCAGTCCAGTGGATATGACTTCACACTTCCACTGCAGTGGACTTGTGTTCGATCCCTGGTCATGGAACTAAGATGCCAGCATGGCCTAAAAAAAATAAATACAGGTAAACTACTGACCTCTTAGGCTTAACAGCTCCAACTGTAGAGAAAAAAAATGCCTAGGTTGAAATCTTGACTCTGGCACTTACAACCTCTGTGATCTTGAGCAAGTTACTTAACCCCACACTTGTAAAATATTGACAATAATAGTAAGAGTTGATTTGTTTCGTTTTTTAAAATTTTTTTCCATTTATTTTTATTAGTTGGAGGCTAATTACTTTACAGTATTGTAGTGGTTTTTGCCATACATTGACATGAATCAGCCATGGATTTACATGTGTTCCCTATCCCGATCTCCCCTCCTGCCTCCCTCTCCATCCCATCTCCCTGGGTCTTCCCAGTGCACCAGGCCTGAGCACTTGTCTCATGCATCCAGCCTGGGCTGGTGATCTGTTTCACCCTTGATAGTATACTTGTTTCAATGCTGTTCTCTCAGAACATCCCACCCTTGCCTTCTCCCACAGAGTCTAAAAGTCTGTTCTGTACATCTGTGTCTCTTTTTCTGTCTTGCATATAGGGTTATCGTTACCATCTTTTTAAATTCCATATATATGCGTTAGTATACTGTATTGGTGTTTATCTTTCTGGCTTACTTCAGTCTGTATAATAGGCTCCAGTTTCATCCAGTAAGAGTTGATTTGAAACAGTTAAAAAGTGTTCATGTACCACCCCAAACAGATAGTAAATATTCAATATTGTTAGCTTTTTTATGTTTACATTTTTAGAGTTTTATATATAGTGGGTTAGCTTTATATTAGTACTTGGCATCTTTAATCACTCAGAAAGATTGTTCCCTTAAAGCATTCTGTCTAAACTGTTTTGATTAAGGAAAGAATTAAAATCATTTGGTGTCTGTGGTCCTAGACAATGTTGCGAGGGTTTGTAGGGTAGAAATCTTCAACCCTTTACATTTTCCAACTCTGTGATTAATTTTCCAATAACTACAAGCTACTGGGTTTTGTCTTCATTCTAGACATTGCCCTTGGCTAACTGTGACATATTAAAAATTTTAACCATTTCACACTTTTCAGGTTTAAGAGGACACTTTTAGGGTAACTGACCAGTTCCATTATATATTAAGTTCTTGGAATTTTTAAATGTCAATACATATATATCTTATGAGTAAAATAAATCATTCATTTAAATTTTTTATTATTGAGTGCTTAGTTTCTATAAGCTTTACTGCAGAAACATTGGTGAGTATAAGTATACTCTGTGTACTCATGCAATCTAGTAAGGGGATAGAGGTTAATCAAATTAATACAAGTTCAGTTCAGTTCAGTTGCTCATTCCTGTCTGACTCTTTGCAACCCTATGGACTGCAGCACGCCAGGCCTCCCTGTCCATCACCCTGCAAGTCCAGGGTTTACCCAAACTCATGTCCATTGAGTTGGTGATGCCATATAACCATCTTATCCTCTGTCTCCCCTTCTCCTCCTACCTTCAATCTTTCCCAACATCGGGGTCTTTTCAAATGAGCAGCTCTTTGCATCAGGTGACCAAAATATTGGAGTTTCAGCTTCAACATCAGTCCTTCCAATGAACACCCAGGACTGATTTCCTTTAGGATGGACTGGTTGGATCTCCTTGCAGTCCAAGGGATTCTCAAGAGTTCTCCAGCACCACAGTTCAAAAGCATCAATTCTTTGGTACTCAGCTTTCTTTATAGTCCAACTTTCACATCCATACATGACCACTGGAAAAACCATAGCCTTGACTAGATGGACCTTTGTTGACAAAGTAATGTCTCTGCTTTTTTATATGCTGTCTAGGTTGGTCATAACTTTCCTTTCAAGGAGTAAGCGTCTTTTAATTTCATGGCTGCAATCACCATCTGCAGTGATTTTGGAGCCCCCAAAAATAAAGTCAGTCACTGTTTCCCCATCTATTTGCCATGTAGAAATGGGACCGGATGCCATGATCTTAGTTTTCTGAATGTTGAGCTTTAAGCCAACTTTTTCACTTTCCTCCTTCACTTTCATCAAGAGGCTCTTTAGTTCTTCACTTTCTGCCATAAGGGTGGTGTCATCTGCATATCTGAGGTTATTGATATTTCTCCCAACAGTCTTGATTCCAGCTTGTGCTTCCTCCAGCCCAGCGTTTCTCATGATGTACTCTGCATATAAGTTAAATAAGCAGGAAGACAATATACAGCCCTGACGTACTCCTTTTCCTATTTGGAACCACTCTGTTGTTCCATGTCCAGTTCTAACTGCTGCTTCCTGACCTGCCTACAGGTTTCTCAAGAGGCTTGTCAGGTGGTCTGGTATTCCCATCTCCTTCAGAATTTTCCACAGTTTGTTGTGATCCACGCAGTCAAAGGCTTTGGCATAGTCAATAAAGCAGAAATAGATGTTTTTCTGGAACTCTCTTGCTTTTTTGATGATCCAGAGAATGTTGGCAATTTGATCTCTGGTTCCTCTGCCTTTCCTAAACTAGCTTGAACATCTGGAAGTTCACAGTTCATCTACTGTTGACGCCTGGCTTAGAGAATTTTGAGCATTACTTTACTAGCATGTGAGATGAGTGCAATTGTGCGCTAGTTTGAGCTTTCTTTGACATTTCCTTTCTTTGGAATTGGAATGAAAGCTGACCTTTTCCCAGTCCTGTGGCCACTGCTGAGTTTTCCAAATTTGCTGACATATTGAGTGCAGCACTTTCACAGCGTCATCTTTTAGGATTTGAAATAGATCAACTGGAATTCCATCACCTCCACTAGCTTTGTTTGTAGCAATACTTCCTAAGGCCCACTTGACTTCACATTCCAGGATGTCTGGCTCTAGGTGAGTGATCACACCATCGTGATTATCTGGATTGTGAAGATATTTTTTGTATAGTTCTTCTGTGTATTCTTGCCACCTCTTCTTAATATCTTCTGCTTCTGTTAGGTCCATACCATTTCCGTCCTTAATCAAACCCATCTTTGCATGAAATGTTCCCTTGGTATCTCTAATTTTCTTGAAGAGATCTCTAGTCTTTCCCATTCTATTGTTTTCCTCTATTTCTTTGCACTGAGCGCTGAGGTAGGCTTTCTTATCTCTCCTTGCTATTCTTTGGAACTCTGCATTCAAATTGATATATCTTTCCTTTTCTCCTTTGCTTTTCACTTCTCTTCTTTTCACAGCTATTTATAAGGCCTCCTCAGACAGCCATTTTGCTTTTTTGCGTTTCTTTTTCTTGGGGATGGTCTTGATCCCTTTCTCCTGTACAGTGTCACAAACCTCCGTCCATAGTTCATCAGGCACTCTATCGGATCTAGTCCCTTAAATCTATTTGTCACTTCCACTGTATAATCATAAGGGATTTCATTTAGATCATACCTGAATGGTCTAGTAGTTTTCCCTACTTTCTTTAAGTCTGAATTTGGCAATAAGGAGTTCATGATCTGAGCCACAGTCAGTTCTCAGTCTTGTTTTTGCCTACTGTATAGAGTTTCTCCATCTCTGGCTGCAAAGAATATAATCAATCTGATTCCTGTTGCTATGAAGCTAACTGCATAAGCTATGAGAATGTTTAATAGAAGGACTTGATTTTATCTGGGAATTGAAAGAAGACATCCTAGAAGTAGAGTTCAGATCTGTGAAGAATCAGGCTTACTGGCAATAAGGGGGTGGAAGGTGACAGGTAAAAAGAACAGCATGTGGCAATCCAAGGCTTTGAGGCAGAAGACTGAAGAATACCTTTGAGGGGCTGAAAGACTATGACAGACAGGGGAAAGTGGGACTCATTCATCCTGATCCATTGAAATCATTAGGAAGTTTAGTTTAGATTTATGGTATTGTTTATTTTAAATAGGTATTTTGTATATTTTAAAATTAGCGTCTATATTTTTAAATGCCATTTAAGCCTGCCAATATCTTTTGCTTTACTGAAGTCTATGCTTAGTTTTGTCATATCACTTATTTTTTTATTTAATGGATATGATTTTGGGGTTTTAGAGGAGAAACTTGAGTAATTTTAGAATGTTTTGAGTCCTTAGGTATCAGAAAATGGTTTTATCTTTTGCTTTCTCTTCACTAATATAATTATTTTACTTGGGAACATTGACTACATAACTCCCTTGTGATTTTTACATCTAGTGTATGTGCAAGAATGCTGATGCCATCCCTGTTCCTGTTATTTTATAGTTCTCTACTACTACTTCAGTTTCTAGGTGGTTCTCTTCAAATCCTTTGGAAAAAGTCAGTAGGATGCTTATTAGGTGGTTATTTGAAATCTTTAACTCTGTCCTTCATAAAGGTCTTACCATTTCCTGCATGCTTCTTATCTATACTTTTTTGCTTTGTTCTGAGAATTCCTTGGCTCCTTTTCTCTGATTTTTAGATTCCATCCATGTCTATTCTGCTGTTGTTAAGGCTTTATTCATTAGAGCTTTATTTGGGCAGTCATATTTTGGGTTTTTCTAAGAATTTTTCATATCAGCATCTTTCTTAATCTTTTATCAATTTTTACATTCTTAAATTTCTCTGAGGATATATATTACATTTATGTGAGAAAACATATTTTTAAATCTGTTTACATTATTTTCCAAAATTTGATCCTCTGAGAAAAGCTAATAACATGAAAAAGAGGGCATTAGTTTCAGCAAATATTTGGTGTTTCTGTTTTTAGAATTTTGAGATTAATAGATATTGGTAGCTAGATGTATTCATTGCTCAGTGGAATATCTCTAGAAATTTCTTACTCTTCAAATCTGTTAACAGGTTTCCTAGATTTCTAGTATTGTTATGGATTATATTGCTATCTTTCCTTCATTTCACTGGGATTTAAAGAGGAAAAAGAATTGTGTATATTTAGCTAGCCACTTGAAACCAGTCTGTTGGTCAGTGAGTAGAGCACAAGAATAGGTAATCTATTATTCCATTAAAGCCATGAAAAAAAGAAAATGGAGTTATATAAGAAAATGAATAGCCTTTGAAGTTAGATTGCTAAATTCACATTTTGACCACACCACTTATTTACCATCTCCCCTTAGGCAACCTTCTGTGTGCCTGTTTTTTGAGGGTTTTTTAAATTTTCTTGAGGGAGGGGTGTTTTTGTTGTTTTGGCTAAAATGAAAACAATAGAACATACCTTTTAGAGTTGTGAGAAATAAATTAATCCACATAAAGCACTTAAAACAATGTGTGGCATAAACTATAATTATTAGCTGCCATCATCATCATCAGGACATTTTGAAATTGTAAAGGAACAAGCTGAATTATTTGGCCAGTAAGTAAATAGCCTACTTGGAATACATAATTCATACTGGGAAATAATAGGTGATGTGTTGAAAAAGTCAGTTGCAATCAGATCATAAATGTCTTGAGTTACAGGCTGAGAAGTAGCTAATACTGAGGAGGAAACAAACTCAGAAAAGTTACACAGCAAACCCTAAATTGCCAAAGGAAAAGGGTCTACAAATTGAACTCCTTTCTGTGTTTCTTTCTAATCCATAGGGCTTCTCGATGAAGGTACTGTATATAGGGAGATTATTTCAGTAATACTCATACAACCTAAATTTAAGTATGGCAGCAGGAAATGGCAAGAAAGGGACAAGTTCCAAAACTGAATGGAATGGAAAAACATGGTCTTTCCTTTCTAGCTCTAACATGAGTGTGTTGACCTTCTTACCCTTGTTAAGGTTTAGAAATAAAATCTTTTCATCATATGGTCACTTTTTATTTTCAGCATTTGTAAAATGTGCTCCTCTCTTCTTTGTCTTTCTGCAGGTTTTAGATGGAGCAGGATTAGATATTGATTTCCATCTTGCTTCTCCAGAAGGAAAAACCTTAGTTTTTGAACAAAGAAAATCAGATGGAGTTCACACGTAAGTAATCTCTTAGTTGGGTTCCATGATCTGAATACCAGTAGGAACAGGGAAATTCAGCACATTTGATACCAAGTATTAGCATTAAATGATTCCATATGAACATTTTAAACAGTCCTTTTTGGTGATCTATCTTAAACTAAAATATCATCAGTTCATCTTTTATCTTTTTGTTTAGACATTTTCTTTTGATCTTGACTGAGTTTTTGCTTTGCTGTGGTTAATGAGATGAGTATTCCACAGGTACTGCATTCAGTCTACTGAGGCACTTTAAAACCTGCCTTTCTGGCCACCACAGGCTTTTTCTGTTATAAGTTACTATTCCAGGTATATATCTTAAACTGCTGGCTATATCATTTTTGCCAGTAGTTTTCTTAAAACAACAGTACAGTGATACATCTTTGCGTGTCTATGTAAATTTTTATTTCCTTCAAATGTCACTCTTTTTAGATAATTAGAAGACCTGAAAGTAACAGATCTGACCACAGGAAACCCTATAGAAAATGCTTTTTATAATTTTATACTGAAATAAAATATAAAAGTTTAGAATTTGATAAAAGGCCATATATTGTATCTCATTTCTCTTTTTTCATCTCACCAGTGTTTCTGTTTCATTGTATTATTTTACTGTAGCACTTTGTTTACTCAGTATTGTTACTGTGTTTAAACTGTGAGTATTAAAAAAAATAAAATAAACTGAGCATATAGGAATAAGAAAGTCAGATATGGAGTGTCCAATATTTGCCATAAACTAGACTTTTCATTTTATATGCTTTTAAATTAATCATTCCAACCCACTGTGAGAGACAGATTATTTGATTCTCCAATTCCCATTTTACAGACAAGGAGGCTTAGAGAAGTTAAATAAGACTGCAGGGATATACATTTATTAGGAGGAAGCAGAATGAACCAAAATTTTTGCTTCTACTATACAATGCTGAGAACATCTCTAGCACATAGCACTATGTAAGTACTAGCTGCTTATAATCACTGGTCTTTGTTAACCAAAGTACCTGGCATATAATTGTTACTCAGTAAATATGAATACATGTATGAGTGAACGAGGTGGGAAAATGTCTCAACCATAGTTTTCTAAGATACTCATTTTAGTGTGCTTTCGAAAATGCCATTTTACCTATGCAGAGTTCTAAAAAAAAACTGCATAAACTACTGATAAATAAAATCAGAAGTGGTAACTTTAAGTCAGTTAAGGTGGCTATAGCAGAATTAACTATGCTTTCTCTTTGATAGGTATATGAACAAGAACTAAAAATGAAGTTCATCTTTAAATTTCAGAATATAGAAAATGTATAGAATTTGTCGATATTAATTACTCTTCCATTTTCTGCTTTCATTTAGAGATTGGGGGGGAAAGGTATGTTACTGCTTTCTTAAAAAGAATTGTTGTTCACTCGCTAAGTTGTGTCCAACTCTTTGTGACCAGGCTCCTCTGTCCTCTACTATCTCGCAGAGTTTGCTCAGATTCATGGCCATTGAGTCAATGATGCCATCTAACCGTGCCATCCTCTGCTGCTCCCTTCTTTTGCCTTCAATCTTTCCCAGCATCAGGGTCTTTTCCAGCGAGTCAGCTCTTCACATCAGGTGGCCAAAGTATTGGCGCTTCAGCATCAGTCCTTCCAATCAGTTTTCACGGTTTATTTCCTTTAGGATTGACTGGTTTGAGCTCCTTGCAGTCCAGGGGACTCTCAAGAGTCTTCTCCAGCACCACAGTTTGAAAGCATCAATTCTTTGACATTCAAGCCTTCATTATGGTACAACTCTCACATCCGTACAGGACTACTGGAAAAACCATAGCTTTGACTATACAAACCTTTGTTAGCAAAGTGATGTCTCTGCTTTTTAATATGCTGTCTAGGTTTGTCATAGCTTTCCTTCCAAGAAGCAAGTGTATTTTAATTTCATGGTAGCAGTCACCATTTGCAGTGCTTTTGGAGCCAACATAGTTAAAATCTGTCACTGTTTCTTTCCAACTTTTTCCCCATCTCTTTGCCATGAAGTAATGGCCTGGATGCCATGATCTTAGTTTTATGAATACAGAGTTTTAAGCCAGCTTTTTCACTCTCCTCTTTCACCTTCATCAAGAGACCCTTTAGTTCCTCTTCACTTTCTTTCATCTGAAGAGTGGTATCATCTGCATATCTGAGGTTTATATTTCTCTTGGCAATCTTGATTCCAGCTTTGTGATTCATCCTGCCTGGCATTTCACATGATGTACTCTGCTTAAAAGTTAAATAAGCAGGGTGACAATATATAGTCTTGTCATACTCCTTTCCCAATATTGAACCCATCACTTGTTCTGTGTCTGGTTCTAACTATTGTTTCTTGACTCACATACAAGTTTCTCAGGAGACTGGTAAGGTGGTCTGATACTCCTAGCTTTTTAAGAAATTTCCACAGTTTGTTGTGATCCATACAGTCAAAGGCTTTAGCATAGTCAATGAAGCAGAAGCAGATGTTTTTCTGTAATTCTCTTGATATCTCTATGATCCAACAATATTAGCAATTTGATCTCTGGTTCCTCTGCCTCTTTGAAACCCAGCTTGTACATCTGGAATTTCTCAGTTCACATACTGCTGAAGCCTAGCTTGAAGGATTTTGAGCATAAATTTACTGGCATGTAAAATGAGTGCAACTGTACAGTAGTTTGGCATCGCCCTCTAAATTGGAATGAAAAAACTGACCTTTTTCAGTCATGTGGCCCCTGCTGAGTTTTCCAAGTTTGCTGACATATTGAGTGCGGCACTTTAACATCATTATCTTTTAGGATTTTAAATAGCTCAGGTGAAATTTTATCACCTCCACTAGCTTTGTAGTAATGATTCCTAGGGCCCACTTGACTTCACACTGCAGCATGTCTAGCTCTAGGTGAGTGACCACATAAAATTGTCTCTCATTAAACAACCGGGGGAAAAAAATGAGTTTATAAGTGTTCTTTTGATATGCCAGGTTCTAAGCACTTTACATGTATTAATTTTTTTTATTCTTCCCTATAGTCCTTACTATCATCTTACCAAGGAAGGAATTGAGGCATGGAGCAGTTAAGTAAATTGCTGCAGGTTACACAGCTAATGAACAGCAAAGCCAGGATTTAAAACGAGTCAGCCACTCACTCTTAATCACTATACCAAATTTACAAATCTACTTTCTAAAAGCTAAAATGAAGATTTCCTCTTTAGCTATATTAACTTTTCAAAAAATTAGTTAATGTTTGGTTGTGCTGGGTCTTCATTGCTGTGCACTGGCTTTCGCTAATTGTGGGCTCCTCTTGGTTGCCGAGCTCGGGCTTCTTTCTCATCGCAGTAGCTTCTCTTGTCGCGAAGCACAGGCTCTCTAGCGTGCAGGCTCGGTAGTTGTGGTGCACAAGCTTAGGTGCTACAGGGCATGTGAAATCTTCCCAGACCAGGGACTGAACCCAGGTGCCCTACATTAGTAGGTGGATTCTAAACCACTGGACTACTAGGGAAGTCCCTTAACTTTTTAAAGGCAATTAAAATCTATTATGCCACTGAAATAGTTTTTTCTTAAATTAAACCTTTGAAACAAATACTGTCCTTACAGAAAGCAAGGTTAGTAAAAAATGTCTCCAGACAGAGCCTTAAACAGCTTAAGTAATACCTATTTGTCCAGCACTGTCATATGTATCATTTTTCTAGACTACTAAATTAGTTATTACCCTAACTCATACCAGAACTTAAGTCTTCCCCCAAAATTCAAAGATTAACAGAGATAAAATGTATAAAAGTGTGTAAATTATGAAGGGATATATAAGTATTAGAGAAGGAAATGGCAGCCCACTCTAGAAATCTTGCCTGGGAAATCCCAGGGACAGAGCCTGGTGGGCTGCAGTCCATTGGGTCACAAAAGTGTTGGACACAAGTGATTGTGCACACAGAAGTTTTGACTAGAGAAGGGAATGGCAACCCACTCCAGTATTCTTGCCTGGACAATCCCATGGACAGAGGAGCCTGATGGGCTACAGTCCATGGGATCACAGAGTCAGATGCAACTGAGCACGCATGCCTACAAGTAGTGGCTGTTTTTATTTATAGTATATATACTAAAATCCAGTCACATTGCTAGGTAGTCATCTCTTATGCTTAAACACAGTAAATTACAAATGGGGGGAAGAAAAACAAGACTGGCTTAAAAGATGAAGATCATAGAAGGCGATAGAAGATTAAAGCAAGGCACCTCAGAAATTGAAGATCAAACGTATAACATCCACAAGAGAGCCAATGGCATCGTTTGGCCTGTGTAGGCCTCCTCTTACCATATGACTTGTGGATCAAGTAATCAGTCACTTAGAAGTCCTCCGATCACAACTATTTGCTAGCAGTTTGTAGCACTGTTCCTGCATGTTTTGTGTACCTTCCAAGAGGTCATCCTTCTTGTGATATGCCCAAGAAAACCCAATGAGAGAAAATTAAAATACTAATACTAAAGAATAAGATTTTGTCAGGATCAGTGATGCCATTAATCAGAATATAGTGGAAATTTTACCTTGGAAAATGCCCCACATCTAGGTTATATTACATAATAGTCACAACATTTTTCTTTTGTTCCTTTTAATATTGTTCCCCTATGTCCATACCAGTGTTTGCTTTAGACTCCTTCAAAGGTTAACTGTGTCTCCAAAGACAAAGGTATGTCATAATTAAGGACACTGCAAAGAATACAGAAGGCTTCTAGCAGTATTGTAGAAAGATCAATTAATACCAAAGGTCAAAAGTTCAAGCTTCTCTATGCTTAGAACAGGCTATGTGATCATGGGCAAGAAACATATCTATGTGAACCTTATTTTACTTGCCTTGAAAAGGTCAGTTATGCTTACTTTCAAATATGGTAAGGATTAAAAACGATGTGTGAAAGCAGTGTGTAAATTATGAAGAGGTATATAAATACTGGCTATTTTTATTAATGGTGATATATGCTAAAATCAAATCACATTGCTGAGTATTTACATGTTATACCTAAACAAACCTAGGTCAGAAATAAAGGATGAGGGGAGAGATGGAGATGGCTTAAAAGATGAAAATCACATGTTGTTCAGAAGGCTGTAGAAAATGAGGTAATCTGCCCCAAAATTTAAGCGATCCAGCATATTGGATAAGGAAACTTCGAATTTAGACCAACCTTCATGAATAGTCACAACAAAACCTAAAACAGTTTGAACTTTGTTGTTTTTGTGGCCAGCAGTAGTAAATGTCATTAGCCTGTGTACAAGTTTGTTAAAACTTCTCTCCACAAAAAATTAGAAAACTATTTTGCTAAATTAACTGTGCCTAGGACAATTATCTTTAATGTGAAGATCAAGATCATTTAAGTTATGAGTGGCATTTATTCAGTAAAGGTAATGCCACCATGAGTAATCCTCTCATTCTTCACCACTGAACTCATTCCTAATCTTTGTAAATGAAGTCACTCAGTCGTGTCCAACTCTTTGCATCCCCATGGACTGTAGCCTACCAGGCTCCTCTGTCCATGGGATTTTCCAGGCAATAGTACTGGACTGGATTGCCATTTCCTTCTCCATGGGTTCTTCCTGACCCAGGGATCGAACCTGGGTCTCCCGCATTGTAGACAGACGCTTTACCGTCTGAGCCACCAGGGAAGTCCTAATCTTTGTAAACTGTATTATAATTATGTACTTAATCCAAAGGGGCCTACAATGAAGCATTCAGGAAAATCCATTGTTTTTGAAAATTAAAAAAAAAATCTCACTTTACAAGTTAATCTCAAAAGTGGAGGTCTGTAGTGATGTTTCCATATGAGTTGAACTCATTATAAATTACTTTAAATAATACATAGATATTAAGGTTCATTCTGAGGTATCCTATCTAGGTTTTTAATCCTGCTCCAGTGTCAAGCACATTTAAGTTGCAAGTACTTGAATATCTATTTTCAGGTTACTGCTTTCAAGAAATTATACATTATCTTTTCAGTACTACGGAGGTCTTTCTGTCAGTAAGCTGTCCAGTTATAAATCATGTTATTTCTTCTTTTACAATAGTTTTTTCTTTAATCCCAGATGGAAGTACAGATAACTGAGGACAGTTTCTTTTTTTAATACAGGATAGAGACTGAAGTTGGTGATTACATGTTCTGCTTTGACAATACTTTCAGCACCATTTCTGAGAAGGTGATTTTCTTTGAATTAATCCTGGATAATATGGGAGAACAGGAGCAAGAACAAGAGGACTGGAAGAAATACATTACTGGCACAGATATGTTGGATATGAAACTGGAGGACATTCTGGTCAGTATAGTTTTTTTTTTTTTTTTTAGAATAAAATAATAAAAAGTTACTAATATCTAGAGACTTTACCATATGATAGGCACTGAGCTGGGTATTATCTACATTCTCTTACCCTAATCCTTACTTAAGTCTATGAGGATTATCATCCCCATTTTCCAGTGAGGAAAATTATAGATTAGGGATATTTGGTAATTGTCTCTGTGACAGAACCACAGAGAGGGAAACTCAAATTTGAACATATGCTCTTAACTACAGAACTCTCTTAGAATGTTCAAACAGAGGATTGTAAGAATGATCTGCAGAATGCTTACACACAAAATTGAGTAATTTTTAAACACTTAAAATATACAGGAATTTTCCCCTACAACACAGATTTTATAATGTGAAATTTGGTATCACTTGATTAATTTGGGGAACACTGTTAAAATAACTCAGCCAAACCTAGCAGTTATCAGAAACTACCACTACCCTCAGGGGTAAAAGCGTCTTTGCTTGAATTGCTTTATGCTTTATCATAAACATGCATAAAGAAGTGTGCATGTTTATGAACCTGTTTACTAATGATTGTATTGCCAGTGTTGGGAGAAAGGTCATTACCCTTCAGCCACTAGATGTAATCAACTGATAGAATTTATTCAGCAATATTTATAAACAGCATATATATCAGTTACAGAACTTCTGTAGGAGAAATAATATGATTATTCCAAATTTGAAACTGTAATGTATAGCCTCTAATATTCATAACCTGAACTGTTTTTTTATAGCGTGATATTTTGATCATGTTGAGGTTTCTTAAGAAAACAACTATCAAATTATAAAAGAAGAGACATATTGTAACATCAGTTAGCTAAGTCAGAAAATTAAGTGATCAGATCATATGTGTAATTCCTTAGTGACTGAGCCCTCTAAGCCTTGGTGTCCTATCACCCTTGGGAATACCACCTCTAGAGTTGTGAGGATGAAAGGTGATATGGCCTATCTATAAATGCTTAAAACAGCATCTAGCAAACAGTAAGTGTTAGTTTTCTTACCTTTAACATTGGTGTTAACTGTGAATACAAACTGAAATGATTAAGCTTGATTACCATGAATATTTACCATGACAATTTTTATCTCATCATCTCATATGTATACTAAATTTAGTTGAATTTGAGATTCAGGAGAAGACTTAGTTATCATCAGTCTAGCTCCAAACTCCCTTTCCCCTTTTATTCCATTTTGTAGATAAGGAACTGGCTTAAAATGGAAATGATGCATCCATAGTCTTGCTACTATGGATAGAAATCCAATCTTTTTCCCACTCATTTTTAAAATCTCATATTAATATATTCTTCCATTTTAAATTTATATTGCCAACAAGTGCAAAATACAAGTAGTTGTAAATTTTATTAGTATTAATACTTCACTGATTTCTCAAGAAATTGACTTCATTCACAATTAAACAAAATGACCAAAAAGTTCAGATTTAAATAAGGCTTAAAATACTTAGTCTTTGTTAAAGAAAAATAAAGTGTCTTTCAGGAGTTTTTCCATTTACACCCCCCCATCAAAATTTTTTATCACAGCAGCAAACTTGAATAAACAATTTTATACTTAACTGTCATCATCTGATATTGAAAAGAACTATGCATGGTCTTTTCATTTGGGGATCTCAATCTCACATTTTTCTGGAAAATATTTGCATTACTAGATTACCATTGCTTTACAAATACACATATATGACAAATATTATACTTTGTGGTTTTGTAGGCTTAGCAGAACACTCTGAAATTTTGTGTATATTTTTTGCTTTTAAATGAGGATTTTAAGCAAGGTGACTATACAGGAAAATCTGTTTCTGTTATTTTCTTACTTATGCCATCAATACTTTGACATAATTTCTAATCGCAATTTTACCCTATATTCATGTAAACCTTTTATAGTTTTTAAATCACTTCTCACCAGGACCCTACTAAAAAATTTTTTTTCAGATGTGCAACTCAGACTGCATCTTGGTAAGCTTGTTTTATGAATGTAATCTTGGAACATTTCCATAATAAAAACATTTCTTATGGTTGTTAGGGCTAACAAGATAATGTATGTAAAATTACTGGCACTGCAGCACTCAAATATATTTTCATATTATTTTCAATTCCCAGTAGCTTTGTTCTCTTTTAGAATTATAAACAATAATTTAAATATATCCTGAGAACTGTTACATAAACATTATGTAGTAAAGATATTTAGTTAAATCTTAAATAGTACCCACCCCTTAATTAAAACTGTTTTTTGATATTAAACTAGTAAGAGTACAGCGAAGCACAGTTTTAAATTAAAATTACTGAGCATTCTTTTACAATAAAATTATTTTCTTTATCTCCAGGAGTCTATCTACAGGATCAAGTCCAGACTAAGCAAAAGTGGTCACATCCAAACTCTGCTTAGAGCATTTGAAGCACGTGACCGAAACATACAAGAAAGCAACTTTGATAGAGTCAATTTCTGGTCTATGGTTAATTTAGTGGTAATGGTTGTAGTGTCAGCCATTCAAGTGTATATGCTGAAGAGTCTATTTGAAGATAAGAGGAAAAGTAGAACTTAAAATTCCAGACTACTTAACATTCACAAAAAGGGACAGAAAAACGCAATAAACTCTTACACTCAAGACCATTAACAGTCTTTTCCAAAACATTTTCAGGCATTACCATTAAGTGTGAAATAAGTATAATTTTAATATGAAAGGAAAGGCTTAACTTTCATCTGTGCAAGTGATCTTATTGTTCTGATTGTACTTAAGTGTATAGCAAATATTGTGCAGGTATAAATGAATGAAGCCATGTTAGTAACAGTAGTTTCCTAAGTTTGCAAAAGTTTTGCAAATGTCATTAGGTGATTTAAATAAATGAACTTTGGGCCTAAATGTAACAGTGAACAATGTTTTTAGAAGATTGTTACCCAGAAATTTCTTTGTAAATGTGGCAATTACAAATTAATTGTAGAAGTTTTTCAGTGTATCAAGTTATAAATCATACGAGAATTATCTAATCATGGATATCTTTAGAAAACAAAAACTCAACTTTTCTCTTTTTACATATGTATCTCCTAAATGTATATAGAAACATAGCTGTGAAAAAAAGGTATGTCGGATGTTTTATAACCAAATATATTAAAAATATATATATTTTTTGTTAATATATATATTAACAAAAAGTATTAGTTTTATATACCTAGCCTACATTCCCAAAAGCTGACTTTTGAATAGTTCTTAAAAATACTAAGAACATAGTTAATCAAAAATAGGACAGATTTTCTCTTTGAAGTAAATAAAGATCGTTCCCAATTTCTGTAAGGATACATTCTCTCTAATAGTTAACTAAGATATAGGATTTTTAAATTAAATGAGGGGAAATCATTTTATTTTTATATTATCAACAGTGTTACATTAGTTTTAATGTATTTACTGACTTGGATGATACATTAATACCAGCAGTTGTTTAGGAAATATTGCTACAAGAATTTGGACCTAATGTTAAGTAAATATCTTGAGTTCTCAAAAATCATTAAAAAAAAAAACAATAAAGTCAATATAAAAGAATTTAGGGAAACAAGAATATCTCATCAAAATAAAGTTTACTTAAAGTATCTAGAATCTGGCTCATCATATCACTCAATCCTAATATAAACCACGAGATTAATTTCCAGTTAATTGTTAGAAAAGTGCAGGTTTTATTTTTTAACAATTGTTTTAAATTATCATTTCTAAGTATTTAGGTACAATATGGTATAAGCCCTACTAGTATAAATATTTATTAGTTTTTATTGTAATTTTCATAAAATGACCTTTCTGATCACTTTATTTATTGGCATTCAAATAAGAATTGAAAACCTACAGAAGTTTCAACACTCAATATGTGAACAACCCTAGAGCCTTTGCCTTAATCAAGTACTTAATCATGTCTTAATCAAGTACTAGTATCTTAATGAATTAAACAGAATTTTTAGGTTACACCCACTTGTAATATTGTTTATGTCATGTAAGAGTTAAAAACAATCAACTGATAGGTCCTGAGTACAGTTGGTTAGTACTGCTGAATTCCAAATAAGCAATAATGATATCCAGAGACAATGATGATTTCATCTATAATTTATACTCAAGTGGTACAAAATGAGAGATATTTCCCTCCATCTTATATATTTCCCTCTATTCTTAGATTTCCCAACCCTGAGGCTTTTTTAAAATGAGATAAATGCCATGTTTAGGTGATTACCTTAACTGGCTAAGTGTACAGGAGTGGCCCTTATAACACATGCAAAACAAGGGCCAGTAAGATTTCTGCTTGAAAGAGCTCTTTTTCCTCTTCTGATAAACTAATAATGAGAAGCGAATGTAAAGTACTATAGCTAATAAAACAGTACAGATTTAAACTACTGCATCTTTCTTATAAAACTGTGATTAAGAATTCTACCTCTTATGTGTGGCTGGTCACTGTACTTACTGTACTGATTCTATACCTAACAATGGATTTGTTACATCATCTACATTTGATTTGTGCCACTGATTTTTTTAAACCTTTGATTCAGTAACTTCCTATTATATAATAATGGCCTTATTTAGAAAACAAAGAATTTAGGGATATTGAGGACAATTTTATTTTTATAGACAAAGTGAAAACAGATTATTTAAGAAGCATGTTACCTGTATTAACCATAGAGTAAAATTTGTATGCAAAGAACTAAATTCTTTAATATTTCTAAAAGCTTATTGTTTATCTGCATCATATGGTTTTAGTGTACTCAATTTTGACATTAAAATTATGCTAAAAGTGAAAAAAAATTATACTAAAAGTGAGTAAGGTGTCACTTGGCAGCTTATTTTATCATTACTTTTTTAGTCATGTAAACTTCTAAAATACTAAAATATTTAACTAAGGCCTAGAGTTTCACTATGATTTGCATTTGGATCCTTAATGATTGGTTTTCTTTTATGTGAATGTCAAGATAATAGATAAGTGGTTGAAATAGTATTGAAATAAAGTATAAACTGAAATGTCATTTTATTTTAGGTATGTTTATCCTTCTCAAGTATTGTTATGTCCTAAAATTGACAAAAATTGAATACCTATAATTGTATGCTTCCCCAAAGAAAATTTGTTTATCTGAAATTTTCAAAGATATTGATTCAGCATGTAATGGTTTTTCAGTTGAAATGTAATAATGCACAATTAGTGTTGCTCAAATGCTTTATACTTATGAACAGACACAGCCATATTAAATGAGCATTGAATACTGCACTGAGTATATACAATAAAAATTACAATCAAAGGATGTCTTTTTTATCTACCAGTCATTATAAATGTTGTCTAATCTTTAAAGCCTTCATTGATTTCATCTTAAGTGTGCTCTCTACACTTTTTATTGTGAATCATTCTACCCTTCAATAGAGTTCTGTTTGTATATTTATTTGTTCTGCTGCTGCCCAAACATGTATTGTAATTAAGAGGTACTCGGAGGTACTCAAAGGTACTCAAAATAGGCAAAGATTCAGTTCTGAGAGTCTGGAATGCTAAATAAGTACTCAGGGAGCTTTTTGCACTCTTCTACCCTATTATAAAAATTGATTAAGATTGGAATTTGGTTCCAGAATCTCAATTAGCACAATTTGGGATTCTGGTGTCTACATTATCCTTGGACCATTTGCTAACTGGGTGAACTTGGGAAATCAAGACTCTAGTTTCAGGACTTCAGTGGTTAAGGCTGTGCTCCAAGTGCAGGGGCCTGGGTTCAATACCTGGTCAGGGAACTGAGATCCCACATGCTGCAACTAAATAAATGGAGAAACATATGATATTCAAAGGTGAGAAGGCTCAACATAATAAAAAAGTCAGTTCTTCCTAAACTGATCTATAAATTTAAAATAATTCTCATAAAAATCTAGCAAGATTTTTTTGTAGACAAGGACAAGCATACTCTAAAATTTATATGGAATGGAAAGGCAAAAGAAAAAGACTAAAGTCTACCTATATTGACACTTAAATCAACACAGTGTGGTACCGGTGGAGGAAGAGACACACAGATCAATAGAAGAGACATTTTAGAATACACCAAAACAAGTCAAACTGATTTTTAACAAAGGGACAAAAGTAATTCAATAGGGGAAAAGACAGCCTTTTAAACAAAAGGTGCTGGAGCAACTGGGTCAAACATAGGTGAAAACATGAACGTAAATGTTAAAACTATAAAGCTTTTTGGAAAAAAAAAATATGAGAAAAATCTCTAAGACTTAGGGCTAAACAAAGAGGTTCCATACTTGACACCTAATATATGACCCATAAAAGGAAAAACTGGACCTCATCCAAAATAAAACCTTTGCTCCATGACCTACTGAGGGGATGAAAAAATAAGCTACTGAAGGGGAAAAATAAATGCAAATCACATATCCAAAAGACTAGAATATACAAAGAATTCTCAAAGTCCAACAGTTAAAAAAAAAAAACAGTTCAATTAGAAAATGGGCAAACGACATGAATGGACATTTCACTGAAAATATATGGATGGCAAATAAGCACATGAAAATAATTTAAAAATCATTAGCCATTAGGATAATTCCAGTTAAAACCATAATGATATATCACTATACCAGAAAGGCTACAATTTAAAAGTTACAACACCAAATGCTGGTGGGCAAGGATGCAAGAGAAATTAACTCACACTCTTACACTGCTAAGTGGGATATAAAATAGTAGAGTCACTCCAAAAATATTTGGGCCATTTCTTTTAAAACTACACATGCGCTTACCATGCAACCCAGCATTTAACTCCTGGACACACCCCTGATAAATGAAATCATATGCTCAAATAAAAACCTATCCTATATACACATACACAGCAACTTCATTTATAATAGTTCCAAATGAAATAACCCAAATTTTCTTTTAAAGAGTGAACAGTTAAATGTTGGTACATCCATACTATGGAATACTGAGCAGCAATAAACTATTGATACATGCAATAATTTGGGTAGACTTCAAAGGAATTACGGTTGGGGGGGAAAATCATAAAGTGTCACACACTGTAAGGAGGAGAGAAAGAGCTAAAACTGGCAGCTTTGTGGTGGAACAATTCAGTCTTGATAGTGACAGTTACACAAATCTAACACAATGTAAAATTCACAGAGGTATATATACACATACAAAGGAGTGTTTGTAAAACTGGTGAAATGTGAATAAACTCTGGATTGTACCAGTGTCAATTTTCTGTACTAAATATTGTACCATTATGCTAATATCACCATTGGAATATATGAGAAGTACACAGGAACTAACTCCCTCTTTTTTTTTGCAATTTCTTGTGAATCTATAATTATTTCAAAATAAAAACTTAAAAATGAGGCAGGTGAATTTTATACTGCAACAGACATTACTGTGTTGTAATATACATATTTCTAAATGAGCCCAGGAATAAATAAAATAATTTAACTTCATGCTAAATAAAACCAAAATATTCTCATTGAAAAAATCAAATTGTCAGGACTCTCCTGGTGGTCCAGTAGCTAGTGCTTCACGCTCCCAATGCAGGGGGCCCAGGTTCAATCCCTGGTCAGGGAACTAGATCCCACATGACACAACTAAGAGTTTGCAAGCTGTAACTAAGACCCAGCACAAATAAATATGTATTTTTTACAAAAAAGAAAATACAAGTGTCATTTTAGGTATTGGTACAGTTCTTAAAGAATTTAGCTATCAGCAGAAAGGTGAACTACTATATTCTTCAAGGCTCTTAAGGAATTGAGCCTGATCATTTTGACATGAAATATGAAAGAAGAGTCCAAAGTCAACCTTTTTCCTTTTTAGAGCAATTCTATTTTCTAAAATTCTGTCCAGAAGTTATACAATGTTCAGTTCGGTTCAGATCGTTCACTCAGTTGTGTCCGACTCCCTGAGACCCCATGAACTGCAGCACGCCAGGCTTCCCTATTCATCACTAACTGCCAAAGCTTGCTCAAACTCATGTCCATCGAGTCAGTGATGCCATCCAACCATCTCACCCTCTGTCATCCCCTTCTCCTCCTGCCTTCAGTCTTTCCCAGCATCAGGGTCTTTTCTAAGGAGTCAGTTCTTCATATCAGGTGGCCAAAGTACTGCAGCTTCAGCTTTCAGTGAATATTCAGGACTAATTTCTTTTAGGATTGACTGATTTGCTCTTCTTGCAGTTCAAGGGACTCAAGAGTCTTCTTCAACACCACAGTTCAAAAGTATCAGTTCTTCGGCACTCAGCCTTCTTTTATGGTTCAACTCTCAGATCCAGACATGCCGCTGCTGCTGCTGCAGCTAAGTCGCGTCAGTGGTGTCCGACTCAGTACGACCCCACAGATGGCAGCCCACTAGGCTCCCCCATCCCTGGGATTCTCCAGGCAGGAATACTGGAGTGGGTTGTCATTTCCTTCTCCAATGCATGAAAGTGAAAAGTGAAAGTGAAGTCGCTCAGTCGTGACTGCTGAAAAAACATAGCTTTGACTAGAGGGACCTTTGTTGCCAAAGTAAAGCAGTATTTGCTGCTTCTTAAAATGCTGTCTAGATTGGTCATCTCTCTTCTTCCAAAATCTTCCCTGGTGGCTCAGATGGTAAAGCATCTGCCTACAATGCAGGAGACCCAGGTTCAATCCCAGGGTCAGGAAGATCTCCTGGAGAAGGAAATGGCAACCCACACCAATATTCTTGCCTGGAAAATCCCATGGATGGAGGAGCCTGCCAGGCTACAGTCCATGGGGTTGCAAAGAGTCAGACACGACTGAGCAACTTCACTTCACTTTCTTCCAAGAAGCAAGTGTCTTTTAATTTCAGGGCTTGCAGTCACCATCTGCAGTGATTTTGGAGCCCAAGAAAATAAAGTCTGTCACTGTTTTCATGGCTTCCCCATCTATCTGCCATGAAGTGATGGGACTGGATGCCATGTTCTTCATTTTTTGAACGTTGAGTTTTAAGCCAGCTTTTTCACTCACCTCTTTCACGTTCATCAGAGGCTCTTCAGTTCCTCTTTGCTTTCTGCTGTAAGGGTGATGTCATCTGCATATCTGAGGTTATTGATCTTTCTCCCAGCAGTCTTGACTCCAACTTGTGCTTCATCCAGTAGAAGTTATACCATGATGAAGTGGTTATTAGAATACTGCCATGGAAAGATTACACCTAATTCCCCAATGTTGTAAAACCATCATTCTATGAATTTCAACAGAGAAGCTATCCTTGACTTTTTCAAATGCTAACTTTTCAGTGGACAATCGTGGCATAACACTGGATAACTGTACACAGTGGATAACTGATCCCTTCATCTATAAAGGTAACAACCCCTTTTTTGCTATAAAGGACCTTAGAATTAAGGCATATACAGGATATGCAACTAGGAAGCAACTTATTAATTATAATACAAACCACTGTAAACTCTTAAATGCCAAAGGGACATAAATTTAAAAATAAATATGCTGGCAATTACTCCTTCATTACCCCTTGGACAAAAGGAGCAAAGAATGAAAAAGGTCACTTTGTTTAAAATGAGGAACCAGTAAAGGCTAGAAAACATTATGGAGATGGCCCATACTCTCCTTTGATAATATATTTCCTTTCAGGCACCCAAGGGAAGACAGAATGCAATACTTTTGTAGCCCTATAGCCTTCAATACAAGTTACACTCATCACAATATACCCAAGACAGTTTAGTATCTTAGAATAAGAAAAATTTGAGCATTACTGTAACTAGAACTTTGGAGAAGAGAAAAGCAAAGAATCTGTCTTTAGGAGTTCCTTGGTAGTGCAGTGGATAAGAATCTACCTGTCAATGAAGGGGACATGGGTTTGATCCTTGATCCAGGAAGACTCACATGCCCTGCAGCAACTAAGCCCACATGCCAAAACTACTGGAGCCCTCAAGCCCTGGAGCCACACACGGCAACTACTGAAGCCCACAGGCCTAGAGCCTGTGCTCTGCAATAAGAGAAGGCTTTGCAACGAGAAGCCCGTGCACACCACGAATAGCCCCCATTCACCGCAACTACAGAAAGCCTGCGCACAGCAACGAAGACCCAGTGCAACCAAAAATAAAAATAATAATAAATTTTAAAAAAAAATCTGCCTTTAAAGAGCTGATGGTTCACCTGGAGGAAAGAGTAGTTAGTATTCAGGAAATATTAGCTACTAATTTTTCCAAGTCAGCTTTGTCATTCATTGCTCCAAGAAGTTTTGCCAAATTTCTCAAACTTATGGTGTATCCCTCTTATGTGTGTAACCCTTATTGGGTATCCCTCTATGGTATAACCCTCTACACTTCCCCTTCACGTCACTCTTCATACCGTATCAGAATTAACTTATAAGAACCCTCTACAAGATTATAATCTCTAAAGGCAGAGAACATCTCTTCTATCTACTGCACCCAGCACAATATCTAGAACCAGTATTTGCTAATGCAAAGATAAGGCACACTATGATTAAGTAAAAAGCTTGTGAAGTGTAAAACACAATCCTCTTTCAGTAAAAACAGAAATGGATAAAAAGTCTTGAAGGATAAGGTTTATATACCATTAGCTCTGGATTATAGAACCTGGAGGAATTTCAGAACTATGTTAGGTTTTATGTTACCTTAATTGTTCACTCAAGTGTTTTTATATTATAGCTAGAAAACTGTAAAGCTTTTTCACTTCGGGAAAAAAATAACAAGGATTTTCTCCTGTTTTTCTCATCTACTACCACCATTCTTCCCAGTCATTGCCCCTTTCTTCTAAACCACATCTTCATTTTCTTGGAACCACTTCACTAAGTCTCCCTTTTGTTGCCAGCTAACACAGAACAACAAGGAAGGTAAGCAGAAAAGTAATACATAAGAAACAAATCAGCGTTATTTCCTCCAAGTCAGATTTGGATGAAGGAACACTTTTAACCCCAGATACAATTTATATTACGAGAAAATCCATGTGTGCATGTGTTGTAGTCACTCAGTCGTGTCCGACTCTTTGCAACCCCATAGACTGTAGCCCACCAGGCTTCTCTGTCCATGAAATTCTCCAGACAAGAATACTGGAGTGGGGGTTTTCCATTCTCTTTTCCAGGGGATCTTACCAACCCAGGGATCGATCCCCTGGTCTCCTAAATTGCAGGCAGATTCTTTACCATCTGAGCTACCAGGGAAGCCCTTACCAAAATCCATAACTGCAGAATATTGCAGATTCCTTATGAAGGGAATGAACTGCCTGTTGAATGTACTATTTAACTAGTTTCCAATTATTACTACTACTAGACTATAGCAAATGCTTGTCATTTTCTAAACCTAAGTTTATATTTCTCAATACCAAAACACAAGTTCAATTCTTCAAAGAGGTCGCTTTCAGTAACTACCTGAAAATTTTTAAGGCTGCTTTCCAGAGTTAGCCAACAAAACCATCTGACATTTTTACTCATCACTCTGAATAACTTATTAATAGTCAGGTATTATTGACAGTTTTCTTCCCTGAACAGTCTTTACCTCATTCTTGTTAAAACTCAAATTATCAACATTTTCACATTAGTTTTTTTTAAAAATAATTCTTTAAAAAAATATTTTCAGGTTTGGTTTTATTACCACCTGTTTTTTTGTGCAACACTATTCAAAAGCATGGACTTTTGAATCTCCCGGTATACAGTATCCACCTGGAAAGCCCCAGAAAGTATTCTCTTGAAAACACTTTCAAGTGCTTTTGCTTTAGAATAAGCTTTAATATAAAACACCACAATGGTTTCCCACTATGTATTACTTGCTTTCTTTTGTTCAATACCTAAAATCTGCTCTAATTATTATTTTTATTCTGTGATAACATGTGAGACTTACATTTTCATTGAAAATTTTGTACATACCTGCCACAGTACCACTATGAAGAAATCTGAATGTTGTATGAGGCAAAGAAATTAGGTCATTGCTTAAAGAATGGTGAAGAGCAAGTGCTTAACAATAAAGAGCAGAAGCTTCTAGTCAATGCCTGGCGCAAGCAGCAGCTATTGAAAACTAGGTTTGTTCCATAACCTCATCCTACCCCACTTCTCCTACTACTTCCAAGCAGCAACCTTTTCTTTAAATCAAGCCCGTCATCCTTACTGCTCCACTGCTCCCCAAATATACCTGCTCCTGTTTAATGACATCACTAGCCTCCCAAGTCCTCAAATCTTAAAGACCCAAGACCTGCTCAAGTCAAGTACTGTCAGCTAATCCAACTTCTCTAATAAGAATTACCAACACCCCTACTGCTGCTCCTACCTCAGATTTACCTAGCCCTAGCTAGCTTTGTACTTCTTATCAATTCTCTCTAATTCATCCTACATCCCAGTGCCAAATTAATTGTAAAATATACTTTAGGACCACACTCCCATCAGAATCCAGATCATTTCCAGCCTTAACTATGCCACACACTAACCACTCACTACTATCCTCTTCCGTATGTGGGTTTAAAGCTTTCGCTTATTCTGCCTACACTGCAGAATGCCTTAGTGCGTTCCCTTCTCTACAGATCCCGATTATTCATGCTCCAGTTTAAATTCCTTTATGAAGTCTTTCCTAATAATCTCTTTTCCCAAATGTACTCCACAGCCAGGCCCCAGGCAAAAGTAATCACTCTCTCTCTCTCCTTAAATGCTCTTGCCATTCCTGACACTTTAAATAGGTATAAACATACACATTCTAAGCTTCCCAGTTAAGAGGAGGAGGTAATTCTACCTACTTCATATTTTTCTCCTGGTAGTGTCTTGGGACAAATTTTCTCTTCTTGGGCTCTAAAATCACTGATGGTGACTGTAGCTATGAAATCAGAAGACATTTTGCTTTTTGGCAGGAAAGCGTTGACAAACCTAGACAGTGTGTTGAAAAGCAGAAACATTACTCTGCCTTGAACAAGGTCTTTATAGTCAAGTCTATGGTCTTCACAGTGGTCAAGAATGGTTATGAGAGCCAGACCATAAAGTAGGCGGAGCATTGAAGAATTGATGCTTTCGAACTATGGTGCTGCAGAAAACCCTGAAAGTCCTTTGAACAGGAAGGAGATCAAACCAGTCAATCTTAAGAGAAATCAACCCTGAATACTTGTTGGAAGGACTGATGCTGAAGCTGAAACTGCAGTATTTTGGTCATGTGATGAGAACAGCTAACTCAGAAAAGTTCCTGATGCTGGGAAAGATTGAGGGCAGGAGAAGAGGGCCTCAGAGGATGAGATGGCTGGATAGCATCACCAATGCAATGGACATGAACTTGGGCAAACTTCAGGAGATGGTGAAGGACAGAGAGGCCTGGGGTGCTGCAGTCCATGGGGTCACAAAGAGGCAGACGCGACTGGGCAACTGAACAGCACAATAAGTATCTTGGAAAATATCAGGCACTCAAATATTGAGATGTTCATTCTCAACTCCAGACCTAGTCTGACCTTGCTCCCTCATTTTGAACTTAAGCTTTTCTCTCCCGAAGCCTCTATTTAATCCATCCTTTAAAGTACAACCTAACAAATATTACATCCAAATTAATCTCATTTCTCTGGCAATATAGCACATATTTGGATACCTGTAGTCATATGTTGTTACCGTATATTGCTTAATTCTAACATTTTATATCCTGAACTCTCCAATACTGTGAAGTTGCTCAATTGTGTACGACTCTTTGCAATCCCATGGACTGTAGCTTACCAGGCTCCTCCGTCCATTGAATTTTCTAGGCAAGAGTACTGGAGTGGTTTCCCATTTCCTTTGCCAGGGGATCTTCCCAAGCCGGGGATCAAACCCAGGACGCCCACATTGCAGGCAGAGGCTTCACCCTCTAAGCCACCAGGGAAGCCCAAACGAAGCTGCATCCTGCACCCAGGGATGTGAACCCTGGTCCAATACTGTACCATTCTCTAAAGTATGCCCACTGAACTCCCACCTCTCCTCCCAAAAATCTTGAATTTATTTATGCTGTTTTCTTATCCTACCATATTTTGGCCTATCAAAATCCTATCATCCATGGGATGGATTGGGAGTCTGGGATTAGCAGATGCAAACTATTATATTTATATAATGGATAAACAAGGTTCTACTATATACTATATTTGATATCCTGTAATGAACAATAATGGAAAATAATATAAAAAGAGTATGTATAACTGAATCACTTTACAATACAGAAGAAATTAACACACTGTAAATATACTTAAAACAAATTTTTTAAAAATCCTATCATCTTTAAAGCCAAATTCAAATGGAAGTCCATTCAATAAGTCCTTCCTAAATGCCTCTTAGATTTGTTCTACGTTCTCATGGAACTCTGTACCAATACTCCATAGTACCTAACATATTTCAACTCAAGTTTAGTTTTATTTATGTCTGTGCCCTCCATAATTTAAGAATTCAGAGCAGGACTCCTAATATTTCATTTTTCTCTTAATAACTAACAGATATTCAAAATATAATTCCTGCATTTAAATAAACAGTAATACAAAATGGTGTCAAAAACCATTTTCAAGAACTGGGAGTACAAAAAACATTCTGTAATAATACTGTAAAAATCCTATAATAAACCTTTGAATTGAGTCCCGCCAGAAGACAGAAGTCCTAACTTCAAGTACCTGTATGAAGTGAATGTGAACTTATTTGGAAACATGGCTTTGCAGATGTAATTAACGATCTTGATGCATGCTTTGTTTCATGACGTTATTTTCACTACAATGTAAATCTTTATCTTCTGAATGGTGAAGGTGCAAATTTTCTATGTAACTTAATATTAGGAATACGTCAATATTTTGTTTACTCTCTGTTTAGAAAATATAACCCAGCAGTACCCTTTAACCCTTGTATCATGCTTCAAGTTATCCAACTTTTGCTTTTCTCAGTGTGCTTAAAGTAACACAAAAATAAGTTCAATGAACCTAAACACCAAATTCCTCAAATTAAAAATACAAATAATTGCATAACCTGTTAATCTGTTTACCTACTGTTGTCAGTCGCTCAGTCGAGTCCGACTCTTTGCAACCCTATAGTCTGCAACACCCCAGGCTTTCCTGTCCTTCACTATCTCCTGGAGTTTGCTCAAACTCATATCCACTGAGTCGGTGATGCCATCCAACCATCTCATCTTCTGTCACCCAGTTCTCCTCCTGCCCTCAATCCTTCCCAGCATCAGTGTCTTTTCCAGTGAGTAAGCTCTTTGCATCAGGGGGCCAAAGTATTGGAGTTTCAGCTTCAGCATCAGTCCTCCCAATGAAATTTCAGGGTTGACTTTCTTTACTATTGACTGATTTGCAACCTTTGCAATCCAAGGGACTCTCAAGAGTCTTCTCCAACACCACAGTTTCAAAGCATCAATTCTTTGGCACTCAGCCGCCTTCATGGTCCTACTCTCACAACCATACGTAACTCCTGGGAAAACCATGGCTTTGACTATATGGACTTTGTAGGCAAAGTGATTGTCTCTGGTTTTTAATATGCTATCTAGGTCTGTCATAGCTTTTCATCCCAGGAGCAAGGGTCTTAATTTCATGGCTGCAGTCACTGTCCACAGTGACTTTGGAGACCAAGAAAATACAGTCACTGTTTCCATTTTTTCTCCATCTATCTGCCATGAAGTGATTGGACTGGATGCTATGACCTTAGTTTTTGGAATGTTGAGTTTTAAGGCAGCTTTTTCACTCTCCTCTTTCACTTTCATCAAGAGGCTATTTAGTTCCTCTTTGCTTTCAGCGGTAAGGGTGGTGTCATCTGCATATATGAGCTTATTGATATTTCTCCTGGCAATCTTGATTCCAGCTTGTACTTCATCTAATCTGGCATTCTGCATGATGTATGTACTCTGCTTATATGTTAAATAAGCAAGGTGACAACATACAGCCTTGACATACTCCTTTCCCAATTGTGAACCAGTCTGTTGTTCCATGTCCAGTTCTAACTGTTGCTTCTTATTAGACATGCATACAGGTTTCTCAGGTGACAGGTAAGGTGATCTGGTACTCCCATCTCTTTAAGAATTTTCCAGAGTTTGTTATGATCCACACAGTCAAAGGCTTTAGCATACTCAATGAAACAGAAGTAGATGTTTTTCAGGAATTCCCTTACTTCTTCGATGATCCAACAGATGTTAGCAATTTTATCTCAGTTTGCTCTGCTTTTTCTAAATCCAGCTTGTACATCTGCCAAGTTCTCAGTTCATATACTGTTGAAGTCTAGCTTGAAGGCTTTTGAGCATTACCTTGCTGGCATGTAAAATGAGTGCAATTGTGCAGTAGTCTGAACATTCTTTGGCATTGCCTTTCTTTGGGATTGTAATGAAAACTGACCTTTTCTAGTCCTGTGGCCACTGCTGAGTTTCCAAATTTGCTGGCAGACTGAGTGCAGCACTTTCACAGCATCATCTTGTAGGATTTGAAATGGCTCAGGAGGAATTCCATCACATCCACTAGCTTTGTTCACAGAAATGCTTCCTAAAGCTCACTTGACTTCACACTCCAGGATGTTTCGCTCTAGGTAAGTGATCACACCACTGTGGTTTATCCAGGTCATTAAGATTTTTTTTGTACAGTTCTGTGTATTCTTGCCATCTAAGGTCTTCTGTTAGGTCCATACTGTTTCTGTCCTTCACTGTGCTCATCTCTCCATTAAATGTTCCTTTGGTATCTCTAATTTTCTTAGAGATCTCTCTAGTCTTTCCCATTCTATTGTCTTCCTCTATTTCTTTGCATTGTTCATTTAAGGAGGCTTTCTTAACTCTCCTTGCTATTCTTTGGAACTCTGCATTCAGATGGGTTTATCTTTCCTTTTCTGCTTTGCCTTTTGCTTCTCTTCTCTCAGCTATTTGAAGGACCACCTCAGACAACCATTTTGCCTTTTTGCATTTCTTCTTCTTGGGCATGGTTTTGATCACTGCTTCCCATATAGTGTTACAAACCTCTGTTTCATAGTTCTTCAGGCACTCAATCCGATCTAATTCCCCTCAATCTACTTGTCACTTCCACTGTATAATCATAAGGGATCTGACTTAGGTCATATCTGAATGGCCTAGTGGTTTTTCCCTATGTTCTTCAATTTAAGCCTAAATTTTGCAATAAGGAGTTTGTGTCCGGAGCCACAGTCAGCTCCCAGTCTTGTTTCTGCTGACTGTATAGAGCTTCTCCATCTTTGGCTGCAAAGAAGATAATCAATCTGACTTTGCTATTGACCATCTGGTGATGTCCATGTGTAGAGTCGCCTCTTGTGTTGTTGGAAGAGGATGTTTGCTATGACCAGCGCATTCTCTTGGCAAAACTCTGTTAGCCTCTGCCCTGATGCATTCTGTACTCCAAGGCCAAACTTGCCTGTTACTCCAGGTATCCCTTGACTTCCCTACGGCAGTGGCATTTTCAATTAGCAGATAAAATTTTATTATAGCAAAGCTTAACAACACAGTTTCTCTTATAAGGAACCCCAAATAAATGCAAATTAAATTTTAAAGCATCAGTCTTTAAGTACTACTTTTTAAGTAAAAACCTATTTTTAAAATATTTTCAAGTTTTAAAAACTTATTTTAAAAAATTTCAAAAGCTCAAAGAGTTTAACCCTACTGAGATATATACCTTCCACATAAAGACAATAAAGAGCATAGGTAAATTATTTTACACATTTTCCTGACTTAAGCAATATAATAAACCAAATTTAGCTGATACACAATTACATGAATTTGGTAAAACAACTATTTCATTAGAAATTATGATCCTCTGAAGCTTGGCATTTTAAAGTTCAATTGCAATTACATAATTTTAGCACTTAAAGTAGTGAAAAGTTAAATTATCTTGTATTTACTTAATAACCTGTAAACTCAAGCCTTTGACTGTGTGGATCACAGTAAACTGTGGAAAATTCTGAAAGAGATGGGAATATCAGACCACCTGACCTGCCTCTTGAGAAATCTGTATGCAGGTCAGGAAGCAACAGTTAGAACTGGACATGGAACAGACTGGTTCCAAATAGGAAAAAGAACAGTCTTATCTCACTTATCCAGAAATCAAGATTTCAAAAAATATCAACCACTCATGTATTATAAAATGGGGAACATTTAAAAGAAAAACACAAAAACTTGCTTATTACTCAAGACAAGGATGTCAACTGAAAAAGAGCGCACAACCTAAAGGCTGAGAATTGTTTTATTCAGTGGACTTACTGAGGACTTGAGAGATACAGCCTCTCAAATCAAGGGACTATTGTGAAGTCAGATAACAAAACCAAGGAAATGGAATAGGACTAAGGTAAGAACAATGACACTTCCTTAGTCTTAAAAAGAAAAAGACATGATAAAATGTCTCTCTTCTCATCATAGATCAAAGTTATTTTCATCATTCCTTTGGCATTTCCTCTTTATTCTGAAACTGCTTTGTACCTTCAGGAGACACATGCAAAATGCAAGATTGTAATGTGTAAGCAATTACATTTTTGCACCAGAGAAATGGATCCAATCTGTATAACCAATGTCTAAATTTCTTCCAAAAAATGCATTTTCTGCAGTGAAAAGCTAGGAAATGGTAGAAAATTTGAAATTCACTCTTTATGGTAGTTGCTGGCACTGCCTCAGCTACATAGGAATCTATGGCTTTTATTGTAAAACTATTTTGCCAACCAATTAGTCTTCTCAATCAAGGCTTTAAATTTCTAGATGCAGAGACAAAGCCTTCTATAATACAAGATGGAATACAGAATGTTGAAGCATTTTTCCAACTCTTAAGTACCTGCAAATGAAAGATATTTATTTTCTACAATTATTCAAAGACAGTTGAAAACCTATCTTTTGTGTTTGGTAACAGAAAATCTAATGCAATTTATGATCATAAACATTTCGCTCAATAAAATGTCAAGTAGGAAAAAACAAACAAAAAAAATCCTTGTTTTGAGTGATGAACAGTATAAAAAATCATTTACTCTTTCTCAAAGGAAATCAGTCTTGATTCATTACTCAGGAATCTAGAGACTTCCTGGGTGGTCCAGTGGTTAAGGCTTCGCCTTCCAATGCAGAGTGTGGGTTCAATCCCTGGTCGAGGATCTAAGATCCCAGGCTGCCAAAAGCAAAACATAAAACAGAAGCAGTTGTAAACAAATTCAATAGACATTTTAAAAAAATGGTCTACATCAAAAAAATCTCTAAAAACAAATGAGAATTGTGGGTAGAAAAAGGTTTAACTTTTTACTGAAGTGGTTATCTATTTGTTCCAGAAAACCTCACTAAAGTTCTTCCCAGTCTACTGTAAATTAGTAACATTTAGAACCTAGAGAGAACAAATAGGGAGAAAGTTGCTCAATACATTGTGAATAAATATGGATTATTAACTTGGGGACTAACACAAAAGATATGTGAAAAGTAGACAAATGTAAGAGCATCATGCAGCCTAAGTGATTAAGGACTAGAGTCCCCTACCCACATCCAGATCCCTGAGAGTACCACCATATTACAGCAACATAAAATGAATGTTCACAATTTCTCAGTAATTTAGAAAATGTTAGCATGCTAAGAATGGTGTTGTTAGAAACATGAAGCACTTAATAACTAGAAATATCTTCAATGAAGTGGCATTTTTAAACATTTATGGTCTTTAACAGTTAAAAGTTGCTTAAAGAGTAAACTATGGTTTATAGAGGTTATCAATTATGACATAATTCTTCACTAGATAATTTATATCTAGAGGTAAGAAAAACACAGAAAGTCTCTATGCGGTTATACAAAATTATAATACTAAAGGCAGGGAAAAAAAAATATCAATGGAACTTACAGATACGCTTTTGGGTTCTAGAAGAGATTTGGCAATATAGGGAAACACAGCTGGAACCAGAAGTTTGCCTCAATCTTACATCAATCAATAGGCGTTCCCTGTCAAAACTCTCTCCAAAAAGAGACAGTTTCTCTTTCATCTGCTTAAACTTTCATGGTCTCCTCAAGGAAGTTTAATTTCAGATGTATCTAAGCAAGTTTCGTATGTTTTCAAAGGGGATCCAAATTCTCACAAAATCTTCTTTTTGTCTCAAATTCTGTACAGGAAAATTTTCCTTACATTCCACTAGTTCTGTATAGAAAATTCTAATCCCCTCACCAAGTATGTACAATACTACTAATACTGGATGCTCCTATTATAGTTTCATTATGAGTAACTTTCAGTGTTATTTACTTCTATAAATTGATTCTAAATTTACATCTGCCATTTTTATAAACACATAACAATAGCAATATAGTTAAATATTTTAAAATTATTCAAAAGTGGTATTTCTCAGCAAAAGTAAAACATTAGAAAAACTTAATTTCTTCAAAAAAAACTTTCGGTGAGCTTATTTTGAATTTTTGCTTAACATGAAAAAATTACTTTGAACTAGCTGCTAGATATTCTATTCATTCATTTGACATTCATTCAACATTCAATATTTTTTCTTTCCTGCACCTAACACAGTTAATGATGGATTAAATAAACTTGAGCTTTACTTTTATTTAATTCTCCAAGCCCAAGTCACACACAAGTACTTAGTTAGGATCAAACATAAATGACACCCACACCCTTGTGGAAGCCAATAGGCATACGCAGACCCACCTCTCACTAAATGAGTTTAAGACTAAAAAAAGTTCTCTGGAATACAGCTATACATTTGCCAGCACTGATCTTAAAATTATCTTGTATATGTTCCATGACTTAGATGTCAGTGCTGTTCTTGTGATAATCAAGAAAACTCAACAAAAGTAAATAATAAGGAATAAGATTTCTGTCAGATAGAGTTGAGTTCTAGAGGGCCAAAAATCAAAGATTTTTCTGGCCCTTCCAACCCCACCCCTAACCCAATTTGTGCCCATTTAGGGCACAAATATTCCCCCAAACTGGGAAAGTGGGTCATAAGGTAGAAGGGAAAAAAGGATTGAATACCTTTCGTTAAATATAAGGAACAGAAATTAATAATTTTAAACAGGACATAGTTTTGCTTTATGCAATAAGCACATTTTATCATCTATGAAGGTTTTATTCATTTGTTGGCTTGCTTAAATCCAGTGGAAAATTTTCTTGAACGAGAAATCACATTCCTTGAAGATACTGCAAAAGTGAGGAGTTATTACTAAGCATCCAAGCATTATCTCCAACAAAGAGAAACTACATGGGTAAAAAGCAGAGTGGGACATTGCTCGTGGTCCAATGGTTAATACTCTGCACTCCCAATGTAGGGGGTACCTGTTTGATCACTAATCGGGGAACTAAGATCCAACATGCCACAGGCCAAAAGAAGGGGAAAAAAAAGCAGAAAAAGATTTTATTGAGTAAAAGTGAGGCAAGGGGAGAAATAAAGAGTGAGCTGCTTAATTTGCCACCTTCATCTAACTTTAAATATAAATACAGTATTACATTTTGATCTATTTACTGCTCCAAGATATTTTGATATTATGACTTAAAAGTTACTTGCTCCTATCTACTTGTTATTTAGAGAGCCAGTTTGCTTTCACCGTTTCTCCCATCTCCAAATCTGTATCAGACAGCTATCAAGTTTCTTAACTGCTACTAATTATAAACAAATTCCATGATAAAATTCTCACTTTACATTTAACTATCAAGTTTTTATTTCCCTGAGGAAAGAACATGACTGGTCAACTGCCAAAGAAGAAACTGAAGGAGACTTCTGGAAGTATATTCATAGAGGTAGTCCAACGTAGCACAGACATCTTCCTTTGCCATTACATTCTTATTCAAACAACCCTAGAACCAGAGTACAAGTTTGCTATAACTATACAAATCAGATCAGGTTCCAACCAAAACTTAATAATACCTAATAAAAACTCAATCAAATAGCTCAAAAATTATTTCTACCCTAACACTAACAGAAATCTTAATATATACAGAATAGAAACTAAACATACCTTGCAAATAAAACAAGAAGAAATACCCTCAAACTCACATATCAGTGAACATTCACTTCTATTCAACATTCAGTAACAAAATAAATCCAGCAAGATAAGATTTGACTTCATCACTCCTACATTAGAACTGACAGAATAACTCTGATAGCTTATATTCTGTTATAGCTTATATTCTGTTTGATCACCTAAAGGCCTTAGAATCTATATTTATCCATGACTATCAGGGTATTTATAAAATATATTTGTTTTGAGTAAAAATGAATAAGGTATACTACTTTTACATCTTTCTTCCTGTAGCCTGGGGCAAAGCTGTTCAGGAAAAAGAAAAAAGGAAATCCTTTTATGTAAACCCTAACACCTTCTATATAGGTAAGAAGAAAACAGTTGAAAGGCTGAATTTTTTTGAAGTTTGGGAACAGGGAGATATCTCGTCTTTCAAGTATAAAGTGTACAAGCTGGCTAAACATAATTTATTTCTTCAAAGGATCATATAAGATGAGCACATAATAATTATTAATATTTATTGGGGGGACAAGAGGAAAATGAAGGTAAAGTTTTATAAAGATTAACTCAAGTGAACATATTTACAATATAACTAGAAACTCTTTAGCTCCCTGGCTAGATAAAAGCAGCCATCTACTGCACCAGTGTGTATTTTCAGCAAAATACAGAAGCAAAACTCATTAGCTCTTTAAAAAATACACACATTTAATGTTCGTCTGTTTTAATTCTAAGTAAAGCAATTCCAAAAATACAAACTGAACATCAGAGCCATGTGAACCACCATGATAAAATAAAACAGACATTCACAATAATTACGTCTAAAGACAGTTCAGCTTAATAAATCATCTTCCAAGTATGCTAAAGAAAGAATTACTAAAAATACTGCTGGTGTTCAGTTAGAATTAAAGGACTTTGGGGAAAATGAAATAATATGATACAGGTGGGAGTGAATAAGGTTACACGGGATTTACATTTTCCATTACCCCTAGATATAAACAAACATTCAAAATCAACACAAACTCTTGTGTGTTATTCAAAATATTGCAGCTGCAGGAAAGGCAACTTTAAATTAATAGCTAGGGGAAAATCAAGTTTTGGTGGAGGTAAACAGAAGTGACAGTTCTTAATTTGCACTTTGTAAAGCTCATTTATACCTGGCCAACCAGGAACCAAATGCAGGACTACGAAGTTCTCTGCTTCTTTTGGCTATATGTGACAAGAAAAGGTCATCTTTTGAAGATGTTTAAAGAAATAAAGCAACTTTCTTATAAACAGTCAAATAATCAATCAATGGAATAAATAAGTACTAACCCACATTTTTAACCACTCTGTAATCACTACACTTTACATATTTTTCATTTTGGTGGCAAACTCTCCAATTTTTAGGCTAAAATCCACCAATCACTTTTAAGAGTAAAATGAATAGCGCCACCAAAATAAGAATATTCTTCTGTTTACTCTTTGGCTAAAAAAGAAAACAAACAAACAAAACAAAAAGAAACAGAAGACAACTCTAACACTGGTGATAAAAGAAACTGTTTTTTTTTTTTTTAAAACACATGTAAAATAAAGTTATCAATTTAAATCTTGGTACATTTCATAAAAACAAGAGGTAATGTTGTAATAAAACAGCAGTTGCCTCGCAGGCAACACACTGTTTGTTAACCCTGTGCAATAAAATACTTTGTTCATACTACACTTATTCAACATGACTAACAGTTACTACAGACATTTCAGGAATCTTCACGGGATTCCTATAGACTTACTGTTAAAACTGAGAGACATTTACAATCATAATGTGCCATGAAAATCTGAAAACGTTACTTCTAATAGGAGATAATGTTCATACTATTTGAATTTGTTTTAGCTTTCTGAACAGCTTAGTTACAAAGACTGATAATGAAAAGCATTCGAAAAAGCCCATGAACACTGTTGTTCACACCCTTCTTCAGAACACACTAAACTTGTCTGACACATTTCTCTTCATACATAGCAAGCAACAGCACCCAATAAAAGCCTGAGAAGAAATGCTGCTGTGTAAATACTGCAACTATTCCTGAAAAAAGAATTATGGGATATATACTCCAAAGCTGCCCGTTCCCATAATTTGTATTGCATAGGTCACATAATCAATCACACACATATATATACACATGTGTGTATATATATGCACATGCAAAGAATATATTAAGACGACAATGAAGTCTAGTCACAGAGCAATTTACAGGCTCAATATATTTTTTACACTTTGTTTGAAAGAAAATTTCAGTATTTTACAGTCTTTTAGTAGGCATTATATACACTGCACTTCTAAAAGGTATTGAAATAAATTTTTTCCAACATTTTGGTAACAAAACAGACAATGTTTCTCCAAATACTTGTGCTATCTATCTACATGATCAGTTTGCTCTGAGAACACTAACCACAAAAACTGACTCAATGGAATAATTAGAAAAATTATCTAACACCATGCATGGGTTTGAATCATTTTTAATATCCTATCCTAGAAACATTCTACAAATCTTAAGATTTAAAAAATTAAGTCTCTGATTTTTAAAAGATATCTTTTTATGACAATATCCATAACATTGACAAGTATATGTTAAGGCTAGTATCATCTTATGTGATTTTTTAACCTTTTTTTTTTTAAAGATAGTAAAAGCCAGACTCCTTTAGGGTTTTGAATTGTACCTACAGAAAATGAGAGTGCAGTGAACATAATGTTCAGTCCTACAGTCAGGACGCAGTTGCTCCTTCCCATTCCACAAGATACTGCACTTTTCCATCAAGTGTCACCCGACGAGCCAATACTCGGTATTTTTCACCACATGCTATTCTACCTGCAGCACCAAAATAACTGGTAATGGAGTTTTTTAGATGATTGAGTTGTAACTCCTGATCTGCTAAGTTATTCAAAATCTCTGTGTTGAGTTCATCAAATTGGTAATCTTCTTTGCCTTCATCATCTTTTACAATTTCTGAGTTCTGAGTCTGGAGTGCTCTTCTTGGAAGACGACCCCTTCTCCTCCGTAAATGTGGTATTGCAGCAGGCCAAGATCTTCCTGTACGAGTTCTTTTTCTGGAGTCAGATAATCTACAGAACAAAAAAGGCCACAATTGTCTACCCCTGCTGACATAAAAATCAGCCAAATCAAAACAACAAATGCTATATGAAATGGATTATCACTCGCCTTCATCAAATTCAATCACCTTCTTGGGGCTGACCTTTGAAGAGCTTTTCTTCCTTAACTATGTACTATTAAGCTTAAAAGAATCAGAGGAAATTTTGATTTATGAAGCCAACAAGGCAAATTCTTACTTACCAAGAGGATTTCTAAGTCAGATCTTGTCAACATTTTTATCATTAATAAGAAGAAAGTTCATTCATTCATTCACTCAGTGCAAGAAATATTTAATAAGCACCTATTACATAAAAGACACCTTTACATGTGCTTTAACTGATGGCAGAACCAGTACAAAGGTTCCCTTGGTTATCAATTCTAGGCCTATTGTTAAGTAATATAATAAACTGAAATAAGCCTCAACTATACCCTTGGTATAGCTCAACATGATATTGGTCAAATTTAAATCTCTTATCTTCTGTGTTCTCTTAAGAGATTAAGTGAAGGAGCTAAACAAGACAAGCTTTGAGTTCAGAGATTCAAAGATTTTATGATATTATAAAACAAGGTCAAAATATAATATAGACAGTAAATTTAAAATCATACTGCCCAAGTTAAAACCCCAGTTTTGTATATTTGCTAATAAACATGCCATCTTGGGCTTGTTACAAAAACCCTCTAAGTCTCAAGTTTTCTTATCTCTTAAATGGAAACAACTCAAAAGACTGTTTTAAAAATTAAATAAAACAATGTACAAAAAAAAATATAATGTGCATAAGCTTAACAGAATGTTTGGTTGTGAAAACAAAAATTAAACAAAGGGAAATATAAAATCTTCAAGCTCATGGCTCTGGCCCCAAATAAACTAAATTTTTCTTACCTGATACATCAGACTTCAGGAAAAAGTTGCCTTTCTAAAGAGTTAGGTTAAAAAAAAAATACCAGAGGGAAAGTCTGCTATTGATTAAAAAAAAACACCTGAGTTTAAAATCCTTTTTCTAATAAAAAGGTTTGTGTGCTTGATTCCAACTTATTTAAAAAAAAAAAAAAAAAAATTCACACTTGTGTATTAAAAGTATAAAAAGGTCTCACAGAAAAGGGCACACCTATAAACACCAAGATACCTCTTCTTTGTGTACATAGCAAAATTCTTGACAAATTTAAAAATTTTAACACCTGTGCTCTGAAAAGTAAAAATATTCAGATGAATATTAACAACTAAGATATCTATATATAGACTGCATATCAAAAGCTGCAAAAAAAACTGGTATCACTTTCAATTGTTAAAAATGTATTTAATCATCACTTTACAAAGAAAACACTCTAGAGGAAAATTAGTTAAGAATAAGAACATAAAATATCTACCCATAATGCCTGGAAATACTAGACGAGGTAGTTTCTTTTGCACTGGAAGCACCCGTGAAATCCACATCTGAGGTATTGGATGAATGTGCAGTTCCCTCAGTTCTCCTGAGACAAAAGAATTTAAATGGTATAACAACTATATTACATAACAATAGAAATACTAATTTCCCCCCCAAGAAGAAAATTCCTAGGATAGGCGAAAATAACTTTCTATTTACCCAATAGAACAAGGTAAATCCAAACTAGGATTCTCTGAAATTGATTCCTTATCCTGGAAAAGAAAAAAAAAATTTTTTTAATGGTTTCTAAAAGTAACGAAAAAAAGTTTCTCAGTAATTTCAAGCAAACTTCTCTGAGAACATATACCAATATATCCTCTTACCAAAGGTGGCTCAGCAGTTTTCTGAATCATTTTTCTTGTATATGGGCCAGGTGGACGACCTACAGATTTTTTCTTTCCTTTTTTTTCTATGCCATTGCTTACTTCCCTGAAACATAAAACCATTATGTATTTAATCTCTGCAGAAAGAAAACAAAAAGACAATGGACAATATATACTGTCATAACCTCTACTTATGTAATAATTAGATTATAAAAACAAAGTTAAGTTGAATCTACAAGTTTAGTCAAGTTCACAGAAAATATATTCTAATTTGAATAAAAATGTCTTAAAGAGATATTTACATATGAAAGGTTTAAAGGAAGAAGTTCTCTAATAACAATTTTGAAAAATACACATCATCTAAAAAATTTTTACAAAACAAAAAAAGTACTACTGTATTGGATGGAAGATTTCAAAACTCCTTGAAGTTCAATTATTTCATTTATGTTGTTACTATGTAGGTACCTGGAGGATGTTTCAAGAATTTCGTACTAAATTCAGTAGTATGAATTCAGTAGTTAACCTCATGGAGCCAGGAATTATCTATGTTAAAATTGTTCAGTCCCTATACAGTAGCTCTAAATAGAAATATTCTGTGGGTTCCTGAATGATGCTAATCAGAAAGAGGTCAGAGAATGTAAAGAAGGAATCCTTCATACTGTGCAGGGGAATCATTCAAAGGACAAAATTAGGAAGTTTTAGAAAACCATTTTAGAGACATAAAGGAAAAAAATCAAGCATAAGAAGGGAAAACAAGAAATAGGTCAAGAACATATCTAATTAACAGAAGGGAAGAATGACAAATACCAATACACAGAACATCTATTTCATTTAATCAATAAACATCTCCATATAAAGGGAATACTAACAATAGGAATACAAAAATGTTCCCTGTACTAAGGGGTTTGAGATCTTCCCTGGTAGCTTAGCTGGTAAAGAATCCACCTGCAATGCAGGAAACCCTTGTTCCTGGGTCAGAAAGATCCTGTGGAGAAGGGATAGGCTACCCACTCCAGTATCTGTAGCTCAGATAGTAAAGAATGTGCCTGCAATGAGGGAGACTTGGGTTCAATCCCTGAGTTGAGAAGATCCCCTGCAGAAGGCAACAGTTAACCACTGCAGTATTCTGGCCCGGAGAATTCAATGGAGAGAGGAGCCTGACAGGGGTTACAGTCCATGGGGTCACAAAGAGTCAGACATGACTAAGTGACTTTCACACACACTAAAGGGTTCACAGTATAGGCAGAAGATGTAAAACATGTACACAAGCAGAATAATAAAATGGGTTAAGTGCTACAATAACATTATCCAGGAAAAACTGAATTAAAAAACAACGTACAAGAACAGATTTATATAATACGCTAGAAAGAGACGAATGGAGAAAACAAGAAATGACTATCCCTCCACACCAAACTTGTTTGGGAAAATAAAGGTGGAAGTACAAGGAAAGAGAAAGTAGAGAAGTAGAGGAACAAAGTGTAACTAGAACTATAATCCAAACTCTTACCAAGGATAAGATGGGTGGAGTGTACACTTATTTATTTTTTTGGCAGGATGATCAACATAACATTTATAAAGGACCCCTGGACTAAAGAAGTATTCTTTAGTCCAATTCATACATAGGGCCCAGAATGAACTGAGAATGCCTTTAGAGAAAGTTGAACCATTATCTGGTCACTATCATCTGGTCATTATCTGGTCATTATCAAATGAAAATCTGACAGAATGTCCTATCAAAATCAAAATAGGGATGAGAGAGATTGTGGAAATCTTCTTTCCAATTTATAATATAAGCAATTCTAGAAAAAGATTAATAATAAAAATTTTAAAGTAATAGGAACAGTATTCTTTTCCTTCATTAAAAAAAAAAAAAAAAACCTTAAAGTACTATCTACTTTATTACTAACTCAAATGGATATATAGCACTAACAACCCTGTTATTATTTTTTCTTATTCTCCAAGATGATTAACTCATACCTTATGAGCTCCTTAAATTTCTCTCTCAGCTATCTTTGCCTCATTATTTCATTGAGAAAACAGAAGCTACTAGGTAATAACTTCAGTCATCACAGAATAAGCATTTGTACTCATCTTCTCTCTCCACTTCAACAGAAGGATGTTAAGTCCTGCTTTAGAAGGCCAATCCCACATTTAGATTCCCACATCCTGTCCCTTTTGTCTTCTCAAAGACTTTACAATATCTACCTCTCTTTCTTCTGTACCATTCTCCTCCACTGATATACAGAAACAGGTTACAGTTGTCTTACATCTATTTTTAAAAAACCATCACTTGATTCTGCTTCCATTCCTTTTGTCTACTTCACTCCCTTAACAATACAGTGAAACTACTTGTGAGAGTTAACAACACATACCCTTCCCACTTTCTTCATTCTCTTTGAAAATTCTTAAAAAGTATTTCCTTTTTTCCCCTTTTCCTGTATTATTATTATCATCATTATTTTGAACCTTCCCATGTCCCTAATTGTAGAAAAAGACCAGTTTTTTTTTTTCATTTATTTTTATTAGTTGGAGACTAAATACTTTACAATATTGTAGTGGTTTTTGCCATACATTGACATGAATCAGCCATGGATTTACATGTGTTCCCCATCCCGATCCCCCCTCCCGCCTTCCTCCCGATCCGATCCCTCTGGGTCTTCCCAGTGCACCAGCCCTGAGCACTTGTCTCATGCATGCAACCTGGGCTGGTGATCTGTTTCACCCTTGATAGTATACTTGTTTCAATGCTATTCTCTCAGAACATCCCACCCTTGCCTTCTCCCATAGAGTCCAAAAGTCTGTTCTGTACATCTGTGTCTTTTTTTCTGTTTTGCATATAGGGTTATTTTATCATTACCATCTTTTTAAATTCCATATATATGCGTTAGTATACTGTATTGGAGAAAAAGACCAGTTTTGACAGTAAGTTGAGCAGTGCTGGAATTGATCATATTGTGCCACTTCCATCTGACTTTTACCTTTAACACTTAAGAAAAATAGTTTTTGTCAAAATCACTAATAACAAAATGTTTTCTAATCCAATAAACATTTTTCTCTAATCTTAACCTGCCTCTCAGCAACATTCAGTACTGTTTAATATATCTTTCTCAAACACTCTCCTTCACTTGGTTTTCATGACATCAAACTTTCCTAGTTTCCTTCTATTTCAATGATCGTTTTCTAGTCATCTCCTTCATTTATTTCACTTCTTCCAAACCTGTAAATAATACCAGGACATTATTCTGGGCCACATTCTCTTCTTTTCTCTCTCTAGGTAATATCATCCATTCTCATGGTTTTATAAATCAACTTCAAAATTTATTATCATGTGTCCTGAGCTCCTGACTGAACATACCCAACTGCCTGTATCTCACATCATTACCACTTAGATATTCCTCATAAGAATCTTGAACTCAATGAGTATGAAATGGAAGAATGCTCTATTCATGTCATCAAAATCTATTCTTCCAGATCTTGGTAATAGACACAACCACCCACTAGTTGCTCAAACCAGATATCTGGGCATTGTGAAACTTTATCTCGCCCTTCCTTTAAAAATTTAATTCATTAGCAAAGCCAACAAATTATTCCTCCAGTGGAGATCTTGAATCTATTTTCTACTTGACTATCACCTACAACTGCACAAGCCACCATTATCTCTCACCTAGAAAACTGGAAGTCTTCATTTTTTTCTTGCTTCTACTCTCACTTCTATAGAATTCGTTTTCCAAACAGATCCAAAGAAGTATTTTAAAAGATAATTCAGTGTGCATACATCTTTAAATAGCTTCCCACTATTCTTAGAAAACCACCCAAACTCTTTATGAGGTCTACAAAACAATGACCAAGCCCCACTCAACCTTTCCAGTGCCCGAGACTACCCTCTCCAGTCCTTGTTCACACCCCAGTAGCCTTCTGTAAGTTCCTGGAACATGCCTCATAGCTTCACGCTTGTTATTTCTGCTACCTGAAGTATTTTTCCCTTTATTCTTCACATTGTTAAGTCATTCTCATTCTTCAAAGTTTCAGCTTCAATATTATCAGAAATAGGCTTTCTTAACATGGGGTTGCAAAGAGTTGGACACAACTGAGAGAATGAACTGAACTGAACTGAAGCTTCCTTCTTAAAGTAGACCCCTATATCTCTATCCATCCCAGTACAGTCTAAATCTGTTTGCTATTTCCTAAATGGTATTAACATCATCTATAATTATTTTGTTTACCACCTTTCTTCCCCATTATAATGTAAACCCCACCAGGGCAGAAAGAAAGTCTTATTTATTATATCTCCAGCACTTAGACAGTAAGGTGCTTGATAAATAGAATGAATGAACAAACGAATGAGAAATTAACAAACAAATGAATAGATACTTATGCTGTTTGTGAACAAAATAAATAGGGCCTATTCCTGGAAAGCCTTAGATCTATAGTAAATAAATAAACATCTAGCATTAACTCTTTATACCTTGTCCAAGCAGAAATTTTAAATAGGATAACAAATCAGGGTCACTACCACTTGTACTTTCAAATATACTAATGAGGCTAAGTAACACACATTTTCAGTTACAAATAAGCTAAAGAGAAAAACTAAGCCACAGATCAACTTTTACCTTGATTCAGATATAGGTTTGGATGCCTTTCTGCCTTTAATTTTAAATTCATGGGAGGTTCCTTCAGGTTCTTTCTCTGCTTTGAAAGCCACATTTGGTGGCACAGGAGGAACACGAATTCGCAACCCAAACAAATGCTTCTTCTTCTTTATTTCTTTCCCAGACATAAACCTAAATTTTTAAAAAAATTAACTAAAAATTTAAAAACTGAACACATATACATTGAAGACCCTCGGTCGTAAAACACACGAAAGTCTACCCATTACTACCCCCATGCTTTTGTTTTTTCCCTTTGCTTTCTTGGATTCTTATCTGCCCCAGAGCCAGTAGACAGTAGGATACGACAGGGGAATAGGGAGAGAGGAATAGTATTAGAAGGGAAAACACATGTCCACTTTCCTTTTTAAAATGTAGCATCTAACTTTTTAAAGAAAGAAGAAGTACAGTGGTGTCTTTTTTAGTCTCAATGTGCTTTTCCATATTTTTAGTCTTATCTGTTACAAACATCTCAAAAAAGGTTTAAGAAAAAAAGAATTCTATTTCAGAGTGAATTGGTGAGGCGAGAAACCCTGACCAGAAACAGGTTAGAGCACTGGAAAAGAAAGTACATCAATCCTAGAGGCCCAGAAAATAAAAGGAGTGTCTAGTATGTCAGATCTGGAATTGGAAATAACCTGGAGCTGAGGTGACATTTCTTGTGGGCTTGGGTTTCTGAAATATATGTTCTTTAATCCTTCCCCAAAGTCCTTAAGAGTCCTTATTCTAAAATACCCTCTTAGCTCTACTAGAGCATGTCTGGCCTAAGAACCACTACCAAGTGCTTGGATTGCCATTCAACTTTTATATAAGTGTGAGAAAGGGGAGCTCCCATTTCTACCATAGCAGGAACAAAGGTATTTCTAGCACACTAAATTGGGATTACAGAATTCACTGTCCTATAAAGTATTTTTACCAGCACAGTAACTGCTCAGGTAAGTTTATGGCTTTTTAAAGTTGTCCTAAAGATCTAACCACTTGTAATGATAACATTTTTAAATGAGGAAATGTTGCTAAGTTAAAAAAAAGCAACATGTTACAAACAAAAATGTTATAATTCAATAGCTGGTTGAAACCAGCATATACATTTTTTTTCTATTGCCTTTTTAAAATATTTTTAAGAGATGTAGATATATGCTCCTTTAAAAAAAAAAAAAAGGGAAAGATTTATATAAGAATATATCAAACAATGTCACTTAATTATCAAAAATTTAGATCACTAATACTACTACTATTCCTAAAGATGGCACTAACTAAACTTAAAATCATAGAAGACCTCAATCATTTAAAAACCTATCTTCTCTTTAATATATCCCCCTATCTTCTGCATATTCCTACCAGCTAATATGATTCTGTTTTACTTTCAGCAGATTAAATTATAAGAACAAGTCATTACTGAGTATGCTTTTTCAACTAAACTGACCAAATTCCCCTGAAATACTGATATGCCTCCCCTCCACCATTTCCAGGGAACTGCTCCTCCCCTCTTCAACCTTTGAGAATCACTGGTTTACTCTGACTGAGAGAGGACATTAAAAGGTTTAAAATGGTATGTATTAACTCTACACCAATCCCACAATTCTTAATGCCATTATTCCTTACATTTACTAAATGCCCCCCTCATAGGGATACATAAAATAACTTACATGGTCTTGTAATCATTTAATGCCTCCAGAACATGCTCATATCTTTCAGATTTTGGTGTGTCTGCCAGCTGTGAAGTAGCAAAAAAACAATTTAGTGCACTGTAATTTCATCAATTAGTAATACACAGGTGATAGAGGCAATGTGATACAAAACAAAAGTTGACTGACTACTTGTCAGAAGATCAAAGCTCTAATTTCAGGTCCTCACTGACCAGCTTTGTGACTTAAGCCCATTTAGCCTCTCAAAGCTTGTTTTCTCACATATAAAAAAGAGAGTATAAATCCTTCACTAGTTTCTTTACTACTATCAATACTTGTATAGATAAAATGGTATGCCTGAAAAAACCATAAACTGTAAAAGACAATAAAAATGGGATTTTATTATTTATCATTGAATTTACTTTAATTCTATAACCTGGGAAAGTAATAATACATTAGAATTACTTTAATATCAACCATAAAGCTTCTAATAGATATTAACAGTAAAGAATATAAAAAGTAATGATAAACATGCCATTTTATTTCCCAATACTTCTAACACAAACCAACAACCTCTGTAACTTTAAAAAAATAACAAATTTGGGGATGTTACTTTCATACCAATTACAGACTTTGGTTAAGCCTAAAATCCAAAGTGACTCAGTACGTTTTTATCATCACACACCATTTTAAAATCTAAACATTCAATTCTGGAAAATACTCTATTTTGTTTCAAAAAAGTTTCTTTCAGAGTTATTTCTGCCTTTTCTTTAAAGTTTAAAGACTAGGGCCCAATAGAAAAAAATTAAATTATAAAAGACCTTCTTCAATTAAAGCAATAAAAATTAAAACAAATGAACAACAAAAAACCTTCCAAAATATCAACACTGACTTTCAAAATTACTGCCAGTAATTTTATTTAGCAGCTAAAACTTACAAAGCTCAGAACTTCTTCAAGTAAAAAAAAAAATCTGTCAAATAGAACATGGTAGGTAGAAGAGACTTACACAGTCATCTACTTTTATTTTACCAATTAGTCAACAGCTATAAACCTAAATTGCCCAAATTCACACTGCTAGTTAGCTAGAGAGGTAGAACTTGAACCCAAGTGACAATTAAGTACATTCCTTCAACATTCACTGAGAGCCCATTGTGAGCTTGTATTGGGTACTTTAAGAGGAAAAGGAAAGAAAGTTAGTTTGGTGCTCATTCTCCTTAACCATACCACACCTTCCTAATGTAATTCTGAAGTGTCCAATGACAGAAATTTTCTATTAAAGGAGAAATAATGGACTCAGACTTTATAATCCAAAAGAGATCTGAGATGTCCACCTAGTTCAACTTTTCATTAATACTGTAAACCCTTTAATAGTACTCAAGAGTCATGCAACCTTGGTTTAACTAGTACCACAGATGAAATCTAATGAAGGAGCCCATTCCATGGGTGAACAAAATGTTCCTTCCTGGATTCTCTTTTATACAAGGCAGTACTTCAAATATTTGACAGTAGGTAAGAGGGCTAAGTATTAAGATTATGTTAAAGTTTTTAGTAGCACCATCACATGATTATTTCACATTAAGCTTGGCTAAATAATTCCATCCTCTTCCTGGTCCTCTACTCCCACCTTAACTCTAAAATTTCATTAAATGAACTGCCATCATGCCAAGTGTCCCCCATCATACATTGTTCTTCCATACTGTTGTTTGTATATTTAAGCCTAAAAGAAAAATTTTATAACTACTGTTGATTTGATTTTGTTTTCAGCTCAGTGTTTGAGATGATCTTTTTTCCTGATTCTGTCATCCTTCTTGAACTGAAGATAGAGACAAAAACAGAACCCTGTGGCTCGCCATTAGAATTTCCCTCAAGAACATTTCCAAGCCAATGACTGCTTTTGCTAATAACTCAATTAGCTACAGATGCATTTAAATTTTATTTTAACCAGTTCACATTTCAATATCTTATGTAAAACTGAGTTACACTATGTCTACACTATGCACATTAGCACTTGATGTATCAGTGCTTCTAACCATATCAAAAAAGAAACCAAGGTATTTCACATGATTTATTCTAATAAACTAGTGGTATTTTTTCTAATTGCTTTTTAATTCTTCACAAGAAAAATCCGCTCTACAATTTTGCTGACATTCAACAACAAAAGTTTGGAATTTCTCAAACCTACTCCTTTTTACTTTTTGAAATCACAACAGACTCTCTTTTTCCTTTTGGTACCCATTCTCTATGATTTCCTGGGCCTCCCTGGTGGCTCAGATGGTAAAGAATCTGCCTGCAGTGCAGGAGACACAGGTTCAATCCCTGGGTCAGGAAGATCCCCTGGAAAAGGGAATGGCTACCCACTCCAATATTCTTGCCTAGAGAATTCAAATTTTATCTGTAAGTTCTTTCAGCACTCCAGGACTATTTCACATAGGACTGTTTATTTCAGCTCGTATAATGCAGTCAAAGATTCCCTTACTGTATTTTGAAAACAGAGTGTGCAAATATTACACTGTTAATCAAATAATTTGTATTAGAAGAGCATCATATTCTAGTTCTTCCACCTGACCATGAGGTTTATAATACAGATCTTCAATAGAAGAATCATTTTTGTTCCTCCCTGTACTGACACTAATCTCACACTGTGATTTCATTTTCAGGGTTATATATTTCTCTACAGGGATACATGCTATTACGTATAGTTAAAATTCTTCCCTTCAATAAAATATATGCTCAGTTACCACACTTAATTCCACACCACCTAGGCTTAAGTATGCCAAACAGCTTAAGTAATTTGTTTACCAACATATACTCTGTATGCTAATATACAACTCAAGGCCCCAAGTACTGCTTTTAACCAGATTTCTTATAATTTTCCCTTAAAAGTATTATACCACCTCTACTATACTACATTTTTCTCTAGCCAAAACATTGTTTCTGCCATAGTATTTCATTTTATCTATGCTTTTCTCTCTATCTTTCAAGTGAGGTAGCACTCAACCCACTGCTCTATCAACCTTTTAGGTATTTAAAACTTAAGACCACAGCTAACAAAAAAGTGGGCTGTCCTTATGAAACTGAAATTTCAAATCACATTAGGAAGTAAAGACAAATGATAAGAGGCAGATTTCAAAAAGTATTAATATCTCCTTGTAACTTCCAAAAGCAATCTGATGTAACCTCATTCTAAACACTTCATTCTATGTAAAAATTTTAAGCAACTTTTATTTGGGGTGTCAAATTATATTACATATTTTTACTATCTCAAAATAAATAATTCAAAACACAGTAGTTTCTCAAATACTAGACTCAGTCTATATGATAATCATTAAGGTACCAACTCTCAAAGACGTTTACCAAGATCACATAAGGAAATTATCACTGTGTTCTAACATGTTCTAAAAGTTTCAGCTTCTCTTCATAGCAATCCTGAAAATAATCAAGAAAGAAGAAAATACGTAATATATGTTAAACTTACCTTTCAGTATGAAAGGATATACAGTTGACCTCTGAACAACTGGGTTTGAACTGCATGGGTCAACTTATGTATGGATTTTTTCCCCCACTAAATACATACAATATTACACTGCGGACAGTTGAATCTGCAGGTGCAGAACTGCAGACGGGGCAGGCCAACTCTAAGGTGTATGTGATTTTTGATGGCAGAGAGGGTCAGTACCCCAACTCCGTGTACTTCAACAATCAACTGTACTCTCTAAAATAGACTCTCTGAAATTCTAGCATAAACATCTTTGTCATATAGTCTACAGCACATAAAATAAGAACTGATGTTCAAAATGACTTGAGTATTCTAAGGTACTTAAATAACCAATATAAGCATACCTCCTTTCATTGTATCTCACTTTACATCACAGATCCTACAATTTTTACAAATTGAAGGTTTGTAGTAACACTGCCTCAAGCAAGACTGTCAGCACCATCCTGCAACAGCATTACTTTTAAAAAATTTTTCTGATGTGGACATTTTTTAAGTCTTTATATCTTTACTGAATTTGTTACAATACTGCTCCTGCTTTGTATTTTGGGTTTTTGGCCAGGAGGCATATGGGATCTCAGCTCCCCAACCAGGGATCAAACCCACATCCCTATATTAGAGGGTGAAGTCTTAACCACTGGACCACCAGGGAAGTCCCAGTTTTTAAATTAAGGTATGTACATTGCCTTTGTTAAACACAATGCTATTGCACACAGACTACAGTGTAGTACAAGCATAACTTTTACATGCACTAGGAAACCAAAAATTTGTCATTTGCTTTATAACGTGTTAGTTTTGTTGCAGTGGCCTGAAATTGAAACCATAGTATCTCTGAGGTGTACCTGTAATATACTTAGATGTGGTGATTCACATGTTTTGAAAGTACAGTTGGCCCTCAGTATCCCTTGGTTCCAACCATGGAAAATCAACCAGATACGCAGGGCCAACTCTACTACATCATTTGGGATAACTATAATTAATGTTATTTTATAAAAAGATTTTTAATACAAATATAAACAAAAAGAAAATTTTATTAACCTAATTTTGAGTTAATAACAAAACTCAATTTGCAATTCAATTTCAGTTAGCAAAAGATTTACTACTTTAATAGTTAGGAATAATACATTGTCTGTATTATCTTTGCTTCTATTACCACAAACATTTAAAAGTAAACTAAATGAAAATCAATGAACAAATATTACTTACAAATTTTATGGTCTCTTTATCATTAAAACTTCACTCTAAAAACTAATTACAATATTAAGATGTAAAGTATTAATACAGAGAATTAAAACCTGAACTTCCATCTATAAATAACTAGAGAATGGGATGACTAACCTACTAAATCTGAATATATTTTTTTTAATGTGGAGAAAGAGCAATGAGAAATGCTCTGATGGCTCCCCAAAATGGGAACATTCCTTAGAAAAGTAAAACATTTGTTATAAAGTTATATTTGATTGTAATCATGTTTTTCTTAATTTTTAAATAAAGATATATTTTTCCATTTGGGGCAAAGAATAAGAACTTGAAATTTCTTACATGCAAGAAATAGGGTTCAGAAAATAAAACATGTACCTACTGCTGAAATAAATGTTTTCTGATATACAGCAGAAGTTCAGCTGGAAATGAGACAGCTAGAATTTATAAATTGAACTAATTTCTTTAAAAACAGCCTGTAGTTTTTATTACTTTCTATTTTCAGCTTCTTCAATAAATCTGTTATATTTTTATTTTAATAAAAAATGATAGCATTTGAAATAAACAACTTGAATTTTTACATGCATGCCCACTATCTACATGAAGTAACCAATGCAGACTTTAATCATATAAAACATAGGTGTACTAACAGAAATATAGATGCATCTGCATATGAAGTGCTAAAAGAATCACTGCTAGGAAGAAAGTATTTCAAATTAATGTATGAGAACATTAGGATGACTATAGAGAACAATATACTTAATAGTGCCTTACATTTTCTTCTCCCATTACTAATCAGTTTATTAAAATTTATCATATTTACAAGTCACTCACTTTCTCTCCAGTCATCTAAAAGAAGCTTCTAATAGAAAACTTAATGAGAATATTATATTCTCATTTCTAACACTCAAAAATCTTAGCTCAATTGATTCATAGGTGTTTATTTTATACAACTGACCTACTACTTTTAATAAATGTGTATTGTGCACTCCCTGATGCCTCATAAAACCCCCAGAACAACAGAAACTTGATACTTTATTTGATGTGAGCCTTATAAATTGCCTCATGTCTAAAAGCTACAAATGCAGAAATTCTTCCTAAATTTCATTAGTTTAGTTTTTGCCTCAAAAAGTAACACATGACTAAAATTCACACATCTATTCCACATATTACAGAACAAAAAATTTAGTTAGTATCTGTATTTTAACATTTAATATCTATATTTTAATAATTCTAAATAAATCTTTAAAAAGGTAAATATTAAAGCTACTCTAATTACTTGCTTCTTTGTGCTGTTCAGTAGTTTCAAAATCTTCAATGAACATGCATTACTTTTATATTGCTTTTTGTTAAAAAAATAAACTCTTCACAAACAGCATGAGTGGTTACATTTTGCAAATGAAAAGTAAAATGAGATGTCAGAATGAGAGGGATAATCCTCAATTCAGGTTAACTTGATTCTCTTATTAATCTAACATTATTACTAGGTCCCACTATTCCTGAAAGCCAAAGATATAAAAGGGAGTACCAAAAAGAGAGAAAAGAAGAATGTTGACTACATCTCTAAGTTTATAGCAAACTTAGAAGAAAAGGAGGAGGAACCATAGGATACCCAGTAATAAGGATTTCTCCCTCCCTTCGATCTTCAGCTACAGCAATTCTCACCTCAGAAAACGGAAGAATTAAGTAATTTATTTCCTCTTATATTTTTTCTCAAGTCAACAGGCAAAACAGGAGAATGAGGGCTAATCCTGATAGCCTCACCAAAGTTATTTCTCCCTATCTAAACATACAATGCTACTTTGAATGTATGGCTTGAACATGTGCCTTAGCTGCTTTCAACAAAAACAAAAAAAAAAAAGACTTTAAGTAGCTAATGTTAGCTCTGACACCACCTACCTCTCCAGGGTGCAATCTATCCCAGTTTTCATTAATGTATGTCATAAGCTCAAGTTCAGAATCAAAGTATTTCTTCTTGTGAATAACACTTAGGTTGTAAAGGCATAGGTGTGCTATATCTACCCTGGAATCCAAAAATAATCAAATCATATGAAAATAATGTTTTAGTTATTTTAAAATCACATATTATTATAATAAAACCAGCTATTAAAAAAATCCAAAGTATTTAGGTGAACAGATGGTTAATATCATGTCATATTCACAATAAATCATTATATATGAAAGTAAATGAAAAACATTAATTTATCCTGAATAATAACTAAAATTTAAGATATTTGATTTCTTTTTTTTTTTTTTGATATTTGATTTCTTAAAAGAGAATCTGATGTTTAAAAGTAATTTATGATCAAAAATTTCATGTTTTCACTATTACATAAGCTACAAAATGGATCACACTTTAACAGATTTTATCTGATTCATTAATTAAATCCTATCTTTTCCTAAAATATGTAAAACATTTAACGAAAATTTCTAAGTACTTACTATAAGCATTTTCAGTAAATCTCCAAAATTCATCATACTTCCCACGCCCAAGGATTACTTAACTGAGGCAGAAACTGGCATATTATAAGACCTTTCTCTCTTCTACTGTATTCTGAAGGCCCAAAAGAACTAGAAACATGAATAAGAATTTTGAAGATCTAAAAGATATTTCAAAGTTACTTTTTATGCCATTAGAAACTGAATGGCCTTATTATGTTAGCAATAAAACTAGATAACCTTTGGGAAAGATAACATCAGACTTGAGGATAAATAAAGGAAAAGAAAGAAAGCCAGGCATAAAGAAGAACAAATTTTTATTTAAACTAAGTAAATGTATATAGAAAAGTTTCATCCTATAGATTTAAAACACAATTCTTCTTTTGCTCCTTAATAAAAAGGTCCATACGTACCATTGTAATGGTAGACGTTTGAGGTATTCTGGTCCAGAACTGCAGACAGAGCAAATAAATGTATAAAACCTAAAGAAAAAGAAAGCTGTAACTGAGCAAGCAAGAGTGCATACAATTTAACAATTAAAATTAACCTTCCCATGGAATATTACTCAGCCATTAAAAAGAATTCATTTGAACCAGTCCTAATGAGATGGATGAAGCTGGAGCCCCTTATACAGAGTGAAGTAAGCCAGAAAGATAAAGAACATTACAGCATACTGACACATGTATATGGAATTTAGAAAGGTGATAACGATAACCCTATATGCAGAACAGAAAAAGAGACACAGAAATACAGAACAGACTTTTGAACTCTGTGGGAGAATGTGAGGGTGGGATATTTCAAAAGAACAGCATGTATACTATCTATGGTGAAACAGATCACCAGCCCAGGTGGGATGCACGAGACAAGTGCTCCGGCCTGGTGCACTGGGAAGACCCAGAGGAACTGGGTGGAGGGGGAGGTGGGAGGGGGGATCGGGATGGGGAATACATGTAAATCCATGGCTGATTCATATCAATGTATGACAAAACCCACTGGAAAAAAATAAATAAATAAAATAATAAAAAATAAATAAATAAATAAATAAAAATAAATAAATAAATAAAATAAAATTAACCTTCACCACATATCCTACAATTGACATAAGGACTAATACACAAAGCAAAATATAATCTGAATCATGACAACTGTAAAGAATTTCTTCTCTAGTAATGACAAGTTATGAAACAGTTTGTATATGGGGGGCAGGATCAATTTTTTTTAACCATTAGAGACGTTCAGAATTCATATACAGATTCATATAAGTATAGCTTACTAATGATGTGTTTGTACTGGGAATTGTGATGGCTGCTCTCATATGCTGTAGTCACTGTTACCTTTACATGTCCAAAACAATCTGGTAAAATAAGACCAGAAGACAAGCTGATTTTGCTAAGGTCAGAAAAACAATAAACTGCATAAGCTAAGATTTAAACCTAGAGTTTTTGATGTTACATTTAGTGCTTTATGTGTAACTTTTCTTCCTAGAGCCCTTTTTCATATTCTCTTAATCAAAAAGGACATTTGGTCAGCCTTCTGACATTCTTTAGATCTAAGAATAAATAAACTGTGTGCATCAAGGTTCTGTGGCCTTTTCCAGTTGCCTGTCATGAGACCTATTTGAGCTTCTTTTAAAAAGGTATCAATGAGAATAATAGAGAGTACTGTGGGACTATAGGTACCAATATAATCACTGGTCAAATACTTTAAAAGCTTTCTGTAATAATACCCAAAAGCACAAAAATTACATTTTTTAACAATTATGTATAATTTAAGTATATTAAACAATATTTTCCCTCTAAGCTGAACCTTTTCTGAATCAAACTTAAAAAAAACAAAAATCTTTAGAAATGTGAAAAGGCAAACAGACACACAATTTTAAAAAGCTTAAAAAAAAAAACCATAAATGAGTCAATAAAGCTCAAATGCCCTTCTCTCACCTGTCTCCAAATAGCATTGGCTTTTGAAGGCATTGCACACAAGCTTCATGAAACCACTGTTTACATTTGCAGCACTGTAGCATCTTTAAATACCAGCTATACAAAAAAAATTTAAGATTAAAATTACTACCTTTTACGAGGTAAAGGTTAAAAAAAACCACGACAAAAGTGACGTGCAGAATATAGTTCTGATTATAGCATCATAGTTCTGATATTAGTGTTAAATTTTTTCCTTCTCAAAAAGCTTATTAATATTGACGTCATCCTTTCTCTCTTTTTATTCTTGAGAATTTATAAGCTCTTGAAAGCTACATCTAATATTTCTAGTTAACAAGAGTGTGTGTGTGTGTGTGTGCACACACATGCATGCACACACTCAGTTACTCAGTAGTGTCTGAATCTTTGCGACCCCATGGACTGTAGCCCGCGAGGTTCCTCTGTCCATGGAAATTTTCTAGGCAAGAATACTGGAGTGGGTTACTATTTCCTACTCCAGGGGATCTTCCCAACCCCAGGATCAAACCTATGTCTCTATGTCTCCTGCATTCACAGGCGGATTCTTTGCCACTGCACCAGTTGGGAAATGTGGGTCCTAAATTAGTGAAGGATTTTGTCAAGTCTGCGATTTTTTTTTTCCCACATCAACAGTCAGAGGTCACCAATATGTAGAGCTATTTTGTCCTATATATCAAATGGTCATAGGCAACTTTATTCCTCATTGTGTTTCCACTATTCTTGTTCATTATAATGCAAAGAAGTATAGCAATTTAATATATTTGATTAACATAATTACAAACCTAATCTAAGACTCCACCGGTATAAAGGCTCTGTGACATATTTTGTCCTCTTTCAGATAGCTGAACATACTAAAACTGAATCTTCAGCTAAAGCTAAGTCTCTAGTTAGTACATGGTTTTAATATATAAATATCCTTATTCGCCACCAAATTAATACCTTTTCTTCAAATAATTCTTTTGCTCACTAACTGAGCCCCACCATTAATCTTAAGCCATATACAGGCAAAGGCAAGACAACTACCAGTAAGGCAAAAGACTAATGAATACTATTTTCCAGGTACTCTGTTAGGTGTTAAAGTGTTAGCAATATCAAACACAGTTCATGTAGTCAAGGTATTAAAGAACAATGAATAATCTGCTTCATAAAATAATGTCTATAAACTTCCCTGGTGGCTCAGAGGGTAAAGCGTCGGCCTGCGATGCAGCAGACCTAGGTTTGATCCCTGTGCCGGGAAGATCCCCTGGAGAAGGAAATGGCAACCCATTCGGGTACTCTTGCCTAGAAAATCCCATGGATGGAGAAGCGTGGTAGGCTACAGTTATGGGGTCGCAAGGAGTCAGACATAACTGAGCGACTTCACTTTCAAAACACTAGGTATAAATGATTAAAGGAGAAAGATCCATCTCTTTTCACTGTATCTCTTTTATAAATGATTTAAAGAAACCAGACATAATGTTTCTCAAATCTGCAGGAAGCCAAAATCTGAAAATTATTATAAAATTGTTAAACCACAAATAAAAATTCCATAAGATCAGAGACAAGGTAGAATGAAGAAATAAAAATAATTTATTTATTCACTTATTCATGTTTTCAGCACTGAACAACTTATGTGTCCCTGCATCCTCTAGAGAGCACCTCTGTCTTAAGAAACATGGAGTCCAGTAAGATTTAAGAAACCAATAATTATAATTTAAATAGAGTTAAATGTAAAGTTATTGACTAACATTTTTTAAGTGTAGCACAAATACATGGTACACAATTTGGTTTAAGATCAGTTTATATGAAAAAAAGAACTGTAAGTTTTAGTCAACCACCAACAAACCCAGAATGAGCCAAAAGAATATGATGGGACATATTCAACCAAAGAGAGGTAACACAATCTTTCCTTGCAATAACAGAAGCATAATACCTAGAACTTTTAATAGCCTCATTATATTGTTAGACTGTTCCTGAAAACACTGCATTTTGAAATCATGGCACCATATTTCAAAAGTAAACTTTCAAAAACCGAAGAGCAACAAAGACAGAGTTTGGAAAACACATCTGTCATAAAGAATGTTTGATGTGAATGGAGATTTTAGCCTAGATGAGAGAACACTTGGTATGTCACTCAGAGAGGAGGAAATATGATTACTGGATTTAACTATTTTAAGACCTACCTCTACAAAAAATAAGATACATGGGTTTAGTTTCAAAGAGCAGAACTAGAACCAGTGATCAGAAATTAAAGGTAAATTTCTAAACATTCTTAGAACTGTTTGCTGACTCGCTTATTCAGCAAACATTTAATGATAGATAAATAAAACTATGGCCTCTAATCATCTCCAGTTTTTTTTTTACTGATACTTTCATGCATTTACAACTCACTATCACTCCGATACCACAATCAGTAACAAAAATAAAGTTGACAATATGAGCAATTAAAAACTAAGGGCATTAAATAACCATGTGCACTTACTCTCCAGGGCCTCCACAGTAGCAGTAACACTGCTGGACGTTGGTCTTATGACCTGCATCCCATTCAAGGTCTGCCACACTGTAGGGTAATGTCTGCTTCATGACTTGCAATGCTTTGGCATTTGGTCCTTTCTTAAGCGCACCACCCCTCTATATTAGAGGGAAAAAGTTATTTAAAAGAGTGAAGGATAAAATTTTAAATATAATTCTCTAATTTTAAAATGCTTCTGAAACTTCCAAAGAAATTTTCATTCTAAATTTCTTACCATATCACAAACTGTTTGACCAATAATAATCTTTATTTATTTTGTTGTCTTTTCTTTCAAATTATTGCCCCAATTCCAAGACCACTATCAGAAAATAAGTGCAAGAATAGTTGCAAGTCACTTAAGCATCATTAGTCAAACAATAAGCAGTACCTCTTTCTACCCAGCACTGACTGCTCATTTCATTCAGATAAACTTTCAACGTAAACAATCATTACGTTGATAGTGCCTTACAAATTCCATTTAGGGCATTAGCCCAAAACACTTAAAAGATACCTTTGTTGTTGTTGCAAAAACACACTGTCGACAGAGCCATTTTTCATCTGAATCAATCACACTGGAATCAATATGAGGTGTGTGACACAACTGATGATATCCTTAATATCAAAAAAAGCATAAAGCAAATTCTATTTTATTAATAAATACTGCAACACAATTTAAAGAAGGCATTTTAGTATTCTCTTTCCTACATTAATATATTTATAACTGATGACTAAACTTATGGTAAGAGCTTCAAATTACCAATGTAAAGAATTTTTAATCATTAATCATCAATAGGGGCATTAAGTATATAACAAAACGTTTCCACAAGATTAAAACAAATCAATGCTTACCTTGGCCACACTTATCACATATAACCATTTCATTGGGAGCTTCTGAATACTCTTCTTGACATATTGTACAGACCATTTCCCCACTTCCAGTGGCTCCTGAAATATTTAAAATATACATAAAGAATTGTTCCATATAACAAAACTACTTTTTTGATTCAGGGAGCAGCCCATGCTGGCAACATCTGTTTCCCAGATCATAATGGTATTTTCTCAAGGCAAAGTACTATACACAAAACACTATCTCTCTGCTCCCTACCTGTGTTCTCACCTTTAACTGAAGATGCCTTACTATCTGCCTTCACAATTTAATTTGCCTTTTGGCAAAGGGCATAATTTAAAATGCTCTCAGGCAGGATCCCTTACCGTTTACTTCCAGTGTTTCCACCATCCTGGGAGGTGGGAAAAGCCAATGTTTTTGAACACTCGAAGAACTCTCCAGAACACATACCTACCCATGTACATGTACTCACTCACCCTACACTGCCTAACATCATGAGACTAAAGAAAAGGGGCAAGGAAGATCCATCAATGACTCCTTACTCTCAAGTTCCAGAACATTTATTTTTACTTACTAATTTACAAAAAGGAAAGGCTGAACACTAATTATCAGATCTCCAGCTTCTGAAATATGGAAACATGGTGTCAATGTACCGTAAACATTACCACACTGCAACAAAAATGAGGGGCTCCACTGTTAATTTTTTACCAGAATAAATTATTTCTTCCTTAAACATTTATATTCTAAAACAATTTTATTCCACAAAATTTCATCACTTTTAACACAATTATTTATAATAATCTCCATTTCAATATACATAAAATATTAATACATACATATTTTCTTCATATACCAACAATAATAAAAATGTATAATTTTGTGCTATGAGCCAGCACTGTGTTAGGCTCCTAACAATATTATTTGTTTAATTCTACAATTTATTAGATAAATATCCTATTTATAGAGAAGAACTAAGACTCAGAAAGACAAAGGAACCATATAGTTCAAGGATCCTTAATCACGAAGTATCAAGGGTAGAATTTAAACTCGGATACACCATATTCTCTCCACTGTGAGGTGCTTCTTTTCATTAATGCTATATGTAATGTTTCTTCCATCAAAAGAATTTTTCACACTATAGGTTTCAAAGAGTGTAACTTTTTTTTTTTTTTTAATTTGGCTGCGGGATCTTAGTTGTGGGTTCTAATGGATCGAACCCAGGCTCCTTGCGTTCCGAGCATGGACTCTTAACCATTGGACCACCAGGAAAGTCTCTCGAAAGTCTAACTTCTAATAATTCTATGATATTCTTTCCAGTAGAAATAACCAAATTTACTTTTTTATGACTATTCTTAGATATGCAGGTTACCAAATTTTTTGCTTGTTTTTTACATTTTTCCATTTTTGTTTTGGCTCTTGTCCTCTCTCCTCTCCTCTCAGGCTCTGTTCACATAGCTGGATGTGGCTTCCCACAGTTTCTCAGTTTATAACTCCAGTCGGGATAGCAACCAGATTGCACCTAGAACCTCTCAGTCCAAATCTGCAACTTCCTGGAAAAGGAGCAATAGGCCCAGATTGCAGTAGGTGCCTGATCTCTCATTATAACCATGTAGACGGGTGTAGGGGAAGGCAGTTCCTCAGAAAAGAGGGTGCTGATCCAAAAGATGTACGTGTTCACCTCAAGAAAACAATCCTGAGGAAGCAGAGAATTGCCTTTAGTTGTGGAATCCAGTATGTCTTTTTTACCATCAAGTTTACAAAAACTTTCTGTGTAGCTTATTAGCCTTCTTAGTCTCCCTTACTCTAAGCCAAACTGACTATAAAGCCATTTCATCTTAGATGTGCCCAATTTTTTGTTGTTGTTAAAGCTACAGGAAACATTTTTCATCTGGATTTTTTACTTCTGAATTATTTCTTTTGAATTAACTGCTACAAATGAATCTGTTGTATAGATGAAAACATGGGAAACATTTTTATGCATTTAACGCAAATATCCAAAATAGAAATTTAATATTGCTACCAGCGGCGTATCATTTTCACAGAAACCATAACAAATAGTTAAGATCAAAATCCTTCTAAAATTATTTAATGGTTTTAACATGGTATCTGTTGTAATGCACATTTCTTTTATTACTAATATGACCATACATTGCTTTTATTTATGTAAACTTTCTAAAAGAATCTTATTAGATGAGTGAAACTACTATAATTTATTAAGTCATTTTGATATATAATTACTATATGCAGGATTCTTACAGAAAAAAAACTATTAAAGCTACACTCCACACTGACATCTGCCATAATGCAATTTCCAGGTTTGCTTACTCACTCTATAGCAACTCCAAGTTAAATGTGTGCTACTTTCTAGGTGTTAGAAAGAATTAAACAGCCCAAGAGCTATCTAAGAATAGTAAAAGGAGCCAGCAAGGAAAAAACAATCACAGGTCACTCAACTGACATATGAGTATGCCACATGTAGGACACGACCCCCTCACTTCCACGACAACTTTCTACCTCTATGTACAACTGGTTTTCTTCTTCCTTTATGGAAGGAAGGATGAGAGAGAAGGAAGAAAGAGAAAGACCTTTATATTTAACTCACAGGAACCTCAAAAAGGTGGAAAAGTTGAAAGGGACACATAGCTAATAGAGGGGGAACAGAATCAGTATTACATGTTTCAGTTCCACCAGAAGGATCCATATTTACAAACTAAGAAAAGGGGGATAATTCTGTATGCAGGCTAATAAGAGCTATTCAGTATCACTACTAGTGGAGACATCCTATGCTCCTCCTATTCCTTTTCTCACTGACTCCTCAATTTGAGATTCAAAATATCATTTAGTCCTTTAAATTGATCAGCCCTAAAAACTGTAAAAAAATTTCTCTAGAAAAACATTTTACTAAAGTTAACAGCTATTGAACTCTCCATCTAATTCCTAAGTACCATGTATAAAAATGGCAACTAGAACATTCCAATTCCATTACCAAAACTTTATTCTTTAAAAAAAATTAAGAGTGAAATCAAGAATATGAACACAGCAGTAACCTACCATAAAGTCACACCTCAAACTCAAATTAAAAACCCAGTTGACAAATACTTGAAAGAATTTGTCTCCCTTCTACATGAGGAGATATATCTAAGTGCAGACCCATTAACAAATTACAAGGATACCAAAACTGGGGCTATAGTTTGCAGCTAAAGTACTTGCACTTTTAATATTTCATAAATATAGCACTTTCATGAAACAGATACCTGGGAAAATGCCTTTATTTAACAGATTTAAAGGGCATACAACAATTATAGTTTGCAAAAATAAAAAGCATTACAAGAAACATACCTATAAGCAAACCAAAGCATACCTGTATTCATTTCTACTTGTATCCAAATATAACCTAGTTTACTCATCTAAATATAAAAACTCACAGCTAAGCAGTAATTTTAAATTACTCTTAACCATGAGTATTTCCAGTATTCTAAAGCTATTTAATATATCCTAATCCCCCAAAACATCTAGCAGATAGTATGCTCTCAATAAATATTAGCTCTCTATATAACTTCTTACTCATACAGGCAAGTAACAGTTAAGGTGAAGCCCAAAGTATTACTCATATTAACGGCTAAAATTTTTCTTCAAAGTTCTTGGAAAGGCCCTAGCAGTAATTTCTACATGTGCATCTGTCCTCTAATCTACTCTTATCAACAGAGGAATTCTTGATCTTCTTATCATCTATAACACAGATAACTCCTTGAAGACTCTGAATACCACCCTGAATTTTTTTTTAAAGTTATCTTAATACACTGTACTAAAGAGACAACATTAGAAAATGACAAGCTGAAGAAAATAAAATTTTAGTGTAAATCATGTCCAGGGGAAGTAGTAGCACCTGCCTGTTTGAATGTCCTTCCAGAGAACCCAGGATTTAGAACTGTCTTCAAATATGATGAAGCAGCTCTGTTTCAATATGTTTATCTGAAAAAGAGAAAAACTTACAGTGATTTCTTTTAAAATCAAAAACAATCTTAAATTTAAGTTCAAGATTATTAAAAGTTTACTGCAAAAAGAGCAAAAATATGTATTAATGTAACTTGCCTTTTTGATAGTTCCAAGATAAAACAAGCCATCTGACCATCTAGCTAGGACATCCTGACCCTCTTCAAATTTACATGCTGGCTTTTTGACTTTATGTCCATCCTGTAAAGACAGCTTGGTCAAGGATGTTGGGGTCTTTTGGTTTCGACGTAAAGGAGACCGCTTGTGGACCAGTGAATTACCTGCCCCTGTAGAGTCTCTGTTTAGGAAATAAATAATCACATATAAGACTGATTTACTTATAAAGCTTATTTTATACCAATCATGTATTTATCAAAATGTTTTATCCATTAAAAACCTTATAATCAGGGAAAATAATAACAAGTACCTCAAATCATAAAAACTCTCCAGAAACAAAGAAGCTTAAAACAAAATTATAGCAGTTGTCAATATTCATTGTCAATCTAAGGGAGGCCAGGATTCAGCAACCACTCCAAGGTAACACATTCAGGAAAGCTATCATCAAAATGACAGCTATAAGTTGAAGGCAGTAGGCCATGGTTATGAACAAAGGATGCCTTGAATCTCATATGTAGGTTTTTTTTAAGTATGTATGTATTTATTTATTTGGCTGCACCAGGTCTTAGTTGCAGCATACAGGATCTGGGATCTTTAGCTGCAGAATGCAAACTCCTAGTTGAGGCATGTGGTATCTAGCTCCTTGAACAGGAAGAGAACCCAATTCCCTGTATTGGAAGTGCAGAGTCTTAGCCACTGGACCACCAGGGAAGTCCCTCATATCTCTTTATATAAAATAAAAGAAGCTGTATGACATAATTTCATAAGCACTTGATAAAGAATGATTATGTCCACTACTACATATATGATAAACAACAAGGATCTATTACATAGCACAGGGAATGATATTTAATATCTTGAAATAACCAATGGGCAAGAATTTTAAAAAGAATATATATATATAGGGATTGCCCTGGCTGTCCAGGGGTTAAGACTCAGCACTCCCAATTCAGGAGGCACAGGTTTGATCCCTAGTCAGGGAACTAAGATCCCACATGCCGCCCAGCCAAAAGAAAGAAGAAAGGAGAAAAAAAAAAAAAGGAATACATATATACACACATATCATATATATATGCACATATATATGTATAACTGGCAGAGAACGCAATGGCAACCCACTCCAGTACTCTTGCCTGGGAAATTCCATGGACGGAGAAGCCTGGTAGGCTACAGCCCATGGGGTCGCAAAGAGTCAGACACGACTGAGCGACTTCATTTTTCACTTTCATGTACTGGAAAAGGAAGTGGCAACCCACTCCAGTATTCCTGCCTGGAGAATCCCAGGGACAGAGGAGCCTGGTGGGCTGCCGTCTATGGGGTCGCACAGACTTGGACACGACTGATCCAACTTAGCAGCAGCAGCATGTGTAATTGAATCACTTTGCTGTACACCTGCAACACTGTAAATCAACTATACTTCAACTGAAAAAAAGCTTATGCCACATGTAGTTAAAATACACTAACCAGTGACTCTGGGTAGTTGGGTATATTTAACTCACTGGAAGGGTAGTCATGACCTCCCTACAGGGTATCACTACTGAATGAAGCCTTGTTCACTGATAGGAATGCATCACAGTCCCTCAAATATACTGACTTCTAGAAGTTTAAAAAAATACTGAGCGCCACCAATTTTTATAAAATCATATTCAATTGAGAAGCCAATTGTAAGATCACTTACATTTTTTAAGTATAAGACCCCAAAATTACATACTCCAAAATTACATTGTAACATTTATCAATTACTGCATAAACAGCACAGCATACCACTATCAGCCTTCATAAAGAAAACCAAGCAATATTTGTTTGGTCTCATCCTTCCAATTTAGACTTTTAACTAATTAAAAGTACAATTTGTAAAACCAGGTAGGTGATCATTCTAAAACAGTATAAAAGTTAGGTAAAAATGAAGTAAGTAGGGAAGAAAAAAAAATGTTTCCAATTGGGAATATCTATTTTCAATACCTAAGGATACACAAATTCTGGGAAAATCTGTCACAAACCACAACATGAATAAACCCTGAAAACATTATGATGAAGTAAAATCAGGCAGCCAAAAAACAAATAATGTATAATTCCACTCACATGAGGTAATTAGAGTAGTCAAACTGATAGAAACAGGGAGCAGAATGGTTAAGTTCCAGGGGTGTGGAGGAGGGAGGTGTGAGAAGTTAGTGTTTGTATACCAGTGGCTGATTCATGTTGATGTATGGCAGAAACCAACACAATATTGTAGAGCAATTATCCTCCAATAAAAATTTTAAAAACTAAATAAAGGGTATAGAGTTTCAGTTTTAAAGATACACTACATTCTAAAAATATCCAAAGGAATAGTGACTGATATTCCACATTTGCTAAAAAACATTAATCTACCTAACCAAGAAGCTAAACAAACTCCAAGCAGTATAAATTCAAAGAGATCTACATCTAGATAAAACACAGTAAAAATGTTGAAACCCAAAGAAAATCTTGAAAGCAGGAAGAAAAATAATTCTTCACATACAAAGAAACCCCAGAAAGCTAACTTCTCATCAGAAACAATGAAGGCCAGAAGGCAGTGAAATAGCATATTCAAAGAACTGAAAGGGAGGAAAAAAACTGTCAATCAAGAATCTTATATACAGCAAAACTGTGCTTTCAAAAATGGAGGTGGAAAAAAGATACTTCCAGATAAACAAAAACTGAGAGAATCTGTTGCTAGCAGAGTTACCTTACAAGTAATAAAGTTCAGAGGGTTGAAATTAAGTAAACCAAGGTAGAAATTCAAACATGCACATATGTACACACACACACAAAATAAAAAAACAAAGAACACTAGGAAAGGTAATTAAGTAATCATAAAAGGCAGTATAAATGCATATTTACTCTAAAGCAAACATATGGAACAATAGGTACATAACTGTATTGTTAGGGCTATGACATACAGGAATGTAATATATTTGACAATAACTGCACAAAAGGTGGTGGGAACAAAACTGTATAAGTAACGACACGATACAGTAGCTCCAACCCATAGGGACAAAGCAAGAAAATAAAAAATGGTAAGTAAATACAAATGAAAAGAGTATGTCAAGAAAGTATCTACCATATAACTCAAGCAAGTCACTGTTTCAAGTAAAAATCATGAAAAAGCTACTAGTTCAACCAGCAACTCAAACAATGGCATAAATATCTTACCTGGACTTCCTATTCTGTCATACATAATATTAAAAACCTGAACTCAAGATTAAGTGAAAATAATGTTTCATCAAGAATGTTCCCTGGTAGTACAGTGGTTAAGAATCTGCCCACCAAAGCAGGGGACAGAGGTTCGATCCCTGGTCCGGGAAGATTCCACATGCCTTGGGGCAACTAATCCCATTTGCCACAACTACTGAACCCATAAGCCCTAGAGTCCATGCTTCACAAGAAAAGCCACCACAATGAGAAGCTTGTACATGACAACCATAGTAGCCCCCACTCTCAACAACTAGAGAAAGCCCACACACAGCCACAAAGACCTAGCACACCCAAAAATAAATAAAATTTTTAAAAAAGAATGTTCTTAAGTGCAATAGGGTTTTCTGTGTGTGTGTACAGTGTTTTTGTTTAACTGTGAGTGCTCAAAAATAAGAAATACTAGCACACATTGGTGCCTTGTTTCATGCTAAGGCATACACTAGTTTGACCAAACACTGGTTTTACACAATCATACAAACGTCAATACAGTGGGAAAAGCAAGTAACATATTAGTATTATCATGAAAACAGTTAAGACCTTGTAGACCACCTGAAAAGACCTATGGATCACATTTTAAGAGTCATGCTCTAAAAATATATATCACCATATACTGTTGTCAGGTCAGCATCAGCTGAAGAAAACGCTCTTCAATACTGTAATTAGATGATTTACAAGACTTAAAAGCCTGACAAGATGAGAGAAGTAAAAATGGAAAATGAGTCACTATAATAAATTTTATCAGCAGGAAAGCTCCATGTCAGGCTGAGAGTTTTCTCTCTCCAGACAGTGAAACAATATCTTCAAATCACAGTATGAAAATGACTCTATTAGCAAGCAACTTTCTAGAAAGCTATAAATTCAATGGTCACAGAGAGACTTTGCTTCCCTTAAAGAAACTAAAGCCTGGGCAACATAATTAATTATGTGTGAGAAATAACCTCATCAGAATGCCAGAATGACTACAAGGACCTAGAATCTTCCAATTCCAGAGTGGAATATGTACAAACTCGCAACTGCAAACATTCCCAGATAGTTTCATATGCTCTGCCATTGCTTCAACAAATTCTCTCCCTTTTTAATCTTTGATGACAAGGTCTGTCCCCATCTTACTCTCTACTATATTACTCCTACTACACAATAAGCCCTTAGATCATAAGAAATAAACCATTAAAAATTTTTTCCTACTTCCAGTGTTTCCACCTTGATTCTACTAATATTTCTGGCACATCATATGTTAACAATCCATAATCTAGTAACAGTTGCGCTTGATTCCTTATGTCTCACTCCCACTATAACCTTTTTCCCTTCCATTCACAGCCAAACTCCTGGGGAAAAGTCACTTGAGTGACTACTACGTGCTCAACCATACATTAAGCTCCCTGCACATTTACTCACAGATCAATTTTTAAGCCCGTATCATAAGCCATTTACTGTGCCAGGGGGAGAGTGATAATAATACTCGTAACAATACTATGGAGACATTTTTACAGATAATGATTTTACAGATCCCTTTTTACCTATGAAAAATCTGTAACTCTAAGAAGACAGATTAAATAACTTGACCAAAGTTACAGAATTATAGACCAGAGTCAGCATTCAATCAATCTTGCTACTGGCACTTTCCCAGTAGCACTCAACTACTCTTAGTAACTTGTAAGGATAGTGGTGGGAAAACAGAAAAACTAAAATTCCCTTGATTCCTTCCTTCCCCTCCCACCACTTTCTCTTATTTCTTTCCTCCCATTCACAGCCAAATTTTGGGAGAAAGTTATACACATTTAACTGTCTCTGCTGTTACAGTCGTCTCCCCATTTAGTCTGAAATTAACTGCAACACACACCACCACTCTCCCACCCAAACATTCTACAAAAACCAGGAAATGTGTGTTAATCTTCTGACAGCTGTATCCTCAATGCTCTATTATAGGGTACGGTACATAAAGCTCAGAAAGATTATATGGACTTTATAAAGTTCAAATTCAATTTAAAAAACCTATGTAAAGTAAGTTTTTTTTTTCTAAAAATGTATCTATGCCAAAATAATCTGTTTTGCTCTAAGAATAAGAATAGACTCTAATTTACATTCTAAAGAAAATGCACACCAATATTTTATCGATACAAACACATAGAACATAAATCATGTATTAACTGAAACTACTTTAATCAAGATATTTTGTAAAAGTATTATCCTACTTTAAAAATTCCTCTTCCCAAAGAAATTTTAGAGAAAACAAAGTAAGAAAGGGTAAATGACCCATAACACTGAACACCACAACTCAAACATAACTAGAATAAACAATGTACATCTTCCCTTTTCCCCTGCTGCTGCCACTGATTACTTCCCTCCTGTCCAGAATGTATCCATTATTAGAAGTTAAACTAATTTTTCTAATTTTAGAATGTATTACTTCCTTTCTGATTACAAAGGTAAACATGGAGCTAGTTAAGTAAATAATATAAAAATATACACTCAAAAATAAAATTCCCTTCACTGTTCATCTGAAACTACTGCAACATTGTTAACTGGCTATACCCCAATACAAAATGTTTTTTGTATTAAAAAAATAAATATAAAATCAAAAAAATAAAAATAAAAACTCCCCATGATACTTCCTCCCATAAAAGAAAACTGTTCATCTCATTTTTCTTATGTATATAATCTACATGTAGATAAAATTTAAATATATATAACAAAAATTAGAATATTACATACACTGCTGTATAATTTTTCTCACCTAACAATATATCTTAAGTCAATGTAATGTCCATCTGTATAAATATAAAAGTATGTAAGATAATCTTTCCAACAGCTGCTAAGCTCCTTTCCAACTACCATACAACTGAGGAACATTTAGGATTTTCCAACGTTTTACTATCACTATTACAGGCAATAATACAAAGTTCATCCCTTTACACTTTAGTTTTAAAGCATTCCAAATACTATACAGCATAAATTCAAAAAGAATTGCTATATCAAAAATATGCATTTTCCCCTTTTATTGTAGAACATTATAAATACATGCAAACAGAAGAAGAGATTAAGAAGTGGCAAGAATACACAGAACTATACAAAAAAGGTCTCAATGACCCAGATAACCATGATGGTGCCATCATTCACGTAGAGCCAGACATCCTGAAGTGTGAAGTCAGTGGGCCTTAGGAAGCATCACTACAAACAAAGATAGTGGAGGTGATAAAAGTCCAGCTGAGCTATTTAAAATCCTAAAAGATAATGCTGTTAAAGTGTTGCACTCACCATGTCAGCAAATATGGAAAATAGCAGTGGCCACAAGGCTGGAAAAGTCAGTTTTCATTCCAATCCCAAAAACGGGCAATGCCAAAGAGCTTTCAAACTACTGTACAATTGTGCTCATGTCACACTCTAGAAGTTAATGCTCGAAAATCCTTCAAGCTAGGCTTCAGCAGTACATGAAACTGAGAGCTACCAGATGTAAAACTTGGGTTTCGAAGCTACAGAGGAGCCAGAGATCAAACTGCCAACATCCACTGGATCATGAAAAAGCAAGGGAATTCCAGAAAAACATCTACTTCTGTTTCATTGACTATGCTAAAGCCTTTGACTGTTTGGATCACAACAAACTGTAGAAAATTCTTAAGAGACAGGAGTACCAAACCACGTTACCTGTCTCCTGAGAAACCTGTATGCGAGTCAAGAGGCAACAGTTAAGAAATGGACATGCGGCAACAGGAACATATATATCAATAATTACTTTAAATGCTCCAACCAAAAGACACAGACAGGCTGAATGGATACAAAAACAAGGTCCATATATATATATGCTGTCTACAAGAAATCCACTTCAGACCTAAAGACACATATAGACTGAAAGTGAGAGGATGGAAAAATATATTCCATGCAAATGAGAAGCAAAAGAAAGCTGGAGTAGCAATCCTCATACCAGACAAAACAGGCCTTAAAATAAAGAATATTACAAGAGATAAAGAAGGACACTACATAATGATCAAAGGATCAATCCAAGAGGAAGACAGAACAATTGTAAATATCTATGCACCCAACACAGGAGCACCTCAATATATAAGACAAACACTAACAGACATAAAAGGAGAAATTGACATTAATACAATAATAGTAGGAGACTTTAACACCCCATTCACACCAATGGACAGATCATCAAAACAGAAAATTAATAAGGAAACACAAGTCTTAAATGATACATTAGATGAGATGGATCTCATTATCTTTAGGACATTCCTTCCAAATGCAGAATACACCTTCTTCTCAAGTGCATATGGAACATTCCCCAAGATACACCACATCTTGGGTCACAACTCAAACCTCAGTAAATTTAAGAAAACTGAAATCATATCAAGCATCTTCTCTGACCACAAAGCTATGAGACTATATATCAATTACAATAAGAAAACTAAGAAACACAAACTCATGGAGATTAAACAACACATTTCTAAATAACCAACAGGTTACTGAAGAAATTAAAAAATTTCTAAAAACAAATGACAATGAAAACAGGACAACTCAAAACCTATGGGATGCAGCAAAAGCAGTCCTAAGAGGGAAGTGTATAGCAATTCAATCCTACCTCAAGAAACAAGAAAAACATCAAATAGACAATTGAATAACTTTACACCTAAAACAACTGGGAAAAGAAGAACAACAACAACAAAACTAAAATTAGAAGAAGGAAAGAATCATAAAGATCCAAGCAGAAATAAATGAAAAAGAAATGAAAGAAACACTAGTAAAGATTAATAAAACTAAAAACCGGTTCTTTGAAAGGATAAACAGAAGTGACAAACCCTTAGCAAGACTCATGTAGAAAAAAAGAGAGAAGAATCAAATCAACAAAACTAGAAATGAAAAGGGAGAGGTTACAACAGACAATGCAGAAATACAAAGGATTATAAGAGACTATTACGAACAACTATATGGCAATAAAATGGATAACCTGGAAGAAATGGACAGATTCTTAGAAAAGTTCAATCTTCCAAGACTGAACCAGAAATAAATAGAAATTATGAACAACCCAATTACAAGCACTGATATTGAAGCTGTGGTCAAAAATCTCCCAAGAAACAAAAGCCCAGGACCAGATGGCTTCATAGGAGAACTCTATCAAACATTTAGAGAAGAGCTACGAGGCCACCATCACCCTGATACCAAAACCAGACAAAGACAACACACAAAAAGAAGACTACAGGGACCTCCCTGGTGGTACAGTGGCTAAGACTCTGTGCTCCCAATGCTGGGGGCCTGGGTTCAACCCCTGGTCAGGGAACTAGATCCCATATGCCACAACTAAGAGTTTGAATGCTTCAATGAAGACCTGACACAGCCAAATAAATAAATATATTTTTTACAAAAAGAAAACTATAGGCCAATATCACTGATGAACATAGGTGCAAAAATCCTCAACAAAATTTTAGCAAACACAATTCAGCAACACATCAGAAAGCTCATACACCATGATCGTTGGGTTTATTCCAGGAATGCAAGGATTCTTCAATATATGCAAATCAATCAATGTCAAACACCATATTAACAAACTGAAAGATAAAAATCATATGATCATCTCAACAGATGCAGAAAAAGCCTTTGACAAAATTCAGCACCCATTTATGATGAAAACTCTTCAAAAAATGGGCACAGAAGTAACATACCTCACTCAACATAGTAAAGGCCATATATGACAGGTCTACAGCAAACATTATTTCAATGGTGAAAAACTGAAAGCATTCCCCCTAAGATCAGTAACAAGACAAGGGTGTCCACTTTCACCACTATTATTCAACATAGTTCTGGAAAGTCCTAGCCCAGTAATCAGAGAAGAAAAAGAAATAAAAGGAATCCAGATCAAAAAAGAAGAAGTAAAGCTCTCACTGTTTGCAAACGATATGATACTGCACATAGAAAACCCTAAACATAGTATCAGAAAATTACTAGAGCTAATCAGTGAATTTAGCAAAGTTGCAGGATACAAAATCAATACACAGAAATCATCTGCATTTCTATATACTACCAATGAAAAATCAGAAGAAGAAATTAAGGAATCAATCCCATTCACCACTGCAACAAAAATAATTAAATATCTAGGAATAAACTTACCTAAGGAGACAAAAGAACTGTACACAGAAAATTATAAGACTGATGAAAGAAATCAATGAATGACATAAACAGATGGACAGATATTCCATGTTCCTAGGTAGGAAGAATCAATATTGTGAAAATGACCATACTACCAAATGCAATCTATAGATTCAATGTGATCCCTATCAAATTACCAATGGCATTTTTCACAGAACTAGAACAAAGAAATTTCACAATTCATATGGAGACACAAAAGACCCTGAACAGCCAAAGCAGTCTTGAGAACAAGAATAGAGCTGGAGGAATCAGCCTTCCTGACCTCAGGTTATACCACAAAGCCACAGTCATCAAGACAGTATGGTACTGGCACAAAAACATGATTACAGACCTATGCAACAAGATAGAAAGCCCAGAAATAAATCCATACACCTACAGGTACCTTATTTTTGACAAAGGAGGCAAGAATATACAATGGGGCAAAGATAGCCTCTTCAATGAATGGTGCTGGGAAAACTGGACAGCTATATGTAAAACAATGAAATTAGAACACTTCTTAACACCATACACAAAGATAAACTCAAAATGGATTAAAAACCTACTACATAAGACCAGAAACTATAAAACTCTCAGAGGAAAACATAGGCAGAACACTTGATGACATAAATCAAAGTAAGATCCTCTATGACCCACCTCCTAGAGTAATGGAAATAAAAACAAAAGTAAACAAGTGGGACCTCATTAGACTTAAAAAGCTTTTGCATAGCAAAGAAAACTATAAGCAAGGTGAAATGACAACCCTCAAAATGGGAGAAAATAATAGCAAATGAAACAACTTACAAAGGTTTAATTTCCAAAATATACAAGCAGCTCATACAACTCAATACCAGAAAAACAAATAACCCAATCAAAAAGTGGGGAAAAGACCTACACAGACATTTCTCCAAAGAAGAAATACAGATGGCTAACAAACACATGAAAACATGCTCAACATCACTCATTATTGAGAAATGCAAATCAAAACAACGGGATATCACCTCACACAGGTCAGAATGGCCATCATCAAAAGTCTACAAACAATAAATGCTGGAGAGGGTGTGGAAAAAAGGGAACACTCTTGCACAGTTGGTGGGAATATAAACTGATACAGCCACTACGGAAGATGGTATGGATAGTCCTTAAAAAACTAGGAATAAAACCACCGTGTAACCCAGCAATCCCGCTCCTAGGCATATACCGTGAGGAAACCAAAACTGAAAAAGACCCATGTATCCCATTGTTCACTGCAGCACTATTTACAATAACTGAAACACGGAAGTAACCTAGATGTCCATCGACAGATGAATGGATAAAGAAGTTGTGGTGCATATACACAATGGAATATTACCCAGCCATAAAAAGGAACACATTTGAGTCAGTTCTGATGAGGTGGATGAACCTAGAACCTATCATACAGAGTGAAGTGAGTCAGAAAGATAAATATTGTATTCTAACACACGTATACAGAATCTAGCAAAATGGTACTGAAGAATTTATTTACAGGGCAGCAATGGAGAAACAGATGTAGAGAACAGACTTATGGACACGGGGAGAGGGGAGGAGAGGGTGAGATGTATGGAAAGAGTAACATGGAAACCTACATTACCATATGTAAAATAGACAGCCAATGGGAATTTGCTGTATAACCCAAGAAACTCAAAGAGGGGCTCTGTACCAACCTAGAGGGGTGGGATGGGGAGGGAGATCCAAAAGGGAGGGGATATATGTATACCTATGGCTGATTCATGTTGAGGTTTGACAGAAAACAACAAAATTTCTATAAAGCAATAATCCTTCCATTAAAAATAAATAAATAAAAATTAAAAAAAAAAAAGAAATGGACATGGAACAACAGACTGGTTCAAAATTGGGGAAGCAGTACAACAAAGCTCTATTTTGTCACTCTGCTTATTTAGCATATATGCAGAGTACCTCATACAAAATGCCAGGCTGGATGAAGCACAAGCTGGAATAAAGACTGCCAGGAGAAATAACAACCTCAGATATGCAGACGATACCACTCTAATGGCATAAAGTGAAGAGAAACTAAAGAATCTCTTGATGAGGGTCAAAGAGGAGACTGAAAAAGCTGGCTTGAAACTCAACATTCTAAAAACTACGATCATGGCATCCAGTCCCATCACTTCATGGCAAACAGAAACAGAAAAAGCAGAACAGTGGCAGATTCTATTATCTTGGGCTCCAAAATCACTGTGGACAGTGACTGCAGCCATGAAATCGAAAGACACTTGCTCCTTGGAAGGAAAGCTATGAAAAACCTAGAAAGTACACTAAAAAGCAGAGACATCATTTTGCTGACAAAGGTCCGTCTAGTCAAAGCTATGGCTTTTCCAGTAGTCATGTACAGATATGAGAGTAGGACCATAAAGAAGGCTGAGTGCCAAACAATTGATGCTTTTGAACTGTGGTGATGGAAAAGACTCTTGGAGAGTCCCGACTGCAAGAAGATCAAACCAGTCAATCCTAAAGAATATTAACCCTGAATATTCACTGGAAGGACTGATGCTGAAGCTCCAATACTTTGGCCCCTAATGCAAAGAGCCAACTTGTTAGAAAAGATATTAAAGCTGGGAAAGACTGAGGGCAGCAAGAGAAGGGGGTAACATGCTGAGATGGTTAGATAGTAATATTGGCTCAATGGTCATGAATTTGAGCAAACTCCAGGAGAGAGTGGAGGAAGGGGAGCCTGGCATGCTGCAGTCATGGGGTCACAAAGAGTTGGACATAACTTAGTGACTGAACAACAATAAACAAAACAAGCGCAATGAACCATCAGATATTCACCATCCAGTTTCAATTATCATCTTGTAATGGGTGTTTCATTTAAACACCCCATTTCACCCAAAACCACATTATGTATATATTTTAATGTGATACTTATTGTCAAATGAATCTCAAAAATGGTACCAATAATCAACACTCTGACCGGATCAGAGAAGTTACTTGATGGCCCACCTCTTCTCCGAAAAGGAGTATCATCCTTTTGCTATTTGACAACACACACACACACACACACACACACGCAAGTTTCTATTTACCTTTCTATTGCTGAGAAGCTTTTTTTCCCCCATAAATTTGTTAACAATTTGTGTTTTCTTGAAACTCCAGCTGATGTTCTTAGCCTGTTTTTAAAGCTGAAATGTTAATCCTTTCCATAACGATTTTCAACAGCACCTTATATATATCAAATACTTTGCTATTATACAGTTGGAAATATTTTCCCCAGTTTATATCATGTAAAAGTGCCTTGATAAATACACTTTCTGATGGGGAAAATATTACTTCTGGATGCTCAGTTGACCCTGGTCAATAGCTACAAAGCTGTATCGTTCATCTTGCATCAATGCTAGGCTGCCTCTCATGTTTAAGTTAAATTTACACAGAAGACCAAAACAAATAGAAGAAGCTAGTCCACCTATCCTTTCTTTACACTCTGTAGTCCCTACCTTTGCTCTTGGGTAATGAATGCTCAACACTCATTAAACCTCCAGTCCATACCTTCCTTTTTACAGGATGTTAAAAGTGTAGAGAACACAGCTTCTCCCAAATGGACCTGATGAAGGCTAAACTTCACAATATTAGGCAGTTAATCTTCAGCATATTAAGTTCAATGCAATTCCAATTAAAATCCCAGCAGGATTTTTAGAGGTAAAACACTTCAGAAAGTTAATGTGAAAAACCAATAGAATTGCTAAGTCAACCTTCAACAGGAAGAACAAAGAGGGGAAGACTTGTCCTACCAGACACTGTGACATATTCCAGAGAAAACTGTTCTGTACTGGTCAGAATCTGTAACAGCAATGCAACAGAACAGGTATTTCCAAAACAGATCTATTTACAGGAAACTGTTAATGATAAAAACGATACTACAAATCCATACAGACAGGATATATTAAACATGTGTTAGAGAAACTGGCTCACTTAAAAGGAAAAAAAGTTGTATCCCTAGTTCACAATACACAAAAAGGTGAACTCCAGATGGAGCACAGACATAAAAGGTAAAATACAAAACATGAAATCTAATTAGAAAATGTAGAATACTATTTTGATCTTGGAAGTGAGGCAAAGATTCAAAAACATGGAAAGATTCTGCAAAAGCGTAGATGAAAATAGAACAAAATTTATAGCACAATTATCATTTATGCAAAGTTAAAAATGCACATGTAACACCATACATAAGAACACATATATACATAAGAATATATTTAATAATAATATATTAATTATATTCAAGTGGGTATGTTAAGACAACTGGTAAATGAGAGCAGGGATTTGACTGAGGATTGGGTAAACTAGACATATACTGGCCACAGACTTGGAATGACATTGTATACTGATGACATACATTATAGGGAAGTGAGTAGCAGGACTCAAATCATATCTCAAAAATACTCATTACTACTATCACTATTTCCTATTTGCTTTTTGGCGCAGTGGTAAAGAATCCACCTGCCAAGGCAAGAGACGCAAAAGACATGGGTTCAATCCCTGGATCAAGACGATCCCCTGGAAGTAGGAAATGGCAATCTGCTCCAGTATTCTTGCCTGGGAAATTCCATGGACAGAGGATCCCACCGGGCTCAGTCTACAGGGTCAAAAGAGTCAGACATGACTGGGCACGCACACACATTTTACTATTTGACAATGCGCACATAAAGACTGTATCTATAATATATCTGTACCTGTAATGCTATTATCATTAGAGAAGCATCTCATCACTAGTATTGATATCCATCTTGAAAGAAACTGCCTTGACAAAAAGTTTCTTTCCTTGAGAGCAAGTAGGAAAAAAAAAGAAATCAAGTGGATTCTACCCGATCCTTTGTTCTTGGTTTACTACTACTCATACAATAGTAAGACCCTTGACTCAAGAACTTGAGAACTGCATGCATGATTCAAATAGTGTGGCTTTTGTTTTCTCCCCAACCCATTTCCCAATTTATCCCCCCAGCTAACTAGGAAATTATCTGAATATTACTTGTGACAAGCTAGTTTATTTCATCTGTCTGATATAATCTCTGAGGACTACTACAAAACTAATATTAAAATACATGAGGGATTTCCCTGGGAGTCCAGTGGTTAAGACTCCACACTCCTAGAGCAGGGGGCACAGTTCAAGACCTGGTCAAGGAACTAGTATCCCACATGATGTACAGTGCTGTCAAAAAAAGAAAGAAAGAAAGAAAAGTTGTGTGTGTGTGTGTGTGTGTATATAACTGAATCACTTTGCTGTACACATGAAATTAGCACAACACTGTTAACCAACCTAGGTCTCCTGCCTTACAGGCAGATTCTTAACTGCCTGAGCCACGAGGGAAACCCTCAACCAACTACACTCCATCATAATATAAAGTTAAAAAAAACAAAATACATGACTTACGTACTTGACAGTATAATATCTCAAAAATGGTAGAAGAAATATTAGAAACTCAATGTCCTTTCAGGTTAATTATTTTTCCTTCAATAAATATTGAATAAATATCTATTCTAGGCCTGGTGAACAAGACAGTCAAGGTTCCTATCTTCAAAGCCCAAGATCTTGGTAGGAAAGACTCAAATAGACCTTCCTTCTTAGTTCTTCAGTTCAGTCACTCAGTCATGTCCAACTCTGTGACCCCATGGACTGCAGCACGCCAGGCTTCCCTGTCCATCACCAACTACCAGAGCTTACTTAAACTCGTGCCCGTTGAGTCAGTGAGGCCATCCAAGCATCTCATCCTCTGTCATCCTCTTCTCCTCCTGCCTTCACTCATTCCCAGCATTAAGGTCTTTTCAAATGAGTCAGTTCTTGGCATCAGGTAGCCAAAATTTTGGAGTTTCAGCTTCAGCATCAGTCCTTCCAATGAATATTCAGGACTGATTTCCTTTAGAATGGACTGGTTGGATCTCCTTGCAGTCCAAGGGACTCTCAAGAGTCTTCTCCAACACCACAGCTCAGAAGCATCAATTCGTCGGTACTCAGCTTTCTTTATAGTCCAACTCTCACATCCATACATGACAACTGGAAAAACCATAGCTTTGACTAGATGGACCTTTGTTGGCAAAGTAACGTCTCTGCTTTTTAATATGCTGTCTAGGTTGGTCATAGCTTTTCTTCCAAGGAGCAAGCATCTTTTAATTTCATGGCTTCAGTCACCATCTGCAGTGATGTTGCAGCCCAAGAAAAGAAAGTCTGTCACTGTCTCCACTGTTTCCCCATCCATTTGCCCTGAAGTGATGGCACCGGATGCCATAATCTTAGTTTTTTCAATGTTGAGTTTTAAGTCAGTTTTTTCACTCTTCTCTTTCATCTTCATCAAGAGGCTCATCAGTTCCTCTTCACTTTCTGCCATAAGAGTGGTGTCATCTGCGTATCTGAAGTTATCAATGTTTCTCCCAGCAATCTCGATTCCAGCTTGTGCTTCATCTAGCCTGGCATTTCGCATGATGTACTCTGCATATAAGTTAAATAAGCAGAGTGACAGTATACAGCCTTGACATACTCCTTTCCCAATTTGGAACCAGTCCAAGTCCAATTCTAACTGTTGCTTCCTGACCTGCATACAGATTTCTCAGGAGGCAGTTCTGGTATTCCAATCTCTTAAGAATTTTCCACAGTTGCTGTGATCTACACAAAGGCTTTGACATAATCAATAAAGCAGATGTTTTTCTGGAATTCTCTTGCTTTTTCTACGATCCAACACATATTGGCAATTTGATCTCTGGTTCCTCTGCCTTTTCTAAATCCAACTTGAACATCTGAAAGTTCATGGTTCACGTACTGTTGAAGACTGGCTTGGAGAATTTTCAGCGTTACTCGGCTAACATGTTGGATGAGTGCAATTGTACAGTAGTTTGAACATTCTTGGCATTGCCCTTCCTTGGGATTGGAATGAAAACTTAAGTTCTTAGTTCTGAGGGCTGATTCAAGCCCAGCCACCAAGTTCAGGTTACATGCTTTCTTAGCATACTATATATAGCTCTCCAATCACTGTACTTTCCACGCTGTGCTCCATTTGCACAGTAGAGCACTAATTTGTCTTTACTTCTCAACCCTTCTCTGAGAGGGAAAAAGACTGTCCCAGTGTTATGTACCATTACTTCCTAGGTACACAGCACAGTGCTCAGAATGCAGAAAAAACACAATAATCAATAAATTATCAGCAGGAACTGTTAATGTAATTAAAAGCAGTCTAAGCACCAAACAGAAGACTCACCTCCCTAGTAGGAACTTCTGTCCCTCTATTGTGCTCCTTAAGGTTTCCCTACTCTTCTGTAATAAGTCCAGACAGATTCACTACAACCATGTCTCAAGTACCCCTGCCACGAATCTTCAACCCACGAAGTATCACTTGGCATCAAAGAAAGGAAGGGAAGAAAAACCTAGTCCTAATTCACTACTGTGACCTCCCACTGGAGCACATACCACCTCTTACTCACCTCAATCCAGAAACTCAAAAGGGTATGCAATAGCGAGAAATGAAAAAAAAAGAAGAAAAAAAAAAACTTATTCTGCTGCTACCTTAACCCCAAGCATCTCAGGTCCTGATCAATCCCATCTCATCTTAAAGAGTAAAAGTTGCTGTCTTGCCCAGGCTCTTTCGAAACAACTTCTTCCCTTCCCTGGGAAAAGTAGCATGTGTTTGGGATATAATCGCATGTGAAGAATATTAACATAACCTAACAATGATGCCACTTTCGATGGGACCTTTCACAAAAATACAGTCAAATTCAAGCAGGGCCAAAGCAGAGCCCAGATATAAAGGGAAGTAGAAGACAATCTACAGAACCTTCACCCTGCATTAAAAGCAACAGGGAAGAAATTCTCTTTTGAGGCAAATATAGTAAAATGAAGCTTGAGGCTGGCTGCCTTCTGACTGGCTATGGTTTCACTGAATGTAGAACATCTAAGGGAACCAGGGTTGGACCTAGAGGACAGACAACAAAAGCAGGCAGCTTTATGGCTGCTCTACTCAAATGCTTAGTTTTAGAAACAATGAAGACAAAATAATGATTACATTTTTTAAATCAAGTATTACAGAAAGGATTAAAATGAAATGCAGTAGTTCCCCACCAATCCCTTCCCATATTTCAGTCCTGCTCGCCAGAGACTGATGCTTTCAGCCATTTCTCTTGGGAGGTGTCACCACATTTCTCCCATCCAAGTACTAACCAGGCCCGACCCTGCTTAGCTTCCGAGATCAGGCGAGATCGGGCGCGTTCAGGGTGGTATGGCCGTAGACCCATATTTCTAAATAATGTGCTTATATTTCTTTTTTAATTGATCAATTTCAGATCTTAACTATTTATTATAAAAACAATAATCACCAAACCCCTTCCTCTACAAATCTTACTGGACTATTTTCAAGAAATCAATGAAGTGTTTTACTTAATTAAAACTCTATAAAGCTAAATGGCATACATTTATTACACATTCTTTCTTATTCACTTTTTATTTTTCCTAAAATTGCTTATTAATATGCTAGTTTAGTGTCTTCTTAGTTCAAACTGTCAATTTTTTTTTTCCACATGTAAATCTTACTACTAGAGTTCTCATTCCTGAGCCAATCTACATTAATAATCTTCTAGGCCCCATCTTCTTTGAAGCTTCCCTTATCCCTTTATTTTCTGGATCACATATTCTTTTTTTGAACCAGTGGCTTGCAATAAAAAGATGTGTGCATGTAAAGTTTCTGAATCTTTATGTATCTAAAACTATTCAGTCCTAGATACAGAATCTTATGTTGAAAATAATTCTCTCAGAAGTCTGACAGAACTCCTAAACTACATTCAGCACTCAGCACTGACAATGAAAATCAGAGTGATGTCACTCTGATTTTTCCTCCCTGGTAGGTTAGTGCTTTTTTCCTCCCAGGAAGTTTTTAGGATCTTCCTTTATCATTGATGTCTTCAAAATTCATAAGGATGTGTCTAGATGGAGGCTCTTCTTTTCATCATACTTGCTCACTTCTCAGTAAACCCTTTCTATTATCTACTTATTCAGGAATCATTTCTTCTGTTTATCTTGGGCTCTCCTTTCATGCAACAGGCTTTCAATGAACTTCTTCGTGTTCACTGATATTTAAGACTGAGGTTATAAGAATTTGCCTGTGAATTCTTCTTTCTGATACAGAACTTAAAGAGTGATGAGATATGCTTTAGGGTTATTAGCTGGGAAGGCAAAACTTAGGTTGAAAAGCCAAAGAATGAAGGTGATTCTTCAGAACCCCCCTCCACGTTATTTACTTGAAGAGCTAGACAACTAACTGGGTATGGGTGGGTGGGCACTGTCCACCTGTTTAAGATACGAACATCTTACTTCTAACAACTGTAGATGTTTTCCTCTCAACCCTCACCTTGCTGGGACACCTGGTCAGGGTTACTACTAGAGGCTCAGAATCAGCAGATACCTCAGTCCTACAGCTGGGTAACACTGAGAAGAAACACACTCAATAAGAGCACAGGTTTAAATTGTGAAACATTACAGTGGGCAGTAAGTACTAGGAACACTGCAAATAAGTTATATGACAAATTATAGACTAGACCACTTGGAATCCTAATTCCCATTCATAGTCGATTATGTATAAAATAATACATATTTTATGTATTAAATATGTATATGGCTTTCTTTGGGGGGTGGGGGGCATACTGCATGGCATGTGAGATCTTAGTTCCCCGACCAAGGATCAAACCTGCACTTCCTACGTTGGAAGCATAGAGTCTTAACCACTTGAATGCCAGTGTAGTCCCAGAATACACCCTTACTATAAATAACTAACTCAGTACACTGTTGTCTCCTAAGCTGTTAATAGCTGAAAACTGGTATCTCAGAACAAATTAACTGGTATCTCAGAACTTTTTAATTAACCAGACAATTTAAGCAACAAAAACAGTCCATTCCCCAAACCATTTTGAAGAAGAGGCCAAATGGAAGTTAAGGCAAATATGATGATTCTACCTGTTAAATATCTGCTATACCCCAGGTACTATGCTAGGTGCTAAGAGAAACAAATACATAACACCAAGGAACCACAGCCTAAATGGGGAAACAAAAGGGCACGAAAAAACATTTCCTATAATAAATACATTCAAAAAAGAATTTCTAATCTATCTAGGGGCAAGAGACAAAGTCAGTCAAGACTTCATCAACACTCAGCTAATTAACCTGAAACATGAGCAGTAGTTTCCCAGATGAACTTTAGAAAGGGCTTTGTAAGCCTAAGGAACATATGCAAAGGCACAAAGTTCCACGACAATACACAATTTTCCAGGTACAAAACTCAGACAGAAAGTCACAAAAAATAACATTGGCCAAATGAAAAATGCATATAAGGCATGTGTGTGTGCTCAGTCGTGTTGGACTCTTTGCAACCTCATGGACAGTAACCGGCCAGGTTCCTCTGTCCATGGGATTTTTCAGGCAACAATACTGGAGTGGGTTGCCATTTCCTTCTCCAATGGATCTTCCTGACCCAGGAATTGAACCTGTGTCTCCTGTATTGGTAGGTGGATTCTTTACCACTGAGCCACTTGGGAAGCCTATATATACCCCGTACCTAGCACATAACAGGTTCTCAATACTGGCTGAATGAATAAACATACAAATAAATATATGCTATCAAAGGAGAGAAAAGATGGGAACTGTAATAAATCCACAATAATCTATGAACAAGAAAATAACAAGAATTAGAGTCATGTGTAGCAGGGCTTTGAGTAACTGAGTTTATATACTTTAGGCTTTCCAGTGGTTTTATTCTAGTAATGATATTAAATAGTTTTAAGAGTCTACTGGACAGCTATCAGGAATCAACCCCATGTGGTATTAAAAGCAAACCAGAAATTTAGAATTCCCAGGTTTTCAACTTGAGAGAATGGGAGGATAATATGAGGGAAATTAGGAGGAAAAGAGTAGCAACGTTAAATTATCTGTTTCATCAAAGAACAGACGTCTATTAGACAAAATATTTATAAACACTGACCATATACTAAGACATAAAACAAGTCTCAACAAATTTCAAGCTAAAAAAATCATATGGCTTATATTCTCTGACTTCAATGGTATAAAACTAGAAAGCAGTTAAGAATGTAAATTAAAATTTTAAAAACTTAAGACACATACTTCTAAAATAACCCACGGGCCAAAGAAGCAACCATAATGGAAATTATCAAGTATTTTGAGTTGAACAATTATAAAAATATCATATATTAAAACTTTTCAGATGTGGCTAATGCAGTACTTAGATAAGTCATGTTTTAAAATATCTACAATGAAAAGAAAAACGTTAAGACTTATTTTGTAGCCTAACATATAATGTATCTTGGAGAATATTCCATGTACACATGAAACACATGATCGAATAGAAGAAAGTATATTCTATTCCTTTTGGATGGAAAGTTCTGTATGTATCTGTGAAAATCCACTTGGATCATTTAAGGTCAATGTTTCCCTTTTGAGGTTCTGTCAGCATGATCTATCCACTGATGAAAAGGGAGTATTAAAGTCCCATATTATTATTGTACTTCTGTGTATTTCTCCCTTTGGGTCTGTTAATATTTGTTTAAACATTTAAGTGATCCTATTTGGGTGCGTAAGTATTTACAAACATTATATCCTCTTGTTGTATTGATCCCTTTACCATTATGTAACGCCCTTCTGTGTCTTTTATTACAGTCTTTTCCCACTACAATGGTATGAAACTAGAAATAGATTTTAAGAAAAAAAAAACTGGAAAATTCACAAATACGTGATTAAACAACATACTACCGAACAACCAACGATTCAAAGAAAAATCAAGAGAGACATTAAAAAATATCTTAAGACAAATGAAAATGGAAAAAGAACATACCAAAACATATGGGATACAGCAAAAGCAATTCTAAGAAGGAATTCCATAGTAATACAGGCCTATGTCAGGAAACAAGAAAAATCTCTAGTAAGCAACCTAACTTTACACCTCAATAATCTAGAAAAATAACAAGGGCCAGAGTTAGAGAAGAGAAAGAAATAACAAAGGTCAGAGCAGAAATAGAATAGAGACTAAAAAGACAATAGATATGGTATATGAAACCTAAGACATGGTTCTTTGAAAAGATAAAATAGACAAATCTTTAGCTAGTTACCAAGAAAAAGAGAAATCAATAAGATCAGAAATGAAAGTAGAGATGTTACAACTGATACAACAGAAACACAAAGAATCATGAGACTACAATGAACAATTACACACCAACAAGAAGGACAACACAGAAGAAAACAAATAAATTCCTAGAAATATACAACCTGCCAAGAATGAATCATGAAGAAAGAGAAAAATCTGAACAGATTGAAGTAAGGAGATAGAACCATTAATTTTTAAACAAACTCCTAACAAACAAAAATCCAGAATCAAATGGCTTCATTGCTAAATTCTACAGAACATTCGATGAAGAATTAATACCAATTCATCTCAAACTCCTTCAAAAAACAGAAGGCAAGAGAACAATTCCAAATTCATTTTATGAAACCAGCATTAGCCTGAGTCCAAAACCAAAGATTCACAAGAAAAGAAAACCATAAAGCAATATCCCTGATAAAGAAAGATGCAAAAAATACTCAACAAAATAGTAGCAAACTGAATTCAACAAAATATTAAAAAATCACACACCATAATCAAGTGGGATCATCCAGAGATGCAAGGATGGTGTAACATTCATAAATCAGTAAATCTAATATACAATATTAACAAAATGAAGAATAAAAACCATATGATCACCTCAACAGATGCAGAAAAAGCATCTGACAAACGCTAACCTTTTTGACCCACTTCTCAGAGTAATGGAAATAAAACAAAAATAAACAAATGGGACCTAATTAAACTTAAAAGCTTTTACACAGCAAAGGAAATCATAAATAAGATGAAAAGACAACACTCAGAATGGGAGAAAATACTTGCAAATGAAGCAACTAATAAAGGGTCAATTTTCAAAATACACAAGCAGCTCAAGCAGGCTCAGTATCAAAAAACAAACAACACAAGCAAAAAACGGGTGAAAGACCTAACATTTTTCCAAAGATGACATACAGATTGCCAACAAACACGTGAAGACACTCAACATCACTCATTATTACAGAAATGCAAATAAAAACTACAATGAGACATTAACTCACACTTGTCAGAGTGGTCATCATCAAAAACTCTACGAACAATAAATGCTAGAGAGGGTATGGAGAAAAGGGAACCCTCTTGCACTGTTGGTGGGAGTGTAAATTGATACAACTACTATGGAAAACAGAATGTAGGTTTCTTAAAAGACTAAAAATAAAACTATCATTGGCAGTTGGATTCTTAACCACTGAGCCACCTGGGTATCATTACAGCAACATGAAACACTAAAAGACAGTGAAAGTACTCATTTAAAATTCTAAGTGAAAAATAAATAGGGTGAAAATCAACTTTATAATGAGCCAAATTATCGATCAAGAGTGAAGGTACAGACTTCCCTGGTGGTGTAGTGGTTAAGACTCTGCCCTTCCACTGCAGGGCCTGTGGGCTGAATCCCTGGTTGGGGAACAAAGATCCCACATGCCTCTTGTCTTCAATTCAAAAAAAGAATGAAGGTAGTACAAGAGTATTTACAGGCCTATGACGTCTGTAAAGACTTATCCCCAAACACACTTTCTCTGACCCTTACAGAAGACACCAAAGAGCGGGAGTAAACCAAATAAAAGGCAGACATAGGATACAAAGGAGTCAACACAGCAGACAGGCAAAGGAATGATGATGCAGGCAAGCCCCAAGACATTTTTTAGAGAGCTACAAGTACAGATTAGAGCAGAACTCCAGAAGAGCTCCAGGAGAATATTTCAAGAAAAATAAACGTGACTGATTAAGTTATACAACAGATTTCGAAAAGTACACTCCTAGACATTTTACAAACTGTGGAAATATGACTGAATATTTCAATGTTCAAAGAAAACTAAGCAAATTTTAATTTTTAGTGAGACAACTTTGAAATACAGTTGTATAAAAGAATTCTAGAGATAAGAGCTAAAAATATCTAACAAATTTCTGACATTGTTCTAAGATCTCTGCATGTATGTATCTCTGCATCTCTGAAGCCTCATGATTACTTTGCAACATCATACTCTATGTGGCTCATATGTAAACTATTTTTATAAAATCCTACAAAGGAAAATGGAGTTTGAAATTTTTTGTATAACCATATTGAAAGAATGTTGGAAGAGACTAAATGAGAAAAATTTCTCATTTAACATCACAGGAAGAAAATGCCTCAAATTGATGAATCAACACACAGCTATGTTTTCTTTAGCAATATAAAGAAGAAACAGGAGAGCTAACAAGCAGCATGCGGGCAGCGGTGGGGTGTGCCGGGGGGGTCACGGGGCGAGAGGTGTCCCAGCCACCACCATGAGTATGGCCCAGAGCCATAGTGGAGGTGAGGCACGGACCCCACAGGCTTGGGGCCAGGGCCAGCAGAAGCTCTTCCAGGTGGGTTTCTACAACATCAAGCAGACCCTAGGCAAGGGCAATTTCCTGGTGGTGAAGCTAGCTGGGCATCGAGTCACCAAAACGCAGGATGCAATAAAAATAATTGACAAAACATGATTAGATTCAAGCCATCCAGAGAAAATACATCGAGAGGTTCAGATCATGAAGCTTCTGAATAATCCTCACATCAAAAAACTCTGTTGATCAGTTCTGAATGCATGGAGGTTGACTGTTAAATTTAGGATGAAAACAAAAAAACTTATCCCTTTACTGCAGATGTGTTTGTGCTCAGTCACTCCTGGGGCAGGCTGCCATTTCCTATTCCGGGAGATCTTCCCTACCAAGGGATGCAACCATGTCTCTAACGTCTCCTGCACTGGCAGACAGGTTCTTTACTACCAGCATCACCTGGAAAGCCCACACTGCCGAAAAGTCAACCATATAGTGCAAAAAGAATTTGAGTGAAACTAGACACTTCCACCTTGGCAGATAATTATTAAACTTTAAAACTAGCTGCTCTTACTAGTTTTCCTAAACTTGTCTGTGCAAAGGCAGATGTGACCATTTGTCTATCCTGTTTCAAACCTTCCATCAAAAATGGAGACCTGTAACACCTGTGCCCTGATGAGAGCAAGGAACCTGCCATCTAATCCACGTTAAAAACCTACCTCACTCTGTCTGTCTGGTTTGTTTTGTGACTTTATTTTTGTTCTCCTGTTGAAACTAATAAACTGTACCTTTGGGGAAAAGAATAAAAAGAAGAAATAGCTAAAAGTTAAAAACAGTTGCCTCTAAGAAGAGTAGCGGGAACAGACAAACTACATATTTTCAGTTAAAAATTTTTTAATTTTACAACTATTTGATGTTTTATACTCTCAGCAAGCAATATTTTGATGAATATTTGAAAATTATTAAAGTTAAGAAATACTCTTGGTAACATCAACATCCACAGCAGTGTTTCCCAAAGGAAGTAACAGTTCTGGAATAACAGTTCTACAGAATATTAATAGCCACTATATGAAAAGTCATATGAAGTAAAAGTAGGGGGCTTTTTCATGAAGTATTACTTTGAAGCCCTTCTTATGTTAAGATATACTTCACAGTTTTTTCACAGAACTACCCACACTCCTTTCCCCTTGAACTAGCTCAAAAATCTTACTGTTTTAAGTCAGCAGTTCTCAAATGTAATTAGGTCCACAAACCAGGGTCAATCTATAACAAAGTAAGAAAAGCAAGGATATATTGAGCTTTAATTAAGTTAAAATTACATTGAGCTTTAATTAAGTTAAATTAATCACTTTATAGACCATTCTGTATTTTGAGAGCATATCCTTTTCACGTTCTTGAAGCTGAAATATATCTTCTTTTACGAAATAATGGTGGTAAGTGGCAGTTTTTACCTTCCAAAATAAAAAGCTGACAACCTTACATCAGCACACTACCTCCAGCCCACTAAGAAAAGCAAAAAGTTTATGAAAGTCAAATCTGGGAATCTTAGGAAAACTCTTATTCAAACGATAATCAAAACAATCCTCTAAGGAAAAAGAGTCACAACAGAAATGGAAAGGTAACCCAGAGAGAGAAATCGCATTTAAAAAAAAAAAAAAAAGACAACTGAGAAAAAGGAGATAGTCACGTATCAGATGCACCTAATAGAGTAGGTTAGGGAAAATAAGCAATAAAAACTGTTTACTGAAGTTAACCATTCCGAAGTCACCTATGATCACTGAGCTTAAATGCCACACTACATGGGGCTTAAAAGTAAAGACAAACAGGGTGAGTTTAGCTTACACTTTCTCAAAGCTTAGCTCCTCAGAGATCAAAAGATGTTTTGGGATGGGCAAACTTGACCATTAATACAAGCTACTGGTTAAAGAACAAAGAGGTTGTTGAAACTAGGTTATTTATTAACCATAAATATTAACAGTCTAACAAACCTACTCTTTCATAAGCTGATGATTAAGTCTGAATCTTCTGTGTAAAAATATATTAAAAACAGAATCAAATCAAAACCTCAATGAGGTACCATTACACGCCAGTCAGAATGGCTGCTATCGAAAAGTCTACAAGCAATAAATGCTGGAGAGGGTATGGAGAAAAGTAAACCCTCTTACACTGTTGGTGGGAATGCAAACTAGTACAGCCACTATGGAGAACAGTGTGGAGATTCCTTAAAAAACTCGAAATAGAACTGCCATATGACCCAGCAATCCCACTTCTGGGCATTCACACCAAAGAAACTAGATCTGAAAGAGACACATGCACCCCAATGTTCATCGCAGCACTGTTTATAATAGCCAGGACATGGAAGCAACCTAGATGCCCATCAGCAGATGAATGGATAAGAAAGCTGTGGTATATATACACAATGGAATATCACTCGGCCATTAAAAAGAATTCATTTGAATCAGTTCTAATGAGGTGGATGAAACTGGAGCCCATTATACAGAGTGAAGTAAGCCAGAAAGAAAAACACCAACACAGTATACTAACGTATATATATGGAATTTAGAAAGATGGTAACGATAACCCTATATGCAAGACAGAAAAAGAGACACAGATGTATAGAACAGACGTTTGGACTCTATGGGAGAAGGCGAGGGTAGGATGATCTGAGAGAACAGCATCGAAACATGTATATTATCAAGTGTGAAACAGATCGCCAGTCCAGGTTGGATGCATGAGACAAGTGCTCAGGGCTGGTGCACTGGGATGACCCAGAGGGATGGGATGGGGAAGGAGTGGGAGGGGGGTTCAGGATGGGGACCACATGTAAATCCATGGCTGATTCATGTCAATGTATGGCAAAAACCACTACAATACTGTAAAGTAATTAGCCTCCAACTAATAAAAATAACTGGGAAAAAAATAAAATACTGTCTAAAAAAAAAAAACAGCATCAAAGAATTTTCTAGGAATGCTATCACCTAACAACTTCTAACAAATGGAATTTGCATTTCAAATTACAAGTGAAAGGAAACATACTGTTCTCTAAAACTTTACATAGTGTCTGGCAGAAAACAACAGGTACTTAATAATTATCTCTTAAAAAAATTAATCAAAGCTTATACTCACCAATACACATATATAAGTAAAAAAAAAAGTCCACCTATCAAGCAAATATCACTATCCTATGAATGCACATATTTTTAATTTCACCTCACTTGAAGAATGAAACCAGAAGCAGAGAGGCAATTCCCCACCCCAACCTCAGTTTCAGCCTATATCCTCTAGAATTAAAAACAGCTTAGCCACCTAACAGGTCAGGCAATGACAGAGGTGTTTACAATTTCAGTTGAGCGTGGTTTTGGCTCTCTTCGTGAAATTTCAGAAAATATACTTTAAAACTTTCAAATTTAGGAAAAAAATATCAGTTTCATAGAACACTTTCGTATGTTCAGTCTTTTGCAACAAGTATAATATTTTGTGATCACAAAAAGATTTTTATAAACTATCATTAAAAGATCACTACCTTTTAAAAAAATTGTAAATGACACTTAAATATATCACGTGTTTTTGGATTGGCAAAGAAACACCAAACATTTAGAGACAGTGTAACATTTCAAGACTATATTGGACTTTTTTAAAAAGACATCACAATATCCACAGTCATCTAAACTGCGCAAACAGAAAACAGAATGTCTCCACAATGACATTTTATTATTTAGCTAGTAATATCAGTTTGCATATCCACGATAATATATTAATTATGGGATGAATAGTTATCTTGCATGCAATAATTAGCTATACTGCATACAATAGATAGCAGGTAACCACAGATTTAAAACAAAACCAACAACACTAATGTTGTTTAACGGCTAAGGTGCGTCCAACTCTTTTGTGACCCTAAGAACTGAATAGCCTGCCAAGTCCTCTGTGCATGGGATTTCCCAGGCAAGCATGCTGCTTCTGCTTCTGCTGCTAAGTCGCTTCAGTCGTGTCCGACTCTGTGCAATCCCACAGACGGCAGCCTCCCAGGCTCCCCTGTCCCTGGGACTCTCCAGGCAAGAACACTGCATACTGGAGTGGGTTTCCATTTCCTTCTCTTGACCTGGGGATTGAACACCGTTTCCTGCACTGACAGGCATATTCTTTACCACTGAGACACCTGAGAAGCCCAAAATGGAAAATCACTCAGCCATAAAAAAAGAAACAATGCCATCTGCAGCAATATGGATGGACCAAGAGATTATCCTGCTAAGTGAAGTAAGCCAGATAGAGAAAAACAAATTTAGATATTGCTTATATGTGGCATCTTTAAAAATAAAAATGAACAAGAAAACAAACTTGTGGGTTATCAAGGGGGAAAAGAGGGGAGAGGGATAAAGTAGAGGAGTTTGGGATTAACATATACACACTATGTATAAAAATAGATAACCAGCAAGGACCTACTGTACAGCACAGGGAACTATACTAAATATTTTATAATAACTATAAGGCAAAAGAATCTGAAAAAAAATATGTAACAATCACTTTGTTGTACACTTGAAACACATACAACACTGTAAATCAACTACACTTCAATAAAAATAAAAGAAATTAACAAATCCCTTTTTTAAAACAGAAAAAAAAGGTAATGTCATTAGAACCCAAAACTACATGAGAATGCTCTGAAATTCAGTATAAATACATTTTTAGTAATAGAGAAGTATACTTAACCAGAGCTGCATAAACTACTCTTCTGTCTAATAGAATTCAAGAACTGCTAGAGAAAAGTCCTCAGACTGTCAGTAGAGAGGTTCAAGTATCCGTAAGGAAACCTTAAACTATGAGAAGGAAATTATGATCTCTCTTGTGGTTGAAAATTGGTTTGTTTCTTTATGTTTAAAACATCTTAATATTATAAAACTATAATTCTGGAAAAAAAAAAAAAAAAAACTCACCTAGCAATAGTAAAGTGGTATTTGTGCCAGACACTCCTCAAAGAGCTGAAAGTTCTTTTTTTGATGTCTATTAATATCTTCAAAGTCAAATTCCCTGGGGGTTTTCAGTCCCTTTGTCAGATCCCCAGGTTCGGAAATCTGTTGTGGATCCTAGAACTTTCGTATTGTGGGTCCTAGAACTTTCAGGTCACGGTGGGGAGTTCTGACAAAACGTGGTCCACTGGAGAAGGGAACAGCAAACCACTTCAGTATTCTTGCCAAGAGAACCCCATGAACAGTACGAAAAGGCAAAAAGATATGACACCGAAAGATGAACTCCCCAGGTCGATAGGTGCCCAATATGCTACTGAAGAAGAGTGAAGAAATAACTCCAGAAAGAATGAAGAGACGGAACCAAAGCAAAAATAACACCCAGCTGTGGATGTGACTGGTGATGGAAGTAAAGTCCAAAGCTGTAAAGAATAATATTGCATGGGAACCTGGAATGTTAGGTCAAACAGGAATTGGAAGTGGTCAAACAGGTGGTAAGACTGAATATCGACATTTTGGAATCAGTGAACTAAAATGGACTGGAATGGGCGAATTTAATTCCGATAACCATTATATCTACTACTGTTGGCAAGAATGCCTTAGAAAAAACAAAGTAGCCCTCAGAGTCAACAGAAGAGCCCTAAATGCAGTATTTGGGTGCAAACTCAACAATGACACAATGATCTCTGTCTGTTTCCAAGGCAAACCAGTTAATATCACAGTAATCCAAGTCTATATGCCCAACCACAAATGCCAAAGAAGCTGAAGTAGAATGATTCTATTAAGACCTACAAGACCTTCTACAACTAACACCAAAGACAGATGTCCTTTTCCTCATAGGGGATTGGAATGCAAAAGGAAGAAGTCAAGATATACCTGGAGTAACAGGCAAGTCTGGCCTTGGAGTACAAAATGAAGCAGGGCAAAGGCTAACAGAGTTTTGCCAAAAGAATGCATTGGTCGTAACAAATACCCTCTTCCAACAACACAAGAGACGACTCTACACATGGACATCACCAGATGGTCAATACCAAAATCAGACTGATTATCTTCTTTGCAGCCAAAGATGGGAGAAGTTCTATACAGTCAGCAAAAACAAGACCAGGAGCTGACTGTGGCTCAGATCATGAACTGCTTATTGCCAAATTCAGACTTAAATTGAAGAAAGTAGGGAAAACCACTAGGCCATTCAGGTGTGTGTGTGTATATGTATGTATGTATGTATGTATGTATGTATGTATGTATGTATGTATGTGTGTGTGTGTGTGTATATATATAAAACCTTTATATAATTACTTTAATTATTTCATAGATTAGCTTAAGAAATAATGTTATCAATATTCATGTCACCAAAATTGATTCTATGAGGGAAAAGTATGCTATAAAACTCTAGTGATTCAAAATACACACAAAAACTACTAAAACTAATAAATCAGTTCAGCAAGGTTGCAGAATACAAGATTAACATACAAAAATCAATTGTTTCTATACACTAGCAATGAACAATCAGAAAACGAAATTAAGAAAAAATTTAATTTGCAACAGCACCATAAAGGACAAAATATTTATGGGATAAATCTAACCAAAAAGTGGAAAGCTTGTACAATGCAAACTACACAACAACAGAGGCAGGAATTAAATAAGACCTACATCAATGGAAAGTCAACTCATTTAAGTTCACAGATGTTAACACTGTTAAGATGGCAATATTTCTCAAACTGATCTACACATCTGAAGCAGTACCTATCAATATCCCAGCTGCCTTTTTTTTTTTTTTTTTTTGCAGAAACTAAAATTCACATGAAGCAAGGAACAAAGAATACCCAAATAACCTTGAAAAAGAATGATAAAACTAGTCTAAGTACTTCCCAATTTCAGAACTTAAAAACAACAGTAATGAAGACATTATGATACAGGCATAAGCACACAAAAATAAATGGGTGGGATGAAATTAAGAATCCAGAAACAAACCATTACATTTATGACTGATCTTTGGAAAGACTGTCAAAACAATTTCATGGAGAAAGAAGAGTTTTTTTAACAAATGGTTCTAGGGAATTGGTATTCACATGTAAAAAGAATAAAGCTGGGGCTTCCCTGGTGGCTCAGTGATAAAGAAATGCCTGCCAATGCAGGGGACAGGAGTTTGATCCTTAATTCAGGAAAATCCCATATGCCACAGAGCAACTAAGCCCGTGCACCACAACTACTGAAGCCCAAACCCCTAGAGCCTAAGCTCAGCAACGAGAAGCCACTGCGATAAGAAAGCCTGTGGATAGCAAGTAGAGTAGCCTCTGCTTCCCACAACTAGAGAAAAGCCCACACAGCTACAAAGACCCAGCAGAGTTGACAAATAATAAAATTTAAAAAAAAAAAAAAGGAATAAAGCTGGATACTTACTTCACACTGTACACAAAAATTTACACAAAATGGATCACAGATCAAATGTAAGACCTAAAACTATTCTTAGAAAAAAATCACGTAAGAGTAAATCTTTCGTGACCCTGTGTTAGAAAACAGTTTTAGAAAACAGTTTCTCAGATAACATCAAAAGCACAAGTGAAAAAGGGATAAATTAAACTTCATCAAAAATCAAAAACTTTTGTGCTTCAAAGGACACCATCAAGTGAAAAGACAACCCACAGAAGAAAATAATTACACATCATACATCTGACAGAGGACTTGTACCCAAAATGTACAAAGAATGCTTACAACTTTCAGTTTAAAAAAAAAAAAAAAGAAAAGAAATAATCCAATTTTTCAAATGGCAAAGGCCCTAAATAGACAGTTCTTCAAAGAAGGTATACAACAGGCCAATAACTATAGGGTTTAAAACATGCTCAACAACATCAACCATCAGGGTAGTGCAAATCAAAACCACCATGAGATACAACTGCACACCCACTAGCATGGTTTGGTTTTCTGTATTTTTTGCCTGTGCTGGGTCTTTGCTGCAGCACGCACCCTTTCTCTAGCTGCAGAGCAAGGGCTCTAGAGCTCACAGGCTCAGCAGCGGCAGCACTCAGGCTCTACAATCGCGGAACTCAGGCTTCTCTTGTAGCAGTGCATGGGACTCTCCAGTGGCCGAGCACAGGCTCAGCATTTACAGCATGGGGACTATAGCTGTGCTGTGCAGGTTTAGTTGCCCCACAGCATGTGGGATCTTAATTCCTAGACCAAGGATTGAACCCGCATCCCCTGCAATGGAAGAAGGATTCTTAACCACTGGACCAACAGGTAAGTTCCCACAAGGATGTTTATAGTCAAGAAGACAGACAAGTACAAGCAAGGATGTAGAGAAACTGAACCCTCATTGTTGCTGCTGAGGCTATAAAGGGTGCAGGGCTTTTGGAAAATGGTTTGGCAGTTCCTCAACCTCTTTAACAAGTGGTGCTGGGAAAACTGGTCAACCACTTGTAAAACAATGAAACTAGAACACTTTCTAACACCATACACAAAAATAAACTCAAAATGGATTAAAGATCTAAATGTAAGACCAGAAACTATAAAACTCCTAGAGGAGAACATAGGCAAAACACTCTCCGACATAAATCACAGCAAGATCCTCTATGACCCACCTCCCAGAATATTGGAAATAAAAGCAAAACTAAACAAATGGGACCTAATGAAACTTAAAAGCTTTTGCACTACAAAGGAAACTATAAGTAAGGTGAAAAGACAGCCCTCAGATTGGGAGAAAATAATAGCAAATGAAGAAACAGACAAAGGCTTAATCTCAAAAATATACAAGCAACTCCTGCAGCTCAATTCCAGAAAAATAAATGACCCAATCAAAAAATGGGCCAAAGAACTAAACAGACATTTCTCCAAAGAAGACATACAGATGGCTAACAAACACATGAAAAGATGCTCAACATCACTCATTATTAGAGAAATGCAAATCAAAACCACAATGAGGTACCATTACACGCCAGTCAGGATGGCTGCTATCCAAAAGTCTACAAGCAATAAATGCTGGAGAGGGTGTGGAGAAAAGGGAACCCTCTTACACTGTTGGTGGGAATGCAAACTAGTACAGCCGCTATGGAAAACAGTGTGGAGATTCCTTAAAAAACTGGAAATAGAACTGCCATATGACCCAGCAATCCCACTTCTGGGCATACACACTGAGGAAACCAGATCTGAAAGAGACACGTGCACCCCAATGTTCATCGCAGCACTGTTTATAATAGCCAGGACATGGAAGCAACCTAGATGCCCATCAGCAGATGAATGGATAAGGAAGCTGTGGTACATATACACCATGGAATATTACTCAACCATGAAAAAGAATTCATTTGAATCAGTTCTAATGAGATGGATGAAGCTGGAGCCCATTATACAGAGTGAAGTAAGCCAGAAAGATAAAGAACATTACAGCATACTGACACATGTATATGGAATTTAGAAAGGTGATAACGATAACCCTATATGCAGAACAGAAAAAGAGACACAGAAATACAGAACAGACTTTTGAACTTTGTGGGAGAATGTGAGTGTGGGATATTTCAAAAGAACAGCATGTATACTATCTATGGTGAAACATATCACCAGCCCAGGTGGGATGCACGAGACAAGTGCTCCGGCCTGGTGCACTGGGAAGACCCAGAGGAATCGGGTGGAGAGGGAGGTGGGAGGGGGGATCGGGATGGGGAATACATGTAAATCCATGGCTGATTCATATCAATGTATGACAAAACCCACTGGAAAAAAAAATAATAATAATAAAAATTAAAAAAAAAAATAAATAAAAAAAATAAAATACCAAAAAAAAAAAAAAACTTTAAACAGAGGTACCATCTGACCCAATAATTCCACTCATAGCTACATACCTAAAAGAGAAATGGAAGCACGTGTCCACGCAAACCCTGCATATGTATGTTTATAGTAGCATTATTCCTAGTAGCCAAAAAGTGGGGGGAAAAAAACAATGTCCAGGGACTTCCCTGGTGATCCACTGCCTAAGACTCTGCACATCCAACGCAGGGGACCCAGGACTGATTCCTGGTCAGGAAACTAGCCACAGCTAAGAGTCTGCATGCCACAACTGAAGATCCCACAAGCTGCAACAAAGATCAAAGATTCCATATGTGGCAACTAAGACTCAGTGCAGCTAGCTAGCAAATAAAGTCTAAAAATATACACAGAAAAAAATAAAAAATGTTACATCCAAAAACTGAAAACATGATGATGTAAAAAAGAACAGAGTCCACAAACAAGCTCCTAGAAATTAAAAATAAGATTTAAGAAAAAGTTTAATTGAACAGGAAATATAAGTCAATAAAAATATCCCAGATTATTGGGGAGTGCGGGTGGGGAATAGAGTAAATGATCAAGAAAATGGACAATATAAAAGAAAAGAGGCCATCAACCAAGAGATAATGCACAGGACAAAAAAAATTTTTGACCCGTGTGGATATATATTTTCATCTCTAAAAATCAGGTCTACTTTCATGTCGATGTATAGCAACAACCATCACAATACTATAAAGTAATTATCCTCCAATTAAAATCAATAAATTTTTAAGAATTACATAGCCCCCTCCAAAAAAAAAATCAGGTCTACTCTATATACTGCTCTGTAATAAGCATTTAAAAAAAATTTTAATGGTAATTTGAAACATCTTTTCCTATCTAGAAACACATTTCCACAGCACTTAATTTATTTTTGTTAGTTAACATTTATCTTTCATTGAGATACAACTGACATATGCTATACTAGTTTCAGGTATACAATATGATTTGATATTTGTATATATTTTGAAATAACAATAAAAGTTTAGTTTAACATCAGTTAGCATTAAGTCTAGTTAACATCAGCTACAATCTTTTTTCTTGTATGAGAACTTTTTTAAGTTCTACTCTCTTAGCAACTTTCAAATACGCAATACAGTATATTAATTATAGGTCACTATGCTATACTTTATTTTATGAAGTTTGTACGTTTTGACCTCCTTCACCCATTTTGTCCAACCCATACCCATAGCCCACAACTCTGGCAACCATCAATCTGTTCTCTGTATCTATGAGCTTAGGTTTTTTGGTTGCTATTGTTGTTTTAGATCATACAATATCTGTCTTTCTCTGACTTACTTCACTAAGCATAATGCCCTCAAGATCCAATCATTATGCTGTCACAAATTGCAAGATCTCATTCTTTTCAATGGTTGAATATTTCATTATACACACACCTACACAACCCTATCTCATTTTCTTTATCCATTCATCCATTGACAGGCACTCAGGTTGTTTCCAAGTCTTTGCTATTATAAATATAATGCTGCAATGAACATGGGAGGTATACACAGTTGACTCCTGAACAAGTTGGGGGTTAGAGGCACCAACCAACCCCCATGCCAATGCACAATCAAAAATCTGAGTGCTCCTATCTGACTCAAAAACAAAGGAACTGATAACTCAAAGTCAGTAAGCTGAAAGAGTCTTGGATAGAACTATAATCAAACTCTAGTTCATCTGATTCCACATTTTGTGATCTCTAATCAAACAAACTTTCCCCCAACGCTTAGTTAATTTAAAAATCTATAACGTAAAAATACAGGTACTCTATTTATTGAAAAAAATCCGCAGATGGGTGGAATCCACACACTTCAAACCTGTGTCCTTTTAGGTCAACTGTGTACCATTTCGAGTTACTGCTCCCATTTTCTTGAAATAAATATCCCAGAAATGGAATTGCTAGATCATATGGTAGTCCTGTTTTTAATTTTTTGAGGAACCTTTATACTGTTTTTCATAGATGGCTGCACCAATTTACATTCCCACCAACAGTGCACAAGGATTCCCTTTCTCTACATCCTCACCAATACTTGTTATTCGTCTTTTTTGCTAACAGTCAATCTAACAGACGTGAGGGATTATTTTTAAAATAATAATAAAAGGAAATTTGAAAAGACCTTGATGCTGGGAAAGATTGAAGGCAGGAGAAGGGGACGACAGAGGGTGAGACAGTTGGATGGCATTACCGACTCAATGGACCTAAGTTTGAGTTTGGGTAAACTCCAGAAGTTGGTGATGAACAGGGAGGCCTGGCATGCTGCGGTCCATGGGGTCGCAGAGTCGGACACGACTAAGCAACTGAACTGAACTGAAAGGAAATTTCCCAAGGTGGAAAGACAGAAATCTTCAAAATGATAAGACTTTCAAGGTACCGATTTTCAAAAACCCTAAATTCACATAAAACTACGTAACAGTGAAAACAGAAGACTCAATAAACTTCGGAAGAGAAAAATCAAGTTACTTACAAAAGAATGAGAATCAGAATTAGACTTAAGAAAAACACTAAATTCTCTAAGACAATGGATTGCCTCAAAATTGTGAAGAAAAATAATGTTCAAACTAGAATCCCAATCAACCAAACTAAATTTGAAAAACTGAAAGCATATAAAATAAATGTTAAGATCTTAAACCAATATTTGAGGATTTGGCTCTAGTAAAGTGAGGAAATATCCTCTAAAAAAGAAAAATCATGAGATGCAAGAAATAGGACACCCAATCCAAGAGAGCAACATAGAGAATCCCCATAATGGCAGCCATGAAAAAAATCTATAGAGCAACCAGTCTGGATTACAAAAAGGGAAAAAAAAAATTAAGACTGAAAAGGAATGTAAAGATAACAAAATTTAAGCAGTGGAAAGTGGAAGAGAAATCAAAGCAAAGGAAGAAACTTTTTAACCTGCCTTACAGTAGAGGAATAAAGTCTAAAGCTGACAGAATATGAAAGAAGGTTTACTTACGTTTAAAGAACTAACCAACAGAAAACCCAAAACTGGAAAGGAGAAAAGAGATGTAGGGCATAAGTGAACTGAATCTTTACCGCAGCAGGAATGTCTTTATCCAGCAGGATGTCTAAAGTGAACAAATCAAATAGCATAAAAAGTATCATTTAGCATTATGGAAATAATGAGAACAAAGGAATGTAACACTTAAAAACAAAGCAATCCCCTCACAAAACAGGACTCAGAAGGCCTGAAGACTGTAGTTTTTTATTTTAAATCCTTCTGTTTCTGTACTCTGATACTTTTAGTCAACTACATGCATTACCCAACTAAAGGAAATTTAAAAGTGTTTAGCATAAATGAAAAATAAACTTAGAAATAAGGCAATGAGACTTAAAAAATCATTTTTGGTAGCTGTCAGGGTGACAGAATACTTTTTAAAGTTTTTTTCATATTTAAATTTTCTACAAGCATATATATATAATACCTAATAATAAAACTAAATGACAGCTGAAGTTGAAACCATTTTTCAAAGAGCTTGACTACATAGAAAAGAGAAGGCTACAAACATCTGGATGAGGATACAAGGTTGAGGTGAGTGCCTTTTTCCGTTCTTAAGTATGAAGAGTCTTGACCGTTTTTCTAATATGAAAGGAAGATACCAAAAGACAACTGAAAACACAAGTCAGAGAAATTGAATCTTTAAGGGAAAGACTAGCCTTGAACCAAAAAAGATACATTTCTCCTGATGTGAGGATGGGTACACTTACAGTTAAGCTGGTAGATATGAACAGCAGAAGCTGAAGCAGGTCATGTTTGAGAGCCTCAAGTTTTTTCCAAGAATTGACAAAAATCTGCCTAAGGAGAGCTGGTTAGGAATGCTAATCACCATGCAATGCATAAAACCACCCTAACTCCCTAAAGAAACAATAGATTGGAGTAGAAAGTCTCAAGGTATGGACCCTAGGGATCTACAAGGTCTACAAAGTCATAGCTAGTTTCAAAATAATATTGAGATATATCTGCCTTTTTCACTCATTCTCTCACAACTGTAGGGTTATTTTCCAGAGGTTAAGTGTTATATGATGATTCACTCTCAAGATTAATGGGATATATACATAAGTATTCTCATTTTTAAATTTTCTTAGTTTTAATTTATAATCAGTAAATATTAAGAGATGACTCTTGAAAAATTTCTTGTGATTCTCAATAATTAAGAGTGTAAAGGGGGGACACTTCTCTGGTGGTTCAGTGGTCAAGAATACACCTTCCAATGCAGGAACTCGGGTTCCATCCCCGGCTGGGGAGCTAGAATTCCACATGACTCAGGGCAACTAAGCCCTCGCACTGCAACTAGAGAGCCCCTGAGCCATGCCTCAACTAAGACCCCATGCTGCCAAAAATAAACAAATATTTTTATTTATTTATATAAATATTTTTTAAAGGGAGGGGGGAGTGTAAAGGGCTCCTGAGACCAAAAAATTTTGAGAATCACTGCACCAGTGAATACTACAAGAATATTCTAAATTTTTAATCTTTGCAAATGACCACTTTTGTTTGTTCCTCTCTAAATGAACAGCAAAAACTCTTGAAACAAAAAAAAAAAAGAAAAAGGAAAAACATTATATTCTGCAGCCTGTTTTTGAAAAAGAAAAATCTAAGAAATAGATTGAGACATAAAGTGGAAAATACTGTGATACCTAGAAAAAACATAAAAGAGGACACTCAGGAAAAACTTGATTTGGGGAAGGATTAAACTCCCCTTGACAATTCTCATCAACCCAAAGGAAAACCAGTGCCCACTGTTTTCATTATAACCTAGAACCTTATTTTAGTTAAGAAGTTCCTAGTAGGTCATTTACTTCCTAACTAATGAAAGGAAAAAAAAAAACAAAAAAACCCTCCTTATAATATCCCTAAATAAGTGGATGATCTAGCCTCTGTTTAAATGTTTCCCTGAGAAGAGAATTCTCTAATTCATAGCACCTAAATGCAATTTTACAAAATATTTAACAGTTCACAAAGTCCCCAGTCTACAAAGTTCCATTAACTACTTTATTAACCTCTTAAAGTATTTCAAATGAGTATGATGGAAACAGTACTAAAATATTTTTCAAGTATGAAAAACATGTCTATTATTAGTCTTCCCTTTGTAAGCTCTTAGTAATGTTTTAATAAGAACTGGTAAGTTTCTAAACTTGATCCCAGAACAAAATTCAGTACTTCTTAACCCTGGCTGCAAAACAAAATCAAGTGTGAAAAATTTTTAAACACAAAAATATACAAAAGCTTGCACCAAATTTCTCAAATCAGAATCTCCAGTGTGTGAGTTCTAGGAAACTGGTCTTTGTTTTAGTTTGGTTTTTCAGTTCTATGGGTGCTTATCTAACATGAGTTAGCAGCACTGGTCATCCCAAAATATCAAGAGCTGGTATTTTTCAAATTTTAATATGTTTTTTAAAAATTCAACATTCGGTTCAGTAACACTTCTAAAAATATTACATTCAACAGGGTACATGGCAGTTTAGCTAACAAGTCTGAAGTCATAATTATGAATAGGGCAAAATAAATTATTCATTATTTGACATACTCATCATCTGGAGAGGAAAGTTGTAGAGGGTGTTTTTAATGTATAGGTTTCATCATAGGTATTTCTCTTGTTCTATACAACTCTTCAGGAAAAAGATTTTGGAAAATAATACTAAATAATTACATTGCACCTAGAATTTTTAAAGCGCTTTCTCCTTTATTTTCCTTCTTGACCCTCCCAGATATCCCATGAATAACACCTGTGGGTAACATCCCTGTTTCACAAGTAAAGAAACTAAAACTGCTGCAGAGTTAGTAGATTAAACAAAAACCCAAATCTTCTGAGTGTACATTCAGTACTTCCCAGTAGACAACTGTGTCTTTCCACCTCAACCCCCCACTACAACCTACAAAAATTGTGGGAGCTTTATCTGCAATATAAACTTCACTAGTAAGAGTAGAGAAAAACACAAGTTGACTTTTTAGAATCTGACCAACTGAAACCAAACCAAATTTGACCTCGTCTTGCTATGCCTGATTTGGTCCACTTTTGCCCCCCTAATTTTTATTTTTTAATCAAACATTTTAGTTTGAGATAATTGTATTTTATAAGCAACTGTAAGAAATAACAGATTCTGTGTAACTCTTATCCAATGGTAGTATCTTTGAAAACTTCAGAATAATATCACAAGCAAAAATAGTAACATCAATACAGTCAAGATACTAATATTTCCATCATCAATAGGATCCCTCACATTACCTTGTTCCCCTAATTTTTATATCCTCATCTTAGGGAACATTTGGAAGTAAACACGCTAGAGTTCACAGGGCCACAAAGACTGAGCGACTGAACAACTCATTAAGTCCCTACTCAGTTTTATCCATTCAAAGTAACAGAACTGACTTCACAAGCCATTAAAAAAACCTTTATGTTACACCCTTAAAGTGTTGGTTAGGACTGTCACCACATAATGTTAAGATTCTTAAGCCACTACTATAATATCCCTTGTAGAATGGGATTTTTCAAGCTAAGACTGCAGTTACAGTTTTATGAAACAAAAATTTTAACAGATATGCATACTGCCAAGATTCCAGTATTTATATTAGATAAATTATATAAATTAAAGTGAACAGTAATTAGGGAGACAGAGGAGCCTGAGAAAGGCTACATGTGAGCTTCCTAGAAAGAAAAAAATATTCTGTGATACCATGATAGAAATATATACAGTTATATCCATTTGTCAAAACTGTACTGGAATTAGGGAATGGTTTCTTGAGTATGACATCAAAAGCACAAGCAAGGGACTTCCCTGATAGCTCAGTGGTTAAGAATCCAATGCAGAAGGCATGAGTTTGATCCCCCATCCACGAAGATCCCACATGCTGCAGAGCAACTAAGCCCAAGCTCCACAACTACTAAGCCAACACTCCAGAGGCCAGAAACCTTACATACCTAGCCCACATGCTGCAACTACTGAAGCCTAGGCGCCCTAGAGCCCATGCTCCACAAGAGGCCACCACAATAAGTTGGCACACCTATCTAGAGAAAAGCCGCAGCAGCAATGAAGACTCAGCACAGCCAAAAAATGATAATAATGAAAAAAAGCGCAAGCAAAAAAGAAAAAGGGGATAACTTAAACATCTTAAAAATTGAAAACTTTTGTGCTTCAGTGGGTATCATTAAGTGAAAAGAAAACCCACAGGAGATAACATCATACATTTGATAAGGGACTTGGATTCAAAATATACAAAGAATGCTTACAACTCTCACTAAAAAGAGAATCCAATTTTTTTAAATAGGCAAAAGACCTGACTAGGCAGTTATTCAAACAAGATATACCACAGCCCAAATAACTACAGGGTTTAAAACATGCAACAGCATTGGCCATCAGGGTAATGCAAATCAAAACCACAATGAGATACCACTGCACACCCAGTAGGATGGTTATAATCAAAAAGACAAGTATAAGCAAGGATATGGAGAAAAGGGAACCCCTGTAGTTGCTGCTGAGGCTATATAAAAGGGTCCAGGGCCTTTGGAAAATGGTTTGGCAGCTCCTCAAAACTTTAAACACAGAGGTCATCATCTGACCCAGTAATTCCACTCATAGCTATGTACCTAAAAGAAATGGAAGTACATATCCATACAAACCCTGCATATGTATGTGTATGGTAGCATTATTCATTAATAGCCAAAAAGTGGGGATAAAACAATGTCAATGAACTGATGAATGAAGAAACAAACTGCAGTATGTCCATATAATGAAATATATTTTAACCATAAAAAGGAAGTACTTACTACAAGTGCTACAACATGGATGTACCTTGAAAACATAATGGGTGAAAAGTAGCCAAACGCAAAAGGCCCCAAAAATGTATGATTCCACTCATATGAAATGTTCAAGATAGGCAAAATACAAACACAGAAAGATTAGTGGTTGTCCAGGATAGGGGCAGGGAAGAATAAAGAGTGACTACTAATGAATACAGACTTTCATTTTGGGGTAAGGAAAACGTTCTGAAATTAGATAATGGTGACAGCTGCACAACTCTGAATATACTAAAAATCACTGAATTGTAAGTTAAAAGGGTACATACATGTGAATTATGTATGCGTGCATGCTAAGTCACTTCAGTCGTGTCCAACTCTTTGCAACCCCGTGGACCTAGCCCCCCAAGCTCCTCTGTCCTTGGGATTTCCCAGGCAAAAATACTGAAGTGGGTTGCCTTTTCTTCCTCCAGGGGATCCTTCCAACCCAAGTACCAAACCCACATCTCCTGAGGTTCCTGCACTGCAGGTGGACTTTTTACCACTGAGCCACCAGAGAAGCCCAAAATGCTGCCTCTCCCTTATGACTGAGTGCCTGCCCGCTAAGGCACTTCAGGCATGTCTGACTCTTTGCAACTCTATAGATTGTAGCCCGCCAGGTTTCTCTGTCCATGGGATGGAGAATCCTATGGATTCTTGTTGCCATGCCCTCCTCCAAGTAATCTTCCCAACCCAGGGACGAACCCACGTCTCTTATGTCTCCTACACGAGCAAGCATGTTTTCTACCGCTACCCCACCTGGGAAGCTTCCAGGTGGGGTAATAAAACATGCATTATATCTCAAGCTATTAAAGTGTAGAGTTAATATCTGCATTTCAATATGTACAAATTTTCTATCAAAAAGCTCATTATACTTCTGTTCACTTTATGTGTTTGAAATTTTATGTGTAAAAATAACAAATTATTTTAAATAGCAAAGTAAACTAATTTTCCTAAAATCCATTTCTGTTGTTTTTGACAAAAGAAAAAGAATCTTGTATCTTAAAAAAAAACAAGAGACATTGCTATCTTCTTTGTGCTTTTGCAATGTTATGTGAAAACAGATAAATGACAGAAGACACGGTGTGTGCAAAGTGAAGATTACTTCACCTTAAAAAGGTACAAAGAGAATGTGAATCCCCTCAGTTCAAAGATAGTTCCTTACCCTTGGGTTCCTGTGGTTTCCGTGGTTAATGGGTGTGACAATTCCTAATAAACAGATGCAATAATACTGTGCTGTCCCATACAGCAGTCACATATGGCCACTTTAATTTTAGTTTAAATGAAGTATACTAAATTATAAATTCAATTATCAGCCTCACCAGTTACATTTCTAGTGTTCAACACCACATGTGCCTATGGCTACCATACTGGATACAGCAGATATAGACAGCTGCCATCACTGCAGAAAGTTCCACTGGAGAACACTACTGAAACACATTAAAAAACATCCAGAGAGAAACTATCATAGTCCAATTTAGGGTTGTGATGCTGTATTTTGGGCTTCCCCGGTGGCACTAGTGGTAAAGAACCAGCCTGCCAATGCAGAAGATGTAAAAGATGCGGGTCAGATCCCTGGGTCAGGAAGAGCCCCAGGAAGAGAACACAGCAGTTCGCTCCCGCGTTCTTGCCTGGAGAATCCCATGGACAGAGGAGCCCGGCAGGCCCGAGTCCACATGGTCGCAAAGATTCGGAGAGGACTGAAACAACTTAACACACACACACACACACACACACACACACACACACACACGAAACAAATCTTGAAGAACAGGGAAAACAAAGCATAATATATCAACAAAGAAATATCATTCATGGAAGTTTAGACTAAAAAAAGCTACAGTTAAATTTTACTTTCAGAATGACCAAGCTATAGATGTTGGCCTTGGCAACTGCTCAGAGGCAAATTTCCCCATCTGTTAAACTAGATTATCACTATACTGCCAGTTTCCTAAAGTCAGATGTAAAGATTATGTTGAAATATAAAGCAAAGTATCCTTTCAGTCAAAGATCTAATGAAAAGGTCTATTTATAATCCATGACATCAAAGAGTTTATGACCCATAGCAAAATACACAGAATAAAATTAATTTCCTAATTGAGTTCTGAGGTAACAGGCATAATTAAAAGCATAATTAAATAAACTTTGTTTCATCTAGATATAATGTTTGGCCAGATGATTTCTATACTTCTACTTCTAAAACTGTGAGTACGCTTCATCCCGGTAGGTGTAGATTTCGTTAATGTCCACTGACATGAATGTGCAGTATCAGGAAACAGGTGCACTCTTAATTCAAATATTTTAAAATATTTTTAGCACTTAAAGAAAAATGGAGGTGAACAAATTTAAAATGTGAATTCAAATAGATTTTTATATTTAGAAACCTAAAAAAAACAAAAACAAAAAGCTTCACCTCATAGTCCCTTCCCAAGTTATCACTACAAACGCTTGGAGGGTGAAAAACATTCCAAATATCAAAGGATCGAACCGGGGGCTCCCGCATTGCAGGCGGATTCTTTACCAGCTGAGCTCCCAGGGAAGCCTCAAAAATATAACAGAAGTTTAAAATCAGCTCTTTCCTTGCCAAAACTACTGGGCTCTTAAAGCTTAGTCAAAATGGTTCCATTTAAAGCATTTCAAACCTCCGGAAAGGTCACTCAATAACCGACGTACACTTTATTTTATTCACACTAAATACTTCTAAATGCACTGTCTTTGCAATCCATTGCCAAAAAAAGAAATTCTCGGAATTCACGGAAACTGAAACCAGCCTACACCGAAGGTGTACAGAAGGGTCACCTGGAATCAATCTGAAGGAGAAAGTTACTACTACCGGAGTATCTGGAGTCAAATCAGGCACTATATACATATTTCTAGTTCTATACTGACCTCACATGGTGCTTTCTTACGCTATACATAGGCCTACCTAGGTTTATATATTTGAATTAGTAAATGGATTCTATCTTCAACCAAAGTTAAATGTTTTAAAGAATAGAATAGCATTTCATACCCCTTTTCCCATTGTTCACGAACCCTTACAGTTCGTCAAAACACCCCGATAAATCCATCTCATCTGTTCCCTCTAGTTGCTTCCAAAGAAAAATTCTAACAAACAAGGACGCCAGATTGTAAAACACACAGTAAAGAGTCCTGGCACTACTGAAACATGTTAAGAAATCTTGGCAAATTAGTTAAAATCTCTTAAGCCGTAATTACCTCAGTTGTAAAGTGAATACAATAATACAAATCTACATCCGAGTAGGCATTAAGAGTTAGATTTAATTAAACAGAAGAACTGCCTCAGATTTTTGGTGGGCTCCGAATATAAGGTACCTCTCGCCCATCTCACACTTTTCCTTCCACTTCTTCCCTTTAAGTTTGCGGGGTTTGCTCTCAGGCTCTACTTAAGTGTTCCCCTTAACCTCACACTCCATCCTGCTCTTCTACTCTATCCCCAGACTCCAATTCCATACAATTTCACCACCCTCCGGTTTCAAGCGGCTACCTCCCTTTGGGCCCTCTAAGGTCCCAGACCACCCCTTCACTCTGGTCCCCACATCTCCCTCAGTCCCCATTTCCTAACGGCTCCTCCCCTTGGTTCCCCACCCCCTCATCACCAGGTTCATCCTGCCCCTCCAACCGTCTCCCGCCCCCAGGTTCCTTCCTGCCCCTCCAAACACAGCTTCCCCGTCTCAACGTTTCATCTTGTTCCTCCAACCGACTTCCCCCAATGCCCTGCTCGCTCCTTTAGTCCCGATTTTCTCCAATACCCAACTGACTACTCCTTTCCATCCATTCTTTTCAAGGCACCCCCATACACATACTGGAGCCCCCACCCCCACCTTGAGCCTCCATCTTTCCCTTTTGCTTCCTTTCTTCCTCCTCCCCACCCCCTCCACCTCCTCCGGAAGAGCCTGGTTCCCAGGCCAAGGTCTCTCACCTCATTCGGTCACTTCAGTGGTGCCAACCGCTTCATACAGGAAAAAACAGCCAATCACGACCCCGTGGGCGCTTCCCTTGCGAGTCCGAGCACTTACTAGGCACCCGCCCCACCGGGCACCCCGCACATACACACGCACAAACTGAGGTCCTGGGGACGAGGGTTGGGGAGGGGTAGAGTGAGCGTTCTTACACCGGCCTCAAACACAGACCACTTCGCTACAACCCTTCGCCATTTTGGTTTCCCGCGGACTGCCGGTGCATTCTGGGAGAGCGGAGCGCCTCCGGTGCCGAATGGCAGCTCTCCAGAGCCGCGAGGGGGCGGGGACTGCGGGGCGAGCGCGGAAGAACACCGCGCTCTGCGTCCGCGGCTAGGGCTGAACAAAGAAGGACTCTTTGACTTTGTGGTGGGCTAAGTCCTTCCGCCGCCGGCGCTAACACAATAGTGAACGGTGTTCTCTGGTCTACCGGCGGTCCTGCGGCTGTTTCTGTTACAGAGGAAAGCTTGTGTTCAACTTTCACATTGCATGTTCTGTTCCTGACAAATGGCACGGTACCCCTTACGTCTTGCCCTGCCAATTTTTCTTCTATGGAGAAAATCTCTTACCTTCATCCTGAGGCCTGTTCGAATTTCATTCAGCGGGGAAGAGGCCCGGGACGTCAGAATCACATTTTGTTCCGCGATTATTGTCCAGCTCCAAATTCCTTCCTATCAGGAGGAGATTTTCACACTTTTTTCCCTGACGATGAAAGGTTTCTCTGCTTATCTGCTTTGCAGATCCTTACTAATTGTGATGGAATCTGAGAATAATTTCGTCCTAAGTGGTTTATTTTGGGAATATAAAACTTTTTTCTACTAGAGCAGACCCTTAGCCTACGAATATTCTGCTGCAGATGTCCCAAGTGACAGAGAGTGAATGCTTGTCTCTGTGACTTCTACTTAGATAAAACCCAACTCCTCTTAATAGCCACATGTGGTGCCTTTGTTTATAACTGTCAAAATACTTAAAAAATCATTTTCAATTTTTGTCTCATTACTTCACAGGGATAATTAGTACCATGTTTTCCCGTCTAAGAAGACAGCCTCAATCTATCTGCTACCTTTCAAGTTTCATTTTTATGATAACCTATTTTCTCATAAATTTGTCTTCAATCCCCTTCACACTTTTGGTTGAATAGAGTTTAACTTTTCTTTTTAAAGGTATACTTGCTGTGCAGCTAAGCCTAATCACAGAACATCAATTTTAGAGAACATTTGGTCTAAATTCCCCTCAACAGTTCTCTCAAGTGGTCATCAAGCCTCAGCTTCAACATCTTATAGTGGTTCAGTACCTCGGAGGCAGTCATTTCGTTTTCACAAACGCTAATAATTAGAAAGTCCGTCCTTTTATAAATGTACAATCTGCCTTCCTATAATTTCCACTTATTGGTCTAACTTTTAGCTTCTTTAGCCACAGTTCTGATCTTTTATACTTTAGAGAAGTCAACGATGCCTGTCTTTTTGGGGAAAAAAAAAAGTTTGCTTTTTCCCTATGTAAACATATGAGTACAAAAGTGCAATCATTTCATTTTAGGAAGCCAGGTGTTCAGGGAATCGAGGGCAGTGAGGGAATCACAGTAAAATGCAAAGAATTTCTGTAACTGTGGTCTCAGAAATTGCTGCTAAGTAAGCAATGTGCCATGGATTAGAACCTTAAGAAGAAACAAATGTGGAACCTCTCAGAAGTACAAAGCAAAACAACTCCAGTCAGAGTAAACTGTACTCTTATTGTTATGTATTTCTCTGATGGTCATACGGGTTGCTCACACAAATTCTGGTTCTCCTTTCTTCCAGACACAGTAAAATTGCATTTTATTGCACCTAGAGTTAGGTATGGCTGTGTAACTCATTTTCATCAATAAAATGGAAGAGAAAATCAATCACTTTCTAGGAAAATCTTTAAGAGGCAGTTGCACATCCCCTCCTGCTTGCTGTGGTAATCCTGGAAGCATGTGTTGTGATGGAATATCTTTCATTTTGGGTCCCTAAATGAAAAGAGCAGAGACTAACATTGTGCAACCGTCACCACAGTCCAGTTTTAGAAGATTTTGACCACCCTAAAAAAATCCATTATGCCCATTTATAATCAATCCTTATTCCAGCTCCTAACCCCAGACGATCTGTTATCTGTTGCTGTAGATTTGCCTTTTCTGGCCATTTGGTATAAATGGACTGATACAACGTGTAGTCTGTTGGTCTCACCTCTTTCACTCAGCACAATGTTTTTGAGGTTCATCCACATTGTACCATGTGTCCCTAGTTCTTTCCTTTCTATTGTTGAATAGTACCCCACTGTATGAATGTATTCTGTTATCCATTCACCAGTTTGGGGCTACTATGAATAATCTGCTATAAATGTTTGTGTACAACTCTTGTGTAGATACTTGTTTTTGTTTTTCTTTGATAGATTCCTACAAGTGGAATTGCTGCATTGTATAGTCAGTTTATGTTAAACCTTTTAAGATACTGCCAAACTGTTTTCCAAAATGTGAGCAGGAAAAGTGTGTGGGCGGGTTCTGATTTCTTCACATCCTCACCAGTATTTGTTATTGTTTATCTTTTTTATTTTACTCTTCCAGTGGGAATGAAGTAGTTCCTCATAATGATTTCAATCTGATTTTCCCTAATGGCTAGGTAATGTTGAGCATCTTTTCATGTTCTTAATAGCCTTTCCTACATCTTTTTTGGTGAAACATATATTCAAATCTTTTACCCACTTTTTAACTGTATTGTTTGTCTTTTTTCAAGTTATAAGAAGTCTATATATATCCTGGATACAAATCCTTTATCAGATACATGATTAGCAAATATTTTTTCCCAGTCTATGGTTTGTCTTTTCATTTTCTTAGTGGTATCTTTTGAAGCACTAAAGTTTCTTAATTTTGATGAAATCCAGTGTAATTTTTTTCAATGCCATATGCTTTCTTTAAAATTTTTATTTACTTCTTTAGTTGAAGGATAATTGCTTTACAGAATTTTGTTGGTTTCTGCCAAACATCAACATAAATCAGCCATAGGTATACATATGTCCCCCAATCTTGAACCTCCCTCCCGTCTTCCTCTCCATCCCACCCCTCTAGGTTGCTACAGAGCCTCTGTTTGAGTTCCCTGAGTCATACGGCAAATTCCCATTGGTTATCTGTTTTATGCACAGTAATATAAGTTTCCATGTTATTCTCACCATACATCTCACCCTTTCCTTCCTCCTCCCCGCCCCTATGTCCATAAGTCTGTTCTTTGTGTTTGTGTCTCTATTGCTGCCCTGCAGAAAATCTCGTTAGTACTATACTTCTGGATTCCATATATATGCATAGTATATGATATTTATCTTTCCCTTTCTGGCTTACTTCACTCTGTATAATAGGCTCTGGGTTCATCCACCTCATTAAAACTGACTCAGATGCATTCGTTTTTATGGATGAGTAATATTCCATGCTGTATGCTTTCAATGTTATTTCTAAGAACTCTTTGCCTGACCCAAGATCACGAATATTTTCTATTATGTTTTCTTCTGAAAATTTTATAGGTTTAGTTCTTACGTTTAAGTCTACGATCCATTTGAGTTAATTTTTGTGTACACTGTGAGATATAGGCCTGTATTCATCTTTTTGCATGTAGATATTTAGAGATATAAACTATTGTTACGTTAAGCCACTGCAATTTGGAATTGTCTGCCACCCAGAATATTTTGGTTTACTCTGACTGAAACAGTCCAGATGTCTTAATAGGTAACACAACTCAATAATAGCATTTAGCTCTCTACTGTATTCAAAGCCAAAAATGAAAAATGCAAAAATTAAAATATTAGGTAACTCTCAAATTTTGTAAAAATTTATAATTGAAAAATCACAAGGAATGTATAAACTTAAGAGCTCTCAATTATTAGCTATCACTCTTTGTGGGGGAAAAGCTAGAAGACCTTTTGCATTGTTCATTGTGCAGAGATAGAAATGCAAATAACCAGAGAAGTCAAAGAAACGTACCCTTATAGAGTTTGTTTTCACTGGTCTGAAAAGTGAAATGGATCTGAAACTGTACTATTAGTCTTCTTTTATCAAGTTATAAGAAGTCTTTATATATCCTGGATACATAAAAAAAGCATGTTTTCATAATAATCATATCAAAAATATTCGTTAAAATTCCTTTCCTTCTTATCCAAAGCTTAAACATGGCAACCCACTCCAATATTCTTGTCTGGAGAATCCCATGAACAGAGGAGCCTGATGGGCTATTGTCCATGAGATCACAAAGAATCAGATAGGACTGAGCAACTAACAACTTTAAAGGACAACGAATATAACATGAACATTACTTTTAAGCTCATTTATTTGTTGTGACAGTATATATAGCAAATTTAGACCCTTCATATAATACATCTTTTTTTTAATACATCTTAAAATATAGTGTGCCCCATCAGTTTATTGCCTACCATTTCAAAATTCACCCTTTATTACATGCTTTGTGAAAATGGGTGTGGCTCTTTTAAATATTTTTCCCTCACCAGCAGCACATGCACCTTCCTCAAACTTTTCAAATCAACTTTCCCCTACCCTTATAGCTCAATTGGTAAAGAATCCACCTGTGATGCAGGAGACCCCGGTTCGATTCCTGGGTCAAGAAGATCCACTGGAGAAGGGATAGGCTACCCACTCCAGTATTCTTGGGATTCCCTTGTGGCTCAGCTGGTAAAGAATCCATCCACAATGCAGGAGACCTTGGTTCGATCCCTGGGTTGGGGATCTCCCCAACCCAGGGATCTCCCCTGGAGAAGAGAGAGGCAACCCACTCCAGTATTCTGGCCTAGAGAATTCCATGTACTGTATAGTCCATAGGGTCACAAAGAGTTGAACACAACTGAGCAACTTTCATTCACTCACTCCCCTACCCTAATCCCAGAAGAATGTATTGTGCTTCTTTCAAGTGATACTTGTGCTGTCCTGGCAATCAAAATTTAAGGTAAGTGAAAACCGTGTGTGCAGTCAACAAATCACTCAATTGAGAGTCATAAGGGAACCACAGATAGACCAGTGGTTCGGACTCCACGCTTCTGTTGCTGGGAGCATGGACTGGATTCCTAGGGGAACTAAGAGCTTACATGCTGCATGACACAGCACCTGGTCCCCCCTCCCAAAAAAAAGAGTCATAAGAACTAGGTTCCAATTCATGCTTGTGACACACCTTTGTTATGACACAAGCTTCTGAAAATGAAATCACTGAAAGCTAGGAGAAAGGGGATAAGAGAGAGAGAGAAATAATTATCTGTCTTTATCTGCTTTGCTCTGCTATTTCTCCACTGAGTGTTCAAAAATGCAGACAAGGTAAGACGGAAAGCATAATGTGAAAGGTGGAATAACAAAAGCAGGAACCCTGGAAGACAAAGTACCTCAGTCACTGGCTAGCCTCTCACTTTATTAGCTGAATGATCTTGGGCCAGGTTCCTAAACTCTCACAACCTGAGCTTCTTTGTCTGTTCAATGAGGAGGATAAGAATATCAACATTAAAGCTTTATCATTTGGATTAAATGAAAATATGTGTAAAAGTACTTTATTTTTTTCTCTTACAGCAATTATTACATGTCTGACTCCCCTGATTCAACTGCAAACTTCTTGAGGGTAGGCGGGCATTACTATTCTTTATATTCCTATTCCTGGAAATATATCTGGATCATATATCTATCTTTATATAAATAAAATTATAAATGGTTATTTATTTAACAATAACTAATAGAAAAACTATGCCATACAGTGTTCAGTACAGGGTACAAGCATATATACCTACAAAGCTGGAGGGCTTAAAGTCTGGGGGTAGTGCCATTAATAAGCAACAGAGATACAATACAAATGTACAGAAGTGTGAAAGGGTGTGATGTATGCTAGGAATGAGAACCAATTTAGTGAAACCTAGTGTGAAAGATTGAAAGATGATTGGGTCTTATTGTGAGAGACCTCATATGACAAGTGATATCAGTCAAGACTTTTTTTGATTGCAAGGGTCACTACTGTAACCAGAATAAGCCTTGGAAGGGTGGAAACCCTTGCCTTGGTATTGTCTGGAAACAGAAACTAAAAAGATAGAAGGAGCCTCCATCTCTCTCTGTGTCTCTCTCAGACTATCTCTCTCAATCCCCCCACCCCATCCCACCTCTGCTATCTCTCTCTCTCATTTCTTCTTCTCTCTAAATGGTGTTTCAAAAATAAAAATAAAAAAATAAATGGTGTTTCATTCTCTTCCTCTGCAAATGGCCTTCGCTGTTTAGTGGGAAAGAGGTCTTTTAGGAAGGTTACATTTTCTATAGCAACCAATTAAGAAAAGGGAATTTTCTCCTTCTGCCTCCTTTCCCCATCCCTACTCCCCACCTTTAGACTTCCAGCCAGAAAAATCCCAGGGAAGGATTCTGTTGGACTAGTCTTGGGTCACATGCCCAACCTCAACAGTGTATCATAGGCAAGAAGATGAGATATTTAACATAAGTTGGATCAATGCCCATCCCTGTAGCCAAAAAAGTGGAGTCTTATTATTAGCTGCCACCACAAGAGGCAGATAATTGGCCTGGGAGATAAGATGTTTTCCCAAAGAGAAGTTGCTATTTTGAGCTATCAAAATATTTTGAATCTACTAACATGGAGTTTGAACTTCCAATAATAATAATAATTATTATTATTATTATTATTGAATGTTTACCCTCTGCTAAGACATGTGAAAAAGTACTTTACATATGCTATTTTATTTAATATTCTCAACAACCCTATGAAACAGATATTATCAATTCCTATTTTATAGATGAAGCAACTGAAGTACAGAGAAGATAAGCAAATTGTCTGGGGTCGTACAATAGTAAGTGAAGATTTGAATTCTTTTTTCTTTTTTTTGGCCACGCCACACTATTTGCAGAATCTTAGTTCTCACACCAGGGCTTGAACCAGGGCCACCACAGTGAAACACCGGGGAAATCCCTGAATCCAGTTTTGTTTGACTCCAGAGACCACTCTTTACTTTTTTCTGTTTTTTTCAAACTTTAAATTTTTTATTTTGTATTGGGGCATAGCCGATTAACAATGTTGTGGTAGTTTCAGGTAAATAGCGAAGGGACTCAGCCATATACATGCATACATCAATTCTCCCCCAGAAACCTCTCCCATCCAAGCTGGCACATAACATTGAGTAGAGTTCCATGTGCTATACTGTAAGTCCTTGTTGGTTATCCATTTTAAATATAGCAGTGTGTACATGACCTTCCCAATGTCCCCTAACTGTCCCTTTCCCCTGGCAACCGTAAGTTCATTTTCTGTGAGTCTCTTTCTGTTTTGTAAGTAAGTTCATTTGTATCATTTCTTGTTAGATTCCACATATAAGGGATGTCATACAATATTTTTCTTCTCTCTCTGACTTCACTCAGTATGACTCTCTGTAGGTGGAGTGTGTGTGTGTGTGTGTGTGTGTGTGTGTGTGTGTGTGCTCAGTTGTGTTGGACTCTTTACAACCCCAAGGACTGTAGCCCACCAGGCTCCTCTGTCCATGGAATTTTCCAGGCAAGAATATTGGAGTGGACTGCCATTTCCTACTTCAGGGGATCTTCCGCACCCAGGGATTGAACCCGAGTCTCTTGCATCTCTTTAATCACTCTCCTATATAGAAATAGGAGGATCATCAGAGGATATTAAATAAATAGATCCTTTAGAAATATCTCTCTGGTAGTAGTGTGGAACTTGGATTCAATGCAGGAAATACTGCAAATTAAGAGGCCATTGCAACTCTATAAGTGAGTAACGTCTGAAGATCTAAACAGAGGGAAAAGAAGAGACTTCAGAGACAGAAAGAGATACTAACAAAACTTGGCAGTCACTGGAAGAGATAAGTGAAAGAATGAATTGATTTAATGATAATAATTGAGGTTTGTGGCTTGAGTGAGAGGAGAGGGGATGACTGTTTTTCTTTGTTTCTTCTTCCCTCTTTCCTTTCTTTTTCCCATCTTCATTTTTGCAAAGATTGGATAAGGTGGTTGATGTTAAAATTAACAAAGATAATAAAAGATATAGAATAATTTGAGGGAAAAACTAATTAAGTTCTGAACAAGTTGAGTCCAAGGCGCCCATGGGATACTAAATTGAGATGTCAAGTATGCAGCAGGAAGTGCATCTGGAGCTCAGTAAAGGAGAGGGCTAATACCACATGGAAAACTGCACACTTAATCAAGCCTTGGTACTCCAATCCAGTTTGCCCCCTAGTATTCTTCCCTGTCCCTCCTAATACAGGAACAAGGGCTTGGCAAAAATAGTAACTAAATCAGAATATATTTAATTACATAATCTTAGGTATTCAAATTTAATTTCACAAAATGTACACATTAGACTGGAGTATTTGAAGGGTTTCTGACAAAAGAAAACAGGCATGAATATGAATAAATAGGGTCTATTTGTGGATCTTGCTTCACCATTGTCATTAGTTAATCATCATCTCTGTGGTAAGATTGTTTCTCTTCTTTATGTTCCTCTCTATTTCCTAATTTTTCCACTCTTGTAATATTTAAAAGTGTATTTAAAACACATGCAATGCCATGATATAAGTTTCAGGTCAGGTCATGTAACCCATGAGACTATGTAGACGCAGTCAGCTGTGAGTATTTGAAACTCCTAGGCTGTCAAAACAGGAGCTCTTTGGGGAGCTCTCCAGGGTACTGGACTGCCTCCCTTGAAATTCTTCTGATCAGTGAGCCAGATCTTTATGTCTCTTCTGACTTACTTGTCATTGGTCTACCCTGAATCCTACCCTCTGATCAACTGGCTGTCTCAACTATGTCTTAACTGGCAACTTAGTTCTCTGGATCAGTTTCCAACAGGTTTTAGCTGTTAACTTCTTGCTGATGCCTCCAGAATCTGTAAAACCAGTAACTTTCTTCCCACACAAACTCATCTGTTCCATTTAGGTTGCCATTAACCTTCCTTAATTTGTCTAACAAATACTCTTGACTATAAACAGAAGTGTAAAATGCAAAACTATAAAACTTCCAGAAGATAATATAGGAGAAAATCTATGTGGTTTGACACCAAAACCATAATCCATGAATTTAAAAATTGAGAAGTTTATCTTTATGAAAATTAATTTCACTCTGCAAAAGACACCCTTTAAGAGAATGAAAAGGAAATTAAGGATTGGGAGAATATATTTGCAAAACACATACCCAGTAAAGAACACATCTAAAAAATACAAAGAAACCAACTAAAAATGGGCAAAAAACCTAAACAGACAACTTACCAAAGAAAATATACAGATGACAAATAAAGTATATGAAAAGATGTTCAGTGTCATATGTCACTAAGGAATTGTGAATCAAAATAATGAGATACTACTATCAGAATAGCATTGATAAAATAATTGATAGTATTGAAGAGATTCAACACTGCATGCTGATGAATATGTAGAGCAACAGGAACTCTTTTCATTGCTGGAGAATGATATAGGCACTTCAGAAGACAGTTTGGCAGTTTCTTACAAAACTAGATATAGTCTTACCACATGATCTAGGAATCACAATCTTAGGTATTTACCCAAATAAATATAAATATGTCCACATGAAAACTTGCACATAAATGTTTACAGATGTTTGTTGCAAAACTATAATTAACCAACATTCCTTCAACTGGTGAATGGACAAACTATGGTACATCTATACAATGGAATATTATCCAGTGATAAAAAGAAATGAGCTAGGAAGCCAGAAAGGATATGGAGGAAACTTAAATGCATATTGCTAAGTGAAAGAAGTCAGTTTGAAAATTATGAGTATGAGTTCAACACTATGATATTCTGGAAAAGGCAAAACTATAGACATAGTAAAAAGATCAGTAGTTGCCAGAGGTTTGGGAGGCAAGAGAGAGAGGAATGAATAGGAAGAGCACAGAGGATCTTTAGTGTCATGAAAGTATTATGTATTATACCATAATGATGGATCATGACATTATGTAGTTGTCAAAACTCATAGAATTATACAATACAAAGAATAAACCTTAATGTCACCTATGGAGTTCAGTCAATGGTTCAATATTGTTTCATTAATTATAACAAATGTACCACACTAAAGACATAATATGGGAAATTAGGATAGGGGAGTGTGTGTGTGTGTACACTCAGTTGCTTAGTCATATATGACTCTTTGCGACCCCATGAATTGTAGCCCACCAGGCTCCTCTGTCCAGGGAATTTTCCAGACAAGAATGCTGGAACAGGTTGCTGTTCCTCCTCCTGGGAATCTTCCAGGCAGATTCTCTACCACTGTGACACCTGGGAAGCCCAGGGGACTGGGTGTTATATGGTAATTCTGTACTATCTGCTCAATTTTTTTTTAAACCTAAAACTTCTAAAACTTGAAGTCTATTATTAAAAGTATTATCTAATGTCTACTATATGTCAGCCATTGCACTGGAAACTGGGATTATTGACCTTCTTGGCATTTCAATCTGGCATGTTGGGTATAAGAAGACAGATACTATTGAAATATTGATACTAGTATGTACTTCCACACTACTATGAATGAAAGCGTCATAGGACTATGAGAACTTTTTACCTAGTCTGGAGGTCTAGGAAAGTCTTCTCTAAGGAAGAAATGTTAGAACTAAGATCTCAAAGATGAATAAGAGGGACTTCCCTGATGGTGCAGTGGCTAAGATTCAGCACTCCTAATGCAGGTGCCCTGGGTTTGATCCCTGGTCAGGGAACTAGATCCCACACATTGCAACTAAGAGTTTGCCTGCCACTACTAAAAATGTCTCCCATGCCACAACAAAGATCAAAGATCCCATGTGCCACAGCTAAGACACAGCACAGCCAAATAAATAAAATTTTTAAAATGGATTAATAGGAATTAATTAGATTTGTGATTTTGTTTTTGTTTACAGTACAGGGATTTATCCCTTTTATTTATTTTCTTAGAAAAAATCTGGTCTAAGAGAAGATTAATGTATGTAGTTATTTGGTCATTTTACATATGCACTTCTTAAGAAGAATTAAGCTTCATTTTCTGTTGAAGAGTTTGTTACCATGGAATCTGGCTTTCGAGTCATTCTATCCAGTTCTTCCTGAATATTTGTCAACACAGTCTTTTGTTCTGACTTCTTGACTGTGCTCTGCACCCCACCAGCACCAAGGATTTCCAGGAAAGCCTGTTTTTTGTTTTTTTTTTACTCAACAGAGTACTGAAGAAACTGGCCAACACCCCTTTACTTGCTGCATTATTTTTGATGTTTGGGGTCTGACTTCTTTAGAGACATGTTTGGGGAGTCACTAGGCATGCTGGCTGGCCCTCCCCAGCCCTGTCATCCCCCGCCCCTTTTGTTTTAAATGAAAATGTCTCCTGAAAAGGAGCCGCAAAGCACAGCCACATGTGACAACATGGACCTCTCTCTTTGTTGCAAGCTGTTTTATTTTTGTTGTTTGGCTACACTACACAACATATGGGATCTTGGTTCCCTAACCAGGAATTGAGCCCATGTCCTCTGCTGAGGAAGCACAGTCTTAACCACTGGACTACTGGACAAGTCCCTGCTTGCAGGCTGTTTGATGATCACATAGGACCCCATCACCAAACAGGACTCACAACATGAACATGCCCATCAGCTGCACCAAGCAGTAGGCGCCACCCAAGCTTACTACAGCCAGGAGGATTCAGACAGCCACCGCCTCTGCTGGCCCATCTCTCGCCACTTCTGAAGTAAAGTCCTCAACAACCCAGTTAAGGGTTATACTCTTCCTCTTTAGGCAGCCAGGCCTAGGGTTGGAAGGCCGGGTAATGTTAACAAAGATCCCAGGAGTCTGCTTCTGACAAGATCACTCTTTTCCCATGCAGGGAGCTCCAGAAGCCTGGGAGACACCAGGGACTTCAGTGGTCAGTGCGCCTCTCAGGGCAGCAAAGCCAGGCTCCAACCTCATTGCTCCATTCAGCTGTACCCCTCCCTACTGGGTCCCATCATGCTTTTTTAAAAAAAGATTCTGTATAATGAACGGAGAGCAGACAGGTATATTTAGTGGCCTCACTCAGTATTCCAGAATCATCAATATGGAGCCTCTGGATCTCTCCCAGCTGCCAGCTCACTTATTCTTCTGTTAGAATTAGGGTCAGGGTGGGGGTGGTTAGGAAGGAGAGCATTCTGACAGAAGGAGGGTAAGGTCCCATATTGAGACACAGTATGTACAGCACAGAAGGAAGGCCCATGTGGCTAGAGCACAGAAAGCAAAGAGGTGAGTGCACAAGCTGAAGATAGAGGTTGGTAGGGGCAACTCTACAGAGGACCCTATGGGCCAGAAAAAAGATTTACATTCTCAACCTAAAATCAGTAGGAAGACCTTCAAAGATTTTCAGCTGAATGTTGACAAGACTATAATTGAAAAAGGTCTCTGGCTATTTGGTGAAGAAAAGATAGCAGTGTTTCTCAACCTTGGCACTATTGACATTTTGAGGTGGGTAATTCTTTGCTGTGGGGGGCTGTCCTGTACATTATAGAAAGTTCAGCAGCATCCTTGCCATCTCCACACTAGGTATATCCACACATGGAGTTGAGACAACCAAAGTCTCCAGACTCAATTATACTGATATTTAGAAATATAAACTAAACTTGTAAATAAACAACATCAATTATGTCTAAAAATAATCCTCTCGTATAATGCATGTGCTTTCCCTCACCCCTTTTTTCACTTTCATCATATTTTAATGACTTTCGTATTATAAAGAGGTGGAGCTGCATATCCTAATGCACAGTTGCGGGGAGGCAGGGGGCAAGATAAAAAAGGGAAACTCTCAGCATAAAAGATAAGACTCCTCCATGGGAAAACAAACCCTCCAGAGATAACAGAAGATGTATTCTATTAAGTCAAAATTCTTGACCCTCGCCTTGACCGGAAAAGAAAGACTGAGGAAACACCAAATGTTCATCTCATTCTGGCACTGCCCAACTATCAACTCCCTGCATTTGCCTTTTGAGAACGAGCGCTGCCGTGAAACCCTAACCTGCTTCCTCTCCGCTACTGGGCAAAAGTTTTTTGTACTATTTTTGTTTTTTAATTTTTTATTAGAATATAATTGATTTACAATGTTGTGTTAGTTTCAGGTGTATAACAAAGTGAATCAGTTATACATATACATAGACATATATCTGGGGCTCCCCAGGTAGCTCAGCAGTAAAGAATCCACCTCACAAGCTGGACATGCAGGTTTGATCCCTGGGTTGGGAAGATCCTCTAGAGTAGGAAATGGCAGCCCACTCCAGTATTTTTGCCTGAGAAATCGCATGAACAGAGGAGCCTGGCCGGCTACAGTCCATGGGGTCACAAAAGAGTCAGACATGATTTAGTGACTAAGCAACAACAATAAATAAACATATCCACTCTTTTTAAGATTCTTTTCCCATTTAGAGCATTACAGAGTATCGAGTAGAGTTCCTTGTGCTGTACAGTAGGTTCTTATTGGTTATCTATTTTATATATAATAGTGTGTATACTGGAGAAGGCAATGGCACGCCACTCCAGTACTCTTGCCTGGAAAATCCCATGGACGGAGGAGCCTGGTAGGCTGCGATCCATGGGTCGCTAAGAGTCGGACACGACTTCACTTTCACTTTCACTTTTCACTTTAATGCATTGGAGAAGGAAATGGCAACCCACTCCAGTGTTCTTGCCTGGAGAATCCCAGGGACGGCGGAGCCTGGTGGGCTGGCGTCTGTGGGGTCGCGCAGAGTCGGACACGACTGAAGCGCCTTAGCAGCAGTGTCTGTATGTCAGTTTCAATCTCCCTATTTCTCTCTCTGTTTCATTATCCCCTCCCTTATACCTTGGTAGCCATAAATTTGTTTTCTACATCTGTGATTCTATTTCTGTTTTGTAAGTAGGTTCGTTTGTACTCTTTTTTTTAGATTCAATATGTGAGAGATATCATATGATATTTGTCTTTCTGTGTCAGACTTACTTCACTCAGTATGACAATCTCTAGGTCTATCCTTGTTGCTGCGAATGGCATTATTTTGCTCTTTTTTAAGGCTCTGTAATATTCTATTGTATATATGTACCACATCATCTTTATCCATTCCTGCTTCCATGTCCTGGCTACTGTAAATAGTGTTGCAGTGAACATTGGGGTGCTTGTATCTTTTTGAATTATGGTTTTCTCCAGGTGTTTGCCTAGGAGTGAGATTGCTGGGTCACATGGTAGTTTATTTTTAATTTTTTAAGGAACCTCCATTTGTACTCCATAGTAGCTACACAAACTTACATTCCAGCCAACAGTGTATGAAGGTTCCCTTTTCTCCACACCCTCTCCATCATCCATCTATTGTTTGTAGATTTTTTTATGATGGCCCTTCTGACTGGTATAAAGTGATACCTCATTGTAATTTTGATTTGCATTTCACTAATAATTAGTGATGTTGATCATTTTAATGTACTTTTTGGCCATCTGTGTATCTTCTTTGGAGAAATGTCTATTTAGAGCTTCCTTCTATTTTTTTATTGGGTTTTTTGTTTTTTTGATATTGAACTGCATGAGCTGTCTGTATATCCCTCTCTCCTTTTTTTAACTGGTGGAAAGTGTTATGATTATGGGAAGCTGTTTATGAAACTTTTAAAATGAGTTTTCAAACAGTCCCTTGCAGCTGGAATTTAATTATTTGGTACCTATTATGCCTTGATTGCTAGTAAAATGTCTAAAAAATTATAAATTATAAAAAATTTCCCATATCTTATGCTTATATTTTTTTAGATTGCATTTATAATCCCAAGAAGTTTTGCTTTTAATTTGAATTTTCAGTTCTTGAAAAAATTTTAAACAAGTTATATTGTACCATGATTAAAAAGAAAGAGTAGAATAGAAATGCAAAGGGAGGTCATAAATATCATCCAACAACCATACTTTATGAATTTTGGGAATTCTAGGTCTATGTAGCTTTCTTAAACTCCAGAGTATCAATTGATTTTACTTACGATTTCTGTCAAGTGAGTGATGATACTGTCTAAATAGATCTCATTCTTACTTTCCCAAGGTTTTACTTTGACTATGTAGCAAACTAACTTGGGTGATGAATATACTAGATTTCACAATACTATGGAAATTATTGGGCTGAATTTTGTTTTAGTGCACCAACCGTTGCAGTATTTACTTCTGTTTAAGTCAATTATAGTGTATAATGTCAAAACAATACATTGGAACCAGTAGTTCATAGGTAAAAATTATCCATGTACAGATGGTGACACTTAAGCTCTATATGTATAAATACCATAAGTACATATTCAGAGTTGTGAATGGAATAAAGATTCCCACAGTATTAACCCACCTTCAACAAACCATACAAGCTGTTTCACTCATAAAAACAGTGAAACACAATCTGTTCTATACATTTTTCACAGCCTCAATTGCTGTAACATGAGAACTCTTTTCTTAACGGTAGAAACTCTCAATTGCTCTTAGACCACATAAGTCCATCAGTTTACAGTTGGAGTCTTCTATCCATTCAGAATATTTCATACTCTTATGGACAGAAGTCCCATTGTTCAAGTTAATAGATTTTGTACCTATAGAAGTAAAGTGCTCTTAAGTCATGACATGACTTTTGCTTTGGCCTTAATTTTCCTTTTATTTCTAAGGGCTTCCATAGAAAGATTCCACTGTTAACATATAATGTATTTTCATTGTAATATAACATTAGATTTTTCTTCTGTATTTTCACAAAAGCAAAAAATTTTTTTATTTGTGTCAGATATGTTTCTTATATCCTGCAAACCTGCTCACAAACCTCTGTGGAACAAACTGCCTCATATGCGACAACATGAATGAACCTTGAAAGCATTATACTAAGTGAAATAAGTCAGTCACAGAAAGAAAAGTATTGCCATGAGTACACTTATATGAGGTTTCTAAAATAGATTCATAGAATCAAAGAATGATCATAACTTTTCAGTTAAACAAAATGAATCAGTTCTACTGTACAACATTGTACCTGTAGTCAACATAATATATTGTAAACAAAAATATCTTAGAGTGGGTTTCATGTTAAGTGTTCTTACCACAAAAATATTTAAAAATAAAGCAAACAAAATTTTTGTACAAACGAGTAATTACCTCTAACACATATTTTCCAATTATAAAATATTGATGTTATTTCTGGAAAAATACAGAAAAGTTTAAAGCATAAACTAAAAACTACTCATAATCTACATGGAAATAAACACTATTAACATTTAGTGTCTGTGTCCCATATAAAACACTTCTTTTCAAAGGAAGAAAAAAATGTGACACTCATAGTTTATTTAAATTGGAAGTAGAAAAAAATAAAAATAAATTGGAAGTAGAAAATACTAGAAGTGTGATTAGAAGTATTTGTCAATATTCCTTTTTCTGATACCTGCTGATGACTAGTGAGGAATAGCTCCATGAAACCAGAAGTGAAGACAGAGGAGACAGATTTGTAATTCCCATTCTCAAGAAAAGATATATTAATTTCAAAATTTATTTTAAAATATGACATAAAAAATAAAATAAAATATGACATAAAATATCACCATAAGGAAGAGCAAGAGATGAGTTATCAAATGAGTTATCATTATCAAATATATGTCTAAAGTGAGAAAGAACATCAAGAATACAATAAAAAAGGAATACAGAGGACATCCCTGGTATGGTGGATAAGAATCTGTCTGTCAATGCAGGGGACACAGGTTCAATCCCTTGTCTGGGAAGATTCCATATGCCTTGAGCAACTAAAGTCCATGTGCCACAGCTACTGAAGCCCACACACTGGAGCCTGCACACTGCAGCTACTGAAACTTGAGTGCCTGGAGCCTGTGTTCCACAAAAATAGAAGCCACCACATTGAGAAAGCCACCACATTTCTTCTTCACCACAAGAGTAGCCCCTGTTAACTGCAACTCGAGGAAGTTGAACAAAGCAGTGAAGACCCAGCACAAAAAGTAAATAAGTAAATAAATAAATTTTAAAAAACACAGAGTAATATGCACAAAGACTGAACCTTATTATAAACTATGGACTTTAGTAAATATTAATGTGTTGATACTGGTTCATCAATTTTAACTAATGTACCCACCAATTGCAAGATGCTAATACATAATAGGGGAAACGGAAGGATTAAGGAAGGGAGTATATGGAAACTTTGTATTGGCTTCTCAATTTTTCTGTAAACCTAAAATTACTCAAAAATGAAGTCCAGGAATTTTTAAGTTAAAGAAATAAGCAAATTAAAATAATATGACCAAGCTGGATGCATGAGACAAGTGCTTGGGCCTGGTGCACTGGGAAGACCCAGAGGAATCTGGTGGAGAGGGAGGTGGGAGGGGGGATCGGGATGGGGAATACATGTAAATCCATGGCTGATTCATGTCAATGTATGACAAAAACCACTACAATATTGTAAAGTAATTAGCCTCCAACTAATAAAAATAAATGGAAAAAAAATAATATAAGTCTTCAAAACTCAATACTTTCCCAATGGATTTTATAACTAAATGTTAATTCTTCTTCTTCTGCTTAGCCCTTAAATAATAACTATGATACCTCTTCCTCAGTCCTTTGCATTTTTATTCTCTAGTCTACATTTCATAAACTAGTTGATCCACTTCCATATTCAACTGTCACTTGTTTTGTATCATTTATTTCCTCCCCATCTTCCACTAAAAACATCCACTATCCCTGTGTTCCTCTCTTGGCTATACATCTACCATTTTCTATCCCACTTCCACTTGTGCTATGTTTACACTTACTTCTCTGCCTTTTTTCATCCTGTGCCCCCTGCCTGGAATGCCCTTGCCCTCCATCTCATCTTCCTGTATTGTATTCGTCCTTTAATGCCGAGAGCAAATGTTACTAGTTTAGTGAAACTACTCCTGACTCAACCTTTATATTAATTTTGCAACTGCTTATAACCACAATATAAGTAAGCCATGTTGGATGGCATCACCGACTCAATGGACATGAGTTTGAGCAAGCTTTGGGAGATGGACAGGGAAGCCTGGTGTGCTGCAGTCCATGGGGTCGCAAAGAGGTGGACACAACTGAGGGACTGAACAACAACAATAATCACAATTGGGGCTTTAAAAAAGAGAAAAAAAGCACCACACAATCTGATTAATACTGTCATTAGTTTTATGGTTTGCTTACCTCCTTCACTAATCTTTGACATCCTAAGAGGTAGAAAATATATTGCTACACTTTACATTACCCTGTTGCCAAATATGGTACTATAAGCATAAAAGATAACAAGTACTTCAATTCATGATAATCAGTCTTTGAGCAAAACTCTAACTTACTACTGTGCTTTCATAAGATAACTTTTGAACTAAGTGGAAATTTTGATGGGGTTGGTTCTTGAAACATTTCCTGAAATATTAAATTCTACAATTTAGTGTTTGTGGGCATTTAGTGGTGTGAGTAATATTGATGCTAAGTCATTAACAAGCATTCAATTTAAAATATAATAAAAATAATTTATAAAGAATTAATAAAGTCTATTGAAGTGAAGGAAGACTGGTGATAAAATTTTTTAAAATACTACCAAAAGAAATTGAATCTCAAATAATCTAGAAAAAGTAAAGTTGATAACTATAATTTCCTTAGTGTTTCTCTAGAACTTTTCAAGGGAAGGGTACCTAGATAACTCAATATGAGTATTTCTTTTTTAAAATTTTTATTTCTATATTTGGTTGCACTGGGTCTTAAATGTGGCTCACAAGATCTTTAGTTGCAGCATGCAATCTCTTAGTTGTAGCATGTGGGATCTAGTTCCCTGACCAGGGATAAACCTGGGCTGCCTGCCTCGGGAGGGTGGAGTCTTAGCCACTGGATCACCAGGGAAGTTTCCGCAATATGAGTATTTCACTTAGCATGAGAGCATAGTCATACATGAAACATCAAATATTCACAAAAAGCATGAAAGAGGGATATCATAGCTTGGTTTTTGTTTTTATTGTTTCCAAGTGCAGGACTTTATCATACTCTAAGTTTCTGGTCATTTACACACACATGAATAAAACTGAAGACGCGGCACTGATAATCAGCCATGTATATTTATTAATTTAGACTAGAAGAAGATAATCTTGTGGTAAAAGACACAACTGAACTCAACCCTCATACCATATACAAGGTATACCGGAGACATTCTAACGGGATTAGAGTTTTAATGTAAAAAGAGGAAAATAATTAATTTCTTCATGGGAGTAGAGAAAACTTCCTATTCAGAAACATAAGAAAAAGATTAATAAGTATTTCACAAAGTAATTTCAAAATGGGCTTCTCTGGTGGCTCAGTGGTAAAGAATCTGCCTGCCAATACAGGAGACACCAGTTTGATCCCTGGGTCAGGAAGATCCCCTGGGGAAGGCTGTGGCAACCCACTTCAGTATTCTTGCCTGGCAAATCTCATGGACAGAGAAGCCTAGTGGGCTACAGTCCCCGAGGTCACAAAGAGTCAAACAACGTTTAGTGACTGAACAACAACAACAAATTTTAAATTACATGATAAAAATTCCAATAAGGACTTCCCTGGTGGCTCAGTGGTAAGGAATCCACCTGTCAGTGCAGGAGACATGGGTTTGAACCCTGTTGCAGAAAGATCCCTCAAGCAGCAGAGAAATTAAGCCCCTGCACCACAACTATTGAGCCGGTGCCCTAGAGCTCAGGAACCACAACTGCTGAGCCCATGTGTGGCAACTCCTGAAACCCACACACCCTACAGCCCGGCTCTGATAAGAGAAGCTACCACAATGAGAAGCCAGAACGTGACATCTAGAGGGTAGCCTGCATTTGCTGCAACTAGAAAAAAGCTCACATGCAGCAACAGTGATCCAGCATAGCCCCAAAATAAACAAATAAAAACGTTTTAAAAATTACAATGAAGAAAATAGAAAAATTCCTAATTGGGAAAAATTTTGCAATATTTATCATAGAGAAAAGATTACTATATTTGGCACATAAAAAGCTTATAAAATACAAAAGACCAAAATCCCATATATCAAGTGGATTAGAGATATCACAAAAAAAAGTAATGCTGTCTGTGAACTATATGAAAAGATATTCAATCTCATTCATAAAAAAAAATACAAAAAAAGAAAAATAATACAAATCAATACTACAATATCATTTCTCACCTATAAGTTTGGCAAATGTTCCAAAGTTTGACAATACTCTTTTAGGAAGCTGTTTGGCGCATGTACACTTTCCTGTGTGCTTATGAGGGTACAAAACACGACAACTGCTAATGGCAGAAAATTTGGCAGTATCTGGCAAAATTACATGTGCATTTGACCCAGAAATCCTACTTCTAAGAATCTATCACAAACATTTACTGGCACAAGTAAGAAAAACGTTTGCATGGGACTATTCACAACTGCATTCTTTGTATTATTGAAATCCTGGAAACAATCCAATAATGCATTAAAAAGGGAAGCATTGACTAAACTGTGACACGTTTACACGTGGTAGAAATACAAAACTGAAAAAAAATGAGAAACATCTTTATATATTAAAATGGCATCATCATCAGGATTAAGTGAAAAAAGCAAGGTAGACAAAAGTGTCTTCGTATGCTACCATTTATCTATGCACAGGTAGAGAAAACTGGATGTATACATACATTTGCCTATATACATCGTTAAGTGGAATGATAAATCACACAATTTTAAAAATAGTTATCTATGGAAGAAAGAAGGATAGGCTCGAGGGAATAAGGATAGAAAATATATGTGTTTAATTACATCTTCTTTTAGTTTAAACTCTGGAATAATGGAAATATTTAATATAGTTATTAAACAAAATTAAATTTAAAGAAATTTAAAGCCAAGAACCAATTCAACTTAACCATGTATCCAGTTGGTGGCATAACCACACAGAGAGGGACTATTCCAAATGGCTTTTTAAAATTGATTTATTGGCTGCATTGGTCCTTGTTGCTGCAAGAGGGCTTTCCCTAGTTGAGGAGAGTGGGGGCCACTCGCTGGTTGTGATGCATTGGCTTCTCATTGTGGTGGCTTCTCTCATTGTGGAGCGCAGGCTCTAGGTCACTCGGGCTTATGTAGTTGCGGGGCATCAGCTCAACAGTTGCGGCTCTCACACACTAGAACAAGGGCTCAGTAGTTGCAGCACACAGGCATAGCTCCCTCGAGGCTTGTAGGATCTTCCCAACCCTGGAATCGAACCCATGTCCCCTGAATTGACAGGCTGATTCTTAACGACTAGACCACAAGGGAAGTCCTCCAAGTGACTTTATTTTTTTTTTCCATTTGTTTTTATTAGTTGGAGGCTAATTACTTTACAATATTGTAGTGGTTTTTGCCATACATTGACATGAATCAGCCATGGATTTACATGTGGTCCCCATCCTGATCCCCCCTCCCACCTCCCTACCCATCCCATCCCTCTGGGTCTTCCCAGTGCACCAGCCCTGAGCACTTGTCTCATGCATCCAACCTGGGCTGGTGATCTGTTTCACACTTGATAATATACATGTTTCAGTGCTATTCTCTCAGATCATCCCACCCTCACCTTCTCCCACAGAGTCCAAAAGTCTGTTCTATACATCTGTGCCTCTTTTTCTGTCTTGCATATAGGGTTATCGTTACCATCTTTCTAAATTCCATATATATGTGTTAGTATACTGTATTGGTGTTTATCTTTCTGGCTTACTTCACTCTGTATAATGGGCTCCAGTTTCATCCACCTCATTAGAACTGATTCAAATGTATTCTTTTTAATGGCTGAGTAATATTCCATTGTGTATATGTACCACAGCTTCCTTATCCATTTGTCTGCTGATGGGCATCTAGGTTGCTTCCATGTCCTGGCTATTATAAACAGTGCTGCGATGAACATTGGGGTGCACGTGTCTCTTTCAGATCTGGTTTCCTCGGTGTGTATGCCCAGGAGTGGAATTGCTGGGTCATATGGCAGTTCTATTTCGAGTTTTTTAAGGAATCTCCACACTGTTCTCCATAGTGGCTGTACTAGTTTGCATTCCCACCAACAGTGTAAGAGGGTTCCCTTTTCTCTTTAAAACTCAGTAATTTGACTGTAGGTTCCTATTGGGATATACCTTAAGGAAAAAAGAATTGCAAAAACAAAAGAAAACAAACAAAAACAAGACTGTTCAACTGTTTTCAGTTGCAGTATTCATATTGTTGATGGAAGTGTTGGTGCTGTCCTGAGATAACTGTGTGTTGTGGTATAAAGTGAATTAGCAATTAATATTGGTACCATCAAGAACTTGGATTTTTGCCATGGGACAAAAGAGATATAAATGCAAAAGAGAATAAAGGAGGAAAAACCTGAATTTGAACTGAAAACATCAATATGATCTCACAGATCATCAATATGATCTCTTTTATCTTTAAATATATAGTATGTATTTCCTATCTCTGCCCACAAAAATGGTCTAGAAACAATGACAAACCAGAAGTAATGAGCAACCCTGGTGCCCAGTTTGTAGGTTGTGTGTAGCATTTTGTACTAAAAAAAAAATCAAGGATCCTAGGAGAAATGGTTGACTCTGCCTAGGGCAGAAATATAAGAGAAAAGCTTGTAATATTTTGTAATACCTCAAAGCAAGAAGGCAAATCAAAGACCATTGGCAAATCAAAGAACTCAGAAGCCAACTGACTTAAGATAGGATAATTTGAATATTAAGTTATTAAAAAGAGAAAATAATTCCAATGGGTTTAAAAACATAAACTTTATTTAAATCCATGAATTCATAGTGATTAGGAGAAACTAATTAGTCACATTTAGAAGGTTCTAGGAACCAACACTTTATTTTGAAAACCAGTAAGAAAAGGAAAAAAAATCAAACCTTTATTCTAGCTTTCCTATGTGAACTCTACCAAATAACCAAATAGTTCATGAGAAAAAATTTCTCATTATAGAAGTATTCGAGTTAAAAATGCAGGGCTTATGGAATTAGAATATCACCTTTTTACAACTTCTATTGAATTAATACATGTATTAATTATGTTAGCTAACATTAAAAAAAGAGATAATCAGACATTGTGTGCCTTTTGTTAAGTGTCTGATTCTACATATGAAGTAGTCCTGCACCCCCAAACTAGCAAAAATCTAAACAAATCTTGTTTAGATCTAAACTATCAATTTACAGGAAATACAAAGAACAGAGGAATATACTAAAACAATATCATTGGGGATAATTCAGCATATCTGTACTGTGGAAACAGTATAGGACAAAAAACATGGTTTTTCCAACAGATTTCAAGTTAAGGGGGGCAGCATGCAGGGGAGTCTGTAGATTAAAAGAGGTTTAAAAGACATAACAACCAATTACAATATATGAACATTATTTGTATCCTGATTCAAACGAATACTGTAAAAAACAAACTTTGTGAGACAATCAAGGGTATTTGAACATTGAATATTTGATGATATTATGAAACTGTTCATATTTTAGATATGACAACAGTTTTGTGATTACATTGTTTAGAGTCCATAACTTTTTTTAAAACTTTTTAAAAGTTTTAAAGCAATAGAGTGCTAACAGATTGAGCAACATTGCCCATGAGTTGGTAATTATTTAATAGAGGGCTAACAGATTGAACAACATTGCCCATGAGTTGGTAATTATTTAATCTGGTGACAGGAATTCTTTATTCTATTCTACTTTTGTAAATATTTGCAGTTTTGCTTAAAAGGTTAAATAGCATCTAAACTCCTCTTTGTCTGGGAAAACCTTTGATCACTTTGGAAAGGTGAAACCCTGTGGGCTTCAAAAGGAGATAGGTAGGTCACCAGAGGCCTGACGGAGAACATTATTAGTACCAGAGATATTTAGAAATTTGAGCATATTTATTGATTAGAGAAAGTTGCCATTTGAGAGAGAGAGAACTTGAAAATACAAGGAAGGAAGGATAACTGAAAGAGCAAGGGCTTATTTTATTGATTAGTTGAGTTCACCTATTTCTCAAAAAAATTTTTAAAATATCATTTTTCCTTGAAAACGTTTATTTCAATATTCTGTCCTTCAAATAAGTCAGGCACCATTGAAATATCAACCCTCTTAACAAATGTCTTCCAAATCAATACCTTTAACTCTCTCCCTTCTCTGCCTTTTGAGTATTTCCACTCAAATATCTTATCATTTCCTCTGACTCAGCATGACCACAAACTAACTCCTCTAACTGCCTGCTTATGTCAATGGGGCTGCAATTTCCAAAGTCACCAGCTGGCTAATCCTTTAAGTCCTCTTAACTCCTTCCTTACCCTTGACACCCCAGTCCCAATCAACAAATTTCTTTTTTTGTATGGCCTCTTTCTTATCCTTTTCTTTCCATTCTCATAACCCTATAATACAATTTGCAGAGTATCCATTCGTTCCAGCAACTATTTATTGAGCCAACTATTCACTAAGCACTATTCTAGATTCTGGAGATAGATTAATGAACAAAAACACTGGAGACACTGTCTTTATGGAATTTTGCATTCTCATGGAACTCACTTTCCAGAAATTCTATTATCAAGGAGTAGGTCTTTAGATGCAATAACCCAACAACTGGAAGTGTCCTAAGTCATCAGTCTTTGGTGATTATCCCATCTTGATAGTTCAAGTGAAGTAGAAGTTTGACTCTTGCCCAAATTAGAGAGCAAAAGTCTCCGGCTCTACCCTCCATTTGTGGTGGTTTCTTGCAGGACATTGTGAAGGTGTGACGTGCTCAGTCGTGTTCAACTCTTTGCAACCTCATGGACTGTAGCCTGCCAGGCTCCTCTGTCCATGGGATTTCCCAGGCAAGAATACTGAAGTGGGTTGCCATTTCCTTCTCCAGGGGAACTTCCCCAACCCAGAGATGGAGCCCACGTCTGTTATGTCTCCCGCACTGGCAGGCAGGTTCTTTAACATTAGCGCTACCTGGGAAGTGTAGAGGGAGTTATTGTCCAAGTCCCTTCCTCTGAAAACTCCATCCCGTAGACAACTGTCTGAATCTCACACTCAAGTGACAAAAAACAAAATTGAAATTACCCTTGGAATTCTCTAGCAGTCCAGTGGTTAGGACTCGGCACTTTCACTGCTGGGGCCTGGGTTCAATCCCTGGTTAGGAAGCTAAGATTCTGCAAGCTGTGCAGCACAGCCAAAACAAATGAACAACCAAAAATGGCTCTTAAACATATAAAAAGATACTATCATAACTGCAAATTAAAACTAGCTGAAATAACATCTTGCACCTTTCAGACTGTTAAAAAGCAAAGAGTGACTACACATTTTGCTGACAAGGTTATGGAAACAAATAAAATGCTGTTGGGAGTATAAAATCCAGGACCCCATGGAGGGCACATGGAAGGGCACACGCATTTCAACTGCATTTATTCTTTGACCCAACAATCTCACTTCTGGAAGTTTATCCTAAAAAAGATATTTGCATTTATATAAAGCAACAGGTTTACAAAGTTGTTTGTTGAACAATTTTGTACTAGCCAAGATTGCAAAGAGCCCAAGTGTTCATCTATATCATGGTTTCTCAATCTCAGTACTAATTGATATTTTTGGACCAAATAAATTCTTTGTTGTGGGGACTGTCCTCTGCACTGTAGGATGGTTAGCAGTATCCCTGCCTTCTACCCACTAGACACCAGTAGCATTCTTCCCTCCAAACCAAAATGACTACAGACATCGCCTTGTGTCTCCTGGGGTAAGTGTTGGGGACAGATCTTTCCCATTATCCTGATGAAAACCATTGATCTATAAAAGCTGGTTAAATAAACAATGGTGTATCCATAAATGGAATACTATGCAGCTGTAATAATAATGAGGAGAGCTCAATGTACTATATAGAAAACTGATCGGATAATAAAAAAAAAATAGAAACAAAAGAAAAAAGGAAGTTGCTATTTTGATTACCACAGGGTGCCAAGGAGAGACAGAGGGGAGCATGTATCTCCATTATCCATAATACTTTTTTTAAAGTTTATTTTGGATAACTTAAATGTTATTTCCGTGAAAAGTAAGGCTATAATTTTACTTGACTGTGTTCAAGATAAATAGTGAGGCCACAGAGAAAAATATCATTTTATAAATTGTAACAATATTTCTCAGTTATATAAAAAGTGTTTTTAAAAAGACATAAAAAGAAACTGTTAGAAGGTTGATTGCACTTGCTTTTAACTTAGGATATTGTGCTACTACAAGGAATTGCTTAGAGATTTGTTCAAGAATCTATTAAATAACTAGTGATGGAAGTTGTACAGTTATATTTTTCCAACAAACTTTAACTTCCTTTTAAAGGTGCTTCATTCTTTAAAGTCCTAAGCCAGAAAAGAAGCAAGCTGCTGCCTTTATGCTACTAAGGACGTAAAACCATCCTGCAGTTGTGACTCAAATAAAAATAGCTACGGCATAGGAGAAAAAAGATAACCTGCAGATAAGATGTGTATCAGTGACATTGTTCCACAAAATCTATCCCTGGTTAATCTTGCAGCTCCGTGGAGACCTATGTATTTCTCCACTCGTTGAACATCACCTTTGAGTGCCTACTGTGCACCAGACGTTAGGTTATATAATGAGAATATAGTGACAGTCATAAATGACACGTTTCTTGCTTTTAAGGAGTGAGGGAGTCAGACCTAAAAACACCATGTGTACAAAATGGGAGTACGAAGAAAAAGCACAAAGGAACTAGTTTGCCTTGTTTAGAATGAAACTTATATAATGCTTATTTCATTCCTCATGACTGTAGCTATTGCCTTGCTCACTCATTGCCTATATGAAATCTACCCTTTCCATACAATTCAGTTTAGGTTCTACGCAATTCCACCTCCTTAGAGAAATCTTCCTGGACCATCTCCAAGACATCACAAATGTGATATTTATCATTTATTGATCATACACCATGTACTAGGCCCTATACATTCAATAGCTTATTTTCACATCAACCCTTTGTGGGTGTGATGATTATGCCTTACTTTACCAACGAGGAAAATGAAGCTTAAAAAGATTAAATAACTTTCCCAAGTTTTCCTTATGCTAAATGGTTGTATGGAAATTTGAAAAAAGGCCTGATTCCAAAGCCTGTTCTCATAAACATTGTGTCTAACGGTCTACTATTGTGCTCCTCTGATTTTCATAGCGACTGTTGACTATACTTCTCACTCATTCATTCCAAATGACTCTTGTCATTTACTGCTTAGGCTATTTGTTTCTGAATTGTGGATATGTGCGTGTAGGGGGTCACATGTGTGTGCATATAATTGTCTGGCATTCTCAACTTGATTGTAAACTTCTTATGGATGAGGACTTTGGGGTAGGCTCTGCAATATAGCTTTCAGCTTGCGTTTGACTTAAGCATTCAGCTGGTCCTTTAATTTTTTTGATTCTTCCTTGAAATTCTCTGCAGATCTTTCTTTTCTTTTTTCCCCTTCCATTGCTGGTGCTACCACACACACATCATTTCTTCCTTTTGTCTCTTAACCAGTCTCTGAGCCTCCATTTTCTTCTTCTCCCTTCAAAGATTCTTCCTCTCCTGAAGCCCAGATTTGTCCACCTAAAATATGCATCTTATCATATCATTCCTGGTCTTAAAATACTCCTAATTCCACAGGACAAAGGCAACATTCTTGAGCCCTTAGCCTGAGGTCAGAACCCTCCTTTCCTGCATCTCTCTGATATACACCCCAATCTCTAGCCCATTAGTACAGTCACATTCCCCAAACAGAATATGCTCTCTCAGAGCCCTAGTTCTTCTGCCCTGCTAGAAGAAACTTCTTTTTTTACATAGTGAGCTCCTCTTCATCCTTCAAAGACCAATTCAGATGTTCTAGATATTAGTCCCATTAGTGCCAGAATTGAAAGCTCCTTCCATATTGCATATTTCTATGTTTCAGTTGCTCACTGTATAATTTATAATAATTTATTTATATATATATCTAAATAATTTCTAAAAGTTTCCTCTTTTTAGTCTGGGTTCTTTGAAAGAAAGAACTATGTATTTTCCCTATATATTCTACCATGGAGCAGGTTCACAATATAAATAGGTGATGAATCAACAATTTAGTGAATAGTTTTCCTTTTTCTCATTTTTTTAACAGCATTTGTTTTTTGCCTATGCCAACTAATTAGTCTATATATACCCATAGAAGAGTAAAAACAAAATCCCAATGTGGATTGTTTCATATGTTTGCATTATATTTTTCTTTCTCATAAGATTTTTTTCCCTTCCCACTTCTATATGGCAGGGAACCCAGGAATCTTATTCAAGGGTGTCCTAAAGATCATCCTTCTTCTGTCCCTACCCAGTTTATTCAATTCTGAAGTATTAAAGGCACCTTCTGGCTTGTCCCTACTCTTAAGTCATGGAGGTACTTTTTGATTCAGACTGGTGTCCTAGCTCTCTTTTCATCTGAATGATTCATCAGTCAACTGTGATTTATTTTAATGGCAAACATTAGTCACAACAGAAAGACAAAATCAAATAAAGTAACTATACTGGCTTTTACCAAATATTAAATCCCTTCTCTCCTATCTTCAGTGGGCAGAGGCACCTGGCAGCTTCAGAGGCTGCATTTCCCTAGTCCTTATCAGCATGTCTGCTTTGGCCTGCTTAATTTAGGGAAAAGGCTGTCTGTTTAACAGCCCTCAGGGAGTCAATATGCTCATGAAATTGACCATGCTGATCCCAGAAGTTGGAGCAAACTCTCATGAAGAAGTCCCTGTCCAGATCTAACTGTACTCTATGTATTGAAATGTTTTGATATTAAGCACGTTTTAAAATATTATGATTTATTTCAAATTAATAATCCAAGTTGGAGAAGGAAATAGCAATCCACTCCAGTATTCTTGCCTGGAAAATTCCATGGACAGAGGAGCCCGGCAGGCTGCAGTCCGTGTGGTCACAAAAAGTTGCTGTTTATTTTTCTCAGTCTTATTTCACTTTACTATAATATCCTCCAGAATCATTCATGTTGTCACAAATGCAAGATCTCACTTTTGTGAACTACATCTTAGTAAAAGCTATTTTGTTTTGTTTTAAAGGTACTAAAATATAAAGTTTTTTCTTTATTCTAAGATCTGTTTCTGGATTTGTAATGGTAGGTTTTTTTAGGGGAGGGGGCGGCATTGAGTCTTAGTTGCAGCACGTGGGCTTAGTTACCCTGTGGCATGTGGGATCTTAGTTGCCAGACCAGGGATCAAACCTAAGTCCTCTGCATTAGAAGGCAGACTCTTAACCGCTGGACCACCCGGGAAGTCCCACAATGATGTTTTCTTTATTTGATATTTAATGTCATTCTAAATAAAGAGAAAAGTAAAATTTTAAATTATTAGCATGAATTTCAATTTTCATATTTGTATTGTGCAATGCCAGTTTTAAGCGCAAATATAAAAGCATGCAGTTTATTCAGAATTACCAACATTACAGAGTTCATATATTGTAGCTCATACATGCACATATTAATATATTTTGTCCTTATCAGAGAAGTGGAAATACTGCACAGAAATAACTCAACTGTTTTTATTTCACTTTTTGATACGTAGACATCCTACAAGCACTATCTTCAGCTTGCTGATGAGTAAGGAAGAACTGAAAGAAAAGAACTATGCATCATTATCTTTCCCTTTCCTTCTGCGTTATTTTTAGTGTAAATGGTTGGTTAATATAGGGAAGTAATACAAGTAAGAAAGGGTATGATACTGTTTTTCAGTCATTTGTGTTAGGAAATCAGAAAGCAAGTTCTGGTTTCAACGGAAAGCATAGCCTCTAGGGGCTGTCAGGGCCCCACTTAGTTTTGGACATGACATGCTTACCTTGAACTTGTTATGAATTTTGCTGAACACTCAGGCATTGTGGATCTCTACCAGAATTCTGCATTCATGGGGCAAATCTAAAAAGTTACATGTAATTTCCACAGCAATTTTATCTCTTCTGTTCTTGCACAGGCCACATTGTCCCATCAGACTTCACTTGCAATATATAAGTTCAAAGACTAAATTATTCAGAATTTCAAGATGAAAACAGTAGAACATTAGGCCAAGTGTCAGGCACTTTTGAATATGGATCCTGTGTGAATTGCATAGGTTGCATGCTCATGAAACCAATGCAGTGAAAATATTTGATTTCTAAATGATTTTAGATATGGTTTTGGATCAATGGATCTGAGGGCATAAAATTTTCTGAGTTTAATATTTTTCTAACTGAGTGACTTTGAGCAAATGATGTTTTATTCTGAAGACTCTTAAAATATAATTGGGTGATTTCATCTCTCCATTATACTGTCCTGACCTATTGACCAATCATGATATACAATGTACTGAGTAACATAATCACAATAGTAAAAGATGTTTATCAATTTTCACAATCAATAGCCAGACAAAAAGTAAATTACAATCAGACAAAAAGTAAATTACAATTGCAAACCATAATGGAAACATGGTTAACCTAACAATATAAAATAATTACTATAATTTGGGGGGGTCAAGCAGAATGACGTGGTAAGTGGAAGTGCATATATGCCCATGATTCATTTGCTCAGTCTTTGTCTTTTGGTTGGTGCATTTAATCCTATACTGTCCTGACCTAAAAAACTAGAAGAGTGAATATTGAGTCATTTTTCTTAACTCTTTCAGATTCAAAGAAAAGTTCAGTGAAAATATATGCCATGATCACTTGAATATATAAGCATGAGTCTAAGTAGGGAACAGATATCCCTGTATAAGAGATTTTAACCCCAACCTCAGTCTGTGGTTGACTGAGGGAACAGGAAGGGGTTGAGCAGTTGGATAATGTGGGGAGCATGGTTGTAGTTAGTTGGGGCATGCATCTGGTCATAAGCTAGGAGGGGTCTGAGAAAAAGCTCATCAGCCTCTCAGCCCTCCCCAGAGCAAATGAGTAGAAAGGTGGTTTGAAAATTAAAATTGTAGGTGCTCAATAATCATTTTTAATAGCTTTTTACTTGCAACTAATTTATAGCCTTGGGCTTTCCAAGATGGCACAGTGGTGAAGATTCTGCCTGCCAAGGCAGGAGATAAGAGTTCAATCCCAGGGTCAGTAAGATCCCCTGGAGTAGGAAATGGTAACCCACTCTATTATTCTTGCCCAGAAAATTTCATGGACAGAGGAGCCTGACAGGCTGCAGTCCATGGTGTCACTAAGAGTGGGACATGACCAAGCACACAAGCACAATTTATGGCCTTAATAAATAAAGGTCTTCTAAGCAGATTGCTTAAGAGAAATATTCAATAAGGGTTTATGTAGCTGAAAGCACATAAACTAATATTATGAGCTCACTAGTATTATGAGCTCAAAAATCCTTATTGAATGTAGAATTAGATGAAAGAATCTAGTTTTAAAAAAAAAAAACTTTTTAAGCTGAGGCAACGGGTCACTAGATGCTGGTGAATGCAGAAATTTTACTATCAGTTATTCTTAGTGAGAAACACCAGTTTTAGCTGACACTTCTCTTTTTAACCCAGTACTACATAATGATTATGAGGGCTTCCCTGATGACTCAGTGGTGAAGAATCCTCCTGCCAATGCAGGACACTTGGGTTCCAACCCTGTGTCGGCAGGCTCCTCTGGAGAAGGAAATGGCAACCCACTCCAGTATTCTTGCTTGGGAAATCCGATGTGCAGAGGAGCCTGGCAGGCTACAGTCCATGGGTTGGCAAAAGAGTCGGACACGACTTAGCAACTAAATAACAACAACAACATATTGATTACAGGGTTTCATGTATGACCCTCTGCCTTTTCATACTGGGAAATGGAACAATGGACTGGTTCAAACTTGGGAAAGGAGTACATCAAGGCTGTATATTGTCACCCTGCTTATTTAACTTATATGCAGAGTACACCATGCTAAATGCTGGGCTGGATGAAGCACAAGCTGGAATCAAGATTGCCGGGAGAAATATCAATAACCTCAGATATGCAGATGACACCACCCTTATGGCAGAGAGTGAAGAGGAACTAAAGAGCCTCTTGATGAAAGTGGTGAAATAGGAGAGTGAAAAAGTTGACTTAAAGCTCAACATTCAGAAAACTAAGATCATGGCATCTGGTCCCACAACTTCATGGGAAATAGATTGGGAAACAGTGGAAACAGTGAGAGGCTTTATTTTGGGGGGCTCCAAAATCAATGCAGATGGTGATTGCAGCCATGAAATTAAAAGACGCTTACTCCTTGGAAGAAAAGCTATGACAAACTTAGTGTATTAAAAAGCAGAGGCTGCGAAGATCCGTCTAGTCAAGGCTATGGTTTTTCCATTAGTCTTGTATGGATGTGACAACTGGACAATAAAAAAAGGCTGAACACCGGAGAATTGATGCCTTTGAACTGTGGTGCTAGAGAAGACTTTTGAGAGTCCTTTGGACAGCAAGAAGATCAAACCACTCAGTCCTAAAGGAAATCAATCCTGAATATTCATTGGGAGGACTAACGCTGAAGCTGAAGCTCTAATACTTTGGCCACCTGATGTATAGGGCCAACTCATTGGGAAAGACCCTGATGTTGGGAAAGAGTGAAGGCAGGAGGAGAAGGGGAAGACAGAGGATGAGATGGTTGGATGGCATCACTGACTTGATGGACATGAGTTTGAGCAAACTCCGGGAGATGGTGAAAGACAGGGAAGCCTTGAGTGCTCCAATCCAAGGGGTTGCAAAGAATAGGACATGACTGAGTGACTGAACAACAACAAATGTATGACCTTGGAACCCATGTAGTAATTAAAAAAATTTTAATGGTGACATTACTTTCAATTTTTCCAGAACATTATAGTGTCTGTGGTGTTTGATCATCAATATATCCTATTCTCTGACCAAATGTACTCTACTTTACTTATAGTAAAGATTTTATTTATTTAGTTTTTAGAGTAAGATTTACGATCCTCTCTCTATAGCAGCAAAAAACATATTTCTGCCTTTTTTTTAAAGTGTTCTCATTATCACCAAATGTAATGATTTATTTATTTTCCTGACCCTTGCCCTTTAAAGTTATCAAATATACTTTTGTTGCCTTCTTGTGTCATAGCCCTTCTATTAAAACAGTATACTCTTAAAAACTGCATGATACAAGTGTAAATTCTATCCCTGTGCAGCTGGTTGATATGCTTCATTTTGGTGAAGGGAGGTGGAGGCATGGGAAATACAATCCCAGACTAATTTTCACAGCATTGTTCAGCCATAGAACAATCAGAGAGACCACCTCGGAACTTCTGCTATTGAGTTGGCAAAAAAGTTGACTCGAGTTTTAATTTAACACACACTGTTACAGAAAACCCTGAATGAATTTCTTGGCCAGCCCAACATGTTATGAGTAGTTAGTGCATGAAAATGTGTGTCAACTTAACTTTTTAAAATGATGATACATCTAGCTTTGTTCACTTTTTAAAGAAAGCTAAGTATATAACTAATGTCAGAAAGGAATTTTTAAAACTTCATTCTCATTTGAAGTTCCTGGGCATGAAATTATAGAAAGCTTTTCCTATGCCTACTCTCCCAGTCCCTTTATTGGACTTAAATGAATTCGCATGGTATTGGACTCTGTATCTGGGGAACAGCTTTATCAGAGAACCTGTACATGATCATCACCAGTAGTTATCATCTGTGAACTGTGAAGCTGCACTGGAAACAGTGAAGCCAAAGAGGAACAATACTGCTTCTTTTTTAATCAACCACACTGACAGATTGAGGAAATACTATGGCTGCAGGGTTTCCAGATTAAAGCAGGTCAGTTAGCAAAAAGTTTTCATTGTCTCCTTTAAGATATTGACATATAGGCAGGATGATGGCATTACAAGTGTCTTCATAGTGGATGGGACATTGTAAGCCAAAGGGTATTCCCTTTTAGTCTGGAGAGAACTTTCTAGTAAAGTGTCCTGGGTAAGTTCTTGTTGTTACTGTTGTTCAGTTGCTAAATTGTGTCTGTCTCTTTGTGACCCCACAGACTGCAGCATTCTTGGGCTTGCCAATTCAGGATTTATATTGGTGATTTAGATCATGGTTTTGAAGGGTTTTTTAAAAGCAAAACTTCACTCAAGTTTAATCTTCACAGAAGACAAATATATAAAATAGATAACAGTGGTATGGCTTTGGTGAAGTGGGGGGTAAGCAAAGATGTCTACATACCTCTAGGTCTTCCTAGAGCTCAGAGTACTATTGACCCAGGTTGATAAAACTAGCTAACTTTTATTGGGACTCCCTAAGTGCCAGAAATTGTGTTACAAACTCTATATTATCTCATATAATCATCACCACACCTTTCCATGAGGAAGAATCCCTTATTGACTCCATTTTACAGAAAAAGAAATTAAAAATCAGAGCTGTTCACTGTTTAGTTAATGAATGACTACACAGAGGTAAACAATGGGCCGTGAGACCAAATTTCCTGACTCCAAAGCCCAGGCTCTTAACTGTCGTATTATTTGGCCTTCTGTGAAAATGTGCATGCTAACAGGTGCCGAGTGCTGGACCGTGCAGGAAGTTGAGGTGAATGATAGTAGTACCGAGCTCACTCAAAGCACCCCAAACCCCAGACACACAAAGCAAACACACAAAGCAAACACACAAAGATGTGGATGGATCCACATCTGCTTTCCCATGTCTTATCTTCATCTCTTTTCTCTTTCTGCCTCTCTTCCTTTCCCAGCGACTCATCTGTGGCTTCTCTTTGTGTCAACCCCGATCAAATTTGGCACCTTGTGGTTAAACCCAGGCTTCACCCTGTAATGTTCCCATTGCTTCTCTGATTGAATCTGACAGGTACTTCCGCTTTCTAGGAGCCCACACATCTGTTTTCAGTTTTGTGATGACCCAGGTGTGGCCACCAAAATGCCAGATGGGGGGCAACTGTTGGTACTGTGAAAATTAAAAGAGTAAACATCAAATGCATTCTGTTTTTTTACACAAAAACCCGAGAAACATTTTGAGGTGAAATTGAGTGCTCTAGTTTCCACATTTATATGTGAACTTCATTCCTGATAATCCATTAGCTTGAGGCAAAGTATTTTAACATTGCTTTGAAAAGAAAAAGTTGTTAATATTGTCATATAGTCACTAAAGAAATACTTATAAGACATATGAGAAGCTCAACTGCTTTTTTCCATCTCATATCATTTATAAACTTATATGTATGAATATGCAAAATAGTAAGCGCCACAAATGCAGTAGGAAGTTAATATTTGTATAGAATTGAATGTATAGAAAGACTGTAATGATCAGCAAAAATGCACATAAAAATATTTAGTCTTTGAAAGAGAATTAGAGGGATTTCTCTGACAGTCCAGCAGTTAAGACTTCACCTTCCAATGTGGGGGATATAGGTTCAACTCCTGGTTAGGGAGCTAAGATCCCACATGCCTCGCAGCCAAAAAACCAAAACATAAAACAGAAGCAATACTTTAAAAACTTCAGTAAAGACTTTATAAATGGTCCACAGAACCTGCTGTATAACACAGGAAGCTCAGCTCCACGCTCTGTGATGACCTAGATGGGTAGGATGGTGGGGAGACTCAGGAGGGAGTGTATTGTATGTGCACTTACGGCTGATTCACATTGTACAGCAGAACCCAAAACAACATTGCAAAGCAATTATCCTCCAATTTAAAGTGATTTTTTAAAAAAATGCTATATAAAAAAATGGTCCATGTAAAAAAAAAATCCTAAAAAAATAGAGAATTAGAAAAAGTGTTTTCACTATAATTCTTTCAAAGTGCTCTCGATGAGATAGTCCAAAATATCTATGAGTTCAAAGAATTTGGGTTGCTGCAGGAGCCTGGCCTTGGGTCTCATTATCTCAGCCTCCTACAAAGGAACCCTGCAGAGTGCCAAGGAGATGAAGTGACAAGACCGCACCTACCTCTGTGTCATGTAGGCCCCGCTATCACCTATAACTTTCCATCAAGGGATAATGTTCTTTCAAGCTGCTTCAGCTCGTAGGTCCACCATAACCTCAAATATTCCTATAGTTCTCCAGGCCCAGGGAAGTGCCTGCCTCTCTGGAGAAATTTTAGAGTAGGGAAGCACTGCCCTTTCCATTGGGGTTTCAGTTGCATAATTAGTAATATTTCCAGAGCTGGGAACTTATCCTGAGAAAGATGCAGGAGTCAGGCAGCTGGACATCAAAGTATCACCTTAATTACTGAGACAGGCTAGTTTAGAGAATGTAGTTTAGCAACAAGTTTGGACAGACAGACCCACACACTCACAGGCAGCACTGGGCAATGCTAGACCCATCCCTGTAAAATCCACAGCCTAGAGCAACACCCCAGAATGTGTGTTCTTTTTAGAAGGGTAAATTCCAAAGAGATACAAGGAAGAGACATGTCCATCTTTAAAATTTACCTATCAGATAATTAACACTGCCTTCCATGGTGTGGAAGGAGAAATGACCTGAGGAACAAATATGTGGAGACTCCTGGCAGTGGTCAATAGCCTGACCATCTGGTCCAGGGTGTGGAAAGAAAAGGACTAGAAGATCAGAGACCAGGAGCACAAGCTTGTGGAAGGATATAGAAAGTAGGCCCCAAGTATGAAGATTTTTGTATCAAGCATTAACGCCAGCCAGAAGCATCCACCACAGAAGTGCTGAACAAAGTAGACAGAATGTCTCAGCTAGTTGATGTTAGCCAGCCATTGCCACTGTCAAGGCATGATGGGCACATGAACAGACTGGCTAGGGTGGAAGTGAGGGAGGCAATATAGCGCAGGAGGCTACTTCCCAAGGCCAGTCTAGCTATTGCTTCCTCTGAGTGTTCAAACTTTCAGCAGCATGAGTCCAGCAACACTGGGGTCCTCATATGGAACCGTTCCTCAAAGAAACCAACTTCAGTGTCCCTTCCATCATGGAAGAGTCAGTGTTTCATCTTCACAAGGATAGATACCTATTCCAGATGTGGGTTTCCCCTCCCTGCTCACAGATTCACAGCCTGGACCATTTTTCTGGGGCTTATGAGAAACTTGATCCACAGGCATGAAATCCCACTCAACATAATGTCTGACCATAGGATCGCTATCATAGGGAAGAAGGTGTGGGAATGGGTCCATGACTCCATTTCTTGTCTGAATGATATGCTCAGAAAATAACTTAGGTTTTCCAATTTTCACTTGGCATTACCCTGGCAGATATTGTGTAGTTGTTATATTTTGTTTCTATTATGTGCTCTTATGGACTGAATAGTGTCACCTGCAAAATTCAGACGTTGAAGTTCTAACCCCCCAGTGCCTCAGAATGTAATTGCATTTGGAGATCGGGCCTGTAAAGAGGTAAAGTGTAAGATAAGGTAAAATGAGGTCATTAGGGTGGCCCTAGTCCAAATGACTGGTGTCCTTATGAAAAGAGATTAGGACACAGACATGCACAGAGAAAAGACCCTGTGAAAACAGAAGAAGATGGCCATCTACAAGCCAAGAGAGAGATCTCAGAAAGAAAGAAACCCCGCCAGCTCCTTGATCTGAGACTTCTAGCCTCCAAAGTCTGTGGTATTCATTATGGCAGACCTAACAAACTAATACATATGCTAAATTAATAATAACTAACATTTAGGGAATTCCCTGGTGGTCCAGTGGTTAGGACTCCACACTTTCACTGCAGAAGAACCAAGATCCTACAAGCTACACAGTGGAGCCAAAACCAAAACTAAACTAACATTTGTAAAGGTTAGCTTTACAGTTTACAAAGCAGTTTTGGTTATGCATCTTAATTGAATCTCATAACAACTCTGTGAGGTGGTTGGTAGGATGTTATAATTTTCAGTTAGGAGAATGAGGACATGGAAATCCCTAAGATCACATAGTGAGGGGCAAAATTAGATCCTGAATCCAAGTATTCTGACTCCAGCTCCTTCTATCAAATGTGTGCGTCAGTCTTTGAGACCCCATGCACTGCAACCTGCCAGACTCCTCTGTCCATGGGGCTTCCCAGGCATGAATATTGGAGTGGGTTGCCATTTCCCCCTCCAGGGGATCTTCCAGACCCAGGGATCTAACTCGAGTCTCTTGTGCCTCTTACATTGCAAGCAGATTCCTTACCGCTAAGCCATTAGGGAAGCCCCTCTATCAACCAGGACCTTCTCTATTTAAAAACCATCAGTAGGGGGTGGGAGGTGGGAGGGGGGATCGGGATGGGGAATACATGTAACTCCATGGCTGATTCATGTCAATGTATGACAAAACCCACTGCAATGTTGCGAAGTAATTAGCCTCCAACTAATAAAAATAATTGAAAAAAATAAAAAAAATAAAAACCATCAATAGCCAGGTGTGCCAGGGTCCAGCCCCGGCAGAATCCAGGGGAACCCTCAGGATGAACGGCGTCGGCGAGAGAGAGACACGTAGGACCGGCCTTGATAAGGCCAATCCTGCTAGGGAGAGAGAGAGAGAGAGAAAGAAAGAGATCAGACCAGGAATATGCAGCAGAGTCTGGCAGTTGCTTTATTTTTCACCATAGCCTTTATACCCTAAGTTGGTACATTTCTAAGGGGCAGATAAGCATACAGACTTAGGTTAACATTACATCAGCTTGTCCTTCACGAAACCAGGTGTGCTCTGTATATTTTTTGTTTACGAGAGTCTTTTCCCATAGATTTTTTGTACATTATCTTCTGGCCTTGAGGTTAGCAGAAAACAGAAAAGTGGCAGTCTCATGGTACAGCAGGTTGTAACATAATAGAAATACAATCCTGTTAACATAAAGTCAGTCTTTTTGCAGAAATTCTCAGCTAAATTTATCTAAAAAGTTTAACACACAAAGACTCTGTGGCTCTGGAGAGGCAGCCCCTGTTTAGCACTCTTGGTTAAAATGAACAATTATCTTATTGTTTTTACACTAGGGCTAAACTCTTACTTCACTATATCTTTAGCTATATTAACAATAGTTTTCACTGCACAATCTCAGCACAGTAACATCAATCAAACATTGATCTAATAACCAGTTTTAAAACAATATTTTTTCTATTATCTAATAGGGCTTCCTCACCCCGCAAAGGGCTCTGTGCCTATTAGGGCCTTTTTTATGGTTAATCTCTATGTATAATATCTTTTGGCTTTCAGGCCTGTTGACAATTTATGGCTTGCACCTGGTGCAACTTTAAGCAACTTCAAGCAACTTCAGTAGCCGACACTGTCTTATTTGTGGTTAATCTATTTTCTTTCTATTAGGTGTCATCTCCAAGGGAACTAGATAGGATTACATTTTTTACAGAACAGAAATGCAAAGGATTTCAAAAACAGCAGATATGGCACAAAACAGGCTCTTAGTCCAAAAGTTAATTACCTGCAAGAAGTCACCAGCTAATCTCTATCTAAACTATTTTCTATTAGGCGTATATGTGGCTATAATATTTGCGGAGCTTTTCTCACCCCGCGAAGGGGCCTATGCTTAATAGTTTCTTTTGTTAGCGTACTGTGCTTAGGATATTTAGAACAATCATGAGCATTTTGTGCAATGAGAGCACACATTTATCAAACAAGCCAGAATGCCAGCTAAAGGGTTTGAACTGAAGCATTTCCTTCATCCCTGGTCCCTTCATAGGGTACCAGCGTCCAGGAGATTTATTAATTAGGGTTTTAAGTTAGTCCTCACTCAGTGAAAGAGGAGCAGGAGAGCTCTAGGCAGGCAACACAAGAATCCGCAGCAGGGCAAACAAGAACAACAGCAGAAAAGGGGGGAGGATACAGGGTGGGGTAGAGGCCGAGGCCAACCTGGAGGGTCCCTTATCCTAAACGGCCTTGCCTGCCCGCTATTTTCTTCATGACCTCGTCACGGGAGGGACCTCCCATAACGGCTCCCGACACAGGTGGTCTTTACTTAGACTGGCATACAAGGTCCCTCTCATGCTGGTGTGAGGGACCAGCTTTCCTGTCCTGTCTACTACCACTCAACGTCTTTCAGCCTGTGCTTTATCAATATAGATTTACCCACCACTCTTGATAAACAAAATCAAATTTACGTTGCTCTCTCGCGCCATCATGTGAACTGTTTCTCCAGCTGGGATGCTTTTGCTGCTTTCTCAACTTGACAGACTATGGCCCAGTCTCCAAAACCCAGCTCAGATATTACCTTCTCTGTGACTTTCTCTCTTCTGTGCTCCCATATTTTATATATATCTCTATAACTGCACCTATCTCATGAGATCGGGAAGCAAATTAACAGAGTGAAAAGGGGCCAGGGCTTTGGAGCTAAGCAGACACAGCCTCAAATCCTGACTCTGCCATGTTTCATTCAATCAAATGGCTTTTACCAAGGATGAATTATATGAAGCATGCTGAGCCATGTTCCAGGAATACAAAGATGACAAAACTGTGTTCGCCCTGAAAGATATTCAGTCCTAATGCAATCTACTTGAGGATTCAGACAGTAAATTAAAATTTAGAGAGATAAGTGTACTGCTAAAGATACATGCAGGGAGCACTAGGCAAGGCATTGACACTTCCCAGGGTCAAGGAAGGCTTTCTGAAGGACAAACAGGAATTATTATTAATAAATGAAAGCGGGTAGAAAGTTTCAGGCAGAGGAATTAAGTGTACAAATGAGAGTGAGAGAATAGCAAAGGTAACTCTATAAGCAAATGAGGAGATATACCCCTATCTCTTAAGGTTGATGGTAGGATTAAATGACATATCATATGTAAATCATCTAATAAAGTGTCTGACATTGAGTGAATGCTCTCATTATTGACATATTATTAATATTGTTGTGTTGTGGTTATATCTGTTTCTGTCTCTCCTACATCTGTCTTCTCCTACACGGGGGTTTCCTAAAGGGCCAGGAACAGCCTTATTCGTATCCTTAACTTCTGACACTGTGCCTGGCATGTCAGTCAGTCAGTTCAGTCGCTCAGTCGTGTCCGACTCTTTGCGACCCCATGAATCGCAGCACTCCAGGCCTCCCTGTCCATCACAAACTCCCGGAGTTTACTCAAACTCACGCCCATCGAGTCGGTGATGCCATGGCATGTCGTGAGGTGTATTTGTTGAATAAGCTCATGAATGCATGAAGGACTAAGGACTGAGCTTGCACTTCAGGAACTCATCTATTACAAAACAAAGATAAGAAGGGAACAAAAAACTATAGCAACTCCAAAGACCCTTCAAACTTTTCAAAACTTTCCCCTTTTCAATTAGTAGAAAAGCAGAGCTTCCTTCTGTGATTTATGTCTCCTGATTTATCCAGAAATTACTAACCTACCACCTTAAAAAAGCTCAGAGAGCCATCCATCATATGCTGAGTTGATTTGTACATGAAAAGGAGGAATAATAAATGAAGGTTAGACCAAGTATAAATTTAAATCCCATGACGTTTTTTTCCCTTCAACAATTGACAATACTTTATTATAGAGGATTTAAAACATATTTAATTGAGAAATTGGTCAATGATAGAAAGGTAGACCAATGTCTCAGAAACTCGCTTTCTTTCCCCTTGGCAAGTCCTGAGAGAGGACCCTGGGATGCTGGTGAGAACCAGTCTCAATAAATTTTATAAATACCATGTGTGTAAATAGACACGTCTAGGTCTTCATTAAGAACCGTTCTTTTTAACACCAAAAAGTGATTATAAGATAAATAGACATCGGTCTTCAAGGTCAGGTTCTCTTGAAACAATCCCAAGCTATTAACTATGAGAGTAATTACTGTAATTTAAGCACATTTTAAATAGCTGAACAGTTCTTTGTCCAGTCAAACATTCCTAGAGGACATGCTGTACTTCCAGATTAATTTTAAAAATACTCCAGCAGTTTGTGTAATCAGAATTTGTTCTCCAAATTACCAAATCCAGATTCTACTCTCCACTATTCAATTTATTTTCTTCAGTTTGTATGCAGATTATGCCAAGCAGGTGGTCTGTAGCTCGAGACTGACAACACTTACCAGCTGTTAAATTTACACATCGCTCTAATTTAAATGCTTAATTGCTCTCAGAGCACTCAATTTACAGCTCATAAACCCCTCCCAATGGCCCCCAAATCTCTTCGCCTATGATAGATTCAAAGCTAAATGAACCATAGTGTCCCTTGATAGGAAGATGAAATATCTGAATAATCTTATGCTTTTTAAGTGTTTATAATTATTTATTAGAAAAAAATAACATCTGAGCATTTTTTCTAAATTAATTTTAGAGAGGAGCGGTTAGGTTCAATGACTGCCAAATCTCCTACTAGTTCATTAACATCTTTTCTCTTTGAAATTGGAACGCAAGGATGATACCTGCCTTTATATGCATACAGTGTCCAAGATGACCAGGGAGAATCAAGGAAGTATTAAAAACACTGTGAACAATGACTGTATAATTACAAACTGTCCCATGTCAATGGCATTTAACAAAGGTAAAGAATAAGGTGCTGTAAGTATTACAGTCTGGTGGGAGTGTCTGAAGGCTTTTCTGTATACTCTTTCCTTTAGCCGGGAAATTGAACGCTGATTTTGAAAGAGCTTGTCTCATTCAACGTCATCATTTTATGGGTGAAGACATAAAGTTTAAGCGATTTGCCCAGAGTGATGGAGAGCAGGACCAGAGTAATTGCCTCTATGCACAACATTTTGGCCATTTGACCACCCAACCTATCTTGTCCCCCAGTTTGTTGCAATCAACTGCAGCAAGAAGAAAGGGAGTTAACCTATTTTAAACCTTGCACAAGATACAGAAATGGGTTGTCTTCAACAACTGATACCAAGGTGCTTTCTGCTTTAAGCCAAACCACATATGAAAATAGAGTGCTTCTGACTTAATTTATAAGGATTCTCTATTGGATTGTTGTAAACATCCAGCTCCCCTACTGAATTTTGAAGTTTGACTTATGCTAGCCTCAAGAACACATCTATTATGTAAATTATTTATGCATCCAAACCAATTAGCAAGTGTTTATAAAATATAGTTGTCCCTTCATATCCACTGATACCAAAATCAAGACACTTATGTAGAATGGTGTAGTATTTGCATATAACCTATGCACATCCTCCTGTATACTTTAAATCATCTTTGTTGTTGTCCTTTAGTCACTAAGTCATGTCCCACTCTTTTGCAACCCCATGGACTGTAGGCCGCCAGGCTCCTCTGTCCGTAGGATTTCCCAGGCAAAAATACTGGAACCGGTTTCCTCCTCCAAGGGATCTTTCTGACTCAGGGATCAAATCTGTACCTCTGTTGTCTCCCGCATTGGCAGGCAGATTCCTTACTGCTAGCGCCACCTGGAAAGCCCTAATACAACGTAAACGATGTGAAAATCGTTGCCTTTGTGTGAATTGAAGTTTTGTTTTTTGGGAAATTTTTTCAGTCTGTGGTTGGTTGATTCCGTAGATGTGAAACCTGAGGATATGGAGTGCCAACTGTATCTAACACTGTGTCAGGTGCTATGCAGTTTTTTTAAAATAATAAGTACAATATAAGTCATGTTCCCTATTGACAAGAAGCTTGCATCTTAGTTGTGGGCACTAGACAAAACAGATGAAACAACTTGAAAATAAAACAGTATATAATGAAGCATTAAATTGTACCATATGGAAAATTTGTAGGACATGAATAATAAAGAAAAAAGACACATAAAAAACTTTGTGAGACTTAAACATCTCTGTACTAATTTTACTTGTATGATTTTCTGCTTATTCTTGGATTTGCAAAAGAAAACAGGCTGAAAGCAAAGCAAAGGCAGAACCGAGTCCTCTACCCCTTTCAAAATAATTTGGCGGGTTTGTAAGAGTTTTGACGCCCTCTAGTGGTCAGTTATAATAGTATTGTCCGTCACACTTGAAGTTCTGCAACAACTTTTGATGCCAAAAGCAATGAGAAAGATTTTGATTTAAAACTACTTTCCAAGTTTTCTTTGAATAATAGAGGCTGCATAGCATAGTGGCTAACACACAATCTCCAGAGGTAGCCTGTCTCAGTCCAAACGCCAACCTTGCCACTTACGAGCGGTTTGAGTCTGGGTAAGTCATGTTTAAAAATTCCGTGTCTCAGTTCCCTGTCTGTAAAATAGGAATAATAATAGTACCCTCTTCATGACATTTATATATATATATATATATATATATATATATATACATACATATGTATGTGTGTGTGTGTGTGTGTGTGTTTATTTTTATCTCTTTATTTGGCTGCATCAGGTCTTAGTTGTGGCACCCAGGATCTTAGATCTTCGTTGTGGCATGTGAGATCTTTAATTGCAGCATGAGAACTCTTAGTTATAGCATGTGGGATCTAGTTCCCTGACCAGGGATTGAACCTGGGCCCCCTGCATTGGGAGCATGGAATCTTAGCCACTGGACTACAGGGGAAGTCCCTCTTCATGACATTTTTACAAGAATAAACTGAGCTAATATTTTTAAAGCATTTAGAAATGTTCCTATCACATAGTAAGCATAATATATATATTTGCTAAATAAATTAGAGCAAAATCACAGCAAATCTCATTCTTTTAAAAATTTTATTATTTACTGATTCTTTTAGGAACATTATTTATTTATTTATTTTTGGCCCTGCTGGTTCTTCTCTAGTTGCTGCAAGTGGACTTTCTCTAGTTGCTGTGCATGGACTTTCTCTAGTTGCTGCAAGTGGAGTCTACTGTCTGTTGGAGTACACAGGCTTCTCACTGTCATGACTTCTCAAGTTGCAGAGCACAGGCTCTAGAGCACGTGGGCTTCAGTAGTTACGGCACACGGGCTTAGTTGACTCAAGATGTGTAGGATCTTCCCAGACCAGGGGTTGAACCTGTGACCCTCACACTGGCAGGCAGATTCATAACCCACTGGACCACCAGGGTAGTCCTAAAGTTTATTCTTACATTTAGGTTATACTGACAATAATTTATAATTTTTCTAAACTTGGAAAAATTATTTAACTTTTCTGTGCTAAAGTTCTTTAATAATAAATGATTATGTGTCAGGAAATTTTAAAAAATAGACTTTATTTTATTAAGAGTTCTCTTTGATGGCAGCCTGGATGAGAAGGGAGTTTGGGGAAGAATGGCTATAGGTATATGTATCACTGAGTCCCTTCACTATTCACCTGAAACTATCACAACATTTTTAATCAGCTATGTGCATGCATGTGCTAAGTCACTTCAGTCATGTCCAACTCTGCGACCTTATAGCCTGCCAGAATCCTCTGTCCATGTGATTCTCCAGGCAAGAATACAGGAGTGGGCTGCCATTTCCTCCTCCAGGGGATCTTTCCAACACAGGGATAGAATCTGCATTGGCAGGCAAGCTCTTTACCTCTAGTGCCAGGTGGGAAGCCCTAATCAGCTATAGCCCAATACAAAATAAGAAATTTTAAAAAATAAATAAATTGGTTTTTTTCCTGAAAGAAGAGTTCTCTTTTAGAGTAGTCCTAGGTTCACAGAAAAATTGAGGGGAATGTACAGAGCTTTCCCATATACCTCCTACCAGTAAACATGCATAGCTTCCTCCACTATCAACATCCTCCACCAGATAGAACACTTGTTAAAACTATTGAAACTGTTGATACCCCATTATCACCCAAAGTCCATAGTTTACATTACAGTTCACTCTTGGTGTTGTATATTCTGTGAGTTTGAACAAATGTGTAATGACCCATATCTATAATCATGGTATCATACAGAGTATTTTCACTGCCCTAAAAATCCTCTGTGCTCCACCTATTCATCTCTCCCTCCCGTCAAATCCCTGACAACCTCTGATCTTCTTATGGCCGCCCTAGTTTTGCCTTTTCTAGAATATCATATGGTTGGAATTACACAGTAGGTAGCCTCTTTAGATTGCTTTCTTTCACTTGGTAATATGAATTTAAGGTTGTTCCATGTCTTTTCGTGGCTTAATAGCTCTTTTTCTTAGCACTGAATAATATCCATTGTCAGAATAAACCTCAGTTTATTAATCTATCCACCTTATGAAGGACATCGTGATTGCTTCCACATCAATTATGAATAAAGCTGCTATAACCATCCATGTGTATGTTTCTGTGTGGACATATGGCTTTAACTCCTTTGGGTAAACATAAGGACCATGATTACTGGATCATATAGGAGTATGTTTAGATTTTAAGAAGCCACCAAACTGTCTTCACTTTTGCATTCCCACTAGCAAGGAAGGAGAAGTTCCTATTCCGCATCCTTGCTAGCATTTGTTATTGTCACTATTCTGAATTTTGGCCATTCTAAGTGGAAACAGTGTCAGACTTTATTTTTTGGGGCTCCAAAATCACTGGGGATTGTGACTGCAGCCATGAAATTAAAAGACGTTTACTCCTTGGAAGGAAAGTTATGACCAACCTAGATAGCATATTAAAAACCAGAGACATTACTTTGCCAACAAAGGTCCGTCCGGTCAAGGCTATGGTTTTCCCAGTGGTCATGTGTGGATGTGAGAGTTGGACTGTGAAGAAAGTTGAACGCCGAAAAATTGATGCTTTTGAACTGTGGTGTTGGAGAATGCCGGAGCCTGCCGGCAAACGAACTGGTCAAGAACGCAATTACCAGAGTACCTAGGAAAAATAAGACTCAGAAAGAAGACTCAGAAAGAGAAAGATGGGGTTGAGAGGGACGGAGTCCGCTTGCATCTGACTCCGCCAACTTTATTGAAGAATACTACGCCTATATATATGCTAACAGGAGTTACTAAGAATAGATCGAGGGTTTTTTGCATACGTGCAAAGCTACAGATGTTTTAAATTCCCACACTCAAGATCAGTAAAGCATTAATTACCCTAGCGCCCAACATGATTAAGATCATTAGAACATTAGATAGAAAACAGGCTTCATCAATAGAACAATAGATGGAAAACAGGTTTCAAGCATGATGAGCTTATCAGCACCAGAAAAACAGGCAAAAAGGTCACCGGTGTGTTTTTTCCCTGAAGGAGACAAATGCCAGTCTATACTTTAACAAGAAGGGGTGGCAGGACAAAGAGAGACCTTTTGATCTCTCTTAGAGCCGTAAGGGGCCTGTACATTCAGGCCGGCTCCCTGCAGGAGAAGACTCTTGAGAATCCCTTGGACTGCAAGGAGATCCAACCAGTTCATCCTAAAGGAGATCAGTCCTGGGTGTTCATTGGAAGGACTGATGCTGAAGCTGAAACTCTAGTACTTTGGCCACCTCATGTGAAGAGTTGACTCATTTGAAAAGACCCTGATGCTGGGAGAGATTGGGGGCAGGAGGAGAAGGGGACAACAGAGGATGATGAGATGGCTGGATGGCATCATCGACTCAATGGGCATGAGTTTGAGTGAACTCCGGGAGTTGGTGATGGACAGGGTGGCCTGGCGTGCTGCGATTCATGGGGTCGCAAAGAGTCAGACAGGACTGAGCGACTGAACTGAACTGAATAGGCGTATAGTTGTATCGTTTTCCTTTGCATTTCTCTGATGATATATAATGTGAAACATTGGAACACCTGTATATCTTTGTTCAGGTGTGACTTTATTTTTTAGAAGTTTTATATATACAGAAAAGTTGAGAAGACAGTACATAGAATTACCATATACCCACAGAGTTTTTCTTATTATTACCATCTTACATTAGTATGGTACATTTGTTACAATCTATAAACCAATATTGGTACTTTATTATTAACTGAAGTTCATAGTTAATTCAGATTCTCTTAGTATCAACCTAATGTTCTTTTGCTATTCTAGGATTCCATCCAGGATACCAAATTCCATTTAGATTTTATATCTCCACAGGCTCCCCTTGACTATGACAGTTTTTCAGAAATTCCTTTTTTTGATGACCTTGACAGTTTTAAGGGGTCAGGTGTTTTGTGGAATGTCCTTCAGTTGGGATTTGATTTGATTTGATTAGAGTGGGATTGTGGGAGTTGGGGAGGAAGGTCAGAGGCAAAGTGCCATTTTCATCAAGCACTTGGGCTCTCTGGTTGCGGTGTACAGGATTAGTTCCAAAACTTGTGGGATCTTAGTTCCCTGACCAGGGATCAAACCCTTGTCCCCTGAATTGCAACACAGATTTTTAACCACTGGACCATCAGGGAAGTCCAGTCCTTTATCATGATTTATGACTGTTGATGTTGACCTTTATCACCTGACTGATGTAGTTTTTGCCCACAGTAAGCTTTTGTAGGTTTCTCCACAGTACAGTTATTCTGTTTCCTCTCTTTGCATTCTCTTTAGTCACTACATGCAGCCCACACCTAGGGAGTAGGGATGTATGCTCCCTCTCCTTGAGAACAAAGCATCCTTGTAAAGTATTTGAAATTCTTCAGTATAGGTAATTTGTCTCTTCTCCATTTATTAGTTTATTCAATAATTTATACCTGCATTAACTCATAGATAATTATTGTATGCTTTGGGTTATTATCCAATTTTAATTTTATTTATTTTTTCCAAATTGTTCCAACTTTGGGCATTGGGAACTCTTTCAGCTGGCTTTTCTGCCCTTTGTCATATCCACATCAGTATTATTTTTAAAGAAATCATATCCTAAAAAAAGAAAGAAATCTCATCCTTACTTTCTGTCACTTCTGTCATTTCAACATGCTCCAGGCTCATCTTGTATATTTCATGCCCTAGTCCTAGAATCATTTCTCCAAAAAGCCCTAATTCCTTTCACTGGAGAATAATATTAGAAACCAAGATCTGAATGCTATATATATTTGTGCTAGGTGATGTCATTTCCTTTAGGACCAGTAAACAGATCAGTTAACAGATCAAAGAAATATGTTTTATACAAATCAGTATATACATACACAGAGAAGGCAATGGCAGCCCACTCCAGTACTCTTGCCTGGAAAATCCCATAGACAGTGGAGCCTGGTAGGCTGCAGTCCCTGGGGAAGAGTCGGACACGACTTCACTTTCACTTTCACTTTTCACTTTCATGCATTGGAGAAGGAAATGGCAACCCACTCCAGTGCTCTTGCCTGGAGAATCCCAGGGACGGGTGAGCCTGGTGGGCTGCCGTCTATGGGGTTGCACAGAGTCGGACATGACTGAAGTGACTTAGCAGAGAGCTATATTACATGTATAAGTGAGGCTGTATAGGCACCTATAGGAGAAAGTGGACATCTATTAATATGCAGGAATGTGATGTAGTGTAGTACGGAGAAAAGCTGGCATTCCTCTTGGGCCTTGAAGAAAAAGTAGGCATTTGAGGGTGAGAAGGGAGCAATAAGATGACTGGTTAAAGTGAGCCTGCCACCGAGTATTGCAAGAAGGTGAGAGAGACCACCTCAGGTCCCAGATAACAAGTGCACTTTTCTAAGGCTGGGAAGAAGGGGCTTTGCAGTGCACCTTTGCAGACACCTTCTGGTGTCATTTGGATAAGAGAAGTAACAATGGATCTCATTTATGAAGCACCTACTACCACATGCCAGACACGGTGCTGGGCACTGTATGCATGTTTTTCCCTCACAGAACAGGACTTGCGTGTATAACACACATACATGCAAAGATATGGAAAGACCCCATCATTCTTCCTGCTCGAAACAGATACTATTGAAGGTGATCGCTAGTCAACTGTGTGGGGTGACTGAAGAGACGTTGTCTGATAAGTGTAAGGAAAGCCTGACTTTTGCTGACTAGCTGCAAAAGGAAAGCCTTTTGCTGACTAGCTGCCACTACCACTTTCAGGCCTTCCTCACCCCAGCGCCTCATCTCAAGGCCCCAAAACTTTAGAAAAACACTGCTTTACTGGTTGCTGTATTCCATGGAATTGGCTACCTCCTCTGTCTTATTCAGGGATCAGGTCTCAAGATCACCTCACTTTCTTCTGCCTCTAAGATTCTATACCCAAACAATTCTAGAGATGAGCGATGATAGGAACTTGGACCAGAATTAGAGGACAACAAACTCTTCTTTTAACAAAATAGTGAAATTAGGTCAATGTTCTCTTGACTCTGCTCCATGTAAGTTTCCTAAAGAAAGTCAAAGTTGATCTGCTGATCTATAATTTAGGCTGCCTGCTTCCTACTGCAGAGTTCAGAACTCAACTTTTCTCCCTTATGTTGACTGTATATTATGTGGCAACACCCCCTACTGGCCATCAGAACAACACTGTTCTGTAATAGAGTTCTCTAGGGAAAAAAGCTGTAAAGATGTGGAAAGAGAGTAAGAGCTGCACTAGTTCCAACTCTGTTTGATAATAATGACTTTTGGCAGTGGAAGATGACAGGCCAATTTGTACTAAGAAACAAATTACCAGTTTGGGATAGTCTTTAACAAAGACTTGGTAACCATGTAGAAACTATAAATCTTTTCCACATTTCAGCTGTTGCAAACCTTCAGGGAATGTGTACATGGCTAAATATAAAACAGCAGTTAATTTGACACCCACTACTAGATGACAGAAGTAGAGCCTAACAAGTGACTCATAATTATTATTTCCAACATTTAAAATACTGGTAATTAAGTTTCCTGTATTCACTTCCTAAGATGCAAGTGTTTCCAAAAACTAAACTTAAAAGTGTTGTAGAATAAAATTTCAGGATCCAAGGATTTATAGAAGGTCACAGTTGCATAAATACAAAGATGTGTCCTTATCCATAATTGGCTAATTAGTATTTAGCTTACAGTCCTTATAATTTTATCAATATTGTAATCATATCTTTCCCTTTAGGCAAAAAGTTATTTTAGTCAAGTTAGACTGGGGGTCATTGTGTATACAACCAATTCCACTACGAGACTGAAGCATCCTGAGGGTGTGCTTCAAATGTTCTTGAACCTTCCACACAGCGCAGGCTTCCAGATGTCCTTCTATATTCACGGCACTATACTCCCCAGTTTTTAAGTGGGTTACATGGTAACTCAGAATACAGATCACATTTCCTCAGGCTACCTTAACAGTGGGTATGGCCTGGTAACTAAGTTCAGACAAATGATATGCAAGCATAAGTATAAACAGTCTCCAGGAACATTCCTTAATTTAACTTTCTTTCCCACTCTTCTCTTCATCCTGCTGGCTGGATGATGGATCTGATAGCTAGAGGGAAAGCAGCTAACCACGAGGTGAGCAGCTTTGACCATAAAATAATCTAAGAAGTGAGGCCAGGCCTGGCAGAGCAACTTCATGGAGAAAATCACATGCAAATCTGGCCTGCTTTGATCTGGACTTTTAAATTTACTAATTAATTTAGGCTGTGCTGGGTTCTCGTTGCTACATGAGGACTTTGTCTAGTTGCAGTGAGCGGGGGCTACTCCCTAGTTGCAGTGCACACAGGCTTCTCATTGCAGTTGCTTCCCTTGTTGCAAAGCATGGGCTCTAGGGCCCTTGGGGCTTCTTAGTTGTGGTTCATGGGCCCTAGAGCACGGGCTCAGTAGTTGGGGTGCACAGGTTTAGTTGCCCTGAGGTATGTAGAATCTTCCCAGACCAGAGGTGGAACCTGTGTCCCCTGCACTGGCAGGCAGATTCTTAACCACTGGACCACCAGGAAAGTCCCTGATGTGGACTTCTGCCTTATTTAAGTAAGCTGCTCTCCCTAGCAACTGAGAATAATTTTAACCATTAAACCTTAAAATCACTAGCATATGTAATGTCATCAGTGCAGAATATGTAATATTGAAAATTTATTGAATAAATGTTGCAAATTTGTGGGGGAGTACATTATTTTTGTCGATCCAGAAATTCATGGGCTGAAACAGGAAAACAGTGAGGTCCTCTGAAGGTCAGAGGGAAATGATTGATCAAGGAGTGGGAGCATTCAAGAGACCAGTGCTTGCCAGGCAAATAAGGAAGAAATAGTCAAAGCCTAGGTTCATTGAAAGAAGACATTGCTTGGTTGGGGGTCCTGGAGAGGAGAGGAGATTGGGGTTGTCTGTGTCTGGCCTGGAGGACAGTGAGCATGAAGCTCAGGGTCTATGTCAGAGGTTCTCACCTGGGGGGGGGGGGATGGATTTCCCTCCTCAGGGGACATTGGCAATACCTGGGGGCATTTTTAGTTGCCAGAGCTGGCTGGCGGAGGAGTGATGCTGGGGGTCTCTAGTGCGTAGAGGCCATGGATGCTGCTAAAAATCCTACCATGCATGCCATAGCTCCTATAATGAAGAATTATCTAGCCCAAAATGTCAGTAGTGCTGAGATGTGGAAACCCTGGTTCAGCTGGCTATAACTGTGCAGATTGGACCCCAAACTCCAGCTACTCCTGGAGGTCAGGCCAGAGGTAAAATGAACTATTTAGCCAGCCTGGAAAGCAGCTTGGAAACAGACAATCATCCAGACTTTGATGTTCAGCATCGTTAAGCAGATTTCGTGGCTAAGCTGCATTCCTGCAAATTGCTCCCAGCACATTAAATAGCTTATACCTCAGAGTTCCTCCCTCAACACAAAGATACTTGTGCTGAAGTATAAGGCTGAGGCTATGACATACTCACAAGCCCTTAAGAAGAGTATGGGAAATAACGCAGGCATGTACTGGGGCCCGAAGATCTCAGATGGAGAAGCTCCCTTCCATTCTCCAAACGTTAGGGAGAGAAATTAACTTGACAAGCAGCTCCTCCTTGGGTGTGTGTCATCCGCATCCTGATGTCGGAACCGTCCCCACATCCCCGAGGCTAGAGCTTGTGCAGAAGACCCACGCCAGAGCTGCGGAGAGGGCAAATCTATTCTCAAATCTGCAGTCGGCTTGCTGTTTGAACTGAAGTAACCTCTGCCTTTTCCAGGTGCCAGTTTTTCTTACGATGTGGAAGTCAGAACTATCAGCTGGAGGGAAGGCCTGAGGGAAAGAGAGAGGAAGAGCAAGTTGATTGAGCTGCTCTGGCTGTTGAGCACTAGGTTTATAAATGAACTCACTTAAACTGCAGACGATCCCCTTTGGTTCTAGGATGACAGCACTGTGGAAACAAAGTCCTATTTATATTATAATTACATTCCTGCAGCATACATTGTTTCTCATATTAATTAGATCACAGTAATTATTTTTGTTTCTTAAAAAACTTGCCCAACTTCCCTCAATATTAATTGAGGATTTCCCTGGTGGATAAGAATCTGCTTGCCAACGCGGGGAACATGGGTTTGATCCCTGGTTTGGGAAGATTCCACATGCCATAGACCAACCAAAACCCATGCATCACAATTGTTGAAGCCATGCTCTAGAGCACAGAAGAAAGCATAATGAGAAGCCAGTGCACCACAACAAACAGTAGCCCCGTCCTCCCCACCCCTGCTTACTGCAACTAGAGAAAGCCCACATGTAGCAGCAAAGACCCAGTGCAACCGAAAATGAATAAGTAAATAAATTATAAGAAAATATTAATTGGATGCTTATAAGAAAGCACTATGCTTGGTGTTATGTGATTCCTGCCCACACAAGGCTTTCATTCCAGTGGGAAAGCAGACATACACACAAATAAATTGTTATAAGTCATAATATTACCTGAAAACTATGTTTGTCTCTTTGTGGCTATTGAGCCAAAAGACAAAACCAAGCCAAAGACTGGGAGACAGAAAGATTTAATATTACTTGCAACAAGTAAGAATACTAGGGGGACTTACCTGGTGATCTAGTGGCTAAGACTCTGTGCTCCCAGTGCAGGGGGCCTGGGTTCTATCCCTGGTCTGGGAACTAGATCCCACATGCCCCAACTAAGATTGCATGTACTGCAACTAAGACCTGGCACAGTCAAATAAATAACTGAATAAAAATAAATAAATATTAAAAAAAAAAAAAAAAAGAATACTAGGGATCTTTCTCAAAGCACTATCTCCTCAAACAGCAAAATTGGAACTGTTTTAGGGCTTCCCAGGTGGCACTAGTGGCAAAGAACCTATCTGCCAATGCAGGAGATGTAAGAGTAGCGGGTTTGATCCTTGGGTCTGGAAGATTCCGTGGAGGAAGGCATGGCAACTCATTCCAGTATTCTTGCCTGGAGAATCCCATGGACAGAGGAGCCTGGTGGGCTACAGTCCATAGGGTTGCAAAGAGTCAGACACTACTGAAGCGACTTAGCATGCATGCACTCATATGCCTATTCATGAAGGGGCTTGGTTGGTCAACAGAGTCCATGCTTTAGTTGACTGAAGTCATGAAGGTCAAAAAAGGTCAACATCCTCACCCCTTAGGTTCCAGTAGCTCTGGTGGTTGAGCACTCTAGGGAATCTTTGCTCCTGAAACAAAACTGGAGTCTTTACAATGGATATACCATCTTTGCTATTGTTACTTCTCTGGCCTGATAACATTTTTTTCTGCATTCTTTTGTTCCCTTAAGATCATTAGTTAGTGAGACCTGTTCAAGGGCAAGTGCTGTGGCCAGGCTTAGATCACAAAATGGCTTAAGCCAAATATGGCTTAAACCAAAAATGGCTTCTCTTATGTCAAGAAAGCCATGCCTTGTTCTCTTTCTCTGGGGAACCCCGACTCTATCTGCTTACAATAATTCCATGCAAGAGACACAGAGTGTTATGGGTCTGTTGGGAAACAGGGATCGAACCTTTGTCTCCTGCTTGGCAGGCCGATTCCCACTACCATATGATTCAAAAGGAACCGCCAAATTGTTACAGATCCTGTTCTTTGGTCACAATTGATGGGTCTGTGGGTGCAAACATGACCCAAACAGAGCCAACCAGAGTATTTTATTACCTAGTCAAACCTAAGTCAAATCACAAGCCAAGTTAGTATGTATACTGTCTTCCTTCCCACCCCCCAATACTCTAAGTTCTAAAATTATGCTTATCCCAACTTCTGCTTCACAAATAAAATTCCCCTCCAAAGTGCTAGGAGAAAGTAATCTGATTGGGTATTGAAAGCAATTCACACTGAAATATGGACAATTTAAAAGCTTCCCCATGTTGATAATGGAGGAGGCTACGTCTATGTGGGAGCAGGGGATATATGAGAAATCTATACCTTCTGAATTTTGCTGTGTACCTAGGATAGCTCTAAAAAAAACCACAAAGTCTATTTTTAAAAAAAGCTTCCCTGGAGGCTTTGCCTTGAGATTGAATTTTTTTTTTAATTGAAGTATAATTGAAATACAGTATTATATTAGTTTCAAGTGTACAACATAGTGATTCAATATTTTTATAGGTTGTACTCCATTTAAACAACTATTTCAAGGCACTAGAATGAAAATAAGACAAAAGAGAAACACTCTGAAAGTTTTCCCTTTGCTTGGAATAACCACCTCCTCCCCCCATTCTCAAAGTTCAAAAACCACTTCACAATATACATCTTTTATTCACTCAACTTAGGGCTCTTTGGTCTCATTAGTTTTTAAAAATAATTATGTCTTTCTCACGTCTTTGCTTCTCTCAGCACGAGGCTTCACTCTCTCAGGATAGCTTCACAGCAGGAAGAGGACTACCAGCGCCCCTATAGCACCTTGGGCTCTCACAGATTTGCCTCTAGATGCCTGACCTTTCCCCCCTGAGCTCCAAGCCAAAACCCCAAATCACAAGCTAACTAACTTGGCTTGTGATTTGACCTACTTTGACAAGTTTATAAAACACTCTGGTTGGCTCTGTTTGGGTGTGTTTGCACCCACAGACCCATGAATTGTAACCAAAGGGCAGGATTTGTAACAACTTGGCGGTTCCTTTCCAGTTACATGATGGTGGTGGGAATCCTCCCACCAAGTAGGTGACACCTTGTAGATCCCTGGGTCCGGAAGATCCCCTGGAGTAGAAGATGGCAACCCACTCCAGTATTCTCGCCTGGGAAATCCCATGGACAGAGGAGCCCAGTGGGCTACAGTCCATGGGGTCACAGAAGAGTTGGGAATAATATACCCCGGAAGAAAAGGGGTGCTGTTCTGAGGAAAGGAGCCTTGTGGACCAACACACATGCTAGCTCTCTGCTAGGGGAACACCAGGTGACTTGGCAAGGCCTTGGGCAGAGCAACAAATTCCTATCACTTGCAAATTTTTTCAATGCCCTGGAAGTCCTCACAGCCCTACATCACTCTCAAGTCATCTCTGGCTTATGCTTCTGATAATGTAACAAACCTAGTGCACAATGAGCTGGATTCCTCAGAGACCTCTATCTTCTGCTATTTAGGTAGTTGGGGAAGGAAATGCACCCAGTTCTGTCCCTTAGCATTTTTTCCCTTGAGGATTAAGTTGTAAAATAAACCATAGGGTCCTGAAGTGGCAAATTATATCAAATATCATATCACACTGATTTGTGCTGAATTCTTGATATTTTCTGGCTCCTTCCCTCACTGTGTTCACATCAAGGTCACCTCCTCAGAGAGACCTCCCTGACCCATCCAGATATTTTCGTTCCTATTCTCCTGCCTGATTCTACTTTCCTTCATTCACATTTATCACCACCTGATGTCTATTGGTCTCCTTGCTTACTGTGTATCTCTCAATAGAATTAAGGCTACTTGCGGGCAAAGACTATTCACTGCTGCACCCCTGCATCTGGAGCGTGATAGATAATAAATAAATTTTGCTTCATGTCAGCCCCTTTGATAGAGCAGTGATCTTCATACTCATTCAGGGTGAAATACTGGGAAATCATGATGTCATGCTGGGAAAATAATGTATTTAATTTCATCTTATGGAATAGAAACAATTTTCTTACAGAAAAAAATGGCTGCAGGTTTATAATTTTGGTGGGGCTTTCAACTGGGCGTAAACTATAATTCAGACATTGATCTAGGCATGTGGATTCTACAACCACCTCACCAGGATCCCAGATAGGCATTGGATAAATGGCCTGAGGATCCATTTGATAGATAGATAGGTAGATGGATAGATAGGTAGATATATATTCATCAAATTCAGAATAGTGGTTACCTCTGAGAACCAAGAAGAATAACATTCAGAAGGACTTTAGCATTATTTTAATGTTCTAATATTTTTAAATATTTTGAGTAGAGAGAGATAGAAAGAGATAAAGAGACAAAGACAAAGACACAGGGATAGGGACAGAAAGATAGAAATATTTTTAAGAGTAACTATGAACATGACAAAAGACTGGAAGTAAATAGGTCAAAATATTAAGAGCAGTTGATTTTGAATGGTTGGAATACGGCTGATTGTTTTCCTCTTTATTCTCTTATTTATTTTTCAACTCACCCTCACTAAATAAAAGATGATATAAAAATAGAATTAAACTATTGCTAAGAAAGCTTTTCCTGAAATAAACCGATGGAGAAATTTGACCATTTTTTTCTGCAACACCAAACTCGTATTCTTGCACTTTCAGTTCCGAGGCCCAGGGTTTATCTCTTTTTAAAAAACCATTTTCTTTTTAATACTGTGCTGATGTTCTGAAAATTTGTAGAGAGGAAAATGTGTGACCTTGTGTCAGGTCTCTGCTTCCCAGAGTCATTTTAGATTCAGAACTGGTTACAAATTATCTCTAACCAGCAGAGTGATTCAGTTCTGTGAAAGGAGAGAATTTTAACATCTCTTTTTATTGATATCTTGCATTTGTAATATGCTTTGTAGAGTAGATTAGTTTTAGAATCCATAAAGCCTATGGTAAGACTTATTTGATCATAAAGGTCTTTGCTGGATCCAGTAAATTCTCTGCATCCATTTTTAGCACTTGGAATTTTAGTAATCACATGGCTGTTGTTGTCAGAGTTACAGAGTTATCCAGGGCAGGGATTTATGTCTGCTTTATTCATTGCTATGTATTTACCCAGTTCCTACCACGGTGGGTAGGTAGCATAGAAAGTGCTCAGTGAATGTTTGTTGAATAAATAAATGGATTTGAAGCATTTAAGATACATTAACTTAAGATTTGGTTTACATTCTCTCCAGGTGAGAGTTTCTAACAAAAATGTAATAAAACACCAGGAAATTGGAGACTGAGCTGATCAGACTAGAGTCCACACATCTGGGGAAGTAGTGGGGTAGAATTAGGACTGGGGTGGGAAAGGTTCTACTAAGGAAGGGAGGAGGTAGGGTGTTGGGAAACAAAACTGACAGCTGTCCGCATGGTATCCCATGAACTCATCATAAACTGTTCAATCACATTAGACTTTTCAGAAAGAAAACTTAAAATGAGAAAGGAGAAAATGTTAGAGATTGAAGGCAGGCCAGAATGAGTGAGGTAGAGAGCATATGGACATGAAGACCAGCAGGACGGCCCAGCAGGCCAGGGTTCAAATCTAGAATTTTATTTTCAGTGTGTGGAAATGACATGACCCATTTATAGATCACTCTGGTAGCTATGTGGAGAGTGAACATTGAGAAGTGGCAAGAGAGGAAGTTTGGAAACCAGCTAGGGGTTTCTTTCAGCAGTTCAGGCAAGTGATGGTGATGATGGGGCCCGGGGCGGCAGTAGACAAAGGGAGGAACCAGACATTAAGTGACTATTTAAACAAGTAATTAATTGTAACTGACGTGTGTGCTCACTCACTCAGTCATGTCCAACTCTTTGCGACCCTGTGGTCTGTAGTGGGCCAGGCTCCTCTTTCCATGGGATTCTCTAGGCAAGAATACTGGAGTGGCCTGCCAGTTCCTCCTCCAGGGGATCTTTCCTGACCCAGGGATCAAACCTGGTTTTCCTGAATTGCAAGCGGATTCTTTACCGTCTGAGCCACCAGGGAAGCCCATAACTGAGGCAGGTGTCATGAAAAAGTTGAATGAGGCCACTCAACCAGGGGATGGAAGAGCAGTCAGGTGAGGTTTCTTTGAGCAAATAGCCTTCAATCAGGGACTGGAAGGATGAGCAAAGAGGGAGAGGAGAAGAAAAATTTCTAGAACAGAGGATGCAAGTGGGAAGGCTTTGAGGTCGGGAAGAGCACAGCTCAATTCAGGAACTAAAAGGAGGTCCATGTGGCTGCAGCAGAGAACAAGAGGACCCATGGTGTGAGATGAAGTTGTGGGTTCAGCAGGAGTCGGGTATCATGGCATCTTCTCAGCCTTATATGCCATGTAAGACTGTTGTGTTTTAGCCTAAAAGTACTAGGAAGCCATAGAGGGACTTTAAACCTAAGGGGAATGTTCCTTATTTCCTCATTTAATATATATTTATTAAACATCATTTAGATGACCATCATCTCCATGACCAGATTCATAGTTTAGAAAGAGGACTTTGATGGCAGTATGGGAAATGAATCAGAGGGAGCAAGAGCAAGTGTGAAGGATTAGTGGGTGAGCTTGTGAAGTACACAGTGGGAGACAGAGGTGGTTTGCACTACCAGGGTGTCAGTGGGCATGGAGGGAGATGAATGATGTAATGGTTTGGTAAACCAGGAGAACTTGGAAACTCCATGAAGGATGGAGAGTGGACCTGGAGGGGCAACCAGAAAGAAGTCCATGCTGGAGTTCAGCCAATCAAATAGACAATTCAACTTCTCACCTCTTAGCCTGCACTGGAACAGGATTTCAAACACTTCAACTGAGAAACAAAAATGGAAGAAGGAAAATTGTCTCAACTGTTGGAGGAAGTCCCTCCATCACTTCCTACCTGTTACTTAGAATATTTAGTTGTAAAATCTGATGAAAACAACCTTCAGGAATCTGTAGCTTTTGCCCTTGGGGGAATCCATAGCAAAATCTTCTAAAATATAGTTTGAGAAGTGAAGACTTTTACTGTGACGTTCAAAGGAATTTGCATCCTGAACAAGTTTGGGCTGTTTACTGCACCCTAGGCAACTCCTTGGAGCTTAAATGCATCAGAACCAGCAAATCTGGCCAGATTACAAAATTATTTCTCTGCATCATGAATCTGAGCTACCTAGGCTTTCTGCCTTTGTTTTCCCAGTTTCCCAAGTTACAGCAAATTTGTTTTCTAAGCACATTGTCTTTTTAAAATCCATGACAAATCATGGAAAAATCATCATTCTTGCTTAAAATTCATCTGGTCAGCACATTTTTCATCTATGACCTAGTAAAACAGGTTAGTCAGGTATCTTATTTCTTTGCCCTCTAAAATGATATGATCTTGGAACAAGCTGTCAATATTTTTCTTAATGGCTCTGGTTTCCACTGCAAGTTAACAATGATTATTTGTGGTCTGACAGTTCCCTTGGCATTACACCAAAAATAGGAGCAAGAAAGCACATTCTTAGCCTGGGAGGTTTAACATCTAAGCCAGACATTCAGCTGTGAATCCAAATTTTCTTCTCTTCTGTACCCCTTCTCTCCCTTGAGTGAAAATGCCATCTGACAGTTTCTTTGGTTTCCTAACTTTGGAAAGCTATTCGAGCCCAGCAATTCCCAAAAATGTCACAGCATTTTCAAGTCAGTATAAATGTCGATCTGTTTTCTTAAGTAGAATGTTTGTCTCCAAGTTAAAAGAAATGAAGCATTTTTTTTCTCTACTCTAGAAAGTTGGTTACCAAATACTGTCTTGAGGCAGAACTGCAGCCTGAGATCAGTAATGTAGACAAGTCAACAGCAGGTTGTGAGCTGGATGCAAAGAAGGTGGAAGGCTGCCCCTTCTCTCTCTGCTCCATCTGCTCTGTCCCTGCCACCCAGGCCTCACCTGAAGCAGTCTTCTCCTTGAGAAGCAAGAGAATAACAGTGAGAGGACGGAGCAGGGAAGCCTGTATGAAGAACCCGGGAAAGCCTGGTTTCTGAACACAGTAACTATCAATGTTCAATAACAGCAGAAGAGTTTCAATTAAAAACCTTAAGCATTAAAGGCAAATTAATTTTTACCTTTTTGTTTTGAAAGTAAAGATTAGAGAACAGAAAATTCAATTTAATAAAAATAAAAATTTAAAAATCCAGTTCTAAAGTATAATCATTTAAAGGCAAGAGATGATAGAGAAAAACAGGAGAATGAAGAGGTGGAGCAAGAAATAGAGAAGTGATCTCAGTAACTGTCAAACTCCTGAGAAGTACAGATTCAATGTGTTCATGTTAGTGCTAATATATTAATACCATTTTTCCCATTAAAAATTTTAATTTATGACTTGTTAAGTATGCCATACAGTTTTAATAAATTTGAACATTTGGGGATTAATTTTTTAGCTTTTTATTTTTAATAAAAATGTGTGAATTTAAGGTATAACATGATGATTTGATCTACATTTATGCAATGAAACGATAACAAAGTCAAACTAGTTAACATGTAATCTCCTCACACAGTTACCATTTTTTAGGGGGGTGATGAATACCTGAAATCTATGCTCTTTAGCATATTTCTACTGTTCAACAGAGTATTATTAAGAATAGCCATCCTATCTGTACATAAGATCTCTAGATTTTTTCTTGCTACACAAATGAACATTTGCATCTCCCAGCATCTCCTCCTTCCACCTCACTACGCCCTAACCCCTGATAACCACCATTCTATTCTCAGCTTCTATGAGTTCAGTTTCCCCCCCACCTTTTTTTTTTTTTTTGAAGATTCCACATATAAGTGAGATCATGCACTGTTTGTTTTCCTTTGTTTGGCTTATTTCATTTAGCTTAATGTTCTCCAGGTTTATCCCGGTAGGACCTCATTCTCTGTCCACACACCCCTCTCTAGCCAAATCTATCTTCACATACCCAGAGCCTGCCCAGTCTCTACCCCAACCTCTGAAATCTACATCTCCCTAACTTCCGTTGGCCTGGTTTGTAATTTATAATTCCATGATTTGCACTGACCTTTAGTTTCTAGGCATCTGGATAAAATGTTTATTGTTGATTCATTGCCTAGTTTATGAAGTGATCCTTGTCTCTTTCTGAGTAACAGATATAGTAGAGTAGCCCAGGCCTTAAAATTAGGCAGATCTGAGTTTGGATTCCGTACTGCCAAATTACCAGCTGTGTGAATTTGGTTAACTATGACCACCTGACCTGCCTCTTGAGAAATCTGTATGCAGATCAGGAAGCAATAGTTAGAACTGGACATGGAACAACAGACTGGTTCCAAATAGGAAAAGGAGTGCGTCAAGGCTGTATATTGTCACCCTGCTCATTTAACTTATATGCAGAATACATCATGAGAAACGCTGGGCTGGATGAAGCACAAGCTGGAATCAAGATTGACGGGAGAAATATCAATAACCTCAGATATGCAGATGACACCACCCTTATGACAGAAAGCGAAGAAGAACTAACGAGCCTCTTGATGAAAGTGAAAGAGAAGAGTGAAAAAGCTGGCTTAAAGCTCAATATTCAGAAAACTAAGCTCATGGCATCTAGTCCCATAACTTCATGGCAAATAGATTGGGAAACAGTGGAAACAGTGCTGACTTTATTTTTTTGGGCTCCAAAATCACTGCAGATTGTGACTGCAGCCATGAAATTAAAAAACACTTACTCCTTGGAAGAAAAGTTATGACCAACCTAGACAGCATATTAAAAAGCAGAAACATTACTTTGCCAATAAAGGTCCGTCTCGTCGAGGCTATGGCTTTTCCAGTAGTCATGTATGGATGTGAGTTGGAGAGTGAAGAAAGTTGAGCACCTAAGAATTGATGCTTTTGAACTGTGGTGTTGGAGAAGACTCTTGAGAGTCCCTTGGACTGCAAGGAGATCCAACCAGTCCATCCTAAAGGAAATCAGTTCTGAATATTCATTGGAAGGACTGATGCTGAAGCTGAGACTCCAATACTTTGGCCACCTGATGCGAAGAACTGACTCATTTGAAAAGATCCTGATGCTGGGAAAGATTGAAGGTGGGAGGAGAAGGGGAAGACAGAGGCTGAGATGGTTGGTTGGCATCACTGATTCAATGGACATGAGTTTGAGTAAACTCCAGGAGTTGGTGATAGACAGGGAGGCCTGGTGTGCTGCAGTCCATGAGGTCGCAAAGAGTCGGACATGACTGAGCGACTGAATTGAACTGAACTGAACTGAATGCTGAGTTTAAATTATCTTGTTTGTCAAATATGGGCGATGAGGTCAGTGTGAGGATTATTCGAGACTTCATATGTAAAACAAATAGTGTAATAGGTGGCAGATAAGATACTTTTCATTCTCTTTTCTTTCCAACCCATCCAGTAGGGGAAAAAGTGAGGGAAGAAACTATGGTGTTTGGGTGTCTGAAGTTCTTTCCATTTATTTTTTGTTAAAGTATACTTGGATTACAATGCAGTGTTAGTTACCACTGTACAGCAAAGTGACTCAGTGATGCATGCATATACATTCTTTTTCATATTCTTTCATTTCCATTATGGTTTATCACAAGATATTGAATATAGAACTTAATTCTTTTTATATCTCACCAAGAAGAGAAATGGGATTCCCTGGGCTCATGAGCAATATAATTCTTGACAACAGATAGTGTCTCAGTCTCAAGATTAAGGATTATAAGAAAAGTGGGATCTGGAGAGTCAGTGGTATTTTTCAACACCCTTGGATTATTTCAGTCAAATCTCAGTAGTGATTTTTTTTTTTTTTTTTGCAGTAGACCTTTTTCTTTTTCTTGGCAAACTAACCTGGTCATATCTTTAGAAAGGAATGTAGATAAGAAAAGGAGAACTCTGAACATTAATCACTTCCTATACTTATGAATGGTAAACAGAATTAAAACTGCCTGATAAAATCAATGCACTAAAAATCCTCTTTAATAAAAGAAAAAAGAATTCTTAAAAGGTCACAAAAAAAAAGATTTGGTATAACATGCCTCAAAAGAAGTAAATGTTTTTTTGAGCACTAAAGGTGATGGCAGAAAAACCATAGCTAATTCATCAGAATAAATGTGGTTAAGAAAAACTATTTCATAAAGTAAACCCGGCAGTGTGAGAAACTCAGGTAAAGATTTAGTAATAAATGATCAAAGTGACTTGTGGGCTTCCCAGATGGCTCAGTGGTAAAGAATCCACCTGTCAAGGCAGGCGATGCAAGAAACACAGATTCGATCCCTAGGTTGGAAAGATCCCCAGGAGGAGGAAATGGCAATTCACTCCAGTGTTCTTGCCCGGAAAATTTCATAGACAGAGAAGCCTTCAGTCCATGGGGTCACAAAGAGTTAGATGGGACTGAGCAACTGAGTGCACGCACACACATGCATGCACACACAGACACACAGACACACACACACACAATAAAAAATTATTAAAACGTATTAAATTGTTGGCCATCATTAATGAGTCCTGGCTCAGGAAAAACACTCAAAGATTTAAACTAGGGAGATTATCCCATGATATATATAGACAGATCTGCTGGATGGTGGGCCCCTGGGGAGAACAGGGAAGTAGGTGCTGTAAAATAGGCACCTTGAGAGCCTGGCATGTCTCTAGCTCTTCTATACAAAGATTTTATTCCAGGCACAGGATCTGGCTAAGCTTGCTAATATCCTTGTGCTCCCCCAGATCCTTCCAAAGTGAGACTTGGAATAACTAGGCCAAGATATACCTCCTGCCTCCCACAGAAATCCTAGAGCTCTTCTTAACTCTCTACCCTGCCCATGATCTGGGACATGAAAAGTGGCTGACCAAATAAAAAACACAGGAGTCTAGCCAACTCTTGAGACAGCTGAATCAAGAGATATGCAACGTCAGTGTCTGTCTATGATTGACTCATACAGGGGTCAAGGATTTTGGTTTGTTTCAAGCTTCCATTCTACCTGAACTAATTTTAAACCACAGGGTAAGTCTCTAGACAGACAGCCTAACCTCCCCGTATACCACAAAGTTAAGGAAGGGGTAAGAGTTGGTCTGTTCCAGATGATGGCAGAGGACACAGACCGTTCAGTTTGAGCCTGTGCCAGTAGGACTGGCCTAAAACCTATTGCTGGGTTTGGGTATCACCCACCAAAATATTTGCTTTGTCATGATACTGAAGGCCAAAGGCTGGGAAGATCACATTATCATGGCAGTAACAAATGAAACATACTTTCCTGCCTGTTCTGTGATTTGTTTGCCTAGTCATCTTCTTTCTTGGGCAATATTAATGGTGAGGCAGAGTGAAGCTATAGAGATTCTAGAGGGAGAAGCACAGCTGTAGGCAGTTGAGAAGAGAGTTGCTACAACTATGAAGTCCCTTGCTCCTTACCTCTCTCCTCTAAGAACACCTTCTCCATTCCTCCTGAAAAAGTAAGGTCCTGTTTTCACAAACATCTATGTTTCATAGGTTGCATAATTCTTTCTCATGGACCCATCAAGGTTTAAAAATGAGCTTAGGTGTTTGCCTACTGAGAGCAATCCTGAACATAAGGCCCAAGAAACCCCTGGTGAAAAGAAGCCAGATACCCTCCTGCATCTCTTCTTGCTGGGGCTCATGGCTTTTGCATCCTTGTATTGTCACTGCAGAAGAGATCTATACTCTGAGCATGTGTTAAAAGCCAGAGTCCTGCTTTCCAATTTCACTCCTACTATCTTATTTCCCAGGAGCTGGGTCCCATTCTCAGTGTTCCTCATTAGCTTTGAATAGATTACCTAGAATGACACTACTCCACGTAGAATTTCTGAGGATGGGATAGATGCTAAGACCGGTGAAGCTCATAATCACAGCATTACCTTCTTTTTTTTAATTGTAAAATAAATTCTTTGATCAGAAGCAATGTGGTATAGTATACCATTCTGGTGAATGAAGCATGAGTTAAGTACACAGATAATACTACTGGAGGACACATACAGTTGGCAAGAAAAATTATCCAGAATAAATAGCAGTTACAATGCTGCTGCCGCTAAGTCGCTTCAGTCGTGTCCGACTCTTCACGACCCCATGGACTGCAGCCTACCAGGCTCCTCTGTCCATGGGTTTTTCCAGGCAGGAGTACTGGAGTGGGTTGCCATTGCCTTCTCCAGTTACAATGATGACAAATTACTAAATTACTGTTCCTGAATACTATTAGTAGAGGGGGGCAATGTAATCAATGTGCCACCAGGTGGCAGTATTTTCCTGCTGCGTATAGCACTGAACTGCGGGCTCAAGATAGGTGGAACTGACAGCTGGCTCAAGGTCAGGTTGACCTTAAACAGCTACAACTTGTAGTTGTTTAATGTGGTAGTAGCCAGAGCAGCTCTGTTGAAGAGAACCCTATATTATATCCATGAATAATCTCTATCCGTGACACCACTAGTCTTTCCATGAGCCTACTGTCCAAATCTTCCCTGGTGGCTCAGAGGTTAAAGTGTCTACCTCCAATGTGGGAGACCTGGGTTCGATCCCTGGGTCGGGAAGATCCCCTGGCGAAGGAAATGGCAACCCACTCCAGTATTCTTGCCTGGAGAATCCCATGGACGGAGGACCTGGTAGGCTACAGTCCACGAGGTCGCAAAGAGTCGGACATGACTGAGTGACTTCACTTTCACTGTGCAAGTACTGAAGTGTTAAGGGGAAAGCATCTGAATCCCAAAGTGGGTGATTTTGTTCACCTGACTATTCAGAGCATTTTCTACTGCAAAACTATTTGATGGGCATTCACAAAGGACAGAAATATTCTCACATTGATAATCTTTCCAAAACATTCATTCACGTATATCTTCCCTAAACCTATAGCAACTTGGTATTCTGTTCGTCCTTCCCAGGTTCTGAACATGGGACCAAACCCTTAGCCTCTGTCCTTGAATTTATATAGATCTACTTTTCAGTCCATCTTTCTTTCTTGGCAAATGGACCATAAGATGTACTGGTTGAGGTTATGCCCCCGCCCCCTGGGAGGATTTCCATTCCTCCATGGTCTTTTCAGGATACACTTAAGTTAAACTGACACAGCGGTTCAGTCTTGACTGGTAACATCGGCTTATGGACAGTCATTTGTAATCCAGGCTTGAATTTCTTTTTCCTCCATCAATTGATCAGGGTAATTTTTCGTAAGGATATAGGTGTGGAGTGAGTGTGAGAAGAGTAGGCATACTGTGAGTGAGAGACACCTGTTCATGCAATTTACTTGGGTTCTTGGAAGTTGCTTAAATCTGATCTGATACATGTCATTTCCCCTTGATAATGGAATGCTTGGCTCACCAAATTCATGGTTCTATGGCTCAGACAACTGCCAGTTAAGATGGGCAACTCACTGCATACTGGGTGTTCTGTGGTCAGGTAGAGGTGACTGGTTGCCTGGGTCAGACACGTGCATTGCAGAGTTTGGAGAGAAACTCCATGAAGGCACAGAGATCAGTCAATTCAGTGTAGTTTTTAGGAGTCCAGAAAGTCAGAAGCTTTGGTCAGACGCTTGCCAAAATTATCTACTTAAAGTAAAATACAGGGACTTCCCTGGTGGTCCAGTGATTAAGAATCTACCTTGCAATGCAGGAGACAGGTTCGATCCCTGGTTTGGGAACAAAGATCCTATGTGCCTCGTGCTCCAGACCCTGTGCACCACAACTAGAGATCCCCTGCACCACAACGCAACATCCACATGAAGCAACAAAGATGCATGCTGCAACTAAGATCTTTTTTTTTTTTTTTTTCTCTTCATGCAACTAAGATCTGACCCAACCAAATAAATAGTTTTTGAAGTAAAATACAAATTATAACATCTTTCACCCTTACCATAAAGAAAGAACCACAGAGACTGGAAATCTCTTTGAGTTCTGGAGGCAACATATTCCGCACTTAAGAATATTGCTCCTGCTCATATACTGGGTAACATGGAGGGATATCAGCTTCAAGGGGTCTCAGAGCAGGAAAGGATACTCTTCCGGGTGCAAAATGTGGACCAATCAGTACTTGGGTCATGTGATCCAGTAGGACTTATGGTGTTGAATGTGTCAGTGGTGGCAAAAAAAATAAGCCTATAGAAAGAGCTTATAGAAAATCCCAGAAAGAGTAGTAGAATCAGAAGTTCTCATAATTTTTGTTAACAAAAGTGTTTTAAATTCCAAATGTTAATAAACTTTTATTTTGACTGAGATTTCAGAAAAAGAAAATCCCACAAAGTTGGCCCCTGAGATTCTAGAGAAAGGTCATACCACACAGCAGAGAATTACATGTAATTTGAAAAACAGGTCATGGCGAGTTACAGAGGGTTATTTAGTTGGGTAAACACAGAATGTTTGACTATGGAACATCAAATGATCCATGCATTCAGAATTTCCTTTTTTAATAATATTTCATTTTTAAATTTTGAGCATTGATGCTCCTCCTTTATTATATAGAAACACTTGTGTTTCACTTCTGGTAATTTGGTTATTTAATTAAACCCAAAGAATAATGACAACAAAAACGGTGAGACAAAATGTATATTTTTAAAAACCTACTTGAAGGCATTAAAGAGCTAACAAGATAGTGAAGAATCTGGCCAAGATGAGAAAAAGATAGAAATCCAAAGGTGAGCCAAACTTCTGGGGAAAACAGAAGTGAGCCAATCTTCTGTGGATTTTTGTATAAAAATATTTGTGCATGCAGAAAGGTAATTGAGAGGCTGAGCAGTTATTTCCATGGTTATTTGGGGCCAGAAGCTATCAGTCCACACTTTGGGTTGATCCCAAGAACCTGGACCATAGAAGTAAAGAAGGTCCGAAAGTAAACCAGTTCTCATATGGGCGGCAGCTTAGCTTTGTGTCATGCAAGTAACTCAGAAAAACACAATTTTTAAACTGGATTAAAGTGAACCTGGACCATTTGTACCCAGTTATCTGTCAGAAACAAGGGAAAATTCTCTTTGAAGAAAGATCATCCTAGGTGCCAAACTTTTTATTTTTCTATGAACAATTTTTCATTACAGTATTCTGGCACACACTAAAAAACATGCAGGAAAACAGGGATATATGACAATATAACTAAAACCTGTGAAACAGTGAGCAACAGAAACAAACTCATAGAAGCTTGATATTGGAGTTAATAGATCTTGATTCTGAAATAAACCTGGTTATCCTGCTCGTGAAGATAAAAAGCAAGAAAAATTTTGTGAGATAACTACAAGGTATAAAAATGAACAGCTCAGGAGAAAATGAGAGAATGTGAGTTAACACACAGCTTCCCCAAGAGTGCACAATGCTGCTCATGAGACTGACTTGTTTCTCACTCACCCAGAATACTGAGGTGACCTTCATGACCGAGGGGCTGGGAAACGTAGGTCAAAACAACAGCCTCTTAGAACTCCACACAGGGGCATGGATCCTACTAACCACTTTATGGACTTCATCAGGAAACTTGCCCATGAGCCACTTGGAACAACTCATCTGATAATCCCTCTACAATTGGTCCACTCAGTTCAGTTCAGTCACTCAGTCGTGTCCGACTCTTTGCGACCCCATGAATCGCAGCACGCCAGGCCTCCCTGTCCATCACCAACTCCTGGAGTTTACCCAAACCCATGTGCATCGAGTCGGTGATGCCATCCAGCCATCTCATCCTCTGTCGTCCCCTTCTCCTCATGCCCCCAATCCCTCCCAGCATCAGGGTCTTTTCCAATGAGTCAACTCTTTGCATGAGGTAGCCAAAGTATTGGAGTTTCAGCTTCAGCATTAGTCCTTCCAATGAACACCCAGGACTGATCTCCTTTATGATGGACTGGTTGGATCTCCTTGCAGTCCAAGGGACTCTCAAGAGTCTTCTCCAACACCACAGTTCAAAAGCATCGATTCTTCAGCGCTCAGCTTTCTTCACCGTCCAACTCTCACATCCATACATGACTACTGGAAAAACCATAGCCTTGACTAGACGGACCTTTGTTGGCAAAGTAATGTCTCTGCTTTTAAATATGCTATCCAGGTTGGTCATAACTTTCCTTCCTAGGAGTAAATGTCTTTTAATTTCATGGCTGCAATCACCATCCGCAGTGATTTTGGAGCCCAAAAAAATAAAGTCTGACACTGTTTCCACTGTTCCCCAATCTATTTCCCATGAAGTGATGGGACCAGATGCCATGATCTTAGTTTTCTGAATGTTGAACTTTAAGCCAACTTTTTCACTCTCCTCTTTCACTTTCATCAAGAGGCTTTTTAGTTCCTCTTCACTTTCTGCCATAAGGTGATGTCATCTGAATATCTGAGGTTATTGATATTTCTCCCGGCAATCTTGATTCCAGCTTGTGCTTCTTCCAGCCCAGCGTTTCTCATGATGTACTCTGCATATAAGTTAAATAAGCAGGGTGACTATATACAACCTTGATGTAGTGCTTTTCCTATTTGGAACCAGTGTGTTGTTCCATGTCCAGTTCTCACTGTTGCTTCCTGACCTGCATACTCCTAAAGCTTGTGCACCTCAAACCCCTCCAACCTCCCACCATGGCTGACTTCCTGCATATAGTCACAGGGACAGCAAGTGTGAGCCTTTATTTCTCTTTCTTTTTTTAAAATCAAAGTATAGTGGATTTACAATGTTGTGTTAGTTTCTGGTGTACAGCAAAGTGATTCAAATATATATACATATGAATATGTATATTCATATATATGAATATGTATGTGTATGTATATGAATATGTATATGTGTATGTGTGTGTGTGTGTGTGTGTGTGTGTGTGTGTGTATATATATGGGCTTCCCAGGTAGCTCAGCTGATAAAGAATCCGCCTGCAATGAGGGAGACCTGGGTTCGGTCCCTGGGTTGGGAAGATTCCCCTGGAGGAGGGCATGGCAACCCACTCCTCTATTCTTACCTGGAGAATCCCCATGGACAGAGGAGTCTGGCTGGCTACAGTCCATGGGGTCACAGAGTTGGACACAACTGAGTGACTAAGCACAGTATATATATACATATATGTGTGTATGTGTGTATATATGTATTTTCTTTTTCAGGTTCTTTCCAATATAGGTTATTACAAGATACTGGCAAAAAAGTTTGAATATCTTTATGAAACAAGATATATGGATGGCAAATAGGCACATGAAAATATGCTCATGATTAGTCCCTAAGGAAATGCAAAGTTAAACCACAGTGAGACACTGCTCTGCAGGCACCATAATAAAAAACAGATAATATGAAGTTTTGGCAAGGATATGGAGAAACTGGAATTTCATATGCTGCTGTTAAGAATTTAAAATGATATCAACCAGGTTGGAAATCTTTTAAAAAGTTAAATATACATCTATCCCATGATCTAATCAACTTCTAGCATTTACTTAGAAGGAAAGTAAGCATATGTTTATACAAATATTTGTACATGAATGTTCATAGCAGATTTAATTGTAACAGTCCAAAACTAGAAGCAACTCAAATGTCTACTGATGAGTGAATATATAAACAAATTATAATATAGCCATACAACAGCATGCTACTCAGAATAAAAAAATAATGATTTTTTTAATGCACAAGTAGAGTACATCAGGCATTTGTGGATATCTTTATTTGTTCAAGTCATCAAATTTCAATTTTAATAAATTATCCCAGCAGTAATTAACAAATAGTCCTGAGTGGCTTAGAGTTATAGATGACCCTTTTAATGTGCAAACCACTGTATCCTTTGGGGGCAACTTGGAATCCTGAAAGGCTTCTTATCAGCCTGGAGCATTCTGATCTGCTTCAGGAGTCCTATGTCCTTAGGGTTCCAACAATGGTATTTTTAAAAATTTCCCATTGAAGAATAGTTGATGAACAAAATTATATGTGTTATAGGTGTACAATATAGAGATTCACAACTTTAAAGGTTGTGTTCCATTTATAATTGTTATAAAATAATGGCTACATTCCCTGTGTTGTACAATATATCCTTGTAGCTTATTTGTGCATGATAATTTATACCTTTTAATCTTCCACCTCTACATACTCCTACCCTCTTCCTTTTCCCCACTAGCAGCCACTAATTTGTTCTCTATATCTGTTTGTTTCCTTTTAGTCGATAAACTATTGATACCCACAATAGCACAAATATATCTCAACATAGTAATGCTGATTGGAAGAATTTAGATCCCCTAATAAAAGTGCATACTGTATTGTTCCATTTATATAAAACTCTAGAAAGTCAAACAAATCTATAGTGACAGAAAATGGTTCAGTGTTTAGCTGGGTAGAGAGGGACTACGGAGAGGTTACAGGGATACACGAAAACTTGTGAGGGTGATGAATATGTTTCCTACCTTGATTATGGTGATTGTTTCACAGGTGTGTATATATATATATCTCTCAAAACTTACCAAATTGTATACTTTAAATATATGCAGCTTACTGTCCACAACTATACTTCAGGGCTTCCCGAGTGGCTCCCCAGCCAATGCAGGGGACGTGTGTTCCATCCAGGTCCAGAAAGATTCCATATGACGTGGAGCAGCTAAGCCCATGTGCTACAGCTACTGAGCCCACACGCTGCAACTGCTGAGCCCGCACACTAGAGCTTGTGCTCCACAGCAAGGGAAGCCACCACAAGAAGCCTGTGCACCGCAACTAGAGGAAAGCCCATGTGAGCAATGAAGACCAAGCACAGCCAAAAATAAATGCATCCATAAATAACATTTTTTTAAAATTATACTTTAATAGACATTTAAAAATTGTAATAAAATGATAGTTTAGCAAAGACTTGAGGGAAGGAAGTTAGTCTTGTGGATAACTAATGAGAGATTTTAAAAAAACATATTAACCAAATATTTGCAGTAAACATTCATTTCTTTTTAAGCCAGTAGCTTTTCCTTCTAGTATATTACCTTTTGCATCAGTTAGGGTTAGTTTTGCCTGCAAGTGACTGCAAATTTTAAAAGCTAGTAGCTAAAAAAGCTAGAAATTCATTTTTCTTTCCTAAATCTAGGCATTTCAGGGTTGGTGTGTCTCCATGATGATCAGGGACACAGATTCCTCCTAAATTTGTTGCTATAATTTCCATTTTCTGATCCTAGCTACTCCAGGTCCAGCCAAAACATTTCTCTTCCAGGTAGTAGGAAGGAGAAAGGAAGCATGCCCCTCCTATTAGGATACTTCTTAGAAGTTGTGTATACACTCTTCTGCTTACTATTGCTATTGGTTAGAACTTTGTCACATGACCACACGCAGACAAGGAGAACTGGGAGACCTGTGAGCCACAATGTGCACAGATAAAAAAGGAAAAGGGGGAATTAGGATATTAAGAGACATTTAATTGGCCTTCGCCATATCCTCTTCTTTTTTGAAGACAACTCCTTTTCTCTTATTTTTTAAATAAGATTTAAATTCATTTTTATTGGAGTATAATTGCCTTACAGTGTTGTTAATTTCTACTATACAGCAAAGTGAGTCCACCATACACATACATATACCTCTCTTCTTTAGATCGTCTTCCCATTCAGGAAGAGAGCATTGAGTAGAGTTCCCTGTGCCACACAGTAGGTTCTCATCAGTTATCTATTGTATTTATATCATCAATAGTGTATATATGTCTATCCCGGTCTCCCAATTCATTATTCTCCTTTCCCCTCTTGGTGTCCATACATTTGTTCTCTATGTTTGTGTCCTCTTCTCTTACAAAGTATTATATGTGGTTCTAGTAAGGGCTGTCTGCCAATCATCTTAACATCTCATTGGTCACAGAGATGGGTGCATGACCTAAGCTGGGCTAATGGGAGTGATAAAGATGGGAGATGGGAACTTGGGAGCCCTTCGAAGTCAAGGGGTCATTCTCAGGAAAGTCAATGTGCATAGGGCAGTAAAGACTGAAAGAACGGTCCTGAAGGTGTTCAATTTCTGCTCTACACTTGAGGCTTGCTTGGCTACATTACTCAACCCGTATTTATGTTACCCAAGATGATATACCTTCTACAGCTCAATTGTTAACCAAAGGGAACACAAAGGGAACAGTTTTTTTCTCTTGAGCAGCCTCCTAAGTTTCACCAAAGAATTAACACTACCTTTGAAGCAATTCATGTAAGAAGAAATATAAATGGCTAGTAAACATATAAAACAATGCACAGTATTCATTTCTAGTTAGGGAAATAATTATCAGAACAAAAATAATACTTTTTTGTTCACTTAGCAGATTGACAAAGTTTCAAAAACTGGATAATATTCAATTATTCTTAATGAGGAAATAGACATTTTAATATACATTTAATATACTATATTAAGTATACATTATATTAAATAGACATTTAATATACTATAATGAGAATGGAAGTTGTTATCACATTTATTGAGAAAATTTTAATACTGACCATGATTTAAAGTGAATGTATCTTTTGATCAGCAGTTTACTTCTAGGAAACTTCACTCCAGACAACTATGCATAAGGATATTCATCGCAGCATTATTTAAACAGGTGAAAGTTGGAGTCAAAGTAAAACATTTATTAATAAACACAGCTTCAATAAATCATGGTACATTCATATGATGGTACACTTTTAAAAAATTTTATAACAAGGCTGTTTACAACTATGCCTTATGGTATATATGTAAAACTACTGGTAGAGAGTAGGATGCGTTTAGGTGGTAGTATGTAGGTGATATGGACTTCCCAGATGGTGTTAGTAACAAAGAACCTGCCTGCCAATGCAGGAGACATAAGAGACACAGGTTTGATCCCTGGTCAGGAAGATCCTCTGAAGGAGAGCATGGCACCCGACTCCAGTGTTCTTGCCTGGAGACTCCCGTGGACAGAGAAGCTACAGTCCATCCATAGAGTCGCAAAGAGTTGCAACAACTGAAGCAACTTGGCATGCACACATGCATGTAAGTGATATATTGTTAAATGAAAAGAGCAAGTTACACAACAGTATATAATATATAATCTCATTTACTTTAAAAATACACATATAGAGACTATGTCAAAATTTGAGATTCCTTATCTCTCTAACTGGAGCCTTATTTTCATTTTTTAAAAAGAATTACAGTGAGACAAAAATCAGAGACTAGCAAGAGAGGGTTGTAAAATAGGTTTGTTTGTTTTATTTTGGGAGGTGTGTGTGCATGTTGTACTGCAGTCTGGTCAGATGTTTTCCTGATACCATCACACTACCCCTGCACTTCTGCCTGAAGGTGAGCTTTCTCAATGATCTGAATGGGCCTGGGCCCCAGAGTTGCATCTGCTCACCAGGCAATGAACATCAACAGCAAAGAGGATGTCCTCCTCTGCCAAACATTTTCCAAACCAGGAGAGCAAATATTCCAAAGCAGGAAGATGTTTTGATACCTTCTAGTACTTTCCTCAGAGCACAAATTGTGAGCCAGTGGTGATGGCCAACTTGACCCCTTTCTTGAGGCCTGGAGAGACAGACAGGCTTCTCCTGAGTTTTTGTAGAAACACGTAAAAAACAAGCAACACTTTCTGTGTTAGGAAGTGTAAAGCAGGGTACGTATGGATGCTCCATAAATGCTCCTTTATTGCAAATTTGGAAAGATCACATAGTCTTGGTGTACCTTGCTTAAGAATAATAGACTATAATTACAGCCTGTTCATCTCATCTGCTCTCCATGAAAGAGAAAATCATAGTAGTGTTAGGGGCATCAGGACCCCATCCTCAGGGGTTTCCTTAAGGTAGCATGTAGATAAAGGTCTGGAAGGAAACACAAGAAACCATTCCTAATGGCACCCAGTGTGCGTGCATGCCACCTTCAGTCATATCCAACTCTTGTAATAACTATGGACTGCAGCTCTCCGATCTCCTCTGTCCTTGGGATTCTCCAGGCAAGAATACTGGAATGGGTTGCCATGCCCTCTCCCAGGAGATCTTCCCTATCCAGGGATCAAACCCGCGTCTCTTAGTCTCCGGCAGCTCCTGCATTGCAGGTAGACTCTTTACTGCTGCGCCACTGGGGAAGCCCCAGTGAGTAGCCAGAGGCAGTGAGAAGATAGTGGTAGGAAGGCTTTCTGTGTGGTCTGAATATTTTCTGTGTGTTAGTCCCTCAGTTGTGTCTGACTCTTCGTGATCCCATGGACTATAGCCTGTCAGGCTCCTCTGTCCATGGAATTCTCACAAGTGTTTATTACTTTGTTTTTTGGCTACCCCACATAGCATGTGGGATCTTCATTCCCCTAAAAAGGACTGAACCCGTACCCCCTGCTTTGGAAGCTCAGTCTTAACCACTGGACCCCCAAGGAAGTCCCAAGTGTTCATTACTTTGTAGTCAAACTCTCTTTTTTCCTGCTAGGAATTCATGCTGTATGCCTGCTGTGTGTGTCCCTCACCCCCTACTCTGCACAAGGGATTTCCCTGGCAGTCCAGTGGGTAAGACTCTGTGGCAAAAAAAAAAAAAGGACCCCCAAAAAAATAATCTAAGGAAAATCTTGTCCTGAATTTTCCTGTTCACCTCCATGAAAAACTTGAATCACTCTCAATTTAGGTATACATACTGGTTAGATGCTTTTCTTTCATAAAGAGTATCAATTCTAGGTTGATTATGCTTGATTATGCCATAGAACTTCTACACTTTAGGCTCTTCTCAGAAAAGACAACTTTGAAATTTCTGGTGTTGAATTATTAACAAAAGTTTTGTTGTGAAAATTATATTCAGGGAGAACAGCCTGATGGGAACAGACCCAAAAATTCTCTAGTCATTCTAAATTCTGTCAGGCTGAGGACAAATCCTTGAAGAGATTTCTTGGGCCACAATGACTCAACACCTCTCTCCCTCATGACATGGCCCTTTCTGACCTACGTTTTTGCATTTTGCTTTGAATCTACACTGAGAGCTGTTTTAAGAAACAGCCACAAAGAGTCGGACACAACTGAGTACCTAACACACACATTATAGTCAGCATGGTATAGTACTGTAGAATTGTTATTAAAGAACATTTTCTGGACACCACAATATATAGGAAAAGCAAAAATTTTCCCCGAGCATTTGGTCCTCTTTTATCTTATGGATACTGTGAATCTTTTATTAGCTTTGCTTTCCCATGCACATTAGGAAACTGAGCCATATTTGTGTTTTTCTCGGTATCTATGTAGAAGTTCAGGGATGAATTTTTAGTGCCTGAATATTATGTTATATTTTCAACTCTAGGTATAATATTTTTATGCCTTTTTACTTTCCCTTAACTCCCTGTCCTTGTTTATGTTAGTAGACTTTTATTGTTACATTTTATTATAAACGACTCCAAATCCTTCTTTTTTTTTTTTCTTTAAAAAAATAAAATGTACTAAGGGATTCACTTTACTTTTGTAGTGTATAATTTGCTAAACCTCAAATGATTCAAACCAAGATTCCAAAGTCTTGTATAGTGGTTCTGATTATACCATATTAATCCCAGTGTCCTCAATGTTAACATCAGACCCTATTGTCACAATTCTAGAACGACCTTGAGAGTCTCAGAACTTTATTAAATCAATACTGTCTGGAGCAAGCTATTGTGTTTTGAGTTAGTGAAAAATGCCATAAGATTTGAACTCTAGATCCAGTAGGTTAATTCATTCATTTAAATATTTGTTTACTATGGACTGGGCACACATGTTCTGCACATACAGTGGTAAACCAAAAATAGACATGGCCTGTGCCCTTAGAGTTTATAATCTAGAAGTCAAATAATCAAATGATCCCACAAATGTAATTAGAAGGCCATAAGTAGGCTTTGGGAACATATGATGTGGAATCAGACTTGTCTTGGGAGTCAGGGAAGACTCCTTTGAATTGAGATCTGCAGGATATACCCAGAAGTTTGGGGCGAGGGTAAGAAAAGGCAAGAAGCATTTTGGGAAGTAAGAAAAGTGTGTGCAAAAGCCACATGGAAGGAAGAAGCACAGTGCAACAGGGGAACTGAAAGAGGAGGCCTGTGGTGAAACAGACATCTGAGGGATGGTGGTGTGAGCTGAAGCTATGCCAGCAGGCAAGCGGGAAGCCACTGAAGCATTTTAAATAATGACTGAGCTATGATAAATGCTCCTTAAGAGAATGATAAGTTGAGTTACCAATTCAGCCACTGTTAAAGTAACTAAGGGGGTTGAAGCTAAACTTTCTCTCAGGACCAGCACACTGGAAATTTCCATCGACTCAAAAAGAAGGCCATCTATAGGAAAAAAAGCCCTTGGGGAGTTGTGGTTGTTGTTGTGTTGTTTTTTTTTTTTTTTAATAAAATTATGCACCATGAAAGAACAGCCTCAAATGTAAATAGGTCTGGATGAATGGATAACCTACTAGGACCAGTGTCTGCCCTCTCACCTTCAGGTACAAAGGCTATTACTTACTCCTTACGTTAATCTCCACAGAAAACCTGCAATATGCAAAATGCTTTTGAATAGTTTGTTTAATTCACACAAGTCTGTGATTTAAGCATCATTTTTAATCTTACAGTGATGAGAAAACTAGACACCAGAGAAATCAAGTAACCTGCCCAAGGTCATATCACTTAAAAATAATAGAGCTGAGACTCAAACTCCGGTAGTCTAATCCAAATCCATATAAGTAACAGTCATAGTAGGGATCTCCAGAAGAATGAATGTGGGTGAAATTCCCTGTCAGAACTTGTAGTGACCTTGAAACTGAGGGGGAAAGGGAAAACTGAATCCATGTTCATTCCATGAACATTCATTCCATGAACTGAATATAAAAGGAATTTTATCTTCTAAGGAAGATAACTTCTGCTATCAACCTAGTCAGGTAAGGCAGGAGCAGAGAGTCATTTATCCACGTATAGTTGACCCTTGATATCTGCCAGGGTGATTCCAGGACTCCCGAGGATACCAAAATTCACAAAGTTCAAGTCCCTTATATAAAATGGTATATAGTATTTGCATACAAGTTATGCAAATACCTTAAATGCTTAAATATACCTTAAATAATCTCTAGGTTATTTAGAATACATAATACAATGTAAGTATTATGTAAATAGTTGTCTGCAGACTGTAACTTTAAGTTTTGCTTTTTGGGACTTTCTGAAATTTTCTTCAAATATTTTTGATCTGTTGTTGGCTCAGTCATTGGATGTGGAAACCACAGATATGGAGGGCCAACTGTATGTAACTACATGAGATGGTCCCCAGCTTAAAAGAAGGAAGTGAAACAGATAAACCCCCTGCCTATAGAGATAAAAGATTCTATTTCTCCAGATGGCCTCGACAGGGGGTGGGTTGTGTGAGACCTATGCTCTATAAAGAGAAGGGAAATGTCACCAGACTCATATCTGTAGAACTTTTGTTAGCATTCCGTAAAGAGGGAGAAAATAACATGGTACCAGCTGTCGATACTTCTGTTTTAATAAGAAAACCACCTTTGGAACAAAATCAGACCCATGCTGGGCTAAAATAGGATGTCCTAGACACAACAAATACTAACTTGGTGTGGGATTATTAAGAAGCAAGCTCACCAATCCTGCTGAATCAATGGGTAGGATCTATTTTCGGTTTTCAACTTGTCCTGAGAGACTATAAGCCTTTGCCAAGTTGAATCAGAGCAGCATCTGTGGAACATGATTAAGAATGTCACATTACCTTGGAAGACAGCTACAAAGTGCTGTGAACTCTTATCTAGATAAAAGTGTCCAAAAGTGAAAGAAAAAGAAAAAAGGCCTAGCTAGTCATAGAGTCAAATCTTTTGTTAACAAGGAAAAAGGAGGACTTCCTCTGGTTGGACCAATTCCATATTCCCTGGGCAACTAGATTTCCATTTCTCCTGACGGTCCCAAGCTGGACACAGTTTGGCCTGAGAATCAAGTTTCCTTTGTAGACATTTTTGCCTGGGTGCTTGACTTCTGCTGTCCAAAACTTTTGCCTCTTTTTTGCTTACTGGTTTCCTAACCATCGGCCTGGCTTTGGGTATTCTTGCTCTCCTAAAGCATTCCTTTGGGATTTCTGTTCAACTTAGTGCTATCTGCTTGCCTAATTTCCAGCACACTCTAAATTTTGCCTGCCTTTCATTTCTGGATCACTGACTTTTTTTTTTTGTCCTTTGGTTCTTGTGTACTTCTAAACTATTTTTTCATGCCTGCTGGCCCACTGCCTAGCAAACATCCACTTTTAGCTTTCCTTACCCATTTGATTTTCTTAACCTTTTTTTGCAAAGCACCATCTTTATTCACAACCCCAGAACTGACATTTTTAGAGCTTGAGGTGAAACAATCAAAAGGAAATACCTCTTGTTCAGTCTTCTTTAGATCTGAATCTCAAAAGGCAATAATAGAGACTATAAAGTTTAAAAAAATAAATTCTAATAGAAAGAAATTTATTGCTGGTAATACATGTAATAATAATTATCTAAGAGTAATTTAGAGTAAGAACCAGGTAGATCATTGATTCTAATAATATTCTGTTTTCATGTCAAGAAAATTTTGTTCCTTTGAACTATATACTTTTAGCTTACTATGAAATTTTGCGTGTGTGAATTTAGATTCTTTTAGACTTAGAATTCTTAGAATTTAGATTTCTTTTAAATGGGCAAAATTGAATTGTGCTTTCTTCATAGAGATACACTGACTCCTTTTGAAAGATTTACTTTTATTCTTTTTCTTAAGCAATCTTAAAAAAAAAATAATTCTGTTTATTTTTTGGCTGTGCCAGATCTTCAGTGCTGTGTGGGCTTTTCTCCAGTTGTTGGTGAGCTGCTCTCTGGTTGAGAGCTACCCTGTGGTTGTGGTACAAGTGTTTCTCATTGTGGTGGCTTCTCTTGTTGTGGAGCACAGGTTCCAGGAGTTGTGGCGCATGGGCTTCGTTGCTCTGCAGCATGTGGGATCTTCCCAGATGAGGGACTGAACCCACACCGCCTGCATTGTCAGCTGGATTCTTTACCACTAAGCTACCAAGCAAGACTGAAAGATTCACTTTTAGAATGCAGGAATTTATGAGAGTTAATTCTTAAGGTACTTATAGAGCAGGCTATTCCTTACCAACAATATATATTTCTTATAAATAGATAATTCACACTTGTCCCTTCAAAATTTATAAATGACATGACTCTAGAATTGTACAGTTGCAATTTTCCTTGGAATCAGAAAACCAAATCCAGTTATTTTTCTATTTTCCAGAGTAGTATATATTTCTGTATTTTCCAGAGTAATATAACCTCTGTTTTATTTTTTTAATATAAATTTATTTATTTTAATTGGAGGCTAATTACTTCACAATATTGTAGTGGTTTTGCCATAAATTGACATGGATCCACCACAGGTGTACATGTGGTCCCCATCCTGAACCCCCCTCCCACCTCCCTCCCCATCCTGTCCCTCTGGGTCATCCCAGTGCACCAGCCCCGAGCACCCTGTCTCATGCATCGAACCTGGACTAGCGATCCGTTTCACATATGATAATATGCATGTTTCAATGCCATCCTCCCAAATCATCCCACCCTCGCCCTCTCCCACAGAGTCCAAAAGACGGTTCTATACATCTGTGTCTCTTTTGCTGTCTCACATACAGGATTATTGTTACCATCTTTCTAGATTCCATATATATGCGTTAGTATACTGTATTGGTGTTTTTCTTTCTGGCTTACTTCACTCTAGGCTTCAGTTTCATCCATCTCATTAGAACTGATTAAAATGAATTCTTTTTAATGGCTGAGTAATATTCCATGGTGTATATGTACCACAGCTTCCTTATCCATTAGTCTGCTGATGGGCATCTAGTTTGCTTCCCTGTCCTGGCTATTATAAACAGTGCTGTGATGAACATTGGGGTGCACGTGTCCCTTTCAGTTCTGTTTTCCTCGGTGTGTATGCCCAGAAGTGGGATTGCTGGGTCATATGGCAGTTCTAATTCCAGTTTTTTAAGGAATCTCCACACTGTTCTCCATAATGGCTGTACTAGTTTGCATTCCCACCAACAGTGTAAGAGGGTTCCCTTTTCTCCACACCCTCTCCAGCATTTATTGCTTGTAGACTTTGGATACCAGCCATTCTGACTGGCATGAAATGGTTCCTCATTGTGGTTTTGATTTGCATTTCTCTGATAATGAGTGATGTTGAGCATCTTTTCATGTGTTTGTTAGCCATCTGTATGTCTTCTTTGGAGAAATGTCTGTTTAGTTCTTTGGCCCATTTTTTGATTGGGTCATTTATTTTTCTGGAATTGAGCTGCAGGAGTTTCTTGTATATTTTTGAGATTAATTCTTTGTCAGTTGCTTCATTTGCTATTATTTTCTCCTATTCCAAAGGCTATCTTTTCACCTTGCTTATACTCTCCTTTGTTGTGCAAAAGTTTTTAAGTTTAATTAGGTCTCATTTATTTATTTTTGCTTTTATTTCCAATACTCTGGGAGGTGGGTCATAGAGGATCCTGCTGTGATTTATGTTGGAGAGAGTTTTGCCTATGCTTTCCTCTATCTGTTTCATTTTAAAGGGAATAGAGAAAAATGGCAGAAATATGAAGGGAGTCAGACAGCCTGTGATATAATCCCAGCTGCGCAGCCTCTCAGTAAGACCCAGGGCAGATTATTCAATGTGTCTTCACTTGAGAAAGGTTAAAAAAAAAAAAAAAAATCAATTCCACCTTCACAATCTATGACCTGGTATCAAGTCATCCTTGCCACTGGTTTAATCTAGATAAGATTCTAAACTTTACATCTCTCCATGTGTCTCTATCATAATAGTTAAAACTTTGCCTTGACCTCTCTTCCAAAATTTACATCCCAGCTTCTTGTCTGCACTGTTGCTAAAATTTAGAGCCCTGCCCTTCACAAAGATGGTGGATATAGACACTGACAAGCTTTAGAGAGATCATTTCCAACCTGCTGTTCTGAATTGCAGAGTACTGTCTTTCCCTGAGCTGCTTGATTTTCTGTCAACTTGATTCACTGATCAACTGCTGCCTTGGGCCTCTCACTGACAACTGCTTTTGTGAACTATGCCTGGTACCGAGAAATATTTTGAACACTGTCTGGCATGTCAGTATCCCCAAGTTCTAATTCTTTCCCAGTGGCCATGTTCAAGACTGGGTCTCCTCTCCTTTCTGGTATTACAGGGTCATACCCAGCCTACTTGTAAGATGCCAGATGTGCGATTCTATATTGCACGGTCCTACAGCATGAACTTGTTAAATTGTGTCCATTATAATTTGTTTAATAAGACAGGGATTTAGGTGACATAGTTCAAAACAATCTCTATTAATGTAACAATGGTCAAAAGTTTTATGAGAAATGGTACTTAAAGAGACGAGTTTTGTTTTCTAATAAAATTAATTTGTATGGAAAAGTTCATTCCCTTAAAATTCAAAAATGAATTTTTACCTAAAGCTTTTTGGGAAAGTTTGTTGAAGATGCTAACTCAGGTTGTTCAATAAAAAATTACAGAATAATGATAAATCTATTTAGTTATACCTTTGAATTAAAAAAAATCCTTTTATTGTTTCTTTTCATAAAAAAGATAATAATGCCCTTCTAGAATTTTATTTATTTTTGGCCTTGCCACATGCCTTGTGGGATCTTAGTTCCCCAACCAGGGATTGAACCTGCAGTGAAAATGCCAAGTCCTAATAGCTGGACCATGGGAAATTCCCAGCAGCATGGTATTTTAGACATCTCTATGTGTGCAGTGCTTACTCTATGCTAGGTATTATGCTAAAAGCTCTATAACATGAAGTTTGGAACCCTTATGGCGTTTTCCGTACTTCGTGTGGAGCGTAATTCTTATCTTTTCCTGAACTTTCTTCCCTTTCTTTCTTTCTCTATTTTTTTTTTTTTCCTTTTCAGTGTTGTTTGTTCCCATGTAATGATTAGGAGCTATCTGGAGAGAGTTCTCAAAGAAAGGCAATGTCAAAGAATGCTCAAACTACCGCACAATTGCACTCATCTCACACGCTAGTAAAGTAATGCTCAAAATTCTCCAAGCCAGGCTTCAGCAATACGTGAACCATGAACTTCCAGATGTTCAAGCTGGTTTTAAAAAAGGCAGAGGAGCCAGAGATCAAATTGCCAACACCCACTGGATCATCGAAAAAGCAAGAGAGTTCCAGAAAAACATCTTTTTCTGCTTTATTGACGATGCCAAAGCCTTCGACTGTGTGAATCACAATAAACTGTGGAAAATTCTGAAAGAGATGGGAATACCAGACCACTTGACCTGCCTCTTGAGAAACCTATATGCAGGTCAGGAAGCAACAGTTAGAATTGGACATGGAACAACAGACCGGTTCCAAGTACGAAAAGGAGTACATCAAGGCTGTATATTGTCACCCTGCTTATTTAACTTATATGCAGAGTACATCATGAGAAAGGCTGGGCTGGATGAAGCGCAAGCTGGAATCAAGATTGCCAGGAGAAATATCAATAACCTCAGATATGCAGATGACACCACCCTTATGGCAGAAAGTGAAGAACTAAAAATCCTCTTGATGAAAGTGAAAGAGGAGAGTGAAAAAGTTGGCTTAAAACTCAACATTCAGAAAACTAAGCTCATGGCATCCGGTCCCATTGCTTCAAGGCAAATAGATGGGGAAACAGTGGCTGACTTTATTTTTTTGGGCTCCAAAATCACTGCAGATGGTGATTGCAGCCATGAAATTAAAAGACGCTTACTCCTTGGAAAGAAAGTTATGACCAACCTAGACAGCATATTAAAAAGCAGAGACATTAAAAATAAAATAAAAAGCAGAAACATTACTTTGTCAACAAAGGTCCTTCTAGTCAAGGCTATGGTTTTTCCAGTGGTCATGTATGGATGTGAGAGTTGGACTTTGAAGAAAGCTGAGCACTGAAGAATTGATGCTTTTGAACTGTGGTGTTGGAGAAGACTCTTGAGAGTCCCTTGGACAGCAAGGAGATCCAACCAGTCCATCGTAAAGGAGATCAGTCCTGGGTGTTCATCAGTAGGACTGATGTTGAAGCTGAAACTCCAATACTTTGGCCACCTGATGCGAAGAGCTGACTCATTTGAAAAGACCCTGATGCTGGGAAAGATTGAGGGCAGGAGGAGAAGGGGACGACAGAGGATGAGACGGTTGAATGGTATCACCGATTCGATATACATGGGTTTGGGTGGACTCCGGGAGTTAATGATGGACAGGGAGGCCTGGCATGCTGCAGTTCACGGGGTCACAAAGAGTCGGACACTACTGAGTGACTGAACTGAACTGAACTGGAGAGAGTTCAATTGTTTGTCTGGCTCTGCTGCTTTCTAGCTGTGTGACTCCAGGCAAGTTACTTAAAATCTCTCTGCTTTCAAGTGGCAGAACCAGACAAACGACTGAACTCTCTCCAGATAGTTCCTAATCATTACACGGGAATAAGAAACAAGGAAGAGAAGGAGAGAGGGAAAAAGAGAGATAAAGAATAAAGGGGGAGGGGAAGTTCAGGAAAAGATAAGGATTATCCTCCACACGACATTTGGACCTCTTAAGACATTTCCTGAATTGGTTCTTGTAATTGGATTTTACTTGGGGTAATCAGCAAGGAAACAGATGAGTCCTCCGCAATCATCTGAGCGAATCAGCTGTTTCCTGGATTAAGATGGTTATTCTTGTGTTCAAGAGAATTGGGAAATATCTAGGAGTGGCCTTCAGAAGAAAAGAAACACTACAAATCACCCAATGAATACTGCTCTGGCAGTGCTACCAGGTCATCTCTTGCTTATTCTTGTCTCTACTCAATTTTCCTCTTTGATAAACAGCATGGCATACCTTATAAACCAAATTATGTGCTGAGTCACTCAGAGTTGTTCGATTCTTTGTGACTCCATGGACTTTGGCCTACTAGACTCCTCTGTCAATGGGATTCTCCAGGCAAGAATACTGGAGTCAGTTGCCATTTCCTTTTCCAGGGAACCTTTCTGACCCAGGGATCAAAATCTCCTGCATTGCAGGTGATTCTTTACCATCTGAGCCACTATAAACAAAATTAAGAGGGCAGTTAAACTGAATTGTGGAATGCTGTTTGAACACTATGAATTTAACAGTTTGTCTATATGAAACCTTAAGACTGTTACCAGAGACTGAAAATATTCTCAGTCTCAGGACAAGTTTATATCCTGCTGAAGATCATAACTCACAGTAATGAGGTAACCCCTTCAATAATTCCCATGTGACAGGTTTTATATGATCATCTCTGTCACATTTTTTACAGACATTGTGAATTCTCCATACAAGTCTTTTATTGCAGTCTTTTCATTAGGGGAATTTCAACATCCAGAGTTTTAGTATTATGCCTCAAGTCAGACAAAAATCCTAGTATCAAATTATTATTGGCCTTTCTTTTTCTTGAGGAACTATTCCCAAAAAAATGTCTTCAGTGAAGGTACTGATAATAATAAGGAATAGAATAAATGATTCTGTTTCAGATTCTGAATGATGCTTTCAAGTTAAAAATATCTGTAACATCTATTCTATTTTTATACCTTTAATTCTCCTGACAGCCTCATTTATTCACTTTTTTATTCTTTCAACAAATATTTATGAATTACCTTATGTATGCCAGGTACTGTGCTAGGTATTAGCAACATAACAATGAAAGAATTCTGATCGTTCTTTTTTCTATTCTGAAGCATTCCATATAAAACCAGATACACAAAATACTTACTCTTCTTCATATAAGGTTTATGTATTCCATCCTCTTAACATAATTTTATAACATTTTGGACATAAAAGGTTCATAGTATTAGGTGGTGGTGTTAGTGGAAAATTAGAGAACCACTGTACTTTTTTTTTTTTACTTCAATATCCAATTTGCCTTTTCATAGAAGATAAAAGAGGGCCCTATCTCTCCTTTTAGTCTATGATCTCATGCCTAAAACACACCAGACTCATTTTTTCTGGAGTACAAGTTTAGTCTCCACCTTGGCTAACCAATACCCTAAGCCATCTAGTGGATACAGGCTAAACAGTGTAAATAGATAATTTGTCTATTCTTTTCTCTAGGGAAGTTCTGGTAAAACGTGGCTTCTTTTTAAATTGCATTATCCGTCCAGAGCCTAATCTCCTCCCTTCTGTACTCTTTACTAGTTCTCTTTCTTGCTTACTATTCTGAAGCTTCAAAGAAGCTCCTGATTGGGTCTACTTGCCCAAATCACTGTGAGGTTAACTCAGAGGTCATAATGTCAAATGCCTACAAGGACCAGACTGGAAAAATAAATAAATGTGGGGGGCTAGGGCAGGAGAATTAAGGAGTGAGGGGCCTGTGGCAAACTGCAGAGCCTTGGCCCCCTCAAAGAAGGAGGAGGTACTCGGTTCCAGCTCATTGCTGCTGAGTGAATGAAAGCCTTGGCTAGTTGATCATCTGATTTTTTAAAAAAGTAAAAAATCTGGACCTTTATGTAAAGTGTCCTATTCTGTTCATGTTGGACCAGTCAAACAAAACACATCTGCCCAGGGCTGCAATCTGCAACCTCTGCCGTCACTGGTGTTGAGTTCAAAGAATAAAAGCACCTAGGTTTCCAAAAAATCCTTGAAGAATGTAAGCTGAGTCCTGTGATCCAACCCCATTATCAAGAGGAAAGTGAAAGAAAAACTTTTTATCAAGAGTGTGATTTGATATTGGTTTAATCAGTGTATTTTCATTAATACTAATTAGTAGATTGTCACGCTGCAGTTTTTAAAAAATATAATTAAGTAATCCATCTTTGTAAGAAGAGGGGGTGAAATTATATTGAAGTTTAAAAATACATTTGATTTTGCTTTTATTTCTATAAAAGGAACACTGACACTGGAAGAATGCAATAAAAATTCTATGTGGGTATGGACAAGGTAGAAAGGCAAGAGTGTGGGAATAAGACTTCTCAATGTATATTTTTATTTGGGCTTTATTTTTGAATTAGGTGAGAATATACATATTCAAAAATTAAAATAAAGTTTTCAATGAAAGTAAAAGGCATTAAAATGTCTATTGCAGAGAAGTATGGTTGGTTGAAAAATATATTAGAATCTGTAAAAGTATGTAACAGGAAAAACTGTTATAAGGGAATGCAATTATTAAAGTTCATGAAGAAAAGGGAACAGTGTTACATTTCTGATAGCTATAGAAACAATGTTTCATTTATTCATCAAATGAATGATACTCTTTCAATTGTATTAAATAGAGATGGTATTTAAATTCAACTGGACATACTTAAGAGTTGTGTAACTATTTTATTTTCAAATGCCAATATTTACAACATAATGCTGGAAATAACTTCCTTTACAATTGTTTGATTTTATGAGAAAAAGATTTGGATGCTGATATAAAAATGAGGAAAAGATAGAAGAATTTTTCAAAATTCTTTTGGGAGTCTGCTGGATTATTGAAAAAGCAAGAGAATTCCAGAAAAACATCTCTTTCTGCTATATTGACTAAGCCAAAGCCTTTGACTGTGCGGATCATAATAAATTGTGGAAAATTCTGAAAGAGGTGGGACTGCCAGACCACCTGACCTGCCTCTTAAGAAACCTGTGTGCAGGTCAGGAAGCAACGGTTAGAACTGGACATCAAACAACAGACTGGTTCCAAGTAGGAAAAGGAGTACATCAAGGTTGTATATTGTCACCCTGCTTATTTAACTTACATGCAGAGTATATCATGAGAAAGGCTGGGCTGGATGAAGCGCAAGCTGGAATCAAGATTGCCAGGAGAAATATCAATAACCTCAGATATGCAGATGACATCACCCTTATAGCAAAAAGTGAGGAAGAACTAAAGATCCTCTTGATGAAAGTGAAAGAGGAGAGTGAAAAAGTTGGCTTAAAGCTCAACATTCAGAAAACTAAGCTCATGGCATCTGGTCCCATCGCTTCATGGCAAATAGATGGGGAAACAGTGGAAACAATATCAGACTTTATTTTTCTGGGCTCCAAAATCACTGCAGATGATGATTTTGCAGCCATGAAATTAAAAGACGCTTACTCCTTGGAAAGAAAGTTATGACCAACCTAGACAGCATATTAAAAAGCAGAGACATTACTTTGTCAACAAAGTCCTTCTAGTCAAGGCTATGGTTTTTCCAGTGGTCATGTATGGATGTGAGAGTTGGACTTTGAAGAAAGCTGAGCACTGAAGAATTGATGCTTTTGAACTGTGGTGTTGGAGAAGACTCTTGAGAGTCCCTTGGACAGCAAGGAGATCCAACCAGTCCATCATAAAGGAGATCAGTCCTGGGTGTTCATCAGTAGGACTGATGTTGAAGCTGAAACTCCAATACTTTGGCCACCTGATGCAAAGAACTGACTCATTTGAAAAGACCCTGATGCTGGGAAAGATTGAGGGCAGGAGGAGAAGGGGACGACAGAGGATGAGACGGGTGGATGGAATCACCGACTCAATGGATGTAAGTTTGAGTAAGCTCCAGGAGTTGGTGATGGACAGGGAGGGCTGGCGTGCTGTGGTTCATGGGGTCGCAAAGAATCGGACACAACTGAGAGACTGAACTGAACTGAACTGAAGCAAAAAAGTCTAAAGACCACTGATCTTGATTTTTCTATATTTGAAACCACTGGAGTTGCTCTGGATGTCCAAAGTTATGTTATACATGAGGACTAAGAGGCCACAAATTACCTCTGAACACAACCATATGGATCAGCTACACAACCATTAGTTTTGCATTACCTAGCTTTTACTTAGAAAAACAGACTTTAAATTCCCAAGAATGGATGCTAGGTAAACAGGTAAATTTGGATGTTTGTAAGGTAGTCCCACCATATGACATCAAGAATTCACAGGGCAGCTGTAATACATGTGGGAAGGAGAGCCAGGTCAAGTGGTAGAATATTTCCTACCCAAATTGGCCACAGGTCAACCTGCTTGGATCCATCTTGGGACTCACATGTAGATTTAAAGCAAAAAGTGTAAGTTCAAAGGTATGAGAGCTCATCAAACCCACCTAGGAGGTTCCCAGGATGGACCCTAGGGTAGCTGCTGCTCTACATGGGATGACAAAAGAAACTACCCAAATGAGAATTGAAAATGAAAATGAATAGAAAATTAATTTCCCCCTTTTGAATAAGAAAATGTTAACTATATTGATTTTTGTTGTTGTTTTTTTTTGTTGTTTTAGTCACTAGTCATGTCCAACTCTTTTGTGAACCCAGGAACTGTATAAAGCTTGCCAGTTTCCTCTTTGCTTGGCATTTCCCAGGCAAGAACACTGGAGTGGGTTGTCATTTCCTTCTCTAGGGGATCTTTCCAACCCAGGAATGGAACCCGCACTGCAGGTGGATTGTTTACCGCTGAGCCACCAGGGAAACCCTACATTGATTCTTTGTTGATTCTAAATGGAAATTGATCATCACTTCTCAATTGGTTGAAACTTTATCCCTATTATTCCTGTTTATATCCTTTACCATAAGAAATCCTAGACTCCCAGATCATCCTTCATCTTCCACCCACTAAATCACTCAGGGCTCTTCACATCACCTATTTTGAACTCCTTTACCACACTCCCCAATTTCTGAGACTCTTTCCACTATGTCCTCTGGAATTCATAGTTCATCTTCAGCTAAAACCTTTGTATCCTCTATCTCTTCTCTATTTCTTCACCTTCTTGTTCTAAAGCAAACCTGGCTCACCCTCTGTGGATGTCGTTGTCCCTGCAACCTTCCCAGAACCCTTGGAAGATTTGGAGGTGGAAGAGAGATCCTCTTTACTCTTCATTGCTTCTCTCAGGCTATTATCCCCATCTCCTATCTAATTCCTCCCCCTAAAGTATTTGTTTCTTTAACTCATGACCTCTGATGAGAGGACATATCACTCATTTCACTCTCCTCATTGTGATAGTCCCCTACTCACTCATAGATCACTCTGAATTATTTCTCAAGGACCTTAACTTTTGGCTACTGGCATCCTATCCAGGGGGCTTCCTAGGCGGTGCTAGTGGTATAAAGAGCCAGCCTGCAGGAAGATATAAGAAATGCAGGTTTGATCCCTGGGTCAGGAAGATTGCCTGGAGGAGGGCACAGCAACCCACTCCAGTATTCCTGGAGAATCCCATGGACAGAGGAGCCTGGCAGGCTGCAGTCCATAGGTTGCACAGAGTCAGATACAACTGAAGAGGTTTAGCACACATTTCCTATCCAGTATCTCTCTTGTCCTAAATCTTGCTGTTTTTAATATGTATGGAGAGAATCCTCATGATACTCCCTCTTTGACTGTCTTCCAATGACACTGTATTCCAGACTCCTTAGTCATTCATTGGCATTGTCAAATTCACTTCATCACTTCTCCATAATCTTTATTGCATGCATCCCACTCAAACTGCCACATTGTTATGGTCATTCTGCAGACTTGAGATAGATTCCTCCACCTAAATTTTGTTTGGGATGTAGAGATTGATCATGCTACACATGAACCAACTTTTTCAGACTATGAAAAAGTTTATTACACATGTAGAGAAGTTTTCTGAGGAGAGCAGGGCAGTCTCCAAGCTGGTCTGAATATGACTTGAGGGAGCAGAAAGAGGAGACTTTCTTAGGGTTTATGGTGTTTGGGGTGGGTGTGGGGGGGGGGGGGCAGGGTCAAGCATCCCTCGCGTGGACAGGCTCTTGTATACTTTGAACTTTCCATGGGCACCAAAGGAGTGAGCAGCTGGGCTTTCTAATCAATTTTCTCAGATGTGGGACACAGGGAGCAAAGAAGTGGTGGGGCTTGAAAGCTGTCATCAAATATAAAAAATGGAGCCAGACCCTTTATGTTACACCTATATTTTCAGATCATTCCCCCTTGTTGTTGGACTCTTACAGTCCCTCAACCCCGAAAGGACCTGCAATTCACTGATCCAACCACATTTTTTCTGACCTTAGTCTCTCCATCTACTATTCCCTCATCTTAAAACTCTGTGGTGAATCATACTCACTCCCTTACATCTTTGACTTCCTTGTGCCTCTGTCCTTGCTCTTATTTCCTTGGTAAAACCTAATTGCATAGAATTCTAAGCTTACTTTGAGCCTGCATCCTGGCTTAGTCAATTACTGCTGGAGGAAGAAAGGACAAACACACTGACTTATCCCACTTAAATTTATGACCATGAACTCAAGTGGGCTCTTAATGACACTCAGCAAGCCTATGATATATTTTCTTTCTTAGTATATTCATCTTTCCATTCTCCTGTATGAATATTTCACATCTTCGCTTCTCTTCTCATCACCTTCAGTTACTCTTCCGAATCTCCTCTTCCCTGATGACCTTACATCATATGTCTCTGAAAAAAATAATCAGAAGAGAACTTCCACAGATTCTCACCACCGCTCCTATGACCTTCCCTCCAGTTTTCATAGATGAACAGTCTGTACTCCTGTCAACAGATAATCCTTTCATTTGTGTCCTAGATCATAAACTTCTCCCCGTTCAAAGGCACCATTCTAGCAATTCTCTCTTCTTGCTCCTTCATAAAAATTTCCTTCTCTTCTAGATCATTCTCATTGAAACAAATATTTCAGTTTTTTGGCTAACCTATTTTTGACTCCACTTCCACCACCAGTTTACTGTGGTAGGCTCCCCCATGATCATTTTTGGGCTCCCTTCTGCAGGAGAACTTCTAAAAAGAATTGCCTATAATATTAGTATTTCCAATTTCTCTCCTTCAATTTTCTCTTAAACCCACTCAAGTTTTTTTTTTTTTCCCATTTCCCATAGCCTCCATGGTACTAAATCCAGTAGTTATTTCTCAGTCCTCACTGCCTCACTCACATGGAAGCACTAACACCTTGTTAATATATTCAGTTGACTTCCAGGCACCTCACTCTCAGCTCACCAACTTCACTGGCTGTTCCTTTTCATTCTCCTTCGGTGACTCATCCACTCTCCTGCCTTGAAGTTACAAGGTTTCATCTTTGGTTCTCTTCTATTTATATTCGCTTCCTTGTGACTTTAAATATTATTTAATATCTCTACTTCTGGACAAATCTAAGTTTCTGATGACTTTTAGATCATACTACTGAGCTGGCAAAAACTCCTTTATATCCTGGGCTGTAGTCCTCAGTAAGGTCACAGAATAAAACATAACTCTCATCTTCTTAAAAAAAATGTTGATATCTCTTACGCTGCATATGGTAGCTTGGACCACCCTTCTTAACACTGCACTCCCATGTACAACTGCCTATTTAAGATCTCCACTTGAATTTCCAATAGATATCTTGAATGTAAAAAAGTCTGATACTAAATTCCTGATCTTTCTCCTCTAACCAACTCTACCTGTAGTCTTCCTCATCTCCACTGGTTTGTTTTCTTTTTTTTTTTTAACATATCCCCTATCGGCTTTATTATCCTATTTGATTTTCTTATGTATTACTTATTGCCTGCTGCCCTCACTTCCAGAATGTAATACCCACAAGGGCTGAGGGTTTTGTGTTTTTCTCAGGTATATAATTCAATCAACTAGAACAATGTCCAGGGGCTCAATTAATATTTGTTTATTGAATGAATGAAAGAACGAATTAAACCAGTACTTACCATACTCAGAAATTACTGAAATCTTTTAACCCAAGCTGAAAGATCAATGAAAAACGGGTTTATTTGCAGCAATAAAATACCACACAGGTTTTAAACCTGTTTGTGCTTGGGTTGGGGGAGGGGCGGGCAAGAACGCAATTCTTCAGAAACGGAAAGCACTAGAACAAAGCTTAAGTAAAAACCACAGTGAGAGTTAGTCAAGTTTTGCTCTTAAGGAAACCTCTTGTCAGAGCAAGAGGCCCGAGTTCTAAGTGGCAACCTATGGGGTAAAAAGAAGCAAAAATGCATCTTCTTACATTACAAGTCACTAGATCAACAGCTGTTCTCCCGCTAGGATGGCTGTTTTTTTCCTTATTTGGACTTCACTGTCAAAAGAAAGACACCACACCCTGTGTTATGTAGCCTTAGCTGAGTAGCTGTGCCACGTCCCGGGTCTCCTGACTTCAGAACTGTATTTAATTTAGTAATGTTTGTCTTTTTCTCTTTTGACTCAAGGTTCGTGGGTAGGGCCAGGAAAACTCTAAAGCTGTTTAAAGCAATTCAAACCAAAAAGGCCAGACTTTAAAAAGTACTCAGGAAAGCAAGTTTAAGGCTGTAAGAGTTTAAGGCTGGATGTGGGGGCAGGTTACATTCAGTAGAGAGGAGCCCCGTCTGCGTTGGCTCAGGAGATGCGCCAGTCGGCTGCTCCGGCGGCCGCACGGGCCACGGTACGCGAGGGAGGAAAAAGCCGGTCCCCAGGGAAGGAGCCCCAAGCTTCCCTTGGATTTCCACGCAACCCGCCCAGACACGTCCGGGCTGAAGGAGCAGAGTCCAAACGGAGCGTCAGACCTGCAGGGCGGGGTGGCGGGACGCGCGGCCAGGGGAGTGGGTAGCCGGGAGCAGCCACTTAGCTCGGCGTGTTCGGCGAGCTGGGCTCCCCGGCCCTCCCCTCCCGGCGCCGAGCAAGCGACACCCCGGCGTCCGCGGCGCCCCCTCCTTCCTCCGCACGCCTCCCCTTTAAGCGCGAGGCGCAGTTGGATTTGTGTCGGCCGAGCGAGGCGCGACTCCCCTTTATGGCGGAGCCGGCAGCGGCGGCTCTGACAGCCGCGGCAGCCGGGCGAGCCGAGCAGGAGGCCGGGCCTCGGGCCGCCGGCCGCGGTCGCCGCAGCTGGGCCGGGGGGAGCGCGGCGCGCGCCGCGACGGGGGCGGAGGAGTGGGCGGGCCCGGCCGGACTGGGGGCGGGGAGGCGGGGAAAGGCGGGGAGCCGGGTCGCCGGCGCTCGGGTCCGCCTCTGACTGCGGCGCGGCGGGGCGATGTGTGATTACCATGGCGAGGAGTCTCTGTCCGGGGGCCTGGCTAAGGAAGCCCTGTTACCTCCAGGTAGGCCGGCGGCGAGCCCGCCGCGCGCCCGCTCTCTGCGCGGGACTTGCCCGCCTTCCTCCTCCCTCCTTGGGTCGGCGCCCGCCCGAACCCCGCTGCCCCCTGCCGTCCGGCACCTGGCGGCGCGCCCTCCCTCGCTGACCCGGCGCCGCAGCCTCCACCGCGGCGCTGTCCCGCCGCCCCCCCAGCGTCCCGACCGGTCCGGGCTCGCCCTCGGCGCCTCGCATCCCGAGAGCCCCGGGACGTGACCCGGGTGCGACCCCACGCCCCTCGCGTTTGGGGCTCCGCAGTCTGGGCTCGGGACGTGCCGCGGTCTTCTCCCTGGTCCATTGCTCTCCTCCCCCCTCCCTGGTGGGCCCCGCAGGGCGGCTGTTCTCGGCTCAGTCCTGAGTCCTCAGTAGGTGGTAGGAAAGGTAGTGTATCATTCCTCCATATTTTAGAAAATTATGACAAATTGTCACATCAGTGTTTTCTTCAAACCCTGGTGAAGCGGCATGTGCCTCGGGCTGAACCACTTGGTTCGATCTCCATCACACCCGTGATTTAAACGGGAGCAAGGGCTCAAGCGAGGCGGATGGATGTTTGCGTTTTAAAAGGAAGGGGACAATGTCTTATGCGGCTCACGAATACCCCAGCAATGCAAATGAAATTCTGTCATGTCATGTATACTATCCGCGTGTTAATTTTTCATAATTTCCCGTTCCACCCTCTATTCCGCTGCCAGTCTGTGTCTTCGAACCCTACTACAGCTTTCGTGTACTGTTAGTCACCAGGGGGACCTAGTAGACACCATGAGTAGCTGAGCGCAAATCCATCACCCAAGTGGAAAAACAACTACAAATCAATTCTTCGCGTGGGTCAGCAGTTCTGTCTGCATTCAGAGGACAGTAGTCCTTTACCACGGATATTAAAATGCTTAAAGGTATCCATAGATTATTTTGGGATGGGAATTCATACTCAGGTGGTGCTTTTATCAATTATTTTAAAAGTTGAGAAGAAACCGTCGTGGGGCAAGTAAATCTTTCATTTTAGTTTGGAAATTGCATGTGTGAATCATTACTCTGCAAAGAGTGATGTACTTCAAGTTGGAAGCTTGATTGACAGCTCATGAAATGAAGAATATAGGAGTAAAATGGAATGTTCTGAGCCTTTGTAGCAACTCTACCAGTGGTAATTGTGCCACGAGTAGAGCAACCCAACGTAGAATTCAATCCAGGCCAGATACCTCTTTGTAACCCTTTATGTGACGAGGGAAAAAAAAAAAAAAAGGAAAACAAACCACTTTCCAGAGTTTGAGATATTTAAAATGTTTTTTCTTAACTAAAACTGTCTAGCTTTTTTTTTTTTTTTTAGATTTTGTGTCACACTTTTAGACTTTGATTCGTTTGTTCTCAACGTTCTCCACACATGTGGTTGTGACATTTTTTTTGGCACCGTAGCATAAGAACTTTCAGATTGGCTGAGTTAAGGTTAGTTTTACAAATAGTTAGGCTTCTGTTAATGGCAAACATTTAGCAATTCTGCCTTCCAGAATGTGTGCATCATTGCTGCTGCTGCTGCTGCTGCTAAGTCGCTTCAGTTGTGTCCGACTCTGTGCAACCCCATAGACGGCAGCCCACCAGGCTCCTCCGTCCCTGGGATTCTCCAGGCAAGAACACTGGAGTGGGGTGCCATTTCCTTCTCCAGTGCATGAAAGTGAAAAGTGAAAGTGAAGTTGCGCAGTCGTGTCCGACTCTTCGCGACCCCATGGACTGCAGCCTACCAGGCTCCTCCGTCCTTGGGATTCCCCAGGCAAGAGTACTGGAGTGGGTGCCATTGCCTTCTCCGTGTGCATCATTATCCATTACCAAATTAAGGTAAACTCAGGTCTTCAGCATTTCAAAAGGACTTGGGGGCATAGTGATATATTAGTAGGCTATTTCTATATAAAATAATGATTAAATAGAAAACTTTGTTGATTATAGTATTATATTTGTGATAATTTTAGAACTTGGGAACCTGGAGCACTGGTGTTTTAAACATTGTCTTGGTATTAGTATTTATTCTCTTTAGGAATGTTCTTGTTAGTTGTCCTTCACCATACCTTTTCAGTTTAACCCGCTGAATAAAAAGGCCTTCACATTACTCACTGTCATGCCTTTTTCTGTTCTCCATTGCTAAATGGTTCACCTTTTGCTTTTAATACTACTTTTACTGTTTGGGGCTTCCCTGGTGGCTCAGATGGTAAAGAATGCCTGCAATGTGGGAAACCTGGGTTTCATCCCTGAATTGGGAAGATTCCCTGGAGAAGGGAATGGCTACCCACTCCAGTATTCTTGCTTTTTTTTTTTTCCTTCCACTAGGTGCTTCAACCTGTAAATTGTTTTGGATGAAGTCAAAGAAAAATATTTTCATCTAAGACTATTGTACAGCTATCTATTCAGTTTCTCAGTCACTGAAAGTTGAATTAACATATACAATACTCCTTTCATTTTTTATTTTTATTATTTATTTCTTCTGTTTTTTTGGCAGTGCCGTGTGGCTTGCAGGATATTAGTTCCCTGACCAGGCTTTGAGCATTGTGAGCATGGAATCTTAAACACTGGACAGCCAGGGAAGTCCCCGATTTTCTTTAAAATCATGTTCCTTTGGGAACAGCCTGAGGCATGAGGACAGAGCTGAGCTTTGTTCATTTGTGCATCTGATTCATTATAACCTTGAAAAAATTTCCTAATTTTCTGGTTCCATAGTTTCCATATCATAAAGTAGAAATTGTAGTTCTTAGCTGTGTAATCACGTGAATGTAGTGAGGATAAGATCAGTTTCAGTTTAGTCACTCAGTAGTGTCTGACTCTTTGTGACCCCGTGGACTACAGCATACCAGGCTTCCCTGTTGATCACCAACTCCCAGAGCTCACTCAAACTCGGGTCCATCGAGTTGGTGATGCTTTCCAACCATGTCATCCTCTGTCTTCCCCTTCTCTTCCCGTCTTCAATCTTTCCTAGCATCAGGGTCTTTTCCAGTGAGTCAATTCTTCGCATCAGGTAGCCAAAGTATTGGAGTTTCAACTTCAACATCAGTCCTTCCAATGGATATTCAGGACTGATTTCCTTTAGGATGGACCTCCTTGGATCTCCTTGCAGTCCAAGAGACTCTCAAGAGTCCTCTCCCACACCACAGTTCAAAAGCATCAAGTCTACGGCGCTCAGCTTTCTTTATAGTCCAACTCTCACATCCATACATGACCGCTGGAAAAACCACAGCCTTGACTAGACAGACCTTTGTCAGCAAAGTAATGTATCTGCTTTTTAGTATGCTGTCTAGGTTGGTCATAGCTTTTCTTTCAAGGAGCAAGCATCTTTTAAATGGCTGCAGTCACCACCTGCAGTGAATTTGGAGCCCAAAAAAATAAAGTCTGTCACTGTTTCCATTGTTTCCCCATCTGCTTGCCATGAAGTGATGGGACTGGATGCCATGATCTTAGTTTTCTGAATGTTGAGTTTTAAGCCAGCTTTTTCACTCTCCTCTTTCACTTTCATCAAGAGGCTCTTTAGTTCTTCTTCGCTTTCTGCCGTAAGGGTGGTGTCATCTGCGTATCTGAGGTTAATGATATTTCTCCCGGCAGTCTTGATTCCATCTTGTGCTTCATCCAGCCCAGCATTTCACATGATTTATTCTGCATATAAGTTAAATAAGCAGGGTGACAATATACAGCCTTGATGTACTCCTTTTCCTGTTTGGAACCAGTCTGTTCCATGTCCAGTTCTAACTGTTGCTTCCTGACCTGCATATAGGTTTCTCAAGAGGCAGGTCAGGTGGTTTTCTGGTATTCCTGTCTCTTAGTTTTCCACAGTTTGTTGTGATCCACACAGTCAAAGGCTTTGGTGTAGTCAATAAAGCAGAAGTAGGTGTTTTTTTCTGGAACTCGGCTAGATGAAGTTAAATCTATTTTGTGATATCTTAACCACATTTTTAATAGAAAAGCATGTGAACCTAAATGGTAAATACATGTAGGTAAATATATTCAATTCCTTCAACCAAAGGTCCCTGACTTTCTATCATCCCCCCTTTTATTTGTTGAGTCTTTATTGATCTAGGGGCAAATTTTGACTTAATTTTACTGACTTCATCATTTACTTAGTAAATATTTGTCAATGCCTTTCACATGCCTGAAACTCTGTGAGGGGGTTGGGATTCTACAGAAGCTAAACAAACACCCATGTGATCCTCATGGAGCTTAAAGTCTAGTCAAGGAGACAAGCATTAATCAAATAACCTTAGAAATAAAAGTGCTATGAAGAAAAAGTGAAGGGACAAAAGACTGCCTGAGAGGAAGAGAACAGTTTCTCTTTTTTAAAAGTATTTTACTATAGAAATTTTTATACATACATAAAGCAGAAAAGAATAATGTACTCTCAGGTACCTGTCACTTGCCCTCAACAATTATCAGTATTTTGTTTCATCTCCCTTCCCCTGTGTCCTTTTTCCAACTAAAATATTTTGAAGCCGATCCTGTATATCACATAATTTCATTTAAATGCCTCAGTATGAATTTCTAACAGATAGTGATATTTTTGACATGTTCATAATGCCATTATCATGCCTTAACAAAATTAACATCAGTTTCTTACTTTCTCTCATTCTCCTACATGTGCATTATTCTGAGAGAATGACTAAATTTGATTTGCCATGGGATGGATTTACTGTGATATGAGAGGGTTTCTTGGTAAAAACAAAACAAAAAACTCTCCTCTTACCAGGGGAGAACTTAATTCTCATTTCAGGTTTTGGGAGAAAGTCTTAGAAAATGTCTGGTGTAAGTGACATTTTCATGTAAATGTAATATTTTAGTTTAAAGTAAAGCTGTGATTAGTCAACAGATATATAAAAGATTTTGTTTTGTTTGGAGATAGGGTTAGGGGTGAAGAGCACTGAAGGAATTAAATTTTAAAGATGGGGGAAGAGGTGAAGGGCCCAGTAAGAGCAGCAGAAAGTTTCAGAGACCAGCTTTGTATACTTGCAGTTTTGCTGTTCCATCTTCAAGTAGGGTGGAGTCCAAAAGTAGTTCTGTTCTGAGGTGTTCAGGCCTTTGGACTTGCAAGTTTCTCTTCCTACTGCAGTTTACAGGAAAAAATTTTAAGCAATTAACTATAACGGAGCTTCATTCTCAGTATTTTCTTTAATCCAAATGTCACTGTGATAATTGATAATGTTTCTAGAAACTGTAGAATGTTTCTAGAAACAGTGGCCTTCACTGGTGGCTCAGATGGTAGAGTCCACCTGCAAAGCAGGAGACCCGGGTTCAACACCTGGCTTGGGAAGATCCCCTGGAGTAGCAGATGGCAACAGACTCCAGTATTCTTGCCTGGAGAATTCCATGGACAGAGGAGCCTACAGTCCAAGGGGTTGCAGAGTCGGACATGACTGAGCAACCAACACTTTCTAGAAACTGTAGTATTATGCAATTAATGATAAGTTTTCAGCTATGATATGGCTTAAGTAGGCATTTATGGACTAATGCGGGGACTGAATTACTTTTTACAGTTTTGTTTATGTAGCAAAGCAGACTCTTCTGTTTGTGAAGAGAAAAACTGATAATGGTATATATCCATGTAGTAGAATATTGTTCAACAATAAAGAGGAATGAAGAATTGATATATGCTATAACATGGATGAACCTTGAAACCATTAAACATATGAAAGAAGCCACTCATAAAAGATCACATATTCTGGGGTTCCATTTATATGAAGTAGCCAGTAAAGGCAAATCTATAAAGACAGAAGATAGTTTAGGGCTGGGAGGGTTGTGCGGAAATGGGTATGAGGTTTCTTTGGGGGGTAAAGGAAATATTCTAAAATTGATGCTGTGCACAACTCTGTGAATATACTAAGATCCACTGAATTGTATACTTTAAATGAATAAACTGTATGGTATATGAATTATATCTCAATTTAGCTGTAAAAAAAGAAATTCAGTTTATCCCTTTGACGTGGTCCTTCTCACTGCTTCTTGTCATAGATTCCACCCATGCCAGCTTCTTGGTGTAGAGAGTACTTCATCCAGACTGGTGCAGCCACACTGTTTGCCTGTGTGGCCTCTCTGTGAATCAGGAGGGCTTGTGACCTGCTTGAAGTAGATATAACCTACCAGCGTTTACCTGAGCAAACAACGGCTCAGGGCAAGGCACCATTCGCAGAGCACATTAACTTTAAGTTCTATCCTTCCTGGCTATTTTGTTGAAAGCTTACCTGGGAATTAGTATTTCCTGGACTAGCTATATGTTGTGGCACATTGAACAGAGTAGAATCCTGCCTCTGAGAACAGGATCTGTGGGTGTGTTCATGTTCACTAGTTTGGACCATTTTTAGGCAGTGTTTTCCTTCCACACACCGTTGTGATGGTACTCTTTGGGGCCTGTGTGGTGACCCAAGTTGATGCCTTTGTTTGTCTCTTTTTAGCAGTGTGTTTTCTACAAATTAGGATCCACTTTGTTTAGAGTTTGCTCATAGCCTGAGTGGGACTGATAACACAACAGCCCTATAATTCATTGGTTTTACTTTATAATACCTTCCTTCTTCTCACTGTCATTAAGTCCTGGAAGAATGAAAGTTAAGACAATTTAAGCTAATTCTCTATACTTAGATTAGACACATTTTCCATTCCAGTCATTCTGCCTACGTGCCCTGTTACATATAAAAGGCTGCTGGAATGCTAATGGCATTTAAAGTCTGAGATACTTGGGTACTTCTGAAGGTTTTTCAAGTCCTTTAAATTGCAAAAGTTTTAAATTTCTTAAGGTAGCCTCTTAAAAATAACTAGCAGTTTCAATGTGTTCAGTAGGGCTGTTACGAATGGATGGATAAATGGCATATTCTAATGAGGGTGTTGGCACTTGAACATTTCTGATACCTACCTGGCTCTTTGATTTACATTAGTACTAGTCTTCAAACATGACTGCTGTAGATGGTTTGGTTCTTTTTGACTTCATGTGTATATTTTTGCAGGATTTAGTGTCTTGTAGGGTTATTGATATGGTTTAGTTGATAATAGTGACAATGTTGACAAATACTGTAGTAAGAATAATATGACTTCTTGCTCATTTTCAACTCCCAGGATTATTTTAAATCTAAGGGTAATAAAAGCAAGTATTGTTTCCTATTCTCCAAAGGGAGAAGGACTGTCGGTGGTGTGGTTCATCAGCTCTTTTATACCTGCTGTACAGGGTTAAACTTTTGCTTTTGCCTGAAACTGAATCTTTAACTATGATTAGCTTTCTGAAACTAGTGAGTATACAGGGAGCATATGTATCCCATAATGTCTTAAATTCAAGCGTAGAATTATAATGCAGCCTTTGGTATTACTATTAGTCACTATAATAAACTCAAAGAAATGGTGAATTCTCAGGCAGATTTCATACTCAGACACTTTCAGGCTATAGCATGCAGTAAAAGGGTTTCTCCATTGTTACCTTCCCAGTACCTCAGCTTTTCATCTTAATGTTTTGTATTCTTTATAGAAGTTTTCTTTTTTTACGGTTTTCATTTTAATGTTTTCATTCCTTAAAGTTGCTTTGAAAAACAATACTGTACGATTCTATTAAATACCATATTTTGACACTGACTGGAAAGATAAATGTCTCACATTTTTAACATATTTATTTCTAGACATTTAAATATTTTGTGAATAATTTTTCTTTAAAACCCTTTAATTTACAATGCATATGGGTTTAGAAAAACCAGAATACTGCAAAATGAACATGTTTAAAACATCCAAAATATTAGTCAATGAATTTTTCTTTAGAAATAGTATGGGATTTTTTTGATTATTATTTAATGAAATTAAATAGTATCTGTTTTAGGGGTGATCATGGTGTTGTGGATTTTTTTTCCTTTGGTTTTTTTATTGTGGTCAAAAACACATAGCACAAAGTTTACCATCTCAACCATTTTTAAGATTATAGTACAGTACTGTTAACATATGCACATATTTGGGCAACAAATCTATAGAATTTGTAATCTTGCAAAACTGAAACTCTGTACCTATTGAATAAGAGCTCCCCTTCTTCCCCTCCACACCATCCTGGTAACCACATTCTACTTTCTTTTTCTATGTGTTTGACTTCTTTAGATAACTTGTGTAAGTCAAATCATGCAGTAATTTTTGTGTGTGTGTGACTGGCTTATTTTACTTGAATATCCTCAAGATTTATTCACCTGGCAGTGTATGATGGGATATCTTTGTTTTCAAAGGTTGAATAATATTCCACTGTATGTGTATACCACCTTTTTAATCCACATCAGTTGATGGACATTTGGGTTACTTCCAACTCTTGGCTGTTGTAAATAATGCCACAGGGAACATGGGAGTGCTAATATAATATCTTTGAGATATTCTTTCAATTATTTTGTATGTATACCCAGAAGTGGGATTGCCACGTCACTGGGTACTTCTGATTTAAAATTTTTGAGGAACGTCTGTGCTATTTTATATAGTGGCTATGTCATTTTATATTCCTATCAACAATGCACAAGGACTTCAATTTTTCCACATCCTTGTCAGCATTTGTTATTTTGCTTTTTATTTGTTTGTTTACTGGGCCAGCTATCCTAACGGGTTTGAAGTAATGTCTCATTGTGGTTTGGATTTGCATTTCCCTGATGATTAATGATGTCGAGAATCTTTTCATGTGCTTCTTGACCATTTGCATGTCTTGTTTAGAAACGGTTTCTTCTTTTTTTTTTAAAGGCTTTATTAGTTAACTTATTTGGCTGCATCAGATTTAACAGTTTTGGCATGCAGGATCTTGGTTGCAGTGCACGGACTCTAGTTGAGGCCAGTGGGCTCAGTAGTTGTGGTGCTTGGGTTTAGTTGCCCCATAGCATGTGGGATCTTAGTTCTCCAACTAGGGGTGGAACCTTCATCCCCTGCGTTGCAAGGCAGATTCTTAATCACTGTACCACCAGGGAAGTCCTGAAAAAGTTTCTTTTTGATTTATTGTTTCAGAATGATGTTTATTCAGCAGGGTTATGTTATTGTAAGCAGTACTCCCCTTCCTTTCCTAAGAAGGAGAAGGAGAAAGAGGGAGTGATGTTTAAATGTTTAGAGAGAGTGAGAAAGCAAACAATTATTGGACACTGTTAGCAATTGATTAGTAGAGGCATAGGTATAAGGGTATTCTTTGCACTTTTCTCCTCAATTTTTTGAAGATTTAAGCATTTCCAAAATAAAAGGTTAAATTTCCAAAATAAAAAGAGACACGGGTTTGATCTCTGGGTCAGGAAGATCCCCTGGAGTAGCTAATTGCAACCCATTCCAGTATTCTTGCCTGGAAAATTCCATAGACAGAGGAGCCTGGTGGGCTACAGTCCATAGGGTCTCCAAGAGTCAGACATGACTGAGCACAAACACACACACACACAAAATAAAAGTTGGGAGAAAATAAATTAGATTGAACTTCATAATAATTGAGTCTGACTAGAATCAATGAATTCTATCCAAAGTTACATTAACGGTTAAGGAAATGAGATTTGACAAAGCATGTTTGAAGTCAGTGATTGAAGAAAGCATGGTAGTTTTCCAGTGGTCCTATAACAAATTGCCACAGATTTAGCATCTCCCCCGCCCCCCCCCCCCCCCCCCAGATTTAGCATCTTAAAACAACACACATTTATTAGTACTTGTATCTCACACTTCTGAAGGTTAGATGCCCCAGCACTGTGACGCAGCTGGTTCTCTGCTCCAGGCTGAAAATCAAGCCCTCACTAGGGCTGCCCTGGTAGCTCAGATGGTAAAGAATCTGCCTGCGATACAGGAGACCTGGGTTTGATCCCTGGGTGGGGAAGATCCCCTGGAGGTAATCCACTCCAGTATTCTTGCCTGGAGAATTCCATGGACAGAGGAGCCTGGCCAGCTACAGTCCATGGGGTCAGACACGACTGAACGACGAACACACACACAGAGTTGAGTTTCTTTCTGGAGCTCTGGGAATAAATTGACTTCTAGGCTCTTACAGATTGTTTTCAGAATTCAGTTCCATGCTGTGGTAGGGTTGAGGGCTCCATTTCCTTGCTGGCTGTTGCCTGGGGATTGTTCTCGGTTTCTAGAGGCTGCCTGCATTAATCGGCTGATGGCTTCCTTTCTCCATCTTCAAAGCCAGCAATGGTGGGTGGAGGCCTTTGCAGGTTTTCAATCTCTCTGACTTCCTCTTCTGCCTCAGCCTTTTTCTACCTTTCTCTGCCTCATATCTCTGACTGCTGCCTTTAAGGAGTTCATATGATTACATTGGGTTCACCTGGATAATTCAAGGTACTGTCTCTGCTTTAAGTCTCTTTACAGCAGTATCTAGATTAGTGCTGATTAAGTAATCAGGGGGTGGAAACCTTGGGAGACTTAGAATTCTAACATAGAAAACACAACTGAAAATTCTGACAGTTTAAAAAAAGTCAATCATTTCCTAAAGTATTTTGTTTTCCTTCCATTACTATTAGGTTTTAAGATGTTACCAAGGAAATTTTATGAATTACCATTGTATTTATCATTCCAGCAATTACTATGAGAGGAATCTTGGATACTTATTAAAGGAAGGAAATACAAATAGCTACTGAACAACCACATGTGGCAATACTTGTTTTTACAATAGATACTATTCTTAAATCTTTTGTAGCCTTGTACAAGCTAAAAAGTGGAAAAGTATCATTTTATGAACTCTAAGAAAAGGTTTTTAGAATGTAACCTAATACATTAACCTATGTAGAATAGATAGCTAATAGAAAGTTGCTGTGTAACACTGCAGCTCAATGCAGTATTCTGTGACAACCTAGGGGGTGGATGAGGTGGTGGGGAGGTAAGGGGGGAGGGGACATAGTGTACTTACGGCTGATTCATGTTGTTGCATAGCAGAAGCCAATACAATACAATATTGTTGTATAGCAGAAGCCAATTATCCTCCTCTTAAAAATAAATTTAAAAAATATAACCTGTGTCTTTCTGTTTATTACCTAACAGTTGTTCTTTACTTTAAAGAAAAAAGTGCTTGGTTTTGTTATAATATGTCAGCTTATAAGATTTTCAGTCACATCTGATCCAGTATAACTAAATTCATACCCAGTGAAGGCAGCGCCTACTTATTACTCCAGTCTTGTCCTTTATCCTGAGCATATAGTACTCAGGATGTGCAAAATGATACAGTATAGTCCACACACTGAAAAATATTCTGTCATCGCTCTGAGATATTGAACTCCAGTGGCTCACACTCAGCACACACTGCTCTCTCACATTCTTACTGTTTACTCTTATTGCCGCCTCCATCATATCATCTTCACCATTGTTATAATTGAGGCTCTTGCCACCCTCTCTTCTTCCAATCTGCCAGCCTCCTCTGGCTTCCCTCCTTTCCCTGTTCAGTCAGGATCAGATGTTCTGTCATGTCAGCTACTCTTCTTTGCCCACTCACTACCTCTTTGCTTCTCTTACTTTCCTTTCTTCTTGTCCTGATATTCTCCCTTTCCTTTCAGTCTCGTTTTTTCTTTAGCCCCTGTTGTCCTCAGGACCCCAACCTTCTCTGCTTCTCACTTTGTAGTCTCCTTGTGTCTCTTCACATGGCTTCCACGACAACCCAAATACTAATGGGTCTCAACTGTGTATCATCAGCCCAAACATCCCCATATCAAACTTCAGATTTGCATCCCACTGCTTATTTGATATCTACCTCTAGTTAGCACTTCATGTTCAACATGTCCAAAGCTAAAGCCCTGGCCCCAAATTGCTTCTTTACTCATTTCAGTTAGTGATACTCTCCAGTTACTCAAGAGATAAATATACTCAAGTCCTTCTAGACTCTCCCTCTCTTCTTATCCTTATGTTTAATCCCTCAACAATTCCACTAGTGAATCTCCTAAATAGCTTTTGATTGCATCGTCTTTCTTTTTTTAAATATGCAGTGTTATCAACTGTAGTCACCATGTTTTACCTTAGATCCTCAGACCTTATTCATTGTGCAGTTGTAAGGTTTTTACTGGTCTTTTACTGATCTCTTTTTTTTTTTAATTTTATCAATATGTGCATTTTAATTAATTAATTAATTTTTCCCAATTATTTTTATTAGTTGGAGGCTAATTACTTTACAGTATTGTAGTGGTTTTTACCATACATTGACATGAATCAGCCATGGATTTACATGTGTTCCCCATCCTGAACCTGCCTCCCACCTCCCTCCCCTACTGATCTCTTTCTATTTTCCCCACCTCTCAGCCTCTGGTAGCCATTTTTCTACTCTCTGTTTCTATGAGTTTGACTTAAAATTTTTTTTTTAGATTCTATATATAAATGATACTATGCAGTATTTATTTGTCTTTCTGTCTGGCTTATTCCACTTAGCATAATGCCCTCAGGGTTCATCTATTTTGTTGCAAATGGAAGTATTTATTTCTCATGGCCAAATAATTTTCCTGTGTGTGTGTGTGTGTATGTTTGCATGTCTGCCATGTTTTCTTATCCATTTATCCTCTAGTGGACACTTTGGATACTGAGGTTATTTCCATGTCATGGCTATTATGAATCATGCGGCATTGAACACAGGAGTGCAGCTATCTCTTTGAGATCCTATTTTCATTTCCTTTGGCTAAATACCCAGAAGTAGGAATGCTGGTAGTTCTGTTTTTTAGTTTTTGCAGAACCTCCATATGTTCCATGGTGATTAAACCAGTTTACATTCCCACCAGCAGTGCACAAGTGTTCCTTTTTCTCCACATCCTCACCAACATAGTTGTCTCTTGTCTGATGATAGCCATTCTAACTGGTGTGAAGTGATAGTTCGTTGTGAGTTTGATTTGTGTTTCTCTGATGATTAGTGATAGTACCTTTTCATGTACCTGTTGGCTATTTGTTTCCTGCTGGTACCCTGATTCTCTCCTTTGGTCTCTTTAGGCCCACCATAATAGCCTCCAGAAGGGCCTTCCTGCCACCTTTACCCCTATCAGATCCACCCCCCACTTTCCTTCCAGATCAGTCTTCTCCAGAATGCCAATCTGATCTAATCCCCCTCCTACCAGTGAAGTCATTCTGTGATTTACCATTGACTTCAGTAGACCATTACCTTCAGTGGCTTCCCTGATAGCTCAGTTGGTAAAGAATCTCCTGCAGTGCAGGAGACCCTGGTTCAATTCCTGGGTCAGGAAGATCCCCTGGAGAAGGGAAAGGCTACCCACTCCAGTCTTCTGGCCTAGAGAATTCCATGGACTCTATAGTCCGTGGGGTTGCAAAGAGTCACACGCGACTGAGCGACTTTCACTTTCCGTGAATTAAGCAGAGTTCTGAGCCCTTTTTTCTGGTCCCTTCCTGTCTTGCCATTTCATTCCTGCCGCAGCCATCTCATGAACTGTTGACTCTAGCAATTCTGAGAAACTTCCCGTTTCCCAACACACCTTGCTCTCCTCCACGTGTCATCTGTCTACCCCACCATTTCCTCCTCTTTGCCCTAGAATGCCTTTCCCCCGTGTCCCTGCATCCCTCTTTACCTGGTTTATTCTCAGCTTTCTACTTGTCCTTTAGGTTTCAACTCAGAGAGGAAGTGACCTTTCAGAAATTTCTCCCTAAACCTCACATGGCAACCTTTTTTGTGCCCCACAATGTGAGTACCTGATATCTGGCACACACTTCTCTTACAGAACTTATGATATTGAATTGTCATCAGTGGTTTTTATTTCTTTCTTCTGAACCCCAGACTGTGATCTCCCTGACAGCTGACATGGAGATGTCAGTTTCCTCTCTTTATCTTTTGTGCCTAGCCCAAAGCAGATGTTCAGTAAATGTTTGTTGAATGACTGAATCCACATAAACATGTATAAGTATAGGAGAGCTTATGATGCAAGTCATGTTTCCCCTTCCACTTCTTACCCTCAGCTCTGCTCTCAGAAGGTAGTCTCTTTGAATCACTTATCTTTTTGGATTTCCTGGTGACTACAGTTCTAACTTCTAGAACTGTGTTTCTAAAGGGAACTGCACACACCCCACACCCTGGGAGGTACTTACAATGCTGAATTTGTGTCCTGGAAGAAATTATTTGAAATTGTGTTTATTCTTATATACTTTTTATACCTTAAAATATTTTTGACAGAATAGCTGATGATTTCCTGTTTTGGGTTTATTATTATAATAAGCATTTCCCCCCAGTAAAAATCAATTCAAAATTACTCTTCAATTCAATTCAGTTCAGTTGTTCAGTCCTGTCCGACTCTTTGCGACCCTGTGGACTGCAGCACTCCAGGCCTCCCTGTCCATCACCAACTCCTGGAGTTTACACAAACTCATGTCCATTGAGTCAGTGATGACATCCAACAGTCTCATTCTCTGTCGTCCCCTTCTGTTCCCCCCTTCAATCTTTCCCAGCATCAGGGTCTTTTCAAATGTGTCAGTTCTTTGCATCAGGTGGTCAAAGTATTGGAGTTTCAGTTTCAGCATCAGACCTATCAATGAACGTCCAGGACTGATCTCCTTTAGGATGGACTGGTTGGATCTCCTTGCAGTCCAAGGGACTCTCAAGAGTCTTCTCCAACACCACAGTTCAAAGGCATCAATTCTTCAGTGCTCAGCTTTCCTTATAGTCCAGCTCTCACATCTGTACATGACTACTGGAAAAACCGTAGCTTTGACCAGATGGACCTTTGTTGGCAAAGTAATGTCTCTGCTTTTTAGTATGCTGTCTAGGTTGGTCATAACTTTTCTTCCAAGGAGTAAGCATCTCTTAATTTCATGGCTGCAGTAACCATCTACAGTGATTTTGGAGCCCAAGGAAAGAAGGTCTGTCACTGTTTCCACTGTTTCCCCTTTATTTGCCGTGAAGTGATGGGACCAGATGCCATGATCTTAGTTTTCTGAATGTTAAGCTTTAAGCCAACTTTTTCACTCTCCTCTTTCACTTTCATCAAGAGGCTCTTTAGTTCTTCTTCCCTTTCTGCCATAAGGGTGGTGTCATCTGCCTATCTGAGGTTATTGATATTCCTCCCAGCTATCTTGATTCCAGCTTGTGTTTCAGCCAACCCAGCGTTTCTTATGATGCATTCTGCATATAAGTTAAATAAGCAGGGTGACAATATACAGCCTTGATGTACTCCTTTTCCTATTTGGAACCAGTGTGTTGTTCCATGTTCAGTTCTAACTGTTGCTTTTTGATTTCTCAAGAGGCAGGTCAGGTGGTCTGGTATTCCTATCTGTTTAAGAATTTTCCACAGTTTGCTGCGATCCACATGAAGTCTTTGGCGTAGTCAATAAAGCAGAAGTAGATGTTTTTCTGGAACTCTCTTGCTTTCTTGATGATTCAACGGATGTTGGTGATTTGAATCTGATTTCTCTGCCTTTTCTAAATCCAGCTGGAACATCTGGAAGTTCATGCTTCACGTACTGTTGAAGCCTGGCTTGGAGAATTTTGAGCATTACTTTACTAGCTTGTGAGATGAGTGCTATTCTGTGGTAGTTTGAGCATTCTTTGGCATTGCCTTTCTTTGGGATAGGAATGAAAACGGACCTTTTCCAGTCTTGTGGCCACTGCTGAGTTTTCCAAATTTGCTGGCATATTGAGTACAGCACTTTCACAGCATCATCTTTCAGGATTTGAAATAGCTCAACTGGAATTCCATCACCTCCACCTGCTTTGTTTGTACTGATGCTTCCTAAGGCCCACTTGACTTCACATTCCAGGATATCTGGCTCCAGGTGAGTGGTCACACCATCGTGATTATCTGGCTCGTGAAGTTCTTTTTTGTATAGTTCTTCTGTGTTCTTGCAACCTCTTCTTCATATCTTCTGCTTCTGTTAGTCCATACCATTTCTGTACTTTATTGTGCCCATCTTTGCATGAAATGTTCCCTTGGTATCTCTAATTTTCTTGAAGAGATCTCTAGTCTTTTCCATTCTATTGTTTTTCTCTATTTCTTTGCACTGATCACTGTGGAAGGCTTTCTTATCTCTCCTTGCTATTTTTTAATTTCTATTATTGTGAGTTATAATATACATGTCATAGATTAATATGACCATGATTTTTATAGAATATAAATAAGTATACAAATGTTAGGGATTTTTTTCCCTAATATATTTTCCTGAGAGCATTCTACAATAAAAAAGAGTTTTGGGGCTGCTGCTCTAAATAATAGACTCTTACCTCTGTTTCTTGATGTATTAACTTTAGATAATATCTATTGACTTTCTACTTTTAAGAAGGGCTATTTAGCTTTCTTACACTACAGTTCTCATTCTCTGCCAGCATTTGATTTTTAATTTTGCTTCTTCTGTTGCTTAATTTAGTAACTTCAGATAATGACAGCTCTTTCTCATTTCATCCACTTTTGACAGTCTGTCTACTCCCCCCCTTTTAAGATGGGCATTAGAACCTGTTTCATTTTTCATGTGTTTTTTCTCAATTTCTGTCAGCAACACTTTTATATCGTCAAAAGTTGATAACTTACATTTTGTCCTATGACAGTAACCAAATCTCCAAATAAGTTGAATCTAAAAGATGAAAACTGTAAGTAGTATTATATTCAGCTGGCAAAATCTTCATTCAGGTTTTTCTGGAACATATTTCAGAAAACCCATATGATTAGTATAATTTGTTAATTCTTCCATAAAGAAAAATTCTCCCACTATATATGGCTGAGTCTCTTCACTGTTCACCTGGAAGGATTACAACATTGTTAATCGGCTATACCCCAATACAAAATGTTTCTAGTGTTAAAAAAAACTAAATTGAAAAAAATTTTTTTAAATCTCCCTTACAAAACTGAGATCCTTTGACTACAACATGAAGTTCCTTCCCCGTATCAGGAAAGTGGGTAGAATTAACAGACTGGGACAGATGCCTCTTGTTATTGAGCAAATTATTGCAAGGATTTTCCCCTTTCCATGAGCTAAGCCATATTTCTGCCAGTAGGGAAGAGAACGTGTGATATTTACACTTCTCCCGTAAAAAGTTTCTGTTTTTTAGAAATCATGCTTGCTTACCTTTTAATATTCTTACTAAAGAATAATGATTTAAAGCCTAGCCTTTGGAATCTGTAGGTAAATAACAGTTATGATTTGAGATGACTGTGAGTCACAGTGTCTACCCTAAGCAGTCAATATACTGTCATTTTTGAAATGGGTACCTGGTTATGCTCAGCTCTAGGGAGTAGACATTAATTCTGATATCTGCCCCTCAAATCCAAGTGAACTGAGCTAGTTTTGGAGTTCTAGACCGTTTGAATAATGAAAACAATTATCATCTTCAGGGAGAGCACTGCAGGTAGGAACTGAAAGTGAAAGTTGCTCAGTAGTGTCAAACTCTTTGTGACCCCATGGACAGAATTCTCCAGGCCGGAATACAGGAGTGGGTAGCCTTTCCCTTTTCCAGGGGATCTTCCACAACCCAGGGATCAAACCCAGGTCTCCCACATTGCCGGCAGATTCTTAACCAGCCGAGCCACAAGGGAAGCCCTTGATAGCAGGGAGGAACTGGCTATCATTTTGTGCCACAGTTAACAGAAAATAGGAGGAGAGTAGAACACTTTCCACGAGTCATTCTCATAGGGTCCTGAAATTTATGTCTTGAGACCAACCATATCAAAGTTAATTCTGGCCTAAGATGAAGGGCCTCTCTATTTTTAGTACTCCCTAAAATATCGTTCTATATTTAGCACAGAGCCAATTTGTGTGCTAGGATTACATTTTCTTCTCTCCAGGGCCAGGGTCCTGACTCCCTTGTCTCTCAAGACTGTAAGATCAATAATGACTACATATTTTCTCATATTCCAATTTCTTATAATTAGGGTACATATAAGCATGCTTCTTATTTGAAATGTAGCTTTTTTTGTGACATTTGTCTTTTCTTTCTTGCTTGTTAGTTTTCAGGGAGTTTCTGATTGCTCTTTTTTTGGCCTAATATGCCTTTGCTGTAGCCTCACTTTTCCCATATTCTGTTATCTTTTTATTGTGTGGAATCCCCTTTATGACCAAATGCCTCTCTAGGCTGCTGCACAGCTGTCTTCCAAGGGCTTGCCTCCATCCTTCTATGTTGTAATCACTGTTCTTGGGATCCTAGGTCTTCCACTGTGCTGATTTATGCCATAATTCAACTGGGGTATATCCTGAGATAAGTTCTTTAGAAAGGATGTGTGGGAAGTAAACTTTCTGAGTCATGTCTAAAACTGTCTTTATTATACTTTTGTTTGTAGTTAGGTTAGGTATAGAATTCTGGGCTGAAAATAAGTTTCTTTAAAACTGTGAAGACATAGTTCTATTGTCTTCTAACATCCTCTGTTGCTGACTAGAAGCTGGTTTGGTTATCAATCCTCTGTGGGTGACCTGTTTTTCCTGTTCAGGGTCTCCTTTTTATATTTGTTTTGGAATTTCATGAGGAAATGTGTAAATGTGGGTCTTTTACTGGTTGGTTATATTGAGCACTCACTGAGCCCTTTCAGTCTTAAAACTTGTGTCTTCTCTTCTGGGGAATTCTATTATTTAATAGCTTCTCCCTTCTTTATTTTCTGTTCTGTCTTTTGTGGGGGTGTTTAATTAGTCAAATGTTGTACCTCTTGGATTGACTCTTTGTATCTCTCACAGTTTTCTCTATTATTTCCATCTTTTTATCCATGTACTCTCATTCTGAGTTTCTCAATTTTATTTTCCAGCTCATCTGTTGATTTTTTCTTCTAATCACTCCTTAAATTCTGTCTTTTTTATTTAAAAGACTTCTGTGAGGTTCTTTGTTCCTTTTCTCTGTGTGTGGTTTTCTAGTCCTAGTTTATATTCCATGCAGTACCCTTTTGATTATATTGGCTTGGCCAAAAATTTTGTTCAGGTTTTCCACACATACAGAAAAACTTGAATGAACTTTCTGGCCAACCCAATAGTAGATGTTTTGTTTTGTTTAATATATTTTATTTTTGTAAGTTCCTTAATTGTTCCCCTCAGGATTCCTTTTTATAAATGTTTTTCTTAGCTCTTCTTTTTTGTGCTGCTGGACTTCCCCATGTGCCTTGGTTGTCTACTCATATTGTAGAAAGCAGGACTGAGACACTGGTGCGGATTTCCTCTGCTATTTTAGAAGTTGGTCTCTTCCCCCAGACCTTTCACCTGACTGGACAGCTGACTGTGCCCTCTGTGTAGGTGGAATGCGTTGGCTGGCCTGCTTGCTCTGGGGTGAGCCTGTGCTCAGGCCCTGGGGGCCCCGTTTCAGAGGAGTCCTCTACCTGGGGCAGACTGTTCTACCCCCAGAGGCCTTGGCTTTCCCCGGGTTGTTTGTTCCTTCAGGTATCTGGTTTTTCAGCTGAGGGTTAATGCCAGGCTGCCTGTGATCTATGTGGGAGTGGGGGAAGCAGATAGAACTGCCAGCTAGTGCAGTTCTAGATACAGACCTTCAATTATTCCCACTGTCTTCAGCCCCACTTCTCTCTCCTGCCTTCCCTCATACCTCTGGCCCAGAGCCCGGAGCCATCAGTTGTTCCAGGCCAGATTGGCTCTCTTGATTCCTTCTAGCATTCCAACAAGCATTTTGGCTTCCAGCCCCCTTAGGTTGCCTTGTGGAGTATTTTGGGCTGTGGCTTTCTTTGCCTCTCTGATCCATCAACACAGTTCAACCTGCTTTTTTAATTCTAGAAATTAGTTATATCTTTCATCCACTGGTGAACCCCCTACATCCCCTTTCTTTTGATATTAGAGTTTCATTGTTTCTTTTCCCTGCCTTCTTTAAGTGTGATTTTGCAAGCTATAAGTGGTAAACATAAATCCTCAATCTCTTGAGACATCTTGAACTGAAAGTCCTGACGTGAATTTTATCTGTCATCTGAATATTTACCTACATTGTTCATCTTCATGAATGAGGTGTCTAAGCACTGCATAATGAATAAATTATTTCAATAAAATAAAGCGAGAGAATTTTTCCAGAAAATCTTGTATAATAACAGTTTATTTTAGTAAAAAAAAAAAAACTACTCAAAATTGGAATCTTAAAATTAGCACCAGTATTGTGCCTGATTTGGATATTACCTGCTATGTGTTAGGTGAGCAGTGGGTTTGTAGCAGTGACTGTGGTAACTGTATGCTGTCAATAGAATTTGCATGTTGTTTGGGGGACGGGCACTGATGGATAGATAATAAATGAAATTAAAAAAAACAACCACGCAACGAAAACATCAGGTGCTTGTGTTCTTAGTTGCTCAGTTGTGTCTGACTGTCTGAGACCCCATGGACTGTAGCCTGCCAGGCTCCTTTGTCCATGGGGATTCTCCAGACAGGAATCCTGGAGTGGGTTGCCATGCCCTCCTCCAGGTATGGCAACAGTTAGCTATGTGCAAATACAAATAATTAAACTAAGTTAGGGATAAGGAGTGTCAGGACATTTGTGTTGGCTGACTGGCTAGAAAACCTGAGATCTGACTAACAAACAGGAGCCAGCCAGGCAAGAACAGGAAATTTTGCATTACCCTCAGAGAAATATCCTTTCCTTAGTCAGAGCTATCTACCCCCTTTTGGGTTTGGTCATCGTCTGTCCTGTAAAAGGTTTTTATATTAATGTAATAAATTGCCTGAGCATTTCATCAGCTTTTAAATAACACTTTGGTGGAAAAGAAAGACTCATAAGATAATTTATTCCCCTAGGACAGAGAAGGGATAAACAAGCCTTTTTAGTCTGTGATAGTGGATTGGTTTGGTGAATTTAAAGGCCTTAATTATTATGCTTTAAGCAGCAACTTAATTTGTTTCAGTCTGATTCCTGGCTTTCAAGTGGAGTCTTCCTCTGATATATTGTGTTGCTATTTTAGTACTTGTCATTTTGCTGTTGCACTTTTCCTCATCAAAAAGCATTTACTGAACACTTCTTATATAGTCCTGGTGCTTGTATTGATACCATGCACTGCAGATGCACATTCACTTTTATCCTGAAATTGGGTACACTTTTCAAGGAGTATGGGGAATCGATAGTTTAAGGGGATCAATTTGTAGATCCTTAAATCACCCAAGTACTTTTTCCTAACATTGTTCTGCCTGAGAATGTGCCTTTGATGGAGGTGCAGGGGCTATGTTCCCACCTTCCCTTTTCCAGTTGCTCTTCTCCCACTATTACAAAAGAAAGGCACATTGCTCATCCATCTCGGATCTTACAAAGGTCCCTGGATGTGAAAGCCACCAGGGTGCCAAACAAAGGGCAATTGAAAATATTGGTGTTTGTGTTGAGATCATGAATGACTGAGGAACACTATCTCAAGGAATGACTGGATAACAGTTTCTTTTGCAATTCAAATTTTGCTTTCACAAAATTAAAAAACCTAATTGAGTTGTTTGCTAGTTTACTAGTAAATCATTAAGTATATACATATATTTTTTGGAGTGGTTAATACTATTCTATAGAAATGATACTTTTTAAAATTTCATTTTTATTTTATATTGGAGTAGATGGTAAAGAATCTACCTGCAATGCTGAAGGCTTGGGTTCCATCCCTAGGTTGGTACTATCCCCCTGGAGATAGTACCACTGGAGAAGGGAATGGCTACCCACTCCAGTATTCCTGCCTGAGAAATCCCATAGACAGAGGAGCCTAGTGGACTGCAGTCCATGGGGTTGCAAAGAGTCCAATATGACTTAGCTTAGTGACTGAGCAGCAACAACGTGATGGGTTAGTCACCAGTTCTACAAGATGTTAGTGTTGGGGATGCTGGGGGAAGAGTACATGGACCTCCTATATCTTAGCACCTTCCTGTGAATCTTTAAATATTTCAAATTAAAGTTAAAATGATTTGTGGTGAAAGTAGAGAGGAGAATAAGTTCAAGAAGGAAAATAAGATATAGAAAATTTCTGACCATTCTGAACCAGTGGTTCATCCATTTTTTAAAATGGATAATGCCGCTACTGCTAAGTCTCTTCAGTCGTGTCCGACTCTGTGTGACCCCATAGACGGCAGCCCACCAGGCTTCGCTGTCCCTGGGATTCTCCAGGCAAGAACAATGGAGTGGGTTGCCATTTTCCTTCTCCAATGCATGAAAGTGAAAAGTGAAAGTGAAGTCGCTCAGTCGTGTCCGACTCTTCCTGACCCCATGGACTGCAGCCCACCAGGCTCCTCTGTCCATGGGATTTTCCAGGCAAGAGTACTGGAGTGGGGTGCCATTGCCTTCTCCAAAATGGATAATAGCAGCTATCAAATTGTAATAGAGTTTAAATTTCATTTGATACATTTAAGGTAACATAATAGCTTTATTTTAAAGTATCAACACTTATAATATATTGGAAATTACTCCTTTGAACTCTATAAACTTATGGTGAAATTTCAAAATACTAAAAATTTTATTTTAGTTTTGGTCACATTGCATGGCATGTGCGATCTTAGTTCCCCGACCAGGGATCGAACTTGAACCCCTGCAGTGGAAACATGGTGTCTCAACCACTGGATCACCAGGGAAGTTCCCTTATGATGAAAAATTTTAGATATCAATTTAAAAATGTGTGAGGAGGAGTATATAGTTTTTAAAATTCTCTTGGGGGGGTCTACAAACAAAAAAGCTAGATTTCAGTAGCATAATACCCCTATTGATGAAGGGGTTAAATTCCAAAAGTATACTTTAACAAAATCAAAATCTTAATTACCAGAGGTAGTTGAAACTTTTTTCATTTTGTTGTTGTTGTTGTTCTTGTTTTGGCACACCACACAGCATGTAGTGTCTTAGTTCCCCGCGTGTGTGCATGCTCATTCGCTTCAGTTGTGTCCTACTCTGTGCAGCCCTTTGGACTGTAGCCTGCCAGTCTCCTCTGTCCATGCGATTCTCAGGCAAGAATACTGGAGTGGATTGCCATTTCTTCTTCTACTTAGTTCCCTGACCAGGGATCAAACCCGTGTCTCATAGTGGAAGCTCGGTGTCTTAACCACTGGACCACCAAGGAAATCCCTAGTTGCAATATTAAAGAACTTGAAAACTGTTGGTTAAGGGTATGATTGTAGTATCTAAAAGCCATTAAATAAATGAGAATACAAAATATGGCTCAAAAAACCATAAGAAAATGAAGTGTTGTACTGTGTTTAGATAATGTTACTGGCTTCAAATGGCCTAGTTTTTGAATTGATACAGGTATGTTTAGTTGCTGTGTTCTAAATAGGCAAGAGAAGAAAAGGAAAGAGCATCAGTAAAGGGTTGGGTTTTTCAGCAGTCTATGTTAGTGGGGGGGCAGAATGACAAGGGATGTTCACCTCTACCTCCAGCGGTCACCCTGAAAAGACTACATACATCTTGCTAGCCTTTAGGTAGTGCATGATTACAGACTTCCTGTTTCTGTCCCCACAAAAAGAAAATCACTATAGGCCTGATGATGTCTTGGTCGTATAGAGGATTAAACCTTCCATTTCACCATTAGCTGACTTAATATACAAGTACTTGGGTGGTTGTGTGCTGAGTCACTTGAGTCATGTCTGACTCTTTGCGAATCTATGGACTGTAGTCTGCCAGGTTTCTCTGTGCATGGGATTCTCCAGGCAAGAATGCTGGAATGGGTTGCCGTGCCCTCCTCTAGAGGATCTTCTCAACCCAGTGATCGAACACGTGTCTCATGTCTCCTGCATTGACGGGCAGGTTCTTTACCACTAGTGCCACCTGGGAAGAATTAGTTATAATATAAATGAATTTCAGTCATTTGATATATATAAATTTGCATTTTATAGTTGATAGAGAAGTGGAATGTGAAGAATTATTTATCATTCAACAGAGGGAGTACGTGAGAAGGTGAGGAATTGGGGAGTTAAGTTTTGAAAGCTACAAATAGGAGCAGAAAGTGAGGTATTTTGGTCTTGGTAATGCATTGTTTAACATGATTTATGAATGTTTTGGTTAATATTTTATAATACTGCTGACTGCTTTATTAAGGAATTTATATCTCTGAGGATTAATTAACCTAAAATAGATCCCATTAAATCAGATTAATATAAAATGGCCCATAGCTCGAGCTGTCAAATAAATGTAAAAGTCATTATGTTACGTAGACTTCCCTCCCCAAAGGTGATAGAAATTAATCACATAAAATGATACTTGGGGTATAAATGTCTTATGTAGCAAGTATTTTTAATGAAGTGATTTTGAATTTAAAGAAAAGTGAAAGAATTCTAGTGTTATATGCTTTCAAGATGAGTGATATGCTTTAGCTTGTCATTTGACTTGTCTCGGGCTTCCCTTGTGGCTCAGCTGGTAAAGAATCCTCCTGCAATGAGGGAGACCTAGGTTCGATCCCTGGGTTGGGAAGATCCCCCGGAGAAGGGACCGGCTACCCACTCCAATATTCTGGCCTGGAGAATTCCATGGACTGTAGGGTCCATGGGGTCACAAAGAGTAAGACACAACTGAGGAATTTTCACTTCACTTCAGTTTTCTCGGCCCCTTTTTCTTAGCCCTATTTTTTCCATTTACTAGCGAGATGATGATGATGGTTGATAGGCCAGTTTTTCCTTCCCTAACAATATTTTCAGTATTGAAAGAGGAATGTTTTAGCTTCCTCATAAAATGCTATGATGTACAAAATTATACATTTTTGAGTGACTTTCAGAAAGCATATTATGGCTTTCTATTTGTACTCTTGCCTAGTTCAAGGATTTTTTAAAAATATTTATTTATTTGACTGCTGGGTCTAGTTCCCTCACCAGGGATCAAACCCAGGCCCCCTACATTAGGAACACAGAGTCCTAGGCATTGGACCACCAGGGAAGTCCCTCATGGATTTTTTTGAAGTCAGATTACTGAAATGCCCACTTTCTTCCTTCAGATTGTCTATTTATCTTAGTTTGTGTTTATGATTGGAGAAATCAATGTATTTTTTTCGTATTGAAATGTATTAATATATCCATTTCAGAAAAATTTCTAGAAACTTATGCACCAGTTATTTTTACATTTAGTCATATTGAATATAGAAAATTTCTTTATTATGTCTGATGATAAATGCTTTAACAAACTCAAAATTCCACAGAATTTTGTTTCACTTTCAGTAATAGGGACATATTTATATGACCTGATATGAAAAAGATTCTTCTAATATTTTTTTAGAACTTTAAATAAGTAAACAGTTTACATTTTTACTTACGGAAAGGGCCTAGATAGAATAACACAATGGAGATATAGGTCAGTGCTGTCTGTGTTTACCAAACAGAGCCACATGTGACTTCTCCCCCTCTGTATATATAAACACTTTCAGGAGTCTGGATGCTGTGTCCTCCATCTAAGTAAGTGGGTGTGGCTTAGATTCACACACTGGGCTACCTCCATAGAGAAGTTGTGTGAAGTTGTGTGTGTGTCAACAGGAGGCTGCTTTACCCAACAGGAGGGAGAGGTTGGAGTGGGGAGTATCCCTAACTCATAATTGAAGGTTATGACTTTGTATGGAAAACTCTAGCATACTTGTTAAGTATATAACTCCAAATACTGGCAAGTGTGTTTTCCCTCTATTATCAAGAATGACATTTAAGGTTTAAATAACCTTCAAGTTGAATAATTCAAAATAAACTTTGAAATTTCTTATAAATGAAGGGTGATAGAAATAAACTTAGGTCGAGATATGATTTTTCTTGAAATGGACCTTTGAAACAAACTGACAGTTACTTTTTGAGTTTAGAATTTTCCAAAGTAGAATAAGTAAAAGTGCTTATTTTCTCTTAGGTACCATATCTTGAACTTAGGAAAGTATTTACTAAAGTGATATTTTTTTTCTGAATAGAGGTGTGTCTGATTAAAGATCGGAAACTAAGTAAAGATCCACAGTCCAGACAATCATAGTTTTCTTCTACCATAAACTTTATTAAAGGTTTACTAGCATTCATATTAACTAATCAATGCTTATTAGCATAAGTTTGGAAAATAACAATCTCTAGAGGAAGACATAAAGAAACGCAGATGCTGATGCACAAACAAGAACCTTCTCACTGATCTTCATTTTTGACAAAATATCTTCATCTATCCCTGCTTCTAACATTGTGGCCTAAATAAAGACATTCATCCTGAATTGGTCTAATTTGAGATCAGTCTGCTGGGACTTCTACCCAGTTTCCCATTTAGCCAGTTGTTAAAATCTGTAAAACATATTTATTGTAGGCCAATTGGTGGCATGGACTTTCTATCTTTACTCAATACTCAGCTTTTACTCCTTAACAATCTAGGCCCTCTATGGGTCTTTACAAAATCACTTTAACCTTTTAAAGCTCCCAGTATGACAATGAGGTAGTATGAAATAGTGATTAAGAGCATCAGCTTGGGAGTCAGACACTCCAGGATTCAGAGTCTGGCTGTACCATGTAAGTGCTGTCTGCCTTTAGACAATATACTCAGCCTAAATCTCCTTAGCATAAAATTATGAAAATAAAAAGTATTATTTCATGGAGTTATGAGAATTAGAAGAAATAGTGTATATAGCACACTTTGCTTTGTGTATAGCTCATAATAAAAACAGTGATAAGGGGAGGGGGAAGAAGATCACTCTTCTCGAATGCCTTTGACATTTTTTTAAAATCAAGAAAGAGCAAATTCCTTCCACTAGATTGTTACTAGATCTCTAATTCCGTGAAGCTGTTTGGTAAATGTTACTCTGCAGTTAGCTTAAAATCAGTTTCATTATTAGCCCTTATAGCATACTTTGACATTTATCCAAAAGGGGCTGTTTTTTTAATGTGAAAGACCAGAACCTTAACGTGAAATAGCAAGAAAAAGTACTCCTGAACTTAAGTATAACTTGCATATGAAAAAGTATATATATGATTGAGAAATAAAACCATACCAGCACTCTAGAAGCTGTCTTCATGTTCTCTTCCTGTGTCCACCATCCCCAGTGATGGTAACCACTATCCTGACTTTTAATGGAATAGATAATAGGTCATATTTTGTCTGATTTTGTTTTTTATATAAATGGAGTTACATCTTTTGGGTCTGGCTTCTTTTGCTTAGCATTATATTTATGAGATTCATCCATATTATCATGTGTAGTTGTTACGGAGTCCAAGCACATACTGCTTGCCACATAACAGTCCAATAAATCAAGAGATGAGGTATTGAGGCAAGGAGCAGCAACTTTATTCAGAAAGCCAACAGACCAAGAAGATGGTGGGCTAGTGTCTCAAAGAACCATTTTCTCTGAATTAGAATTCAGGCATCTTTTATACTAAGAGGAGAAGAGATATGATTGATTGTTGCATTCTTGGTGCTAGAATCTTTTGTTGTTATAGCAGTCCATGAATGTCTCACCACAATATTCCTATAAACCTCCAACAAGACAAATGCTGTTCTCCATTCTACAACTTTTTCTGTCTATATGAAGGAGAAAGTGTTGTACCTTTAAAGGTCGGAGCCTTGAGAATGGGTTGTCCTGCATATTTCAGGCTATAGGCAACATCATTTCAGGCTATAGCAAAGCATCATTTGCTACAAGTGATTAATTGGTAGCAAAAGCAATATAATACAAAGGTTAAAGTAAAAGAAATAGAACCATATGGAGTCTTATTTATTCCTCTCTATTACATGGTTATATATATTCATTTTTGCTGCTGTTTGGTGTCCTGTTGTGTGAGCACACCCCAATTTATTTATCTGTTATAATGTTATGGGATATTTGGGTTATTTCTAGTTTTTTAGCTATTACAAATATTAAAGCTGTGGAGATTTTGGTACCTGTCTTTTGGTGAATGTGTGTAAGCATTTCTCTTGAACTGGAATTATTGGGTCATAAGTATGCCAATGTTCAGTTTAAGTAAATATACTCAATTTTGCAAAGGATTATACCAGTTTATACCACCAGCAACGTATGATAGTTCCAGTTGCTCCATGTCCTCACCAATATGTCTTCTTCATTTTATACATTCTGATGTGTATAGAATATCACACTGTGGAAGATGGCGGAGGAGTAGGACGGGGAGACCACTTTCTCTCCTACAAATTCATCAAAAGAATAACTGAACGCAGAGCAAACTTCGTAGAATATCACACTGTGGTATTTAATAGTGGTTTTAATTTGTATTTTCCTGATGACTAATGAAGTTGGACATCTTTTTAGGTTTATTTTATGTTTGGATGGCCTTTTGTGTGAAGTCACACAAGTTCAAGTCTTGTTCATATTTCTGTTGTGTTGTCTATATTTTTCTCACTGATTCATAAGAATTCTCTATGTAAAATCTAGTCATTTTCCAGGTATATTATTGTTACAACTTCTTCCACCTTTATGGGTTATCGTTTTGCTCATGTTGTCTCTTGATGAACAGAAATACTAAATATAATCAAATTTATCATTTTTTCCTTTCATGGTCAGAGTTTTTGCATTCTGCTTAAGAGGTTGTTGTTGCTGTTGTTTAGTTGCTAAGTCATGTCTGACTCTTTGCAACCTGTGGACTGTAGCCTACCAGGCTTTTCTGTCTATGGGATTTCTCAGCAAGAATACTGGAATGGGTTGCCATTTCCTTCTCCAGGGGATCTTCCTGACCCCAGGATTGAGCCCACGTCTCCTGCATTGGCAGGCTGATTCTTTGCCTTTGAGTGACCAGGGAAACCCATTTAAGAGGATACAGATACCTAAAATAATTTCACAAAGATATTTTATGTTTTTCTCTAAAACTTTATTATCTTTAGGATTGTAGTCCATCAGGAATTGACTTTTGTGTATGGTGTAAATTAGAGGTTAAGGTACTTTTTTTTTCCCAACTGGATATTCAGGTGACCTTTACTGAGATTTTTTTGAAAAGTAGCATGAATACTTTGGTACTAATGGGCCATTCACTGTAAGAAGGAGTTCCAACTCTAGCCCAAAAGGAGGCTGAAGGAGTGTTTTAAGACCTCTTTTTCTTTCCTGATTTCCTGTTTGGTCTCGAACACAATAAAGCAGGTAGGGATTTTTGTTTTTTCCCATAGGCTAAAAGTCATGTCTGCTAGAGTTAAGTAAAGTGTAACATGCAGAAACTGTGAAATAACACCTGCAAACTATCCAATCCTAAAGGAAATCAACCCTGAATATTCATTGGATGGACTAATGCTGAAGCTGAATCTCCAGTACTTTGGCCAACTGATGCGAAGCTCCGATTCATTGGAATAGACCCTGATGCTGGGAAAGATTGAGGACAAAAGGAGAAGGGAGCAGCAGAAGATGAGATGGTTAGATAGCATCACCAACTCAATGGAGAGTTTGAGCAAATTCCTATAGGTAGTGAAGGACAGGGAAGCCTGGTGGGCTGCAGTCCATGGGGTTGCAAATAGCCAGACTTAGCAACTGAACAACAGCAACATGATGGATTAGTCACCAGTTAATGTGCTATGAGGAAGTCTGGAGTGATTGGAGAAAAATGTAGATCTGATGGTATCTAGTTTTACATTTTATATGAAAGTTTTTTAAAAAGTAAAAAGTTGTGTAATAACATTGATTTACATTTGTAGAACAGTTCACAAAGTATTTTTGTTTACACTTTTATTTTTATCCTCATAGTAACTAGCATTGTAAGGTTTTCAAGACAGATATTATTATCCTTGTTTAACAGAAAAAAAACCCTAAAATTCAGATCAGTTAATCAGCTTGATAAATAATTTTATAAAATTGGAAACCCTCTAGTCTTCTTCCTTTGAGCCAACCATTTTTACAAGACTGTTCTAGGCAAATTGAACCAGAGATGCAGAGAGCCCCAAAATATGATTTGTTTTCTCAAAGAGATATAAAGTTTCAGTATTTAACCAAAACAAAGTATAATATTTTAGGTCTGATGAATGAGCTGGAGCTTGGAGGAGTTCAGATCATAGAGTTTGATGATTTCAAATTTTCCTTGTTTTCTTTTTACAACTGTCAGTTGGATTAGCTTTTTATGATGCTTCAATCTTTCCTTTTTCTAGCACTTTATAAACTTTATGTTTGATGTCTATTAGTAAAGAGACACAGTACCTAAATGCAATTAAACTGTACTTGAAAACTGATAAGAATGTAATTTTAAATGTATAACTCAGAGGTTATCAATTTTGCATCAGTTCAGTTCAGTTCAGTTGCTCAGTTATGTCCAACTTTTTGTGACCCCATGAATCGCAGCACACCAGGCCTCCCTGTCCATCACCAACTCCCGGAGTCCACCCAAACTCATGTCCATCGAGTCAGTGATGCCATCCAGCCATCTCATCCTCTGTCGTCCCCTTCTCCTCCTGCCCCCAATCCCTCCCAGCATCAGGGTCTTTTCCAATGAGTCCACTCTTTGCATGAGATGGCCAAAGTATTGGAGTTTCAGCTTCAACATCAGTCCTTCCAATGAACACCCAGGACTGATCTTTAGGATGGACTGGTTGGATCTCCTTGCAGTCCAAGGGACTCTCAGGAGTCTTCTCCAACACCAAGTTCAAAAGCATCAATTCTTCAGCGCTCATCTTTCTTTATAGCCCAACTCTCACATCCATACACGACCATTGGAAAAACCATAGCCTTGACTAGACGGACCTTTTTTGGCAAAGTAATGTCACTGCTTTTTAATATGCTATCTAGGTTGGTCATAACTTTCCTTCCTAGGAGTAAGCGTCTTTTAATTTCATGGCTGCAATCACCATCTGCAGTGATTTTGGAGCCCCCAAAAATAAAGCCTGACACTGTTTCCCCATCTATTTGCCATGAAGTGATGGGACCAGATGCTATGATCCAGCATGATCCTATTCACTTGTAAACTCCTGGAAGTTCATAGGTACAAGGACTATGTTATGCATTCTGGTTTTCCCTAGAGTTAACCAGTTGTGAACCACATGTAATGAACATCTGTAGTTGTATGAACTAACAATTGTCTCAAGTAGAGAAGTGAAGGTAAAAGTTGCTTCTACTAGTGATAGTTTAAAAAAAAAAAAGATCTAAATGACTTACTCATTTAAAGGCTCAAACATAAATTATCCAGAGCCATATAACAGCATTCAATAAAACAAAGATCAGGGTTCTTCATATCTGTAGAGACACATGATTCTGGCAGAACTAGACTAAGATAGTGAAACAGCGACCCTGAGCTTCTTTTATGTTCCCCCTTCAGAAAAACTAGTCTTCGGTTTTCAAAACTACTTAGTTACATGAATGCATAAATATATGATCTAAATCACCATAATTTCAACTGGGTATTATCACAATTTTCTGATAATAGTGTTCTGTCTGACTCTGCAGAGCCAAATCAAATGCAGAGCCTTTTTTTTGTAGTGGGATGATATTTCCTGTGCTTTAACTTGTTCAGTTAATCAAATATGGATCAATAGATGTGTTTATTTATTTGCTTTACTATTTGAATAAGTTATAAGGTAATCAGGATAAATCAAAGCTCTCTCATTATTTTGCCTTCTGGAAATAATGATAATGTGAATTTGAATAAATTTTCCACTGCTTTTTATTTGTAAAGATTCCAGTTAACAGCTGGATTTAAAATTCATTTGTTTGAAGAAGTTTATTTTGTGATTTAAAGTTCAGTGCTGAAAACTAAATAGCTAAATTTCGTAAGTTGTAAGAGTAAATTCTGTTGAAGTTGTATTTATCTGAAATGTCACCGCTGATCTTCATCCTTCGTTTTCTTAATTCTTTCAGTCTTTCTGATACTTTTAAAATCCTATTTTTAAGTTATCTGAAATCATATTTTATTTTATTTTTTAATTTTATTTATTTATTTGGCTGCCCTGGGTCTTAGTTGTAGTATGTGGGATCTAGCTCCCTGACCAGGGATCAAACCTGGGCCCCCTGCACTGGGAGCTCAGAGTCTTAGCCACTGGATCACCAGGGAAGTCCCTGAAATCATATTTTAAATGGTAGAATTAATTTAATGATCCTAAGCCAACCTACTTATTTATAGATAAGGGGAAAACAGCCTCAGAGTCACATAGCTAGTTAGTAGCAGAGCTAAGATTTAATTCCTGGTCTTAGGATCCTGATTCCAGTGCCTTGATACCTTTAAATAAATTGGGGCATAGTTTTTTGAAAATTTGTTTTATTGAAGTTGAGTTTATTTACAATGTGTTAATTTCTGTTGTACGGCAAAGTGATTCAGTTATACATACATATATATTTTTCATGTTCTTTTTATTATGGTTTATCATAGGATATTGAATATAGTTCCAGGGGCATAATTTTTAAAGAATATTCCCAAGTTTAAAGATACAGAATTTCTTAAGTATGTTTTCATAGTTTTCAGTCCACTTTTAACCCCATTTTACTTTCATGATTCTGGGACTTAAAATACACAATTCTTTTAAGAACTGTTACGTATGGGGGTCCAAAATAAAAATGCATTGCCGGTTCTAGCAAAATACTGATTGAGAAAGAGTCTGTGACTTTCGGGTTTTTGAGATGACTCAGATGAAAAGTTTAAGATACAGGCAGCATGGTCATTTTAAGATTATTTAGAAAATTAGCACTGTTTAACAGAGCAGTCAAAGGTTATTGTACCTAGAGTCTTGAGACCCACATTTTTTAGAGGCACCCACTAGCTGTGTGATTTTGGGCAAATGACCTACCTTCTTCAGGCTTTAGTTTGTCTATGGAATAAGGAAGTAAGGCTAGAATTATAACTGTCTCTTTAGTAAATAACTCTCTTTATTGCAGAATTTGAGAAATTAGACAGAGCAAGTTTGTTGTCAGAAGTCTTTGGTCATGAAAATGATCTGTGTGTTACATTCTTTATTTTGACACTGTTAAGTAACCACAGACTAGACAACTGGCCATCAATCTCCATCTGTAGAACAGCCACTGTTGTCCATGTATGGAGACGGGCCAGATTTTATTTTTGCCAGAAATACTCTTGGCAAATCTGTATCCCTAGAGATCACTGTTTAATTTTGTGGCACAGTGTATAGTTTAGTGAAAAAGAAAAGGAATGCTGAGCCATTTCATTTTAAATGCTCTCAGAGACAGCTCTACTTCATTTGTTTTTGTACTATCTGTGTTTCAAGATGTGTTGAGTGGAGGTAAGCCAAAATGAAATAAAAAGAGGAAGGTGAGAAACGGTCCACAGTATCTGCTGACTCTAGAAATGAATTTAAGTGATATGAGTTATATATGTTTACATACGTTGGAAACTTAAGATATATGTTTATAGTATCAACTGTCTTAACTAGTTTATAATTTTATACATTCTTGTGCTATTTTTGTTTTGTCTTGAACTAGTCTCCATCTTTAAATTGTTTAAAAGCACTTCATTATTGGAAAAATTTGCATTAACAGATAATTCAAAACTCTCTCATTATTTTGCCTTCTGGAAATAATGATAATGTGAATTTGAATAAATTTTCCACTGCTTTTTATTTGTAAAGATTCCAGTTAACAGCTGGATTTAAAATTCATTTGTTTGAAGAAGTTTATTTTGTGATTTAAAGTTCAGTGCTGAAAACTAAATAGCTAAATTTCGTAAGTTGTAAGAGTAAATTCTGTTGAAGTTGTATTTATCTGAAATGTCACCGCTGATCTTCATCCTTCGTTTTCTTAATTCTTTCAGTCTTTCTGATACTTTTAAAATCCTTTTCTCCTAACCTCCATATCCACTTATTAACAGACCCTAATAATTTTAGTTTTGTATTGTCTCTCAGATTTTACCTTTCGTCTTTATTGTGTTGGCCCATCCTAATTCAGGCTGAGCTTAGGTTGCTGCGGCAGCTTTCTGAGTAGTCTCCCTGACCTTGGTATTCTCTTTCAAACTGTCTGACTAAAATCCATATTAATCTTTAAACATCAATTTTACCACATTATGTATCTGTTTAAAATCTTAAAACCTTGTAATTCAGTTCTCAGTGCTGTTAAGCCTTTAAATCCATCTGTATGTGGTCCTTTCTTTTCCATCCAACTGAATTTATTCAGCAAATACGGTTTTGAGCATCTGTGTGCAAGACACTGTACAAAGGTAAAAATAAATAAAATCTGGCTTCTTGCAGCTATGTAATATCAGTATTTAGTGTTAACACATCCAGGATTTTTTTCTGTTGAGAAATTTGTGCTTAGATTGTCCTTGCTGAGGTTATCAGTGAGCTCCTTACTGGCAGATTCATCAGGCAGTTTTCAGTCCTAATTGTGCTTTACCTGGCATTCGGTGCTGTCGACCATGCCTGCTTTGTTGACACATTTTCCTCCCTCAGTTTCTAGGTATAGAATCACATTTTCTATTTCTTGTTGGAATTTTATTTAAGGAACATAGTTTTCATTTTGTTGATCTTTATTTTGGGTTATTTTCTATTTTATTAATTTCTATATTTATTCCTCCTTTCCTTCTACTTCCCTGTTTGTTTTTTTTTCTGGTTGAGTTCTTCAGTTTGATTTCCTATTCTTTTCCAACTTCTTGAGATGCATGTTTAACTTTTAAATTTTTATTGAAGTATAGTCGAGTTACACTGTTGTGATAGTTTCTGGTGTACAGCAAAGTGATTCAGTTATACTTATATATATTCTTTTCATATTATTTTATATTATGGTTTATTACAAGATATTGAATATAGTTCCAAGTTCCATATAGTAGGAAGGACCTTGTTTATACATTCTGTGTATAGTAGTTTGCATTTTCTGGTTCCAAACTCCCAATCCATCCTTCCTGCATGCCTCCTTCCCCTTAGCAAACACAAATCTGTTCTCTCTATATCTGTGAGTTTGTTTCTATTTCATAGATAAGTTCATGTGTGTCATATTTTAGGTTCCATATATATGTGATATCATATGGTATTTGTCTTTCTCTTTCTGACTTATTTTACTTAGTATGATAATGTCTGGGTCCATCCATATTGCTGCAAATGGCATTATGTCATTCTTTTTCACGACTGAGTAATATTCCATTGTGTGTATAGATGTGTGTGTATATATACACCCCCCTCCAACATCTGCATCTGTTCATCTGTCAAATTTAGGTTGCTTCCATGTCTTGGCTATTGTAAAGAGTGCTGCTCTGAACATTGAGGTGCATGTATCTTTTCTAATTATAGTTTTGTCTTGATATATGCCCAAGAGTGGGATTGCTGGATCATGTGGCAATTCTATTTTTGGTTTTTTAAGGAACCTGCATACCTTTCTCCAAGTGGGTGCATCAATTTATATTCCCACCAACAGTGTAGGACGGTTCCCTTTTCTCCACACTCTCTCCAGCACTTATTTGTAGACTTTTTAATAGTGGATATTCTGACTGGCATGAGGTGGTACCTCATGTATTTCTCTAATATTTGTATTATTTGTATTTGTATCATGTATTTGTATTTCTCTAATAATTATCAATGTTGAGCTTTTTTTCATGTGCCTGTTAGCTATCTGTATGTCTTCTTTGGAGAGGAGTCAAGTAGACCTAAGTAAGGTCTTCTGCCTACTTTTTAATTAGATCATTTGGTTTTTTGTTATTGAGTTGTATTTGCTGTTTGTATATTTTGGAAATTAAGCCCTTATTGGTCACATCATTTGCAAATATTTTGTCCCATTCTATAGGTTGTCTTTTCATTTTGTTTATGGTTTCCTTTGATGTACAAAGCTTTTAAGTTTAATCAGGTCCATTTGCTAAAAATAGGCTATATGGTTTATTTATTTGACCACACTGCGTGGCTTGTGGGATTTTAGTTCCCTGATTACATATCAAATCCAGGCCCTTGGCAGTGAGAGCACAGAGTCCTAATACTGGACCACCAGGGAATTCCCCAAAATAGACAATTTTTAATAGCAGTTTTAGATTCACAGTATAATCGATCAGAAAATACAGAGTTCCAATGTCCCCCACACATACAGCCTCCCCCACTGTCAACATCACCCACCAGAGTAGTACATTTGTTAAAAAATAGATTAACTAGACTAACACATTATTATCACCCAAAGTCTATAGTTTACATTAGCCTTCATTCTTGGTGTTGTATGTTCTACGGGTTTGGACAAATATAAAATGATAAGTATTCACCATTGTAGTATCATACAAAGTAGCTTCGCCACCCCCAAATCCCATGTGTTCCACCTGTTCATCTCTCCCTGTACCCTAATCCTTGGCAACCACTGTTCTTTTTACTGTCTCCATTTTTTTGCATTTTCCAGAATGTCGCATAGTTTAAATCATACAGCATGTAACCTTTCCAGATTGCCTTCTTTCACTCACTGATAGGCATTGGAGGTTCCTCCATGATTTTCCATGGCTTGGTTGCTCATGTCAAGACTGAGTAATATTCCTTTGTCTGGATGTGCCACAGTGTATTATTCATCCCTCTACCGAAGGACATCTTGGTTGCTTCCATGTTTTGGCAACTATGATTAAAGCGGTTGTAAACATCTGTATGCGGGCTTTTGTGTGGACTCTTTTTTTTTTTTCAATTAATTTGAGTAAATACTAAGGAGCATGATTGCTGGATTGTATGGTAAGAGTATGCTTTATTTTATAAGAAACTGCCAGACTCTCTCCCAAAGTGGCTATATCATTTTACGTTCCCACCAGCAATAAGAAAATTTTTGTTATTTCACATCCTCACCAGTATTTGGTATTATCAGTGTTTTGAATGTTAGACATTCTAATAAGTGCATAGTGGTATCTTATCGCTGTTCTGATTTGCAGTTTTCTAATGGCATGTGATGTAGAGTATCTTTTCATATGTTTATTCATCATATCTTTTGACTCTGTAATTTTCAAACTTCTTTTCTTTACCTGTGCCTTTACAGCTGTGGATTACCCTGTTAGAGCTTTAGTTGTTTATCTGTATGATTTGAGCTGTTCAAATTTTGTTTAGACTTTCTTTATACCTCAGCACTAAAAAATTAGTTTCACATGTGCTTGAAAATAATATGCAGTTAGCAGTGTTGAATGAAATCCTATGTATTAGGTCAAGTTCCTAGTCATGTTGTGGTGTTCAGAACTTTTCCGACTTTACTGATTATTTTTTGGTTTACTTATCCTATCAGTTATTGAGAGAAGTGTTAAAATCTCCCATAATTATTGTGAATTTGTCTGTTTCTCCTTGTAGTTCTCCCATTTTTGCTTTATGCATCTTGAGGTTGTGTGATTAGGAGCCTATCAACCTAGAAGTGTTGTATCTCCATGATGATTTCACAGTCTTTTCATAGGAAGTGTCCCTTGAAGTCTCTCTTGGCTGGTACTAATATAGCTATATTATCAGCTATGGTGCCAGTTTATAGCCACACCAGTTTTCAGTTTGTGTTTGCTCAGTATAACTTTTTCTACTCTTTCACTTTCATCCTTTTTGTATTCTTAAATTAGACATGAGTCTTTTGAATTTTTTCTGTTTCATTTTTATCTAGTCTGAGAATCTTTGCCTTTTAATAGCCCGATAATCTTTGTTTTTAAAGGAGCATTTCATTCATTCATATTTCATGTTGTTACTCGTCTGTTTGAGTTTATGTTGCTTTGTTTTGTCTTCCTTAGCTTATGTAATGTTACTGTCTTGGTTCTCTTCATATCTTTCTGAGTTTTTAGTTTTGTGTGTGTGTGGATGGGGGTGTCACTCCCTGTTTTCTTCTTAAATGCTAAAGTTCCCCAGGATCTCATTATTTGCCTTTTATTTTTCTTACTCTGTGTACTTATCCTTAGTGACTTTATTCATACTTATTGTTTCAACTACTATTTACTTGCTAAACTCCAAACCTATATATTCTTCCTGGACTTTACCACTTGGAAATGCTATTGCTTCTCCAGATTCATCATATCCAAAGCCATACCTTCTTCTATTCTAAAACGATCTACTAACTGTGTTCTCTGGATTGGTGAATATCACTACCATTCATTTCTCAGTATATCGTCGTCTGTTGGTAGAGCCACCCCCTTTCTATTCCCAAAGCCACTGCCTTATTTTAGATCTTTATTATAATTTGCCCCCTTTGTTACAGTAGTCTTCTAAGTGGTCTGGCTGCATTTATTCTTACATGACTACATTTTACTTTCCATTGGTTTCAGAATGATGACGGGTTTTATGCAGGACAGTGATATCAGATTTGCATTTTAGATACATAACTCTGAAAATATTTGCTGAACATGGCAGCTATTGAAGACATCTAATGACTGAGCAACTGAACTGAACTGAATGGCTATGTCCTTCCATCTCTAGTAGATTTTCTAGACCATGACTTTCTAACTTTTTCAACCATAGCCTATAATAAGAAATACATTTTGTGTGATCAATATAAACACACAAGTAACTGAAAGAAAGTTTCTATCACTCAGTCATGTCTGACTCTTTGCGACCCCACGAACTACAGCATGCTAGGCTTCTGTCCTTCACTATCCCCTGGAGTTTGCTCACACTCATGTCCATTGATCAGTGATATAATCCAACCATCTCATCCTCTGTCCCCCTTCTCCTCCTGCCCTCTGTCTTTCCCAGCATCAGGGTCTTTTCCAGTGAGTCAGCTCTTTGTATCAAGTAGCCAAAGTACTGAACTTCAGCTTCAGCATCAGTCCTTCCAATGAGTATTCAGGGTTGATTTCCTTTAGGATTGACTGGCTTGATCTCCTTGCTGTCCCAGGGACTCTCAAGAGTCTTCTCCAACACCAGAATTTGAAAGCATCAATTCTTCGGCTCTCAGCCTTCTTTATGGTCCAACTCTCACATCCATCGATGACTGCTGGAAAAACTGTACTTTGATTATATGGACCTTTGTTGGCAAAGTGATGTCTCTGCTTTTTAATATGCTGTCTAGGTTTGTCATAGCTTCTCTTCTAAGGAGCAAGTGTCTTTTAATTCTGTGGCTGCAGTCACCACCCATAGTGATTTTGGAGCCCAAGATAATAAAATCTGCCACTGTTTCCACTTTTTTCCCATATATTTGCCATGAAAAGATGGGACTGGATGCCATGATCTTCATCTTTTGAATGTTGAGTTTTAAGGCAGATTTTTCACTCTCTTTCAACCCCTTCAAGAGGCTCTTTAGTTCCTCTTCATTTCTGCCATTAGAGTGGTATTATCTGCATATCTGAGGTTGTTGATATTTCTCCCAGCAGTCTTGATTCCCGCTGAGTCATCTAGCCTGGCATTTTGCATGATGTACTCTGCATATAAGTTAAATAAGCAGAGTGACAATATACATCCTTAACGTACTCCTTTCTCAATTTTGAGTTAGTCTGTTGTTCCGTGTAAGATTTTGACTGTTGCTTCTTGTCCTGCATACAGATTTCTCAGGAGACAGGTAAGAATTTTCTTTAAAAAAAAAGAATTTAAGAATTTTCCATCTAAGAATTCTTCAGTTTGTTTTGATCCACACAGTCAAAGGCTTTAGCATGGTCAGTGAAGCCAAAATAGATGTTTTCCTGAATACCGTTGTTTTCTCTACAATCCAACAAATGTTGGCAATTTGATCTCTGGTTCCTCTACCTTTTCTAAACCCAAACTGTACATCTGAAAGTTCTCAGTTTGCATACTGTTGACGCCTAGCTTAAGGATTTTGAGCATTACCTTGCTAGCATGTGAAGTGAATGTAGTTGTGTGGTAGCATTGCCTTTCTTTGAGATTGGAATAAAAACGAACCTTTCCAGTCCTATGGCTACTACCGAGTTTTCCAAATTTGCTGGCATATTGAGTGCAACACTTTAACAGCATCATCTTTTAGGATTTGAAATAGCTCAACTATAATTCTATCACCTCCACTAGCTTTGTTCATGGTAATGCTTCTTAAGGCCCATTTGACCTCACATTACAGGATATCTGGCTGTTGGTGAGTATTCAATAGAATACTGTTCAGTAAGAAAAAGAAATGTGGTACTGACTGACACATGCTACAAAATGGATGAACCTTGAAAACATGAAAAGATGAACAGATTCAGTCAAAGATGACCACATATTGTATGACTGTATTTATATGAAAGGTCCAGAATAGGCAGATTTATAGAGATGGAAAGTTGATTAATAGTTGAGGGGAAATGGGGAAAGACAGATAATAGATATGAGGTCTCTTTTTAGGGGATGAAAATGTTCTAATATTAGATTTTGGTAATGGTTATACACCCTATGAGTGTATTTAAAAAAAACAAAACATTGAATTGTAATTTAAATGGGTGAATTGTATCATATGTGAATTGTATTTTAATAGAGCTTTTTTTAAAAAGCCAAGGGAGAAATCAAAATGCAATACTAAAGCCTTTTTCTCAGTTAACCCCAAAGGAGAAACAAGCAAGCAAATGAACAGATGGCACAAATAGAAAACAGGTAGCAAAATGGCAAATCTAAACTCAGCCAAACCAAATGTAAATGTTAGACTAAACTCTGTAGTTAAAAGGCAGAGATTGTCAAACCTGATGAAAAGCATGACCCAACTATAAGTTGTCTATGTGGCATGTACTTTTTTAACACAAAGACACAGGGTTGAAAATGAAAGTATGGGAAAAGATGAAAAATTTTGCCATGCAGACATGAATCATTTGAAACTCAGAATTAATATTTTAATAGTGGACAAAAGTAGAAACTTCAAAACAGGGAGTATTATCAGAAATAAATAGGGACTTTTTATAATTGTAAAAACCCCAGTATAACAAGAAGACATAACTACAAATGTATATGCACCTAGTAATGTAGCTTTAAAACAGATGATGCACAAAACTGGCAAAACTAAAGGGAAAAGATTCAAATCCACAATTGTAGTTGGAGATTTTCACACCCCTTTAGAGCAGCAGCCCCCAGCCTTTTTGGCACCAGGGACCAGGTTTGTGGAAAACAATTTTTCCATGGACTGGAAAGTGGGGGATGGATTCACATGTATTACATTTATTGTGCACTTTATTTCTAATCTGACTCTACCGCTGATCTGACAGGAGGGCCTAGTCTGCAGTTCAGAGGTTGGAGACCCCTGCTTTAGAGAATTAATATAACAACTAGGTCAGAAATCTGTGGATATATAGAAGATCTGAATAGCACTGTTAACCACCTTGACCTAATTAATATTTATAGAATCCAACACCCAACAATTACAGAATACAGGATCTTTTCAGGTAGCCTGGAACTTTTACCAAAATAGGCCACTTATAGGTCCATGAAGCAAGTCATGAAGCAAGTCTGAAGTCTGAAATCTAAAAGAGTATATTCTCTGATCACAGTTGAGTTTCATTAGAAATCAGTAACAAAAAGATATCTAGAAAATTCCCAAAGATGTAAATTAAATAATATATTTCCAAATAACACATGGGGCAAAAGAATATCAGAGAGAAACTGGAAAATGTTTTCATGTGAATGATAAGGAAAACAAACATGTGAGCATTTGTGAGGTTTCGTGAACACGTTGCTTAGAGGAAAGAGCCCAGCTTTAATGGTTCATACAGGCGTACCTCGGAGATATTACGGGTTCAGTTCCAAACCATTGCAATAAGGAAAATATTGCAATAAATTGAGTCACAGGAACTTTTTGATTTCCCAGTGCATGTAAGTTATGATTACACTATACTTAGACTATTAAGTGTGCAATAATATTACATATAAAAAATATATACATACCTTATTTTAGAAAGACTTTATTGCCAAAAAATGTTAACCATCTCGACTTCAGTGAGTAATATGTAGTAATATCAGGTATCACTGGTTACCATCACAAACATAATAATAATGAAAAGTGTGAAATATTGTGAGAATTACCACAAAAACACAAAGTAAGCCAGTGCTACTGGAAAAATGGTGCTGATAGAATTGCTTGACACAAGGTTACCACAAACCTTCAATCTGTAAAGGAAAAAAAAAAAGACAGTATTTGTGAAGTGTAATAAAATAAGATATGTCTGTATTTGAAAGAAGGAATGATTAAAATTTATTTTGTATATTTCCAGAAGCTAGAAAAACATAAGCAAAGTAAACACAAGAAGAAGTAAATTAAGAAAATAGAAGGTATCAGTTAAATAGAAAATGGACAACACAGTAAATTAACAAAGCCAAATGGATTTTTTCAAATGATCAGCAAAATTGAAAAACCCACAAGTTACCAATATTGGGAAAGAAAGAGGGAGTATCATCACAGATCCATAAACTTCAAAGAATAATAAGGGAATTCGAAGAAAACTTTTGCCAGTAAATTTAATTTAGTGAAACAGAAAAATTTCCTGGAAAAATACAACTTGCCCAAATTGACACAAGATGAAATTAAAAATATGAATAGGCCTGTCAAACTTTGTGGAAGAAACTGAATTTGTAATTAAAAGAAAACATTTCTCCAAAGAAAACTCCAGTCCTAGAGAATATAACTGGTAAATTATATACAACATTATGAAAGAAACCAAAACAGCAGGACAAACTCTTTCAGGAAATAAAAGAAGAAGCCTTTCTTTTTAAAAAATATTCATTTATTTGGTTGTGCTGCGTCTTAATTATAGCATGTGGGATTCAGTTCCCTGACCAGGTATTGAATCCAAGACCCCTGTATTGGGAACAATGATTATTAGTCACTGGACCACCAGGGAAGTCCCCGAAGAAACCTTTCTTAATTAATTTTATGAGGCTAGTATAATCCTGAGACTAAAACATAGTAAAGATATTTTAAAAATTAAAAAATCTCTTATAACAGAGACATAAAACTCCCTAAGAAAATACTGAACCCAGGAATGTGTATGAGGATTAATACATCATGACCAAGTGGGGTTAATCCCAGGAATGTAAACTGATTTTGTATTTGAAAATAAGCATACTTACCATATTAACAGAATAAGGAAAAAATATATATATGATCATCTCCATAGATGCAGGAAAAAAACATTTGACAAAATTCATCACCCATACTTGACACTTGGATCTGGAATTAGAAGGGAATTTCCTCAGTCTGATAAATACAGATCTACAAAATAATCTTCAGCTAACATCATTCAAAATGGTTAAGTTCCTGGAAATTCCCCAGGAATCCAGTGGTTAGGACGTGGCATTTTCTCTGCCCTGAAATCCCTGGTCAGGGAACTAAGATCCCGCAAGCTGTGCTGCGTGGACCAAAAAAAAAGTCAACTAAGTTGACAATTTTAAAAAATAAATGATAAACCATTGAACATTTTCCATTTAAGACTGAGAAGAAGGCAAAGGTGCCACTCTCACAATTTCTTTTTTTTTTCACTCTCACAATTTCTACTCACCATTTTCCTGACTGTCTTGCTAATGCAGTAAGGTAAGGAAAAGTCAAAGAAGTCAAGATTGGAAGAGCAGAAGTAAAACCTGTTCCTATACACAGATAATTTATATGTAGAAAATTAATCATCAAAAAATCATTATCATCAATAAGTGAGTTTAACAATGTAATCTTAAGATATAAGGCCAATAGAAATGCTAATTGTATTTTTATATATTAAAAGATGCTTGCCCCTTGGAAGAAAAGCTATGACAAACCTAGACAGTGTATTAAAAAGCAGAGACATCACTTTGCTGACAAAGGTCCGTATAGTCAGAGTTATGGTTTTTCCAGTAGTCATGTATGAATGTGAGAGCTGACCATAAGGAAAGCTGAGCACCAAAGAATTGATGCTTTTGAATTGCAGTGCTGGAGAAGACTCTTGAGAGTCCCTTGGACAGCAATGCAATCAAACCAGTCAATCCTAAAGGAAATCAACCCTGAACATTCGTTGGAAAGACTGAAGGTGAAGCTCCAGTACTTTGGCCACTTGAAGTGAAGAGCCAACTCATTGGAAAAGACCCAGATGCTGGGAAAGATTGAAGGCAGAGGAGAAAGGGGTGACGGAGGATAAGATGGTTGAATAGTATCACTGACTCAGTGGACAAACTCTAGGAGACAGTGAAGGACAGGGAAGCTGGCGTGCTGCCATCCATGGGACTGCAAAGAGTTGGACACAGTTTAGCAACTGAACAACGAACAAAATATATATGAGATTTTAAAACCAATGATATTTTAATAGCATTAACAATAAAATACTTAAATTTAACATGCACAGCTCTACACTGAAAAGTGCAAAGTACGGCTCAAGGAATTAAAGCTCTAACTACATGAAGATATATAACTTTCATGAATTGGAAGCCACGATATTGTTCACATTTCACTTCTTGAAAATAATTCTATAGGTGCAATGCAATGCCAATTATAATCCCAGCTTATTTGTTTTGCAAATAAAACATATCAGCTACTTCTAAAACATATGGAAATGCCAAGGACCTAGTATAGCCAAAATAGTATTGAAAAAGAGCAAAGCTGAAGGATTTATTCTCATCAAGGTTTAGTTATAAAATGGCAATAATCAGTATATCATGGTATTAGTATAAGGGTAGACACATAGAGAAATAGAAATAGAATTCCAGAAATGTACACACATATATACAGTCAACTGATTTTTGCTAAAGGCACCAAAGCAATTTAATGAAAAAAAAAAAATTTCAAGAAGTGATATTGGAAAAACTGGCTATCTAAAAAAAAAAATCTCAATCACTGCATATGCCATCCATAATAATTCAAGGTGGCTCAGAAACCTAAATGTAAAAATTGAAACTATTAATGTAAATTGTTTAGGAAATTCCCTGTTGGTCTAGTGGTTAAGATTCTGGGCTTTGACTGCCAAGGACCTGGGTTCAACAAGCCCCTCGTGGCCAAAAACAAAAAGCAAACAAAAAACTATAAAGCCTTTAGAAGAAAATATAGAATTTTTTTTGCAACCTGAAAATCATACAAAATTTTCTAAGGCACAGAAAGCAAAAACTTTAAAACAAGCATTGATACATTAAACAATCAAAATTTAAAACTTCTGCCCATCAAAAGATGCAGTTAAGGAAATGAACTTGGACCCCATAGACAGAGTTGGAAGGGAGTCACCAAACATACCTGACAGAAAACTTGTATCAAGAATATGAAATAAATTACTGCCACAACTCAGTAAATGACACCTACCCCCAAATATTTAAAAGACCTAAACAAATATTTCACAATAGAAGATATTCTGTAAATGGCTAATAAACATAAAAATACAAAACACCATCAATCAGCAAGGAAATGCAAATTAAAAGACAATGAGAGAGCTTCTCTGGTGCTCCAGTGGTTAAGGGTCCACCTGCTAATGCAGGGGACACGGTTTGATCCCTGGTCTGGGAAAATCCCACAAGCTATGGAGCAGCTAAGCCCGTGACCTGCAACTCCTGAGCCCACTCGTGGCAACTACTGAAGCCCACAGCTGAGAGCCCATGCTCCACAACAAGAGAAGCCACAGCAATGAGAAGCCCACATATCACAGTGAAGAGTAGCCCCAGCTTGCCATAACTAGAGAAAGCCCATGCTCAGCAACAAAGACCCAGAGCAGCAGCCACCCCCAAAAAACTCATGGGCCGCCAAAAAACAGCAATGAGATACTTCCTATTCCCTAGATTACCTGCAATAGTAAGGCTGAAAATACCAAATGTTGGCAAAAAATGTGGACCACTGGAATGTTCATACGCTGTGAATGGAAAATTTATTGGCGATTTCTTAGAAAGTTAATTGGAGAAGGAAACGGCAACCCACTCCAGTACTCTTGCCTGGAAAATCCCATGGACCGAGGAGCCTGGTAGGCTACAATCCATGGGGTCTCAAAGAGTCAGACATGACTGAGTGACTTCACTTTAGAAAGTTTAACATAGGACTTCCCTGATGGTACAGTAGATAAGAATCTGCCTGCAGGGGATGCTGGTTAGATTCCTGATCTGGGAAGACTCCACATGCCTCAGGCAACTAAAGCCCATGCCTCATAACTACTGAGCCCAGGCACTCTAGGGCCCATGAGCCACAGCTAATGAGCCTCTGTGCTGCTACCACTGACCTGGAGCCTGTGCTCTGCAACAAGAGTAGCCACCACAATGAGGAGCCTGCTCACCGCAGTGAAGACTAGCTCCCTCTCACTGCAACTAGAGAAAACCCATGCACAGCAGCAAAGACCTAGCACAGCCAAAAATAAATAAATAATTTAAAAAACATAGAAACACCTACCCTTTAAATTAGTAATTTCACTTCTGCATATCTGTACAGGAGTAATGGAAACATTCCACAAAAAGGCTTGTGCAAGAGTGTTCATAGGATCTTTATTCCATGTGCAAAACTAATAGGCCACATATCTATAAATAGGAGAATAAACAACATGGTTATATGCATACAGTAGCATACTGCTCACCACAAAAAAGAGTGTACTACTGATCCATGCAACAAATGGATGAATCTCATAGACATAATGCTGTGTGAGAGAAACCAGACATTGAAAGGCTTATGTTGAATGGTTTCATTTATATAAAATTGTGAAAGAGGTAAAACTAATCTCCAGAGGAAAAAAATTGGAACAGCGGTAGCCTCGGGCTAGTGGTGGGGAGCTATGAGTTGACTAGAAAGATAGAGAAGACAACTTTCTGAGCAAATAGAAGTTCATCTAAATTTGATGTGGGTTATTCAGATGTGGCCATTTGTTAAAATTTTAGTTACGATTTGTGCACTTCTGTTTATGTAAATGTTACCTGAGAACTTCCATTACCAAAATAACAATCACATAGGGGTAGGGAGAAGGTGGAAGCATCCATAATATAAGAATGGCAGAATCTTAAAGTATTGAAGTTGGGTGATGAGTACATAGGGGTTCATTTTACCATTTTGTGTACTTTGTACAGATTTGAAGTTTTCCATAATAAAAAAAATTTTTTTAATGCCAGATGCCCACCATAGTACAGAACTTCCCAGTTATTTGAGCCCATAAATTTTATTTCTGTCAAAACCAACTAGAGATGGATTTTCTGTTACTCATAGTCAAAAGCATCTCAAGTAATACACTGGAGATTGTAGTAGTCTTTTTTTTTAATTCTATCATTTCTGCATGACAATAAACCTAGTAGTTGGATCTTATCTAAGTTTAGCAGATGGAAACCTGTTGACACCAGGAATTAGACAAGAAGTTGTGGTCGTCAACCATACAGCTGTAGACTGGAGCAGGGGAATCCACTGGCACATAGATTGACAGAATGGGACCAGTGTCAGTCCACGAATTCTGTTTGTTGTCAAACACCAGATCTAGGTATCTTTCTCATCCTCAAATGAGAGGTCACATAATAATATGGGACTTAGAAAACTTTTAGAACAAGGGAAAGGGAGTATTGTCATGAAGATTTAAAGGAAGAACAACTGAAAATTATTTTTTTATAACAATTATAAGAAATTTAAAAACTTTTCTGTATCCTTTGTTGATGTAAGAAGACAAGGCTCCTGTGGAACTGAAGCATAAAAGCAAAAGGAACAAATAGGTTGAGATGAAAACAGGACAAAAAGTTGGATAGATGTAGGTAAACACCATACAGTAGCAAAATTAAAATACAAATTGGAGATGGTGAAAAAAGTAGGATTTACATTGAGGTGAAGCAACGAATGTGGAAAACACATTTGACAGTGTCTTGGGAACTCAGAGGGAGAAATGAAAGAGTTTGAAAACTGTGGGAGAAATGGTAGCTGTGGATGACATCAAATGTCAGAAGGTGAGCCAGAGTTTTCAGGGGAAGGCTGTGACCAGGGAGTCTTGTATCCAGCTGCACTTTGTTTCATTCATGAGAGTAACAGATAGTCATGTGTGCCAGAGTTCAAAACGGTGCCAACAGTTTACATAACCTTCTTGAAAAACAAAGCAAAACATTTAGTTGACTGAAAAACAAATCAAAATGAAGAACTTAAGAACAGAATATATGTTATGAAAGTCCTGGCATACTTCCGAGAGGACTACCAGTAGATGGAAGGCCATCCCAAGTTCTTGGTTGAACACTCATCTTCCCAAAATCACTGTGATAGAACTGAGCACGCTGATGATGCTGTGTAGGAATGTGTATCGTGTGCTATCTGGATTCAACTTAAAAGCAGTTTCTTTATGAGTTGCTATTCCTCTGGGACAAAATTGTGTAATTGGCACAAACGGTTCATCTGGAAACTGTCTCCCTCAGGCGCTGTTTACAAGATTCAGAAGCTCAAGTAGAAGTAAAGTACAATAATGTTTTCAAAAAGAAGAAAAGAATAACTTCTCAGAAAAAAAGACTGAAAGGAAATACTTCAAAATTAAATTAGCACAACATTGTAAATCAACTGTACTCCACTTTCAAAAAGCTAAATGATTACTACAAAACTATGATTTTTAATCTTTGACTTTTATATTTTTTTAGCTTTTGAAATGAGCACATATTGTTTTTCAATTTTTTAATTGAAAGAAAGAAAGAAAGAAAGAAAAATTGATGAGAATGCTGTTACTAAGCAAAAAAAAAACAATAGCGAAATAGTGAAACAAGAGAGAGCCAAAAACAAGATTTCATTATACAGTTAAAGGAGAGAATACATATATTTTTCAAAGTATATCTTTAGCTAAAACAATGTAAAAGGGAACATTGGAAACCTTCACCTTTTTTCAATTTCAAATTTTTTTTTTTTCAATTTCAAAATTCTTAAATTTTATTTATTTAAGTAATGACATTTTTTTTTGAGTAATGACATTTTAATAGTGGCTTTACAGTTTTTCAAATATATCAGTTTATGAAACATCACAACAAATAAACAAAAGCAAACAACAAACAATAAAACCAGAGGATAGAGAGGGGAAATATATAATCCAAAAATAGTACATGCTCCCAGAATACACATATGCTAAGTACAACTACAGTCTTCCAGTAATAGAACAATAGTTCTATATGGTTCATACCCTACCAAGTGTAATCATAAATGGAACCTGAGTCATAAATCCTTATCTTTGGATCAAGGAGGTCATTAGGTGCTACAGATGTTATAGACTTGCTATGCCTCTCTATTCTTTTTTCTCTGGAATGGGTTAATTATTTCTTAGTTTCCCCTTCAAAATTCTTAGATTTTAAGGGCAGATCAGAAGACAAATGCGAGGTCTTAATACCCTTGTGCAGTGTCCTCTAACCTGAGGTGAACAGTAAGACCACATTCTGATGCCCTTCCAGCGTGATGGTGGTTGGAGAGCCGAGGAGCCGAGGACAGACCCCTGCATTGTACCTTTTGTACCGGGCTTGCCTGTACTTCTTAGTGACTTCCCTAATTTGCTCCTTGACAGTAGAGGCAGAATCAAACTTTTAGTTATGCTCACATCTAATAGGCCTCATCTCTAGCAATTAGAAGCTCATCCAAGGGCTTCCCTGGTGGCTCAATGGTAAAGAATCCACCTGCTAACGTAGGAAGCACGGGTTCAATCTCTGATCTGGGAGTATCCCATATGCAACTACACCTGTGTGCCACAACTATTGAACCTGTGCTCCAGAGCCCAGGAGCCACAGCTACTGAAGCCCTTGTGCCCTAGAGCCCGTGTTCCATAACAAGAGAAGCCTCTGCAATGAGAGGTCCACGCACCACAAATAGAGAGTAGCCCCTGTTCACCAAAACTAGAGGAAAGCCCAAGCAGTGGTGGAGACCCAGCACAGCCATAAATAAATAAATAAAATTATTTTTAAAAGAAGAAAAGCTGAATTAAAAGAAGAAGAGAAAAGAAGCTCACCCCTCCTTCTCAGATATCTGAAGGGAGAATCAGAAGCCAACTGACTTGCCGTCTCTAGACAGTTCCTGGTGCCAAGACCAGGCAGCACAGGTGATTGAGTTCGGGTGGCCTAGTTGGAGTCTGGGGACCAACAGATAACAGCTTACCTGTTGCTTGAGGATTCCATGGAAAGTTCTCTGTAAGTACTACACCTGAGTCAGGAAATGCTTCCATACTCCTTCCCTGACCTACTTGTCCATCAGATTCTTGTAGCTCCTTCCCTTTAGATCAGCTTCTTACCTACCACCCAGCCCTGAGGACCTGGTTTTTCTCCAGACTGTTTTTACTCCTGAGACTTTCTACCCAAGATTTGGCAACCACTCTCACACCTGAGTCTATATTCCCTGGGTTCCCACTTTCCTACCATCTGCAAGGGCACTCCAAATATAAAAAAATGCTTATTTTAAAAAAAATCTCTTAAGCTTGTTTATGCTGCCTTATTTTACTTCACATTTTTTTACACGTATATTTTCTGTAACTATCTTCAGGACTTGGTCCAGTATCGTTATCTTTGTATTCTAGTTTCATTCCCTCCTTTTCTGGGAAGTCTTTCACAGTTTTTCCATCCTGAGTGTGTTTCTATAGCACTTAAAAACTAACACACATAATTGCTTTCTCAACACAATTGTAAACTCCTGGAATCGTGTCTCATACTTTTCTTATGCAACATAGGGCAAAGCATCCTGGTATTTAAAATAATAATAATAAAGTGCCCATAACAGCAGCAAGTAAATATTTCTTTGGCTGTGCATTAGCCTCCCAATGTGGAAACTGTGGCTTCCGTCAGATTCTTTCCCAACTAGTTCAGAGAGTCCCCAGGGACAGTTCAAATCTGCTCTGGAATAAAGTTCTTTAGGCTACTTTGTGTGTAGCCATTTCCCCCAGCTTGTGTTCCATGAATGTTTTTCTTTCTGCCACCACCTCCCACACCCACTTTCTTCCTTTTACTCTCTGGCTACAATGGTAAAAATATTCTGCCACCCCATGCTCTGATGCACAGCGTCCTCTGGGGCCTAGATCTTTTTCTTTAATATTATTTCTTTGGCTGTGCCGGATCTTAGTTGCAGTGTGCAAACATTTATTTGTAGTATGCAAATTCTTATTTGCAGCATGTAGGATCTAGTTCCCGACCAGGGATCAAACACAGACCCTTTGCATTGGGATCTCAGAGTCTTAGCCTCTAGACCACATGGGGAAGTCCCCTATTTCTTCTTTTTCATTCTTTGTCTGGTTCAATTTGAGACAGTATTGCCTGCCTCACCAGCACTAACCCATTGATCTTACCCTTCCTTATGTTCTAGGATTCACCTTCTCTCGAGAGGAGTTCATTCCTAGGAGAATGAACCATGGAGCAAGTAACCCCCTTCATGGACCAACCCACCCAAACATGTTAAGACATGTCATGATTGTGTAGGATTGAGCCTGGGACCATCTCCTCCAGGAAGTCTTTCCTGAGTCATGCCTGCCCCCACCATTACCTCCATATAGGTAGTATACATCTCTTCTTTGTACCATGGTACTCTGAATATGTCCTAGATATGTATGGTTCTTATTATGTTATATGGTAATTATCTTTTCATGAACTTAATTCCCCATCTAAACTATGGGCCCTTTCAGGGAAAGAATCATGTCTCATGCCTTTGAATGTCTCGCTTTGTTCTTGGCACTAAGATTCCATAGCATCTCAGGCTGGGCCCCCAGTGGGCTTTTGTGCTCCACAATTGATTTGGCTTGAATAATACCTTGTTTGAATTAATGGAAGTTCTTCCTTTGGCAAGACTTTCTTGCCAAGGTGATTCATTGTTTTTTCCTTTAAGATTTATGTCAAATTAATTAATCAAACATTGAATGAAGCCCTGTATGTCCTAAGTGATGCCCAGCCCTGTGGAGATACAGAGATGAATAAGACATGGTTCCTGCACAGCAGAGATCCAGAAGCTTCTCTGGGTTTCCCTCCCTCCATTTCTCCATTCTTTCCTCCCATTCCTTTTCTGGATAAATTTTTATTGAGTCTAAAATTATGTCTAATGTAGTAAATGCATGCAAAGAGATTTGTTTTTTCTTTTTTCAGTAAATTCTATTCAGTGCAACAGTAGAATTTTATTACAGATACAGAAATAGCACAGAAGAAAGCATCATAGAATTCTTAGGGTGGACTTGGCAGATCTTGCAGGAGGTGACTTTTAAGTGAGTTGTAAGGGATAAAAAGACCCAACAGATGCTCAGGTGGATGAAAGGTGTATGCATGCTGAGTCACTTCAGTTGTGTTGGACCCTTTGCCACCCCATGGGTTGTAGCCCACCAGGCTCCCCTGTCCATGGGATTCTCCAGGCAAGAAGACTGGAGTGGGTTGCCATTTCCTCCTCCAGGGGGTCTTCTCAATCCAGGGATTGAACTCACACTCATGTCTCTTATGACTCCTGCATTGGCAGATGGGTTCCTTACCACTAGCGCCACCTGGGAAGCCAAACAAAGGAAGAGCATATACAAAGGCCTTGAGATGTGAAGAAGCATCGTGTGTTCCAGAAACAATACTACTTGAGTGTCTCTGCAGCATAAAGTTTAGTAGAATGGGGATGGGGTGAGATGTAACTAGGGTAATAGGCAATATTTTAAGTGCTAAGGTCTTTTATGTTTGGCAAACTTTTTAGTAAAGAGAATGGTCATCTCCAGTATGGCTGGTGGTATTAATAATCCAAGTGTGAAGTCATTACATTGCAAATTTCCATCCATTTCCATCACAGAATTAAGTGGGGTTCTGTGATTATCTAGCTGTAGTTTAGTATTCATTATATGGCTGAATAAGAATGAAAAGAATATGCTCCCTAGATTTGATGTTCCTGTTGAGGATAAAGAATTTATCCACACAGACAGTTCAGAGCCCTTACCAAGCAGTCTACAAACTAGTACAGACTTAAATTGTAAAGATAGGATATAAGCACAATATTTGTGCTTTTTTAAATTGAATTATAGTTGGGCTTTCCTGGTGACTGAGTGGTAAAGAACCCGCCTGCCAATGCAAGAGACATGGGTTCAGTCCCTGGGTCAGGAAGATCCCTTGGAGAAGCAAATGGCAGCCCACCGCAGTACTCTTGCCTGGGAAATCCCATGGACAGGGAGCCTGGTGGGCTACGTTACAGGCCATAGGGTTGCACAGACTTAGTGATTCAACATCAACCGCAGTTGATTTACAATGTTGTGTTAGTTTCTGGTGTACAGCAGAGTGATTCAATTACACATGTATATACATATTCTTTTTCATTACGGTTTATTACAAGATATTGAATGTAGTTCCCTGTGCTATACAATAGGACCTTGTTTATCTGTTTTATATATAGTAGTTGTCTATCTAACCCCAAACTCCTAACTTATCCCACCCGCACCCCCTTTACCCTTTGGTAACTATACGTTTGTTTTCTGTGTCTGAATAAGCACACTGTAGATGAGTTATAGAAATGATTAGGAAAGTGTGAGTTATAAAGAAACAACCTGATTTGGGGCTTAAAAACAATTTCCATCAAAGCTGGCTGAGCATAGAAAATGCAAAATTGAGGAATGTATTTGTAAGTTAAAAACCTCTAAAGTTCTATAGTCTTATAGTCAAGAAATGACCTAGTTAGACCAACAAATAATCATCTTTGAGCTTTATAGTATAAGCAGGAGACAAATTTATTTTTTCTTTATAATAAATTTGTTTTCTTATTCTCTACTGGTGACATGAGCCTGTGTTAAGTCTTTATTTTCCACTAATCTTATTTTTATACTTTTAGGTATTCAGTTTGCCGTAGAGATTGTTTATTATTTGTATGAAATGAGTCCCTGTGTTTCTGCCAAGTTACTCTCTGTCTAGATGACACTGGGATTGTCTTAGATTCTCCTTTCATCTTATTACTTTCAGAAATGCACCATGCTTCTGCCTTTTTCCTGGTGGAATGCATTCGCTCTTCTCCTTGTTTCACTAGGGCTCATATCCCCATAACGCTCTACTCAGAAATTCTTTCCTTTCATAGAGCTCATGTGAACTTTTGTCAGCTCCTAGGGTCTGTATGTGGACCATTGTGGAGCCTTTGATCATTAAATCACATTTCACACTTTTTGTTGTTGTTCAGTTGCCAAGTCATGTCCCATTCTTTGCAGCCCCATGGACTGCAGCATGCCAGGCCTCCCTGTCCCTCATCATCTCCCAGAGTTTGCTCAAGTTCATGTCCATTGAATTGATGATGCCATTCAACTATCTCATCCTCTGTCGCTGCCTTCTCCTCATGCCCTCAATCTTTCCCAGCATCAGGGTCTTTTCTAACGAGTTGGCTCTTTGCATCAGGTGGTCAAAGTATTGGAGCTTCAGCATCAGTCCTTCCAATATAATATTCAATGTTGATTTCCTTTAGGATTGACTGGTTGGATCTCCTTGCAGTCCAAGGGACTCTCAAGAGTCTTCTCCAACACCACAGTTCAAAAGCATCAATTCTTCAGCACTCTGCCTTTTTTATGGTCCAGCTCTCATATCTGTACGTGACTACTGGAAAAACCATAGCTTTGACTAGATGGACCTTTGTTGGCAAAGTAATATCTTTGCTTTTTAACACATTGTCTAGGTTTGTCTCCAAGAAGTTTTCCCTTCAAGGTTTCCCTCCAAGAAGCAATTGTTTTCTTAATTGTCACACTTAGGCAAACTCAAATTTACAAGGTGATGTGTTATAGTCAATCCTCCGAAAGGATAGGGGAACATTTCACTTTCAATTTGTATACTTTTTACTATTTTCATAATAAAAAGTAAAGATGACCCAATTTGAAAAACTAAATTCAATAGTAGAGCCTTCAGTACCAGTTCAGGTCTGTTATCCTATCTATATCTACACCCACAGACACACACACTCCATAGTACAAAATAATATTGAAAGCCTCATACTAGTTTAGAAAGCAAGAGCTATAGAAATGTTCCTACTGTATGACCCAGAAGCTCTACTGTTGAAAAGCAGCCTAAGGAAACAATTCAAAAGAAGGAAAATATAAAAATCTATACAAAACTTGTCTACACACAGAAAAATTGGGGAAAGGAGACTTTAAGATCAACATTAGGGGAAAAGTTAGGAAAATAATAATACATCAGGCATATTATTGCAACACTGAAAATGATTATTATAAAAAACTATATTAACAACATAGCATGTTTACAGTATAATGAGAAAAAGAATACAAAATTATATATACACTGATTATAGCTGTGTATAAGATGAATTACATGTGGGCAGCTAGAAGGAAATGAACAAATGAAAACAGCTGTTGTAGTTCAGTGGAACTAAGGGTGAATTTAAAATTTTTATTGAATGTTTTTTTAGGAGATAAGATTGGAAATTTTGAGAGTTTCAAATTGTCAGTTAATTCAGATTATTATTGTTCTGGGACTTTTGCAGCAAAGACTCCAGGATCTGAGCCTCTTTCCTCTCTATTTCACTAACCAAGAGAATCACCCCCTAGGAAAGAAGGCAACATCTACATTCTTAGAAAAGTTATAAAAAGGAACATTCTCAGGGCATATGATACTGGAATGACCTTCTGCAGAAGTCTGTAGATTCCATTCTTAGAAGTCTTTAAGAAAGTAGTTGCAAAAAAAAAAAAAAGTAGTTGTGGTTGATTACTCAAGATAGATCAAATCCAGTAACCTCTTTACTGAGATAAAATTAACATATTATAAAACTCAGCCTTTTTAAGCACACAATCAGTAGTTGTTAGTGTATTTACAGATTTGCACAACCATCAATCACTATTACCTATTTTTTAAACATTTTAAAAAGTACCCATTAAGCAGTCACACCCCATTCTTCCCTCCTGCCAGCCCCTGGCAACCATTAGTGTATTTTCTGTTTCTCTGGATTTGCCTGTTCTAGACATTTCATATAAATATGTATGATTCGTGTCTGTCTTCTTTCATTTAGCATGGTGAATTTCAAGGTTCATCCATGTTATAGACCATATCAGTGCTTCATTCCTTATTATAGTTGAATATTAATGTTCCTTTGTATAGTATACCACATTTTGTTTATCTATTCACCAGCTGATAGACATTTGGATTGTTTCCATTGTGTGTGTGAAGCTATTGTGAGTAATGCTGCTTTGAACATTTGTGTAAAAATTTTTGTGTGGACATTTGTTTTCAGGTTTTTTGGTTATACACGTAGGTATGCAATTGCTGGGTCTTATCATAAGTCTATGTTTAACTTTTTGAGGATCTGTTTTCCAAGTGGCTGCACCATTTTACACTCTCACCAGCAATATATGAGTTCCATGGTAATCTTTTGACATCCCTTCCAGCTCTAAATGCAGTTCTTGAAGTGTGGTAAACATTGAATAGATGCCAGTTACTCTTACTGATCATGATGTCAGAGAAAACTGGAAATTGCCTTGTGTCCATTGTCTCTAAGTAAAATGAAGTCATTGTATTATTTTCCTCACTAGGCTATAATTTGGCTTTTTTTTTTTTAACTCTCAGTAGTTGGTAATGACATTTTCTTCCCTTAATTTTCTAGAGAGAGATTATAAATGTGTGTGAATTTTTTCCTTGTTGTTTGATAAACTACTTTGACTTAGTTCTGAAGTCTGTAAGTATTAAATAAATACATTAAATAAATACATTAAATAAATACATATGTAGGGCATGCCATTTTGTCCTCCAGTGCCCCCAGTCCTGCTGTCCTGAATATAGATGGTGGAGATAAATCTGCTGCTGTGGCATAGCCGCAGGCTGTTAGGTAAAGGAGGGTGAAGAACAGCAGAGCCCTGGGCTGTGAACACCGGGATCACCATGGTCAGACGCGCTGTAGGGTGCGTGAGAGTCTTCAGCGTGATCTCTCCTTCGTGTCCTCACCACCTTGGCTGCATCCCTCCTGCCCACTCCCGGGCTGCTTCCTAATGTTTACTATTCCTATTTTAAGGAAAAGTTCATATTACAAGAGCTCCATGTATGATAAATGATTGAAGTGTTGGGACTTCCCTCTAGTGGTCCTGTGGTTAGGCCTCCCCGGTTCCACTACAGGGGGCCATGTTGGGGAAGTTGGATCCCACAAGCCACGAGGGTGCGGCCAAGAAAAAAAAGGTGTTGACAACACAAAGATCTAGGTCAAGTCATAATTTAGCACCTTTTATGATTTTGCCTCATTGCCGCATTTAAAAAATGTTTTCTTCTTTCATTCCCGTTAATTTAAGTCACTCAGTAGATATTTTTTGCTCACCTCAGATGTGCCAGGCACTGTTTTAGGTACCTGTTTTTATCCTTCTCCATCCATTGTCTTCTGCTCCTACCTTTTTCTACCCTTTTACCTTTCCCAAATTGGAAGTCAGAGAAAGAGATACATGAGAGAAAGAAATTATAGGATGTAGTATCTATATATAGTATATTCTCTTCGTACTCTAGTAATCATTTCACTGATTTTCTTTGATTTCACAAAAATTGTGTTTTCCTCAAACACCTCAGAGGTGTGTGAGAGGACATCCTATTTGTGTGCACATTGGGTTTGAAGACTTCTTACCAGTTCTCTGCCTTTTTCCATAATGTCATTGTTGATTCGTTCTTTGTGTTCTGAGTCTGGCAAAATAGGAAGGAGGTCCTGGCAGGAGGAGTAAGAAAAATATAAATCAGAGAAGGTAGGCAGAAAGGAGCAAAACCAAAGTCTCGGCCAGAGTGGGGGTTACAAATCAGAGTAGTTGAGGCCTCCAAATACATAATATCTTATATGTAATATTATTACATTATGTTGCCCTTTTGTGTCATTTCAGTAAAGTAGTTTAGTTTTCCTGGTGCCAGAAGAAATTTTAGAGATTATTTAATTCACTTACAAAAATAAGTCATGGAACATGCAGGGTACCCTATTTTCACCCTAATTGATAGAAATGGGATAATAAATTGGACATTTTTGCTACTTTTTATTTACTAACTCAGAATCTGTCTTTGTAGTAGTCTCAAAACAAGAGACTTATGTTGAAGAAATGTTCTTCAACTAAGAAGACAAATGAATGGACCAGTATTTCCTCTCTCTATTTTTTTTTTTTTTTCACTGTGTGGCATAAAAAAGAATGAACATTTGTAAAACACTATGGTAAACAGACAGGGCTACCATCAACTAGAGGTGACTTGACCTGAGGTTGAGGCCATCAGTATTTTAACCTACCTGTAACTCTTATCTCTTACACCAGTTGAGGAACTCAGAAATAAACTGTGTAAGCCACAGGATTATGGTGGATTGGTGTTGAATTTTGCCCTTTACTGAGAAAGGTAGAGTGTTTTAGCATGAGCAAGGTGGCTGGAAATAATGGCCTAATTAACTCTATGGCTTCCTATATACGTGTACACTTGATGTTGTGTCTAGTAATATAGTGTATGTCTAAAGCAAAAAAACATTAGTGCGTATTTTAGATTATAAAAGTTGGTCTCAGACTTTTAGATTTTCCTGGTCACTTGGGTTTTGGAGAAAATTTGAGGGTATTGAACTGTAAGTTCTAGACCTTTGAACTCATCAAGTCTTGGAGAAGGAGGTATTGGGGCCTGAAGGTTCAAGCAGGTGAAACATTTTTACAGGTGTCTAATATCCTATGATATTTTGAAAATTACATCTATATTTTCATAGAAAACTTTTTTCTCTGCCATTTTCCCTTTACAATAAAGGGAATTCTTTAGAGGTATGAGATGTGTATTGTCTTGTTTTAAAAAGTCCATGAATGTTTGACATACTAGTAAATATTGATATATTTTTTAATATACACATATATATCATTTGTAAGTTTTAAATCATAATTTAAAAAATTAATGTCCATAAATCTATTTGTCATGTTAGTAAGTGATGGGAATGGGGCAGGAACCCAAAGAGTTTCATCCTAAATCTGTTGCTATTTCTAATAAGTATCTTGATACATATCATTCCTCATTATTAAAATGTGCAATGGTGTCATGAAAGCAAATTGGAATCGGCCAGTGATGACACCAAATGTTGATAGGAATGCAGAGGAACTGGCTCCTCATACATTGAGGTGGAAATATAAAATGGTATAGCCACTCTGGAAAATAGGCTGGCAGATCCATTGAAAATCTAAACATGTAACTGCCATACAGCCCAGTAATTACATTTTGGAGCATTTATTCCAGAGAAATGGAAACTTCTTTGCACACAAAAACATGTCAATGAATGCTCCCAGGACCTTCATTTGTAATACTCTAAAGCTGGAATCAGTCCAGATATCCTTCATTAGAGAAATGATTAAAGAAACTGTGATACATAAATACTTCCTGGCTGCCAAGGATTCAGAGGAGGGGATAAAAGTGAATGTGGTTATAAAAGTGCAGCATGGAGATCTTTGTAGTGATGGAATTGGTGTGTACTTGATTATAGTCGTGGATACACAAAGCTACATGTAATAAAGCTAAATGGAACTAAATTCATTGACACACATAAAAGTGAATACAAGTGAAATAGCAGATCCAGAAATAATCTATCATTATCATGATTGTGATATTATAATTTTGCAAAATGTTACTATTGGGAAAACTGGGCAAAGGGATCTCTGTATTATTTCTTACAACTGCATATGATTCTACAATTATCTCAGAATAAAAAGCATACAAAATTGAAATCCAATTTTAAATAACTAAATTATTGGTTCTAATTTTAAGAGCTTTAGTATATTCCTTTTATTACTAATAACTATTACAACTTATAATAAATCATTTATGGTTTAATAAAATCTTGAGATGGAAGGGAGCTTGAATGATGCATTCTAGTTCTGGCACTATTGCCAGTTAAGTAGTTGTTCAATATAAGTCCATTTTAGTAAACTAGACAGGGCCTTCCTGAGAGGTTATTATTTATTTAGCTTGTGTCTACAACTCTTTCCCCCTAAATTTAACATGAATAATCTGGGGAACTTTTAAAATGCATATTCCCAAGCTTCATCTGTAAGGACTCTGATTGAGTAGATCTGGGGGTGTGTGGTGGGGTGGGTGTTAGTTGCTCAGTCATGTCTCAACTCTTTGTGACCCCATGGACTGTAGCCCGCCAGGCTCCTCTGTCTATGGAATTCTCCAGGTAAGAATACTGGGGTGGGTAGCCATTTCCTTCTCCAGGGTAATCTTCCAAACCCAGGGATCGAACCTGGATCTCCTGCCTTGCAGGCAGAATCTTCCGTGGGGCTACCAGGGAAGCCCCAGATCTGAGGGTAAGTCCTGGCAACCTGCATTAAAAAAAAAATCAGCTGATTTTGATTCAAAATAACAATGGAGAAACATTGAATTATAATTTTTATGATCAGTCAATAAGAACACTTTCAGTTGCTTTGTGGCATGGAGGAGTTGTGATTAGGTGAGAATTTTAAGAGCAAACTACTGATAAAATTTTTCGAACACCCACGTGTTGAAAATTTTTGATTAAACTGAGTATGTATTTACTCTGAATCAACAAGAGCTTTGAACAAAAAGGAACTTGCCTTTGGTTCTTATTCATGTTGAAGGAGTCCTGCCCATCTCTAAACTACTTGACTTGCCTGAAACCACTCATGATTTACTTTATAAAAAAGGCAAAAACTTCTGTTTTAGTTTCATAGACTGTATGAAGGGAATGCTCTGCTAGGGTGAATGATTTATAAACTCTGAAAATAATGTACTCATTGATTCCTTATTTTTTGTAAATGAAGTTCCATCTAAAGTAATTGACCCATCCTTATCCTTTTCCCCCTAAACTGTAGTAGTCACTTTAAGTGACGGTTGTTGAAAAGCAGATGCAAAGAAATCGTCCTGTTTTAATTTTGGGGGGTGCTCAGTTTGCTTGTTGAAATCTGATGGGTCTCCCTCTGCTCTGTCTCCTCAAACAATTAAAACATATTCATTTGAGAATTCTTCAGGCTTAGAGTGGAGTCCAGTCCAACTCCTGAGTGTATGCTTTGAGCTAGCGAGTTGTCCTGTGGAAGCCCCTCCCTCTAGGCTTGTGGCAAGGAAGGATCAACCCTACCCTTCCTTTCAAGAGTATTTATAGGAGAGCAATACATCTCTTCAAAGAAATCTCTTGCAAATCATCCCTCTCTAATAACCCCATCTTACTGGGGATTGAAGTCAGAGAGCCAGCCCTGGCCCTTTTGACTTTTAATACATGTGTTTTCTTGGACACCTCATTTTGATATGCAGCTTTTATTATAGTTTTGTGTGCTTCACAGTATAAAGCATATAGCACCATGTATTATATATAACTTGTTACTTCATGTAGCAAAATGCAAAAATATACATGGGAAAGATAGATAATGATTTCCTCTGAGGATGAAAGTTAAGATAATGAATATAAGGGGAGAGAGTTAAGGTTTGGTCATAACATTATATTTCTTCTTAAAAGAGTTTTAAATTAATATGGCAAACTATTGACATCTGTTTACATTTAGTGGTAGATACGGAGATATCTTTTATGTCATTTTTCTCTGTTTTCCTCTTTAAAAATTTTTTATTGAGTATAGTTGATTTACAATGTTGTGTTAGTTTCTGCTGAATAGCAAAGTGAATCAGTTATACATATGTCTGCTCTTTTTTAGATTCTTTTCCCATATAGGTCATCACAAGAGTATTGGGTAGAGTTTCCTGTGCTACACAGTAGGTCCTTATTAGTTATCTATTTTATGTATAGTTGTGTGTACATGTCAGTCCCAATTCCCAATTAATCTCTCCCCTCTTCTGTTTTTCTATACAGACAATTTTTCTGTATGTTTGAAATGTTTTATAAGTTCAAATTAGTTGCAAGAATGAATCTAGGTTATAGTGATTTCTCTGTTTTAGGTTTCTCTCTTCCTTTATTCTCAAAGACAGAGAAGACATAAGTCATCTGATAGAAACGATCCCAGCTGACCACTTGGAGTCACACACACACACATACATACACAAGTGCACACTCCTTTCCTTCTTTCCTTTGGGCACAGTGGAGTCGCTGTCTCTTCATCTCTGTTCTGGGTCTCCTCTCTTCTCACCTCTCAGAAACTTTGTACTATTAATCTGCCAACACCTTACTGTCTTCAGGTTATCTCTTTATACTGACTTCCTGTAAATATATTAAAATGTGCTAGTTCCTCTTAGCTTAAAAAAATACAAACAAACCCATGCCTCAAGTAGGTGCAGAACTATCCACAGTGCAGGCGAAAACATTTTCATTTGGAAACTGTCCCAGTGCATTTTCTTTATAAGTCAGTTCCTTTTCTTCTGTGTGAAAATCACTATGATCAAAATAGCTGTCGTCTGTCTCTGAAGCATTTTCTATAGATTTTGTTTTGTTTTGTTTTTAGCTTTCTTTGGCATTTAGGAGAGAAGTGGGAAGGCAGTTTTAGATTAACACCTGTCTGAGAAATTTCAAAATTAGAGATGGCCATCTGGTTTGCATAATGTGTAATATTTTTGAAAAAAAGGTCTTATCGTTCTAAATAGATTTTTAAGTATTATTCTACAATAATACTTAATTTTAAAACTGCTACAGCTATCAACATTTTACTATTGAACTGAAAAGAGGATCATCCGATGTTGGCGATATTCACTCCAAAGCTTCTGTGACCTCTCTGTCCTCTGTGAGACAGCTATGGGCAGTGGAAGGCCACATTTCTCCTTATTCAGGCTCATATAAATTGAAGGCCCATCTTCGATTCTTCTGTGCTTCTAATTATTCTTTAGAATAATGTACTTAAATCAGGCCTTAGGTAGTCAACCACAGTAACTCTTAACATGTCTGAATTTGACCAAGGTCATCTCTACCTCTTGGGTACTTTAAAATTTGACTAGCTGTCTTGCCTCCTATTATAACTTTGAAATAAACTTCCTGGATACATCCCTGAAATTCTGCATTTTATAAATCCTGAGATTATCATTCACCAGCTCTATTCAGTGCCCCACTGATCTATGTATACCTGAGCTTTAGTCAGAGCTAGTGCTAAAGATTCAGAGAGCATATTAATAAAAGTCAAGGCTACTGTTCTGAAACTGTAACTGTAAATAAAAGTAAAAATGTGATTGCCTATAGAATTTGATGCTGCAATAGGTGAAAAAAGTGCATTTGAAAAACCAGTGAAAAAAAAAAAAAAAGAAAAACCAGTGAGTGTTAATTGTTGAAGCTTTTTGGAAAGTGGTGTAACAATACATATCATTAACTTTTTAAAACCATGTATCCTTTAACCTAGAAATTTTCTTGCTGAAATCTTTCTTGAGAAAAATAATCAAATACTCAAGCAAGTATTTATGTATTTAATACAATAGGCAGCAGAATAGAGAGTACAGACTCTGAAGCTAAGTTTCCTCAATTTAAATCTTTGTTCTCCTATTTACTACTCGTATCAGTTCATTTCAGTTCAGTTCAGTTGCTCAGTTGTATCTGCCTCTTTGCGACCCCATGGACTGCAGCACGCCAGGCCTCCCTGTCTATCAATAACTCCTGGAGTTTACTCAAACTCATGTCCATTGAGTCAGTGATGCCATCCAACCATTTCATCCTCTGTTGTCCCCTTCTCCTCCTGCCTTCAAGCTTTCCCAGTATCAGGATCTTTTCCAGTGAGTCAGTTCTTCACATTAGGTGACCAAAGTATTGGAGTTTCAGCTTCAGCATCAGTCCTTCCAATGAATATTCAGGACTGATCTCCTTTAGGATGGACTGGTTGGATCTCCTTGCAGTTCAGGGGACTCTCAAGAGTCTTCTCCAACACCACAGTTCAAAAGCAGCAATTCTTCAGTGGTCAGCTTTCTTTATGGCCCAACTCTCACATCCGTACATAATTACTGGAGAAAATATAGCTTTGACTAGATGGGTCTTTGTCATCAAAGTAATGTCTCTACTTTTTAATATGTTGTCTAGGTTGGTCATAGCTTTTCTTCCAAAGAGCAAGCATCTTTTAATATCATGGCTGCAATCACCATCTGCAGTGATTTTGGAGCCCAAGAAAGTAAAATCTGTCACTGTTTCCATTGTTTCCCCATCTATTTGCCATGAAGTGATGGGACCAGATGCCATGATCTTCGTTTTTTGAATGTTGGGTTTTAAGTCAGTTTTTTCACTCTCCTCTTTCACTTTCATCAAGAGGCTCTTTAGTTCCTCTTCGTTTTCTGCCATAAGGATGGTGTTGTCTGCATATCTGAGGTTATTGATATTTCTCCTGGCAATCTTGATTCCAGCTTGTGCTTCATCCAGCCCAGCATTTCTCATGATGTACTCTGCATATAAGTTAAATAAGCAGAGTAACAATATACAGCCTTGATGTACCCCTTTCCCAATTTGGAACCAGTCTGTTGTTCCATGTCCAGTTCTAACTCTTGCTTCTTAACCTGCATACAGATTTCTCAGGAGGCAGGTAAGGTGGTCTGGTGTTCCTATCTCTTTAAGAATTTCCCACATTTTTTTGTGATCCACTCATATAGCCTTGCTTTAATCTCCATCTGTAAAACAAAGAATAGTGCCCACTCATAGAGTTCTTACAAGGAGATTTAAGAGTAAGGAAGTGTCCGGTATCTGTTAGCTGCCACAGCTATGCTGCATAACAAATTGCCCCCGAAACTCAGTGACACATAATGAGCATTTATTTCTCACTTGTACATCCAACAGATCAGCTGGAGTTCAACTTTTCTAGGCTGAGATTGGCTCCAGGCTGTGGGTTTGGTTCAGGTGGGCTATGGTGTCGCTTACTCTCCTGGAATGTGTGGACTGCCAAGACCTGTTCTTCTTTTGGCAAGGCCTGAAGCATAAAGAGGCAAGTCTTATTGTACATTTTGCTTTGCGTCGCCTCTACTAATAAACATTTACCAAAGCAAGTCACATGGCCAAGGCCAACATCAATGAGGCAGGGAAAGTAGGGGAGGGGGGTAAGAAATGAGTATTTACAATTCAAGGGCTGATAAACTATAAGGAGCCAGATAGTAAATATTTGGGGCTCTGCTGGTCAGATGGTCTCTGTTGCAACCACTCAACTCTGCAGTTTATAGCATTAAAGCACCTTTAGATAGTAAATCACCACAGGGGCTGGCTGTGTTCCAATAAGATGACTTGCAAAACCAGGTAGCAGACAGGATTTGGCTCATGGACCATAGTTTTCTTACCCCTGGCCAATATACCACACCAGATCAGACTTTTTATGAAGATAACAGTTCCTGGTACAGTGCCACACTAGTAAATATTGACTCTCATTAATAATGTTTTTACTATTAATAGACCACAGTATTGGAAATAATAAAATGTTCAATGATAGAAATAAGGTTAAATACCCATAATGTATGGCATACCATACTGTAAAATGTTATGCATTCATTTAAATGTCATATTTTTTAAATGTCAAGACTATGTCATGGCCTGAGAATGTGTTTTAATATTATGTTAAGTGAAAAAAGTGATAAATGACATTTATCATTTGACTCCAATTTTATTTTTCTTACAAGATAATGTAGATTATATAAGTATATTATACAACAGCTATGAAATAAATACACCAAAACTGGATTGTTTATTATACTTTGTCAACATAAGTATTTTTTATTGAGTTATAATTAACATATAATGTATTAATTTTAGGTGTACAACAAAATGACTTGATGTGTGTATATACTGCAAAGTGATCACCACATAGATTAGCTAACATCCATCTCCTCACATAGTTACAGTTTTTTCTTGTGATGAGAACTTTTAAGATCTCCTCTCTTAGCAACTTTCAAATATACAATACAGTATTGTTAACTATGAGCTTCCCTGGTGGGCTTAGATGGTAAAGAATCTGCCTGCAATTCAGGAGACCTAGGTTCAATCCCTGGGTTGGGAAGATCCTCTGGAGAAGGGAATGACTACTCACTCCACTATTCTTGCCTGGAGAATTCCATGGACAGAGGAATCTGGCGGGCTACAGTCCATGGTCACTAATGCTATACATTGCATCCCAGGACTTATCTTTTAGCTGAAATTACATAATTCTTTGTTGTCCATTTTTTCTATACTATGTGTGTACTGTTTCCTGGTATGAAAGTGCTCTGATGAGGAAAAAAAAAAAAAAATAGAATCCAGGTCTACTGAGGACTATTCTAACTGTCCTAGTTACCATTTATATGTCACTTCTGTTTTAATTGCTTCACAAACTGTGAGTTTACCTTCAGAGATATCTGATTAGAATGGACTAGATAGACACTTTACAACCATTGTATTTTTAAAGTAAAATTATTCTTCTCCAGGGCTCCTGGAAATATGTGGTAGGGTACCAACCAGTGTGAACAGAATCCCCACGTGCCTTTCAGGTTGAAGAAACAGTAGCTCCTTTCTGACCACAGTTCCTGAGCAACCACAGTCCTTTCAGTGATACAAAGGCAAAATGTTGTTGCTCAGAGGTAAGCAACCTGCCCCACCCTTGCTCTGACCACCTCAGTATTTGAACATACACATCTGCTTTTCTCATGCATCAGAGAGAGGTTGGGTTTCAATGTTTAATTGCCACTGTGTCTGAAAGTCACACAGATGAATCCTGGGAAAGGAAGTTTCAGAACCCAGCCATCATGTTCATCAGTCTCACAGAATATTAGCTAACATTAATTTCCTTTTTTTTTTTTAATTTCCTTTTTAAGACCCTTTAGAGTAATCAAGTTTCATCTAATTCTAATCAGCCTCTGGGTACACTAAGATTCTAAACTCTGTTGCAGATTATATTAATCAGATTGTACAACCTAGAGGTAATTATCCCAAATCAAATTACCCCTAAAATGTACTTCAGAGTTTGAAGCTTAAAGGGACCATTCTTTTTAACCTTTGAGTTTAGGTAAAACGTAGCTAAACTTTATTTTTAGTGAGTGAATCCTTACTGAATTTAAGTGCCCACTGGGATTCCCATGTAAGATTTGCCTGTGGATATTGTATGTTTACTAAGTTCTAGACCCAGTATAGTACTAAAAAGGGAAAATGAACACCTGATTTGCCCATTCTGAGTCCCCAAATGTTGCTAAGGCAACATGAATCCTATTTGGACACATTTTCAAGCAGTTCTTTAAATTGGAACTTCATGTGTATAAGCTAAAGAGTTGTTGAGACTTCCCTGACAGTCTAGTGGTTAAGATTCCGTACTTCCATTGCAGGGGCCATAGGTTCAATCCCTGGTCACAGAACTAAGATCCTGCACGATGCAGGGTGTGGCCCCCAAAAATAAATAAAGATTTGTTGATAGTTACTGAGCTCATGATATGGAATGAAAACTGTATTTAATAAGCTTAAACATATATACAACTACAGATACTATGAATGGATTTTAATTGAAATTTCCAGTTATGCCCCGTTAAGGAAGAAGGAAGAAACCTAAATCTGAATGGCCAAGATCGTCTGTTCTGGCTAGGACTTCTACTTGTTTTTATCTTCACCCCTAGACCCTGCTTTGCTGATTCTATCTGGGAATGGCAGCTAATCTCCCAAGATGACCCTGCAGTAGCCCTGCCTCCTGGTATGCATGCCCTTATGGAGTGCCCCCTACAGTCCATTTGATCTGGCCCTGTGTAACCGTGAGAGTGGGGCAGAAACGATGCCGCTTCCTCCTTGGTCTCTGGGAACAGTTGTCCTGGGGTAACCCAGCCATCATGTAAGAAGCCTAACTACCCTGAGCACCATGCTCAGAAGGAGGCCAGCTTGCCATTTGCAGCTGTTCCAGCTACTCCAGCCAGGGGACTGGGCATGGGATTGAAACAGCCACACGTGTGTCCAGCCCAGTCAGTCCTTTGTCACATGTCTTCAGCCCTGATCATGAATTCATGGAAAACTTGACTGACCAGCTCAGTCCAATCAACTCAGAACCACGAGAGACATAAGTATTTTTGTAAGCCTCTGGGTTTGGGGATAGTTTATTATATAACAATAGAAAATGGGAACACTTAGCTTTCTTAACCCCTGTCTTCTGTACTGGGATGTTGAAGAACTCCGTGACTGAGTTCCTTTGCTCTTGAAAATGCTAATATTCCTTTTATGTAGAGTGCTAATAGGGACTGCATCTCCCTTGCATGTGCTCCATAAAATGCAGGTTATTTGTTCATTAAAAGCCTTCTGTGTGCCTTCTTAGGGATGGCTTTGCTTTGTTTTTCTGGTCTTACACTCTTTTAAACATGTGCCTGGCTTGTGGTCCCTAAAGCAGCAGCACCCTCTCCAGAATTTACTGTTTGTAGATTTTTTTGATGATGACCATTCTGTCCGACATGAGGTGACCCCTCACTATAGTTTTGATTTGCATTTCTCTAATAATTAGTGATGCTGAGCATCTTTTCATGTGTTTGTTGGCCATCTGTATGTCTTCTTTGGAGAAATGTCTATTTAGGTCTTCTGCCCATTTTTTGATTGGATTGATGTTTTTTTAATATTGAGCTACATGAACCATTTGTGTATTTTGGAGATTAATCCTTTGTCAGTTGTTTCATTTGCAAATATTTTCTCCCATTCTGAGGGTTGTCTTTTCATCTTGTTTGCTGTGCAGAAGTTTTAAGTTTAATTAGACCCCATTAGTTTATTTTTATTACTCTAGGAGGTGAGTCAAAAAAGATCCTGCTGTGATTTATGTCAGAGAATGTTCTGCCTATTTTCCTCCAAGAGTTTTATAGTGTCTGGCCTCACATTCAGGTCTTTAATTCATTTTGAGTTTATTTTTGTGTATGGTGTTAGGTTGTAATTTTATTCTTTTACACATAGCTGTCCAGTTTTCCCCGCACCAACCACAGCCTCCTTTGTTATAGATTAGGTGACCATAGGTGTATGGGTTTACCTCTGGGTGTTCTATCCTGTTCCTTTGGTCTTCATTTCTGTTTTTTTTTGTGTGTGTGTGTGTGCCAGTACCATACTCTCTCTCTTTTTTCCTTTTTCTTTTTTTTTTTCTAAATTCCCTAAAGCAGTAACTGACAGGGATCTTGGGATTATGGGATTACCATGATTCAGTACGACACTTTCTTGATTACTGTAGCTTTGTTGAATAGTCTTTTTTAAAAAAATTAATTAATTTATTTTAATTGGAGGCTAATTACTTTACAATATTGTAGTGGTTTTTGCCATACATTGACATGAATCAGCCATGGGTTTACATGTGGTCCCCATCCTGAACCCCCCTCCCACCTCCCTCCGCATCCCATCCCTCAGGGTCATCCCAGTGCACCAGCCCTGAGCACCCTGTCTCATGCATCGAACCTGGACTGGCAATCTGTTTCACATAGGATAATATACATGTTTTGATGCTATTCTCTCAAATCATCCCACCCTTGCCTTCTCCCACAGAGTCCAAAAGACTGTTCTATGCATCTGTGTCTCAAATAGTCTTAAGGTAAGATAGCCTATTTCCTCAGCTCCATTTTTCTTTCTCAATATTGCTTTGACTTTTTGGGGTCTTTTGTTTTTCTGTACAAATTGTAAAATTTTCTGTAATAGTTCTGTGAAAAATGCCGTTAGTGATTTGATAGGGATTGCATTGAATCTGTAGATCACTTTGGATAGTATAATCATTTTCACAATATTGATTCATCCAATTCATGGTATATCTCTCCATCTGTTTGTGTTGTGTTTGATTTCTTTCATCAGTATCTTATAGTTTTCTGTGTACACAGGTCTTTTGCCTCCTTAGGTAGGTTTATTCATAGGTATTGTATTCTTTCTGTTGCAGTGGTAAATGGAATTGTTTCCTTAATTTCTCTTTCTGATTGTTTGTTCTTGGTGTATAGGAATGCAAGAGATTTCTGTATATTGATTAGAAAAAGGAACCCTCCTGCACTGTTGGTGGGAATATAAGTTGATACAGCCACTAAGAAGAAGAGTATGAAGGTTCCTTAAAAAACTAAAAAAAAAAAAAAAAAAAACAACTAAAAATAGAACTACCATGTGACCCAGCAGTCCCATTACTAGACATATAGCCAGAGGAAACCATAATCAAAAAAGATACATGTACCGCATTGTTCACTGCAGCACTATTTACAATAGCCAGAATATGGGAAGCAACCTAAATGCCCATCAACAGAGAAATGGATAAAGAAGATATGGTAGGGACTTCCCTGGTGATCCAGTGGTTGAGAGTCTGCCTGCCATGCCAATGCAGGTGACATGGGTTCGGTCCCTGGTTGGAGAGGATTCCACATGCCACGGAGCAGCCAAGCCTGTGTGCCACAGCTACTGAGCCCGCTCTCTAGCGCCCTGGAGCGGCCATCGCTGAAGCCTGTGTGCTACATCTGCTGAATCCCAAGCGCCCAGAGCCTGTGCTGTGCAACAAGAGAGGCACCACAACGAGAAGCATGAGGATAGCCCCTGTTCCCAACTAGAGAAAGCCTGAATGCAGCAACGAAGACCCAGTGCAGCCAAAAACAAATAATAAATCAATAAATAAAATTTAATTATAAAAAAAGATGTAGTACAGATATACAATGGAATATTACTCCATTGTATGGGTCATTGGTAGAAACGTGGAATAAACCTAGAAACTGTCAGTGAAGTAAGTCAGAAAGAGAAAAATATTGTATATCAATGCATATGTGGAATCTAGAAAACTGGTATAGATGATATTATTTGCAAAACAGGAACAAATGTATGAACACGGGAGGGGAAGGGGAAAATGCATCAGAGAAAAATGCAAGTCACAGTACATGGTATATGCTTCTATATCTATAAAGTTCAAGAGTAATGAACATCAAATTCTGCATTTTAGGCATACATGGTCAATGGTTAAACTACATAGGAAAGCACATATATGATTATCATTGAAGTCAGGTGCATGTTAATTAACCCTTTATTGAAGAAGTCACATGGAGGTCCGTGAAGGCACTAGAGAAACTGTTTCTTAACCCAAGTGGTAGTTACATGGGTATTTGCTTTCTAATTATAATTTAAGTTACACTCGTGTATTTTTAACTTATCTGTAGCTGCACTGGATCTCTGTTGCTTTCTGTAGTTGCGGTGAAGGTGGGCTACTCTAGGTTGTGGTGCACGAGCTTCTCACTGCAGTGGCTTCCCTTGTTGAGGAACACAGGCTGTAGGCCTGTGGGCTCAGTAGCTGTGGCACACAGGCTTAGTTGCATCACGACATATGGAATCTTCCCAGACCAGGGGTCGTATCCATGTCCCCTACATTGGCAGGCAGATTCCTAACTACATTACCACCAGGGATGTATTTTAAACAATTCTATATGAAGGATTTATTTCCAAGTTTTAAAAAAGAAATTTTCAAAAAGCACTCAGGAGACTTCTAGATCTTAGAGATATGTTTTTAAATAGATATGTTAAAGCACTTATATGAAAAAAAACTATGTATGTGCATCTACATACATATCTATAATGTAATATATATTCATTATAGAAAATCTGTATAATAGAAAACTAAAAATCATTCATAATCCCACCACTTTTAACATTTTGAAATAACCACCCTTGACATTTTGATTTATTCCTTGCAGTTTCTACAGTCTGTTGGTGACTTTTCTCTCTCTCTCTTTTTTTTTTTTTAAGCAAAATTGGGAACATATCATATATGCTGTTTTGAAAGTTGATTTTTTCCTCTTACCGTATCATGAACATTTCCCCATGCTTTGACACTTTGAGATATTAATTTGCTATTGAAATCAGCCACAGGCTTCAGGATCGCTGCATGCAATTAGTTCCCCAAGGAAAAATATTCTGCTTTTTTGATGCTGTCAGCCCCCTAAGCTGTAAAAAATATGAATCAGCATGCAGAAAATGTGAAAATTATCTGCTCCTTGTTAGAATTTTATTTCTAGAGTTCTAATAAAATCAGAACAGGGAATATGCTCATGCAAATAAAACCTTTAGAATTTGGATCAGAGAATAATGACAGTTCTTTCTATAAAAGTGAAAACTCAGCTTTTAGATAAAGAATGCTAAAACTCTGATCAATAGGCTAATTCCCTTTGAAAAGGAATTCAGTTCTAAAGTTTTGTCATAAAAAAGTATTTTCATGCTCAGGACAAGCTGGGGAGCATAGATATTTTTAGAACCTTTCTTTTCACTATTTTTAACTTATAAAAACTAAAGATCATCCTTGTGTGGAACAACAGGAAAGTTCTTTTTTTGTGTGTTTCTTTGGTTAAACATCCTAACTGTTTCTTGATGTTTATGAACATTAGCACTAAGAGAGTTTAGATACATTTAGATAATTTTCTTAATGGTTTTCCCATAACCCTCCAACTAAGCAGTGAGACAACCTTTAGTAAAGGTATAGGATCCATTCCAAACAAAGTTGATCTGGAGGTGTTGTGGTATATAATATTTACCTTATTAAATGGTTTCTTTATATTTCTATTTTTTACAGCCAGCATGGTTTTCTTGCTCAAGTATTATTATAAACATCTAGAGTTCATTAAAAAAAAAAAGGGTACAGTTATATTTAAGGATGTGTCAATAATTTTAACTTTAGTTTTTTCCAGCCACATTGCTCCTAAATATTTAGCAGTAAAAGTTAGCTAGCTACAGTATTGTTAATATAACAATAAAGGGAAAAAAAGATTTTTGAAGTTTATTTAAGAGTAAGTGGTTATTGAAAAACTTGAGTAAAAATACATTGTACACATGAAACTTATATAAATGTTGTAAACCAGTCTCAAAAAATAGCAAGCTCATCTCAGCTTTTTCTATGAAATGATGAAATCATTGTATTTGAGTTTTTACAAGTGATAACCTTATCAGTTTGTTAGATTTTCTGAGTGTTCATATATTAACTAAAGTGTGAGAGAGATTTTTCTTCCTTACTTTTCACAATTAAGAACATCTGTATGGGGAGTACTTAGGGATAAAGCAGATGGGCTTTGTGCTTTATGTTTGTATTAGGTTGGTGCAAAAGTAATTGCAGTTTTTTGCATTGTAAATTTGCCTTTGATATTGGAATGCATTCTTAAACAAATGTGGTTATGTTATACATAATTTTAATGCACATTTCTCATTTTACATTTTTTTTGCTATTGACTTATTACTTGCTGTTTATTTTATATTTATTTTTAGATTAGGGACATGATGTTAGACAAAAAGCAAATTTGAGCAATTTTCTCATTTGAGTTCAAAATGGGTCATGAAGCATTGGAGACAACTCACAACACCAACAACACATTGGGCCTAAAAACTGCTAACAAATATACAGTGCAGTGGTGGTTCGAGAAGCTTTGCAAAGACAACGAAAGCCTTGAAGATGAGCATAGTGGCTGGCCATTGGCAGGTGACAACAACCAACTGAGGGCAATCATCGAAGCTGATCCTCTTACTACTACACAAGAAGTCACCATTGGCCATTCTATAGTCATTCAGCATTTGAAGTAAATTGGAAAGGTGAAAAAGCTCTATAAGTGTGTGCCTCATGAGCTGACCGAAAATCAAAAAAATAGTCATTTTGAAGTGTCTTCTTATTCCACATGACAACAACGAACGCATTTCTCGATCAGATTGTGATGAAAGTGGATTTTATGTGACAACCAGCTCAGTGGTTGGATTGAGAAGAAGCCCAAAAGCACTTCCCAAGGCCAAACTTGCACCATAAAAAGGCATGGTCACTGTTTGGTGGTCTGCTGCCAGTTTGATCCATTACAGCTTTCTGAATCCTAGCGAAACCATTACATCTGAGAAGTAAGCTCAGCAAATCAGTGAGATACACAAAACTGCGACGCCTGCAGCCAGCTTTGGTCAACAGAAAGGGCCCAATTCTTCTTCACAACAATGCCTCACCACACATCACATAACCCATGCTTCAGAAGTTGAATGAATTAGGCTAGGAAGTTTTGCCACATCCACCATATTCACCTGACCTCTCACCAACTGACTACCACTTCTTCAAGCATCTCGATAACTTTTTGCAGGGAGAATGGTTCCACAACCAAAAGGATGCAGAAAATGCTTTCCAAGAGTTCACTGAATCCCAAAGCACAGATTTTTACGCTACAGGAATAAGCAAAGTTATTTCTCATTGGCAAAAATGTGTTGATTGTAATGGTACCTATTTTGATTAATAAAGATGTGTTTGAGCCTAGTTGCCAACAAAGGTCCATCTAGTCAAGGCTATGGTTTTTCCAGTGGTCATGTATGGATGTGAGAGTTGGACTATAAAGAAAGCTGAGCGCCAAAAAATTGATGCTTTTGAACTGTGGTGTTGGAGAAGACTCTTGAGAGTCCCTTGGACTGCAAGGAGATCCAACCAGTCCATCCTAAAGGAGATCAGTCCTGGGTGTTCATTGGAAGGACTGATGCTGAGGCTGAAACTCCAATACTTGGGCCACCTCATGCGAAGAGTTGACTCATTGGAAAAGACCCTGATGCTGGGAGGGATTGGGGGCAGGAGGAGAAGGGGACAACAGAGGATGAGATGGCTGGATGGCATCACCAACTCGATGGACATGAGTTTGAGTAACCTCTGGGAGTTGATGATGGACAGGGAGGCCTGGCGTGCTGCAATTCATGGGGTCGCAAAGAGTCGGACACGACTGAGCAACTGAACTGAACTGAACTGATGATGATTTAAAATTCACAGGTCGAAGAATCAATATTGTGAAAATTACTACCAAACACAACTACAGATTCAATGCAATCCCTATCAAATTACCAATGGCATTTTTCACAGAACTAGAACAAAAAATTTCACAATTCATATGGAAATACAAAAGACTCCAAATAGCCAAACCAGTCTTGAGAAAGAAGAATGGAACTGAAGGAATCAACCTTCCTGACTTCAGATTATGCCACAAAGCTCCAGTCATCAAGACAGTATGGTACTGGCACAAAAACAGATATAAAGACCAGTGGAAAAGAAAGAAAGAAAGAAAGAAAGAAAGTGAAGTTGCTCAGTCATGTCCGACTCTTTGCGACCCCATGGACTGTAGCCTACCAGGCTTCTCCATCCATGGGATTTTCCAGGCAAGGGTACTGGAGTGGGTTGCTATTTCCTTCTCCAGGGGATCTTCCCGACCCAGGAATCGAACCCGGGTTTCCCTCATTGCAAGTAGACGCTTTACCCTCTGAGCCACCAGGGAAGCCCTAAAGACCAGTGGGACAAGATAGAAAGCCCAGAAATAAACCAATGCACCTATGGATACCTTATTTTTATAAAGGAGGCAAGAATATACAATGGGGCAAAGACAGCCTCTTCAATAAATGGTGCTGGGAAAACTGGATAGCTACACGTAAAGGAATGAAATTAGAACACTTCCTAATACCATACACAAAGATAAACTCAATGGATTAAAGACCTACATTTAAGACCAGAAACTATAATATTCTTAGAGGAAAACATAGGCAGAACACTTAGTGACATAAATCAAAGCAAGATCCTCTATGACCCACCTCCTGGTGTAACGGAAATAAAAACAAAAGTAAACAAGTGGGACCTGATTAAACTTAAAAGCTTTTGCACAGCAAAAGAAACTATAAGCAAGGTGAAAAGACAACCCTCAGAATGGGAGAAAATAATAGCAAATAAAACAACTGACAAAGGATTAATTTACAAAATGTACAAGCAGCTCATACAACTTAATGCCAGAAAAACAGTCAACCAATCCAAAAGTGGGGAAAAGACCAAAAAAGACATACAAATGGCTAACAAATATATGAAAAGGTGCTCAACATTGCTCATTGTTAGAGAAATGAAAATAAAAACCACAATGGGATATCACCTCATATTGGTCAGAATGGCCATCATCAAAAAGTCTACAAACAATAAATGCTGGAGAGGGTGTGGAGGAAAGGGAATGCTCTTGCACTGTTGGTGGTAAAGTAAATTGATACAGCCACTATGGAAAACAGTATGGAGAGTCCTTAAAAAGTTAGGAATAAAACCACCATATGACCTGACCCAGCAATCCCACTCCTAGGCATATACCCTGAGGAAATCAAAATTGAAAGAGATACATTATCCCATTGTTCACTGCAGCAATATTTACAATAGCTAGAACATGGAAGCAACCTAGATGTCCAATGACAGATGAATGGATAAAGAAGTTGTGGTACATGTACACAATGGAATATTACTCAGCCATAAAAAGGAACACATTTGAGTCAGTTCTGATGAGGTGGATGAACCTAGAACCTATTATACAGGTGAAGTGAGTCAGAAAGAGAAAGATAAATATTATATTCTAACACATATATGGCATCTAGAAGAATGGTACTGAAGAACTTATTTACAGGGCAACAATGGAGAAATAAACATAGAGAATAGATTTATGGACATGGGGAGAGGGGAGGAGAGGGTGAGATGTATGGAAAGAGTAATATGGAAACTTACATTGCCATGTGTAAAATAGATGGCCAACGGGAATTTGCTATATGGCTCAGGAAACTCAAACAGGGGCTCAGTATCATCCTGGAATGGGAGGGAGAGGGGAGGGAGGTTCAAAAGGGAGGGGATATATGTATACCTATGGCTGATTCATGTTGAGGTTTGACAAAAATCAACAAAACTCTGTAAAGCAATTATCCTTCAATAAAAAATTAATTAAGAAGAAAAAGCAAACAAAAATTAACGAATCGAAACTGTAGTTATGTTTGCATCAACCTAATAAATGATGTTGAATGTGAAAAATAGGTAAGTAATATAGAAGTAGTCTTATGTAGCTGAATTTTGATGTGTTGCCTCTTTATCCTAATTCAAAAACTTAATGTAAAACTATTTGAATAAGTTCATAGGTTTTCAGATTTGTCATGAAATAAAATTATCACAGTGAAACCAAACAATATTAAAAAAAAGTGAAAGTATCACTGTTCTTTACAGTAGAATTGGTAGAGTTTGTTTCATCATTTATATATTTTCCATCTCCAGTGATTTTTCTTTATTTATAATAAGATATTGCCAATCATTTAGTCATTAATAATTATTTCTGTTATTTCCAGACAGATGTTATATTTTTCTAATTAAGTAGTAGTTTATGCTTTAAAGACTAATTTAAAATAAAATGATAGTGTCATACAAATTTGATTCTTTCAACCCCATAATCTTTGCTTTCATTTTATTTTGTAACCATAATACAAGTTTTCTCAGCTTTAGCACTATAGACGTTTAGGCAGATAAGTCTTTGATGTGGGGAGCCCTCCTGTGCATTGAAGGATGTTTAGTAACATTTCTGGCCTCAACAGACAAGACTCCAATCACCCTTTGTGGTTCTAGACCCTGCCAGGTATCCCCAGGGGGCAAAACTGACTCTAGTTGAGAATCATGCCGTAAGTGTATTCTCTAAAATTCTTATCATGACTTTCAGGAGCATAATTTGGAATAAAGCAATGTACCACTAGTGAAAAGTGAAAGTGAAAGTCACTCAATTGTGTCCAACTCTTTGTGATCCCATGGACTATACAGTCCATGGAATTCTCTAGGCCAGAATACTAGAATGGGTAGCCATTCCCTTCTCAAGGGAATCTTCCCAACCCAGGGATCGAACCTAGGTCTCCCGCATTGCAGGCAGGTGGATTCTTTACCAGCTAAGCCACCAGGGAAGTAGCTAGGCCCCAAATCAGCAGAACAAATTTTGCTTCTGGGCAGTATTTTGGATAGTTCAGCATCAATAAAAAGGTCATAAACAGTAACTATATTTTTTCATCAAAGTCTAGATTGTCTAGGTAATTGGTATAGAACAGACCACTGGGAACATTTTAGTGAGTGCCACACAGGGAAATAAAATTAGTCAGTAGCTACAGATGTCATTTATGGCTGTTTTTCTTCAATCTTTATTTTAAAATGTGAGGCAACAGGATCTGCAGAAATTAAAGGACACATGAAAGCCTTTATACTAGTTTGTGTTACCCTCAAATCACAGTAATTTCAATGACATACTAGAATAAAAATGTGTTTCATTCCTTTTGTCATTTATATATAACAGGTGATGCCCACTGCCCTGCTGGGAACATCATCAATCCAACTTCCTCTCCAAAAATTTTGGCATTCTGTATCATGACGAACACACAGTGGGCAAGCCAGTTTACAGGGTATTTTTCCATTTAAACATATGCCAGAGGAAAGAAAATTTAATGTAGCTCTTTGAGAGAAAAACAAAATGACTTCAAATTTCATTAAATTGGCTGTGCAGGAGGAAGAAATAGACAGGTCTTTGCTGCCAACATCTATTAAGCTTGATATGCATTTGATAGCTAATGGAAATTGTTGATGGAGACTCCAAAGGTAGTTGACGTTACTAGACTTCTTGAGGTGGGTGTCAAGGAGAAGGTAAGACAGAACCAGGTTCTGAGCTAGCAGAGAACCTGCTCACCATGTCTGCGTGGTTTCCTTCACTCTGTGACTTCTACCTGCTGCAGAGCAAGGCAAAAAAAAGGAAAAAAGAAAATGTTATTTTACAGTGTAAGGTCTTCCTTGATTTTTTACTAAACGAATTGAGATTAATTTTGTTTTAAAACCCCATCTCAATATTACAAGATCGAACTTCTCACGTAAGTGGTTGATTGTAACTTTATGGCCACTAAAAGATTTCAAACTGCTTTCATGCCTCTTTGTACACAATGAATAACGGGCAAAATAATGAAGCTTGGTGTTTCCTTAAGTCTGCTCTGTTTAATTCTGCTGTCTGCTCTTGTACAATGCTGTCTCTAATTGTACATAGTTTAATGATATCTAGGAGTATAAAGTTGTTGCCCATAAATAGCTTGTAAATAGCTTTCCTAAAATGGTTTCAATAATTGTATTCAGTAACTTCTTGATTGCTGAAACTTGGTTGCCTCTGATAATGCACTATTATAATAATAGGTGTAAAAGATGTCATATATATTACATGGGAGTGGGTGGGGGGATGTGTGTGTGGGTATGTGTATAGTGTAGACTTAATTCTTCACTTGTGATACATCCCTAAATGTAGAATTTGCTAGATGAAATTTTTTAGAGTTTTTGATGTATATGGCTAACTGCTTTTTCACGAAAGCCGTGACAACAACCCTACCACCATCATAGGAGTGAGTACAAATCTCCTACTGACTTCAATTCTTGTCCTGAGCCCTCTGGCTGCTCTCTCTTAATCTAATGATGAAAACTCCTGTCACATCCCATTTTATCTTTCAGCTTTGTTTACAGTGATTTTTGTCACAACTTTAAAGTTTTTACATAGTCAATGTCTTCTTTTAGAGATATGTAGTATTTAGAATTTTTGCATCTCAAAAAATATTTTTGAAAAATCCCTGCATTTGTATTGTATTATTTCATATTTTACATGTGTATCAGTTTCCTGTGGAATTTATTTTGATGTAAGATGTGTTTTAGGTTTTTAAATATGCTATTTCCAAATGATTAACAGTTATCTTATCATCTTTTATTAAATAATCTTTATCTAATGGCCACATACACACAAAAGATTGGACTTATACAACTAAAATCATGCCATGCTGCCGTTGTCCAAGAAGCCCTCTGAACTGTGTTAAGGGTACTTATCTGGTATTTAGGATTTGTTTGTCACTGTAAATGCAAATGTTCTGAAAGTGCCTAAGGTGGCGCCAGGCACATAGTAGACAATAGATAGTTGCTGAATGAATGTGTGGGAAGTGGATATCTTGGTATGAAAGTATTCCTTATCGTACAACATAAAAAAATGTTAAATCAGTAGAGAAAAACCTGTACAAAAGAAGGCATGTAACCATCACCCAGCTTGAACAGTTACCAACTCATGGCCAGCATTGTTTTAACACTTTTCCCGCCTACCTTTCCCTTCCTATATTGTTTTGAAGCAAATCCCAGGTACAGTTTCATTCATAAATGTTTCAGTGTCTATCTCGAAAAGATTAAGTCGTTTTTCTTTAAACATCACATTATTATGCCTAAAAAACTAAAATAATGCCTTTACAGCATCAGATATCCTGTCAGCCTTCAAGTTTTCAATTGTCTCATAAATGTCATTTTTTTTTTTTTACAGTTTTTCATTTGAATCAGGACTCAAAAAAGATCCACGAAATGTGATTTTTTAATATACAATATTTCTTAAGTATTTTTTGATCTTTGGTTTTCTCATCTTCTCTCTCTTTTCTCCCTTGTAATTTATTTGTTTAAGAACTGGGTTATTTGTATTGCTGCATTTCCCACAGCCTAGAGCTTGCTGATTGTATCCTAATACTGTCATTTACTTAAGTGTTACTTATATGCCTCTGTCTCCTGTATTTCCTGTAAACTGGTAGTTGGAGCTAAAGGCTTAATCAGATTCAGATTCAGTTTTCTTTTTGGCAAGCCCAAAAAGAAGGCGGTGGCCTATCATAATGACAACGTTACTGGCTTTTTGTTCAGGGCCTTGCAAATTGATTTTGCTAACATTTGTTGAGTATTTTCTGTGTGCCTAGCAAAGTGCTTATGTTCTGTAGGCATTATGTCACTCAATAATATTTAAGCTTTGTAATACTAGTACATATCAATTTCTGTCTGATGACTAGACCTCTTATTAGAGCCAGGTAATCTTAAATATCTTTCAAACAAACCCCTTGGTGTATACTCAAGGTCATTTATGTGATTTAATTTGGAAATCTATCTGGACTTTCTTTTTATTGGATTCATTTAGAGCTATACAAAAATAACTTGCATTTAAGGCATTTAAAAAATATTTTAATAATAAAACTCAGAGACCTATCATTTAACTGTGAATTTGTTGTACTCAAGCTTTTTGGTACTGGGATTCACCTCACAAAGACCGATATCTAAACCACAAATAAAGCCAAAAGAGTTCAGTATTTATTTCTGAGTCCCTTTTTCCTCTGCACTCATTGTCTCTGCAGATGCCCTTATGTCTCTTTCATCTCTTTCGGCTTTCTTTGCATGCCCACAGCTCTCACAGTATCCTACTGTTGTCCAGTGTGAGAAACTGACTTGGGGTTGTAAAAGCAAAACTAGCTTTTCGTTGTTTGTCTACATGTCTTTAATTTATTTTTGCTCAATTCTCCCCATGGTCCTAAATTCAGTTATTTATAAAATCAGACCATTGGAGTTCCAGACTCAAAACATAAATGTCAAATTATCTTGACCAGCTGACAGTTTCGGAGATGAAACTGTTTGATGTGTAGTTGATGGAGAAAAACCACCAACTGACCCGAGTCGCAATTAGATACCAGAGCACAAGTTGCAAAGCAAGGCAAAGAGGATCCTATTGTACAGCTTTACAGTCTGGCATGTGGGGAGTCATTTATTCCTTATATATCTTAATCTTTCTTCTCCTTTAGTAGTTGTAACTTTTCCCTCAAATTTACAGAATATCTGTTAGGTGAAGCATTTGATTGATTGAATAAAAGGAACATGAAGCATTGGTGAATACAGCAGAGAAATAGGAATGAATGTGAAGTTTCATTTCTTAACTCTAGTTGTACCTCACTGTACTTAGATTAGTAGCCAAGTTCTCTGTTTTTATTTCTTTAAAACACAATTGTTTTTGCTATACTTACTCATAAAGAACTTTAAGATTCTTATTTGAACCAGTCTTCTGTAAGCTTGTCATAAGAAGGGATTGTGTCTCTCTTTACCTGATCTTACTGGGTGTCCAGGGTAGCGTGGTGCACGTGCTTGTGCTTAATGAGGAGCTTTGGATGCTGCTGGTATTTGAAAGATTATACATTTTAAAGGGTATTTTGTTCTCTTTTTCTTGGCAAGACCAAGGAGCTTCCTTTTCTAAGACCAATGCTTTTTAGACTCAGTGAAAGTACACATTGTTCTAGGAGAATTGCCATATGAAAGCCTAGAATATATATTGAGTGCTTCCAAGAAAGGGGGAAAAGTCATGTTCTAGGACCGTGAGTGCTGACTGGGTGCTGAATGATTGATTGTTATGTGCTCTTTTACTTACAGGCTCGCTTCTCATATGTGCGAATGAAATATCTTTTCTTTTCCTGGTTGGCGGTTTTTGTTGGAAGCTGGATTATATATGTGCAATACTCTACCTATACCGAACTATGCAGAGGAAAAGACTGTAAGAAAATAATAGTAAGTATTTTTTATTTTCTAGTATATGGAAAAACCTATTCTCTAGTTGAAGTAGAGTTGATTTAATTGTACCAATCTCTGCTGTGCACCATGACTCAGTTATATACATATACACATTCTTTTATTTTTATATATATATATATATATATATATATAGTTTTCCATTATGGTTTATCCCAGGAGGCTGGGTATAGTTCCGTGTGCTATATGGTAGGACCTTGTTGTTTATCCATTCTAAGTGTAATAACACATTAAAAAACTATATTAATAACACATTATATTTATTACTTATACATAGACTAAAAATTATTTTCAAAAAGTAAAAGTTAATTTGATTTTGAGTTGTGTCGAACTTCTTACCATTTTGACATGTCCAAATTAGTAGGACTGTTCCCCACTTTGAAAATCTCTGTATTCAGAAATCTGAGTAAGACAGACCAGTATGAGAACATGCTTATTACAAAGAGGGATTCCTGCTTTTCAAATACACTTGAAGTTTAGTTTACTCTAATCAGATGGATTTTTAAATATTTATAGTATGGAAGTGTTATTCGCATCCATCCTTTCTGGAACATATCTTTTGAATAAATGGAGTCATTCTCGAATGCTGAAAATATATGTAGAAAGTATATATGTGTATTTATTATTTAATTTCTACCCTACTGGATATATCTTAGGAAAATCACTCTAACAGAATAAGATTTCTAGTAGTAAATATTGGTTCCATAGCACTTATATTTTAAATGTTTGAGGATAAGTAAATTTAACTCCCTGTTTTCTGCTAATATCGTCTATATAAATAATATTAAAAACATCTAAGAATTCACCTAAGAATTATATTTTTATATTATTGAGATCCCAATTATTATAACTTATTAATAGTTCTAATTATTGAATGGTTACCTTTTAAACAGGCCAGTGGTGCTAGGTGTGTACATTTAGCAGGGAAGAAGGTATCCTGACCTTATGAACTTAGAGTCTAATAGGGAAGAAAATGAATAATTATAGTATGTTAAGATAATTATTATAATTATTACAGTAACAAATTATATAGGGTCATAAGACAGGGAGACCTGAAGCTTTCCAAAGTTCTAAGAGGATAAAAATCAGGTTAACTCTAGACATTCTGTCAGTCAGAATAAAAATAAATTATTCCCTAGGAGTATAACATCCTCTTATGTAGTCAGAAGAGAAATACTAATATAAGAAGCAAGGGAATTAATTAGCAAAGAAGAGTTCCAAATCAAGGAAGATTGAAAGATATCAATCTTATGTTCGTTCCAATTGGCCATTCAGATCCTTGAGGACTTTTAAAATAGAAGGAAACTTTGGGGCCAGGCAGTATACTGGATACTTCATATTGTCATTAGTACTTAAAATAATCCTGTGAAAGCCCCCCAAACCCACTTTACAAATAAAGAAATATGACTAACAAGAGAGAAGAATTTGTCTTTCATGGTGGAGCCAGAATTTGATCCCAACTCTGTCTCTATAGAAAGCTCATGCTCTTTCTGCTACCCAGAGTCAGAAAAGACTGACAAAGGAAGTTATATAATCAACTATAATAACATATAAATAACCAAAACTATTTGAAATGTTTATTTTCCTTTTTTAAGGTCACCTTTCTCAAACTGGATTTCTTGAGTCACCTTAAAAGGTAGTCCATGAATCAGATATACTTGAAAACAGAAAGTTAAACAAATATAAAGAATTGACTTTACTGAGGACTTCTTAGGATCTTTAATATACTAATGTGTGTTCTGCATCTCCAAAGAAAGCAAATATATTTGATTAGGAGAAACATCCATCCCCACTGTAACCCTCCCAGGAAGACTTATTAACATCATCTGGCTATGTTAGAAATACTGTTTGAAGAGATTAGAAATAGATGTGGTTTTATCTTGTTTTTAATATAGTAGCCTTTAAAACATAAGGCATATGTTGGTACATATTCTGTTATGAGTGAAATTATAGTTTAAGTACCTCATTTTTCAAGTTCATTTTAATGGATAAGAAATGAAAGCAGAACATAATTCTAGCATAAATTAATGGTTATCTTTCTAAAACTTGAAAATAATAAAGGGAACAGCATCGAAACATGTATATTATCTAGGGTGAAACAGATCACCAGCCCAGGCTGGATGCATGAGACAAGTGCTCGGGAAGACCCAGAGGAATCAGGTAGAGAGGGAGGTGGGAGGGGGGATCGGGATGGGGAATACATGTAAATCCATGGCTGATTCATGTCAATGTATGACAAAAACCACTACAATATTGTAAAGTAATTAGCCTCCAACTAATAAAAATAAATGAAAAATAAATAAATAAATAAGTTTTCTAAGTCTAAAATATATCTTTTTCCCAAGACTGTCTTTAAAAAAAAAATTGTAGTTTCTCTGCATTTGGGAATTATGTTCTTAAACTTACCCAAACTGGCAATACTTTAAGACCAGTAGTACTAAATAGTACCGCTATGGCATAGGAATTGTGTGATTAGAAAAAGAAAGCAGTGGGGCTTCCCTGGTGACTCACTGGCAAAGAATCTGCCTGTCAATGCAGGGGACACAGGTTCAGTCTTCCATAAAGATCCCACATGCTATGGAGCAACTAAGCCCGTGCCTCACAGCTACTGAGCCTGTGCTCTAGAGCTGGGGAGCTGCAACTACTGAGCTCACGTACCTAGACCCTGCGCTCTGCAACAAGAGAAGCCATGGCAATGAGAAGTCTGTGCACCGCAACTAGAGAAAAAGCCTAAGCAACAACAAAGACCCAGCACAGCTAAAAATAAATAAAATTATATTTTTTTTAAAAGAAAGAAAATAGGCAGAGAAAATATTTTTAAAGTATATGTTAAAGCTTCAAAGAACTAACAAGATAGTGAGGAATTACTTGATTAAGATCTGAGAAAGGGGGACTTCCCTGGTGGTCCAATGGCTAAGATTCTATGATCCCAGTGTAGGGGGCCTCGGTTCAATGCCTGGTCAAGGAACTAGATCCCACATGCCACAACTTCAGAATTCGAATGCCACAACTAGAGATCAAAGATCAGAGAAACTAGTGCTGCCAGTAAGATTCAGCACAGACAAATAAAATAAGTAAATATTAAAGAGAGAGAGATCTGAGAAAGGATAAGATTTAAGAGAGGTGAGCCTTGATTTTGTAACTGTGTGCCTGGAGATAGATGACCTAAAATAGAGTCTTATGAGGCTATGAAGATAAAAATATAGTACAGTTTCTACCAAGAGTGGGACCTTGGTACACCATGCTTTGGGCTGAGATCCCAAAGGGCTGAACCCCAAGACTGAAGATGAGCTAAAAGAATCTCAAGAAAGGTGAGCTGACTTTTGTAGCTTCTTTTTCCCTTGAGGAATTTGCTAATACTAGGCATAAGCAGGCACTGAGAACCAGGACTGTATACTGGGAGACCTTTGCTCTGGGGACAAGAAGCCAGCAAGCTTTTATAGAACACTAAGGGAACCTCACGCATACAGGCAGTTATCCTGTTGGGATGTTTGCCACATCCTGGGCTTTACAGAATGGGAGGCTAAAAAAAATCTCATTGGAAAGCCTTTGAAAAGCAGACATTTTGGCAGTCTCACAAGATACAGACTAGAGTTATAAACTGCCAGAGGGACAAATCTCAATGAATTCCCAGGGTCTCAGTTAGAAATCCTGGAGGGCTATGCTCTTGGAATGGAGATGAACCCAAAGTAGCTTGACCTTTACTGGAAATGCAATTAAACCTGCACTCAGCACAGCCCCCTGATTGGTTTAAGGTGATTAAAGTTACCATGATATCTGCCTGCTAGAAGAAAGGGAAATCCTCTCTGGAGGCATTATGTACAAAATTACAGGGTATACCAAAAGACAACATGACATGACCAAAACCCAAGAAATAGAAGCAGATCCATAGATGATCTAGATATTACTGTCATCCAAAAAAGATTTTTAAATAACTATGTACATGTTCAAATATATAGGAAAAAAAACAAAGGTAGAGAATATAAATTTTAAAAAATGGGTAATTTCAACAGGGAATTAAAATGTATTTAAGAGAATCAGGAAGATAATATAGAAGTTCCTCAAAGTTAAATATAGAATTACCATATGAATTACCAGCAATTCTACTTTTAGGTATATACCCAAAAGAATTGAAAGCAGGGACTCATATACTTGCACACCAATGTTAATAGCAGCATTATTCACGGTAGCCGAAAAGGTGGAAACTCTCTAATGTCTATTAGCATAAACAAAATGTGACATATCGATACAAAGGAATATTAATCAACCTTTAAAAAGAATGAAATTCTGATGAATGTGCAATGTGGAGTAACTTTGAAAACACAATGCTATAAATGATATAGCCAAATGCAAAAGGACAAATGTGTGACCCACCTATATGAGATACCTAGAATAATGATTACACATAAATTGGTTTGACTCCACTTGTTAGACTTAGTATGAATAGAATACTTGATTTCTGATTTATAGTAACCCAAGGCTTTGATATATTTCCATGTATTTTGGCATCTAGTATTACTGCTAAAAGTCTAGAAAATTTATTATCTTAGTGATTTTAAAACACTTGAGTGAAGCTTGAACTTTTGGACAGAAATGGTATGGACCTAACAAAGGCAGAAGACATTAAGAAGAGGTGGCAAGAATACACAAAACTATACAAAAAAGATCTTCATGACCCAGATAATCATGATGATGTCCAGCCAGACATCCTGGAATGCGAAGTCAAGTACTTCTGCTTTATTGACTATGGCAAAGCCTTTGACTGTGCGGATCACAACAAACTGTGTAAAATTCTTCAAGAGATGGGAATACCAGACCACCTTACCTGCTTCCTGAATAATCTGTGTACAGATTAATAATAACCTGTGTACAGGTTAAGAAGCAGCAGTTAGAACTGTACATAGAACAACAAGACAGGTTCCAAATTGGGAAAGGAGTACGTCAAGGCTGTATATTGTCAGCCTGCTTATTTAACTTATATTCAGAGTACATCAAGCGAAATGCCAAGCTGGATGAAGCACAAGCTGGAATCAAGATTGCCAGGAGAAATATCAATAACCTCAGATATGCAGATGAAACCACATTTATGGCAGAAAGCGAAGAACTAAAGAGCCTCTTGATGAAAGTGAAAGAGGACAGTGAAAAAGTTGGCTTAAAACTTAACATTCAGAAAACTAAGCTCCTGGCATCTGGTCCCATCACTTCATGGCAAATAGATGGGGAAACAATGGAAACAGTGACAGACTTTATTTCTTTGGACCATCACTGCAGATGGTGCCTGCAGCCATGAAATTAAAAGACGCTTGCTACTTGGAAGAAATGCTATGACCAACCTAGTTCAGTTCAGTCCCTCAGTCATGTCTGACTCTTTGCAACCCCATGGACTGCAGCACGCCAGGCCTCCCTGTCTACCACCAATTCCCGGAGTTTACCCAAACTCATGTCCATTGAGTCGGTGATGCCATCCAACCATCTCATATTCTGTCGTCCCTGTCTACTCCCACCTTCAATCTTTCCCAGCATCAGGGTCTTTTCAAATGAGCCAGCTATTTGTGTCAGGTGGCCAAAGTATTGGAGTTTCAGCTTCAATGTCAGTCCTTCCACTGAACACTCAAGACTGATCTCCTTTAGGATGGACTGGTTGGATCTCCTTGCAGTCCAAGGGACTCTCAAGAGTCTTCTCCAACACCACAGTTCAAAAGCATCAATTCTTCGGTGCTCAGCTTTCTTTTTAATCCAACTCTCACATCCATACATGACCAATGGAAAAACCATAGCCTTGACTAGACGGACCTTTGTTGGCAAAGTGTTGTCTCTGCTTTTTAATATGCTGTCTAGGTTGGTCATAACTTTTCTTCCAAGGACCAAGCGTCTTTTTTTTTTTTCCCAAGCGTCTTTTAATTTCATGTCTACAGTCACCATCTGCAGTGATTTTGGAGCCCAAAAAAATAAAGTCTGCCACTGTTTCCACTTTTTCTCCATCTATTTGCCCTGAAGTGATGGGGCTGGATGCCATGATCTTAGTTTTCTGAATGTTGAGCTTAAAGCCAATTTCTTCACTCCCCTCTTTCACTTTCCTCAAGAGGGTCTTTAGTTCTTCGCTTTCTGCCGTAAAGGTGGTGTCATCTGCATATCTGAGGTTATTGATATTCCTCCCAGCAATCTTGATTCCAGCTTGTGCTTCATCCAGTCCAGCATTTCTCATGATGTACTCCACATATAAGTTAAATAAGCAGGAAGACAATATACAGCCTTGACGTACTCCTTTTCCTGTTTGGAACCAGTCTGTTGTTCCATGTTCAGTTCTAACTGTTGCTTCCTGACCTGCATACAGATTTCTCAGGAGGCAGGTCAGGTGGTCTGGTATTCCCATTTCTTTAAGAATTTTCCACAATTTTTTATGATCCACACAGTCAACGGCTTTGGCTTACTCAGTAAAGCAGAAATAGATGTTTTTCTGGAACTCTCTTGCTTTTTTGATGATCCAGAGAATGTTGGCAATTTGTACTCTGGTTCTTCTGCCTTTCCTAAACCAGCTTGAACATCTGGAAGTTCACAGTTCATCTAGTGTTGAAGCCTGGCTTGGAGAATTTTGAGCATTACTTTACTAGCGTGTGAGATGAGTGCAATTGTGCGGTAGTTTGAGCATTCTTTGGCATTACCTTTCTTAGGGATTAGAATGAAAACTGACCTTTTCCAGTCCTGTGGCCACTGCTGAGTTTTCCAAATCTGCTAGCATATTGAGTGCAGCACTTCCACAGCATCATCTTTCAGGATTTGAAATAGCTCAACTGGAATTCCATCACCTCCGCTAGCTTTATTCATAGGGATGCTTCCTAAGGCCCACTTGACTTCACATTCCAGGATATCTGGCTCTAGGTGAGTGATCACACCATTGTGGTTATCTAAGTCATAAGGGTCTTTTTTGTATAGTTCTTCTGTGTATTCTTGCCACCTTTTCTTAATGTCTTCTGCTTCTGTTAGGTCCATACCATTTCTGTCCTTTATTGTGCCCATCTTTGCATGAAATGTTCCCTTGGTATCTCTAATTTTCTTGTAGAGATCTCTAGTCTTTCCTATTCTATTGTTTTCCTCTATTTCTTTGCATTGATCACTGAGGAAGGCTTTCTTATCTCTCCTTGCTATTCTTTGGAACTCTGCATTCAAATGGGTATATCTTTCCTTTTCTCCTTTGCTTTTGGCTTCTCTTTTTTTCACAGCTATTTGTAAGGCCTCCTCAGACAGCCGTTTTGCTTTTTTGCATTTCTTTCTCTTGGGAATAGTCTTGGTTCCTGTCTCCTGTAAAATGTCATGAACCTCACTCTATCAGATCTAGTCCCTTAAATCTATTTCTCACTTCCACTGTATAATTATAAGGGATTTGATTTAGGTTATACCTGAATGGTCTAGTGGTTTTCCCTACTTTAATTTAAGTCTGAATTTGGCCATAAGGAGTTCATTATCTGAGCCACAGTCAGCTCTCAGTCTTGTTTTTGCTGACTGTATAGAGCTTCTCCATCTTCGGCTGCAAAGAATATAGTCAATCTGATTTTGATATTGACCATCTGGTGATGTCCATGCGTAGAGTCTTCTCTTGTGTTGTTGGAAAAGGGTTTTGCTATGACCAATGCGTTCTCTTGGCAAAACTTTATTAGCCTTGCTCTGCTTTATTCTGTACTCCAAGGCCAAATTTGCCTGTTACTCCAGGTGTTTCTTGACTTCCTACTTTTGCATTCCAGTCCCCTATAAGAAAAAGAACATCTTTTTGGGTGTTAGTTCTAAAAGGCCTTGTAGGTCTTCATAGAACCATTCAGCTTCAGCTTCTTCAGCATTACTGGTCGGGGCATAGACTTAGATTACCGTGATATTGAATGGTTTGCTTGGAAACAAACAGAGATCATTCTGTTGTTTTTGAGATGGCATCCAAGTACTGCATCTCGGACTCCTTTGTTGACTATGATGGCTACTCCATTTCTTCTAAGGGATTCAATGTTCACTCTTGCCATCTCCTGTTTGACCACTTCCAATTTGCCTTGATTCATGGACCTAACATTCCAGGTTCCTATGCAATATTGCTCTTTACAGCATCAGACCTTGCTTCCATCGCCAGTCACATCCACAACCAGGTGTTGTTGTTGGTTTGGCTCCGTCTCTTCATTCTTTCTGGAGTTATTTCTCCAATGATCTCCAGTAGCATATTGGGCACCTACCGACCTTGGGAGTTCATCTTTCACTGTCCTATCTTTTTACCTTTTCATACTGTTCGTGCGGTTCTCAAGGCAAGAATACTGACGTGGTTTGCCATTCCTTTCTCCAGTGGGCCACATTTTGTCAGAATTCTCCACCGTGACCTATCCGTCTTGGGCGGCCCTACACGACATGGCTCATAGTTTAATTGAGTTAGACAAGGCTGTGGTCCATGTGATTAGATTGGTTAGTTTTCTGCTATTGCAGTTTTCAGTCTCTCTGCCCTCTGATGTAGAAGGATAAGAGGCTTATGGAAGCTTCCTGATGGGAGAGACTGACTGAGGGGGAAACTGAGTCTTGTTTTTATGGGCGGGGCCATGCTCAGTAAATCTTTAATCCAATTTTCTGTTGATGGGTGGAGCTGTGTTCCCTCCCTGCTATTTACCTGGGGCCCAACTATGGGAGGTAATGAAGACAATGGTGACCGCCTTCAAAAGATCCCATGCATGTACTGCTACACTCAGTGCCCCCAACCCTGCAGCAGGCCACCACCAACCCTTGCCTCCACTGTCACCAACCTAGACAGGATATTAAAAAGCAGAAACATTACTTTGTCAACAAAGGTCCGTCTAGTTAAAGCTATGATTTTTCCAGTAGTCATGTATGGATGTGAGAGTTGGACTACAAAGAAAGCTGAGTGTGAAAGAATTGATGCTTTTTGAACTGTAATGTTGAAGACTCTTAAGAGTCCCTTGGACTGCAAGGAGATCCAACCAGTCCATCCTAAAGGAAATCAGTCCTGAATATTCATTGGAAGGATTAATATTGAAGCTGAAGCTCCAATACTTTGGCCACCTGATGTGAAGAGCTGACTCATTGGAAAAGACCCTGCTACTGGGAAAGCTTGAAAGCAGGAGAAGGGGATGACAGAGGATGAGATGGTTGGATGGCATCACCAATTCGATGGACATGAGTTTGAGCAAGCTCCAGGAGTTGGTGATGGACAGGGAAGTCTGGCATGCTGCAGTCCATGGAGTTGCAAAGTCGGACAGGACTGAGCGACTTAACTGAACTGAAATTTTTAATCCAGGTCTGAGCCTATAAAGAAATACTATGTTGTAAAAAGAAGAAAAAAAAAACAAGAAATTAACATGACACAGTATTATTAACTAAAGTACAGATTTTGTTCAAATTTCACAAAATTTTATGCTAGTGTCCATTATTTGCTTTCATACCTTATTCAAGATTCCATATTGTGTTTAATTGCATTGAGTAGCTTCAGCTGCATGCAACAAATTCTGGTAAATTCTCTTTGCATTTTTATTCTTTGCAAATATTTTCTAATTTTCCTTGTTATGGCTTCTTAGAAACATCTGTCATTTAAAAGTGGACATTTAATTTCCAAATGCATGGGATTTTTAAAATATCTTTGATATTAATTTTTCATTTAAATGCTTTCTTCTCAGCAATAACTCTCTGTTTTTTCTGTCTTCTAATATTGAGGCTTTCAGTGGCTAAGTCAAAGATCTCTCTTGGTAAATGTCACATTGCACTTGAAAAGATATGGATTATTTTCAAGATATGGATTACATCTTTTGACACTGATTTCTAACATAATTTCACAGTGATAAGAGAACAGACTCTGTATGATTTCAGTACCTTTAGACCATGAAATTTTTGCACCTTGCTTTGTGTTCCTGAATATGTTCCAGTGTCTCCTAGTTTATAATCTATGGGAACTTGAATAGACTTCATATCCTACCATTGTGTGAAATTTGTATAAATCTTAATTATGTTGAGTTGGTTCATAGTGCATTTCAGGTCTACTCTATTCTACTTCTCTGTATATCCATTCTATTAATTTTTAAGAGTTTGATATTGAAACTCCAACTCAAACTCTTAATTTGTCTGCTTAAAAAAATAATTGTAATATATAATGGAACTATATGTAACCTTGTTTTGTAATTTCCCAGTCTCCTATAAATGTGTTATCATACTTTCATAATTTAAAATATAAAAAAGAAAGACAAAAAAAATTACATATAAATAGGGAAAAGGGTAAACGGAGTTAAAATGTTTAAAATCCTTATCATATTGCAGAGTAGGGGAAAAGTATTAATTAACTTTAGACTTGCTAATTCAATTATATATTTTATTGTTTCTAGGATAGCCTCTAGAATAGAAAAAGGGCACATCATTTCCAAACTAATGTAGGAAAATTAGGATAAATAATAATACTCAGTCCTAAAGATGGCAAGAAGGTCAAGAAAAAGCAACATAACAGGCAGAAGAAGTAGAAAACACATAATAAGATGATAGATATCACAAATTAAATTCCCTGGGAAACAGACTCTGAGACTGAGATTTGCCCAAAGGAAGTTTGTTGGGATGGTCTTTTGAGATTAACATCTGTGAGGGAGTGAAGAAGCAAGATAGACCGAAGAAATTTAAACTGCAATGCACTGGTAATAAAAGCCTCGGTTGATCCTACAGGGAACCTGGACTTGGGATGGCCCTGCAAGGATGCAGGTGTTTACACCCCTCTCCCTGACTAATGGTTGGGTACCATTTTCCGTCCTCTCCCAGCTTCCTTAAAGGGGATATGACCTTGGATAAGGCTGTATTCCAGCTGAGGGCAAGTCCCAAAGAAGGATTCAGCTGAAACCTGTTGACTACCTATGTGCTCAGCAGCTGAGGGAATGAATGCCCCAGTTCTAGAGCAAATATGAGTGGCTTAGCATGGCACTGACTGTAGTATATCTAAACCCAAACGTGTTGGTAATTAAATTAACTATAAAGGGACCAAATGCTTCAGTTAAAAGACAAAGATTGACAGACTGTTAAAATTTAAAAGCAATTATATAAGATACACATTTAAAATATAAAGATGCAGATAGATTGAAAGTAAAAGAATAGGAAAACATTCATGCAAATGTGCAGATTCTAAAAGGGGGAATGTTTAGAGGGAAAACCATGGCTATATATATTCATGTAAGTTTAATATTGCACAGACTATACCTCTTCTTAAAGTTTGAATTCACTCTTACTGGCTTGAAATGCAATTCCTTTTAAATTTGCTTCGCCCGGGTTACAGGTTTGCAATAGCTGCCTAAGTACTTGTCTGGTCTTCTCCTAAATTATGGCACTATCCACACATACTTGTTCTGGTCTTAGTAATTCCTGTTTTGAAATGTGGAGTCTAAACTGATTATCTCTCTCCCTCTGTATTACTGCATAGACTGTTCTCTTAAGTGGAATGAACTGTACAGAGCATATAATAAGATGGCTGGTTTTCAGTTTGGGATATACATACATAAAACTGCATTATCTCAAAAACCACATTTAGTGAAAACATGTTTGCCAAAGGATTACAGTATCTTGTGTATAAATTCTGAACAGCTTTCCTTTAAAATCCTCAGTCAGTTTCGTCTTAGTGAACTAAGGAAGATTAAAAAGAGACACAGAAGATCCAAAAAGCAGCCCTATAAATACTGTTTGCTAAAGTTTAATAATGAGGGTTCTTTTCTTTCTTTGAAAGTTGACAGTTTAGCTTTTAACTTTTTTCTAGTTTTTTTTCTTATTTTTCATAATTTAATATGTATTTGCAAACACACATATTTAATATGTATGTTAGTCATTATTCTGAGTGCTGTTTGATATAGTCGTAACCAGAGTCCATGTCTTAAGAAGCTTGTATTCTTAAAGCAGAATATGAATAATAAAAACAAAAAACAAATAACTGACTTCATATATTAAGAAGGGCAGTGAGAAAGGATATAATAGTAGTATTAAGTAGAGAATGGCAAAGGATCCTATCTTGACCAGAGTGGTTGAGACAGGCTTTCCTGAGAAGAGGGCATTTTAAATTGAAACCTGATGAGAAGGAAATAGCTGTATATCAGGGCATAAAGCATTTAAAATGAGAAAGGAAGTAAGTACAAATGTCCAAAGAACAAAGCAAGTTTGGAAAATAGGACTGGTTTCATGTGTGACTTGTGAAAATGTCTCATTACTTTAGTCATATTGGTATATCTTCAAACCTTGGTTGCTACTGGTACAATACACAAAGTATGAGGAGCTTCTTGATTATATGTAGCTCAACCATATGATGTTAGTCTGTTGGAGAAAACACTAGTCTGGACTCACAGAACTAGTCTTACCCTTTCTTGTGATGTATGACTTTGAATAAATGACTTCATTTTATTGACTAGCTATTAATTCCATTGTACAGGTGAGAAAAGTATTTCTTTTTAAAAAAAGTATTTATTTTTGGCTGTGCTGGATCTTTGTTACAGTGTGGGCTTTTTCTCGTTGCTGTGAGCAGAAACTTCTCTTTGTTGCCATATGCAGGCTTCTCACTGGGGTGACCTCTCTTGTGGAGAATAAGGTCTACGGCTCTTGGACTTCAGTAGTTGTGGCCCGTGAGCTCAGCCCGGACTCTAGAGCATAGGCTGAATATTAATTGTTGTGGCACACGAGATTAGTTGCTCCATGGCAGGTGGGATCTTCCCAGACCAGGGATCAAACCTATGTTTCCTGCATTGGCAGGCAGATTCTTTAACACTGAGCTACCAGGGAAGCCTCAGAAAATATTTCTGCCCTACCTGCATCACAGATTTTGTGAGGATAAAGTATAATCAAACCAATTAAGCTGAACGATATTATGATATTTTCTATTTTTTGCTTTGTTTGAAAATAAATGCTTATTTTATCCCACAGTATGAAAAACAAAGACATTTTTTGGGCAGCTGAAGTATCTTGACATATCTATTGAATACAGAGAACTTGATTTCCTTTGGCCTGGGGCAAGTACGCTAGTGCTTGTCCCTGTAACAATTTGTACTTCAGAATTTCCTTAGAAGATTGCTCTGACTCTTACTTAGAGCATTGCCTCCAAGGTGAGAATATTATCTAGGATAGGAACAACAGGTGATTGACACAGTGTTATAAGCAGTTTACTTACGTTTAAGAATCATGGTCTGTCTCAGTTTACATAGCTTTCTTTTTCTCTGTATATCTCTATCTCTGTCTTTTCCCCTTTCCTTCCATTTGTGTGTAATGGTTCCTATTTATTCTAGTAAAGTGCATCAGCTTTGGAATAAATGAACTTCAGGTTTGAGTTCCAGCTTTGCCATTCCTTAGCTGTATAAGTTAGGCAAATTATTTAGCCTCTATAAAATGGGGATTAATAATACTACATGTCTCATCAGGGGGTTGTGAGGATAAAATGAGTTCATGTATTAAAAGGCTTAATACAACACTTAACACTTGACACATAGTGTTCAATGAATTATTATCTCATTTATACATTTGACTAGGAAGATAAGACATGTACAAACATGTATATGTACATGACATTATATGATCAGTTGTATCAATCAAGGTTCAAGCAGAGAATCAGGGCCAATAAAAATACATACTAAGAGATTATTTTAAATTTTATTAATATTATTTATTAGTAACATGGGTGGACCTCAGGGACATTATGCTAGGTGATATAAGAAAGACAAATACCACATGATCATGTTTATATGTGGAATCTAAAATATAACAACAACAAAATCCAGCTCATAGATGCAAAGAACATATTAGTCTTTGCCAGAGGAGGCGGTGTAAGGTGGACAAAATTGCTGAAGTGGATCAAAGGTACCAAACTTCCAGTTATAAAATAAATAAGACATGAGGACATAATGTACTCGATGGTGACTATAGTTCATAATACTGTAGCCAGTGAATCACAGCCTTGGTCATTGGGCCTTTGGCTACCTGTAAATTAATATATTTTCCTCTTTTATCTTTTTATAATAAATTTGAAAAACAAACAATATTGAACAAATCAGCTATGTATTTCATATGTACTATGTACTATATGTGAATTAGTCTAATTTAGTAATTAATTACTTTTCTTACAAATTCAGTATTGAAAATCACTATAGAATATTAGTATTACTGCCCTGAGATGTTCTTCACTAACCAATGGATAATTCTTGTCAATAGATACTGTAAAGAGATGAGAACTGTGTTCTGCTCTTCTTTGTTTAAAGGCAGCTCTCACTGAAACTAAGGGCAACCAGTAACTAACCCTAATTAGATGTGCTCAGAAGGATCCATTTTTTTCCCGGTTGTGCTTTTTCTTTTTTCCACCAAGCTAGTTATATTATGTTATATATTTTCTCTGATCATAGCTCTCACTAATTCACTTGTTATTTCAGCAAAGTCCTATTTTGTGCCTAACCATAAAGAAAGTTTGTACAGTTTGACTCTGGTTTGCTGGGTTCTTTAGAAAAGAAAAAAGAATGATGGAGAAGGGAGAGAAATTTTCCTTCTATATGTTTTTCAGGACAACTTTAATATTGAAATTTCTGGCATGTTCCTCCATGATCAAGAGTGTTTGTGCTAAGACTCTACCTCAGCAAATAATGAGGAATCACTTCCTGTGACACATTCTGGTGAACCTTTGTGACTATTATATGAGCAAATGCTTTAAAATATAAGCATTAAAAGATGAAAGAACCTGTAGGTTTTATTATTGTCTCTTAAGATTTAATTTCTAGAGATAATGGTTTGTTGCTTAAAACCACTAGCTTCAGTTCAGTTCAGTTCAGTTGTGTCCGACTCTTTGCGACTCTATGAACCGCAGCATGCCAGGCCTCCCTGTCCATCACCAGCTCCCAGAGTTTACTCAAACTCATGTCCATCGAATCGGTGATGCCATCCAACCATCCAAATGGAGATAGGAGATGTCCAAAAAGCACTTAGAATTTAATTCAGGAGAAAGACCTGTGTAAGGACAGAGATTTGTTAGAGCCATGGGAATAAATGTTACCATAATGATGTACAGAGAACCCAAAGAAAGTAGAACAAAACCCTGGAAAAACAACAATATTTATGATGATGAGAAGGGACTGAAGGTTATAATTCAGAGTTCATAGTTCATGACTTCTACTGGTTCTTATAACAGTCCCTCTCTGAGAAAGAGTAGGAATGAGTAGAAATATCTTATATTTTAGCCAATGCACATCTCTCAATTTCACCAGTGATAGCTCATTTCTAACTTCACATACCACAAGTTTCACCAGTAAAATCCTAATTTGCTAATTAACCATATCTCAGAGATGGATCAATCTTTGTCAAGAAACAGATAACAGAAGCCCTCACAGCCTCTGGAGCGTGGGCTTCCTTACTACCTTATTAGAACACTAGTCAGGTGCCTGTGCATTCCTGACTGGGGTATTAGAGGCGCCTGGGCCATAAACAGGCACATATAGCACCGTATGCTGCAGGTAAAATACATCATAACAGAAGGGAAGGACAGAGTGGAGAGGATTCCTCTGTGTGTGTGTGTGAGTGTGTGAGTGTGAGTGAGTGTGAAAGAGAGAAAGAAACAGAGTGATGAGCACTGTTAATGTCTGAGAGAAAGAATGAGAGGTTGACGATACAGTGAAAATGCAGAGAATGGTGAAGTTTTAAAATAGCTGATGTAGGGAATGGGCAAGGGTGCTGACTAGAGACCCAACAGAATTTTCAGGAATTAAGAACCCAACTATTGTGCTTCTTCCTAAGTAAGGAGAAATTGATGATTGTCTGAAATACATTTTTAGAATGTGGATCTTAGAAAATCATTTGAAACCTAGTACTATACATCTGTTCATTGTTACCGCCACTTGTGGTAGTTTCCATAGTTCATGAAGTTATTGTCAGCACAAATGTGTTTCATCAAATTTAGCTGAAGAGTGCCATCTTCTGGTGCCATGAGGAATGTGCAAGCAAAAGGGGTGAAGAGTAAAATCCTCATAGTTAAATAAAGCCTTTGATGTTTTTTGCTCAGTATTGTAAAGTTGAACATTATCTGTAGTCTCTGTGACTTTTTAGCTAGAAGATCAGATTACTGAAAGTGATTATAGTTTGTGTGTATGGCTGAGCCTTGAAAACAAGACAAAACAAAAAACAAAACAATATGTGGCCGACCATCCTTTTCATAAAAGCATGTGGGAAATTTGCTTTTGGTTTGTGATTCAAGCCACAAGTTGAAGAGCCTGTTCTTTGTGACTACCTCTTTGATGCAGGCTTGGCTTGGTGCCTTTAATTAAAACAAGAATCTGATTCTTGTAGCTGAATGCCCACTGAATGTCTTCACTGTTTCACAGTTTACTAATAAGATACTGGTTTGTTCCTTTTTTTTTTTTTCTTTAGTGTTTTAAATATTATGGAAAAGCATTCATTTTATCCTCAATGAGGTTTTAAAATCAAAAGCTCTATGTTTTTTATGCTGCTTATTTAATAAGCATTTATTAGACAATTCCAACCTCTGTGCTATGTGCTAGAGTGAAAGGGAAGTTCAGAGATGGCAAGGACCACGTCTGTGCTTCCAAATCATCTCGCGTTGTATTAGGGAAGATAATGTGAATGTAAACAAAGTTAGACTTGGGAATACAGGGAGAGAAGGGACAAGAATATAAGCTCAGGAAGGAAATAATACAGCCTTGGGATTGTTCACTGGAAGACAAGTATGGTTTAAATCTTGACCTGGGGTGGAATTGCAGATAAAGTGTGCCTCAGGATGCAGGAGCTAAAGATTAGTTAAAGCAGGTAGCTCTCCTAGTCCTATTCCAGGAATTGTTCATAACAGAAGGCCCTATTTCTAGATAAAAACCAGAATACTCTTAATCCATTCATCTATCCAGCAAGAACTTTTGATATGCATTTGATTATTTGCAAAGTTCCAAGGAAACAAATATGAAAGTTGTGTCCCCACTTTGAGTTGCTGTGTAAAAGGAATGAACACTTAGCAGGAGCACTGGGGATGGGCATGCGACCCCATCACTGTTAAACACGCTCTGAGCGTTGCCCTCCAAGATAAGTAATCCTGATTCTTTTACTTGGGTGGTTAAAAGCACAGGCTCTGGAGGCAGACTGCCTGGGTTTGGACTGCGCCACCACTAATGTGCTCTGCAAGTTTCTTTTTTTTCTTTTGTCATTTTCTAAAAATGTATATATTCAAACAAAATCATCAGTTTTTTGGTATGAAATTTGTAATAGTCTCTGGGGTTTTTTTGTTTTTTTGTTGTTGTTGTTTTTTATTTTTATTAGTTGGAGGCTAATTACTTTACAATATTGTAGTGGTTTTTGCCATACATTGACATGAATCAGCCATGGATTTACATGTGGTCCCCATCCTGATCCCCCCTCCCACCTCCCCCCCCATCCCATCACTCTGGGTCATCCCAGTGAACCAGCCCCGAGCACTTGTCTCATGTATCCAACCTGAACTGGTGATCTGTTTCACACCTGATAATATACATGTTTCGATGCTGTTCTCTCAGATCATCCCACCCTCGCCTTCTCCCATAGAGTCCAAAACTCTGTTCTATACATCTGTCTCTTTTTCTGTTTTGCATATAGGGTTATCATTACCATCTTTCTAAATTCCATATATATGCATTAGTATACTGTATTGGTATTTTTCTTTCTGGCTTACTTCACTCTGTATAATGGGCTCCAGTTTCATCCACCTCATTAGAACTGATTCAAATGTATTCTTTTTAATGGCTGAGTAATATTCCATTGTGTATATGTACCACAGCTTCCTTATCCATTCGTCTGCTGATGGGCATCTAGGTTGCTTCCATGTCCTGGCTATTATAAACAGTGCTGCGATGAACATTGGGGTGCACGTGTCTCTTTCAGATCTGGTTTCCTCCGTGTGTATGCCCAGGAGTGGGATTGCTGGGTTGTATGGCAGTTCTATTTCCAGTTTTTTAAGGAATCTCCACACTGTTCTCCATAGTGGCTCTATAGTCTCTGTTTTTAATGTCGGCAGAATATGTGGTGATATCCCCTCTTTCATGCCTGGTATTTTTTTTTTTTTTTTTTGCCTTCTTTTTCTTCATCAGATTTGTTTCTGCAAGTTTCTTAACCTTCTTGTGACCTCTCGCCTCAGTTTCTTTAACAGTAAAATGGAAATAATGATAATACCTCTCTCATAGGGTGGTTGTGAGGATCAAAGAGAAATATTACATGAAAAGTTCTTAGAACAATGCTGACCTGTAGAAAGCAATACAACAAACACCTGTGTACTTCCTACCTCCATAGCAGACCTTAACCCTTTGCCATAGTTGCTTCATTTGTATAGGTTTTAAAAATAATTTTATTTAATTACATATGGCTGCGCTGGGTCTCCATTGCTGCGTGGGCTTTTCTCTAGTTGTGGCCGGGGGGCTGCTCCCCAGTCGTGGTGCACGGCTCACTGCCGTGGCTTCTCTTGTTGTGGAGCACGGACGGGCTGTAGGGCGCTCGGGCTCAGTAGTTGCAGCTCTGGGGCTCTGGAGCACAGGCTCAACTGCTGCGGTGCGTGGGCTTCGTTTTCCACAGCATGTGGGATCTGCCCGGACCAGGGATGGAACCCATGTCTCCTGCATTGGCAGGTGGATTCTTTACCACTGAGCTATCAGGGAAGCCCTATTTTTTTTTAGAGATCTTTAAAATTTTTATTTATTCATTTAGTTTTGGTTGTGCTTTATGTTTGTTGCAGTGCGCAGGCTTCTAATTGCAATTGGCTTCTCTTGTTATGGCAGGCCCAGTTGCGGCTCAGACAGTAAAGAATCTGCCTGCAGCGTGGGAGACCTGGGTTCAACCCCTGGGTCCGGAAGATCCCCTGGAGAAGGGAATGGCAACCCACTCCAGTATTCTTGCCTGGAGAATCCCATGGACAGAGGAGCCTGGTGGGCTGTAGTCCGTGGGGTTGCAAAGAGTCAGACACAACTGAGCAGCTAACTTTCTCTTGTGGAGCACGGGCTCTAGAGTGCAAGGGCTTCAGTAGTTGCACATTTAGAGATAAGCTTTATAGTCTCTGTGATCTAAAATCCTTAGAAACCTTAAACTATACCTGCAGAAGGTTTCACTCCTAAGTCATACCCAAGAACTCCTACCACCTTTCCCTCAGTGGAAAAAACATGCCAATGAAATTCCTGGCCATCCGATACCAAGCAGATGGTTCTGCATTTCCTCAAAATCCCCAGAGGTTAACCTGGATGAGAAAGTATTGAGCATCTCCCCGTGGAGTCCCCCACAGACTGCTTCTCCTATGAAGAGGAAACCTAATATTCTTGGTTACAACCTGGTCTGAAGGAGAAAGGAGGCATGGTGAAGGGCTCACCCAAGAGCTTCTGCTAGTGATAGCTAAAGAGCAACAGATTCTAGGTGTTCATATTTAACTCTACATGTGAGCAAGACTCTCATCTCTATTAGGGCTATCCTTATTCTAAGAGCAAATAGGTCTGCTTAGCCTGTGCTGGCCTTTCCAAGTATTGAGTAATTACCAAAGCCCATTATGCTTTGGCTATTTCTTTGGGATCATGAAAAATTTATGTCCCCAGGGACTTCCCTGGGGGTCCAGGGGTTAAGAGTTCTCCTGCTTCCAATGCAGGGGGCACAGGTTCAATCCCTGGTTGAGAACTAGACTGTACATGCTGGGGGGCATGGTAAAAAAAATTTGTCTCCAGAATCAGAGGCTCAAGAAATCATCCTCGCATGAGACAAGTGCTCGAGCCTGGTGCACTGGGAAGACCCAGAGGAGTCGGGTGGAGAGGGGGGTGGGAGGGGGGATCGGGATGGGGAATACATGTAAATCTATTGCTGGTTCGTGTCAATGTATGACAAAACCCACTGAAAAAATAAATAAATAAATAAATTAATTAAAAAAAAAAAAAAAAGAAATCATCCTCAGCCCCAATCCCATACAAGAGGAAATCCAGTCACTGCAAACCTCTAGTAGGTTGCCTTATCCCAAGAGCTAGAAGTGGGCAAGACTGATCTGTGAGCAGTATAATGTCATCAGACTCAGGGAACCAGACAGACAGGAAAAATTCTGGGAAGGAGCAAACAAAAGGTAATTGCAGAAACCAGGAAAGAGCAAGAAGATCTAAAGTAGACATTAGGAGATAAAGATAGAGGAATTCTCTCAGTTACAGGAACGTAGCCATAGTCTTTTCTTTATTATATATTGGTTAATGCATTCTTTCTGCATACTTTAGATTTTTTAATTCATTTGTTCTGTGTTGTTTATTAATGTAATTAATACTGCATAGAGTTTTGCCAAGAGAATGCACCGGTCATAGCAAACACTCTCTTCCAACAATATAAGAGAAGACTCTATACATGGGCATCACCAGATGTTCAGTACCAAAATCAGATTGATTATATTCTTTGCAGCCGAAGATGGAGAAGCTCTATACAGTCTGCAAAAACAAGACCGGGAGCTGACTGTGGCTCAGACCATGAACTCCTTCTTGCCAAATTCAGAATAAATTGAAGAAAGTAGGGGAAACCACTAAACCATTTGACCTAAATCAAATCCCTTATGATTATACAGTGGAAGTGACAAATAGATTCAAGGGATTATATCTGATAGACAGAGTGCCTGAAGAACTATGGATGGAGGTTCATGACATTGTATAGGAGGCAGTGATCAAGACCGTCCCCAAGAGAAAGAAAAGCAAAAAGGCAAAATGGTTGTCTGAGGAGGCCTTACAATAGCTATGAAAAAAAGAGAAGCAAAAGGCAAAGGAGAAAAGGAAAGATATACCCATTTGAATGCAGAGTTCCAAAGAATAGCAAGGAGAGGTAAGAAAGCCTTCCTCAGTGATCAACACAAAGACATAGAGGAAAACAATAGAATGAGAAAGACTAGAGATCTCTTCAAGAAAATTAGAGATACCAAGGGAATATTTCATGCAAAGATGGGCACAATAAAGGACAGAAATGGCATGGACCTAACAGAAGCAGAAGACATTAAGAAAAGGTGGCAAGAATACACAGAAGAACTGTACAAAAAAGATCTTCAGCACCCAGATAATCATGATGGTGTGATCCCTCACCTAGAGCCAGACATCCTGGAATGTGAAGTCAAGTGGGCCTTAGGAAGTATCACTAGAAACAAAGCTAATGGAGGTGATGGAATTCCAGTTGAGCTATTTCAAATCTTAAAAGATGATGCTGTGGAAGTGCTGCACTCAATATGTCAGCAAATTTGGAAAATTCAGCAGTGGCCATAGGACTGGAAAAGGTCAGTTTTCATTCCAATCCCTAAGAAAGGCAATGCCAAAGAATGCTCAAACTACCGCACAATTGCACTCATCTCACACGCTAGTAAAGTAATGCTCAAAATTCTCCAAGCCAGGCTTCAACAGTACATGAACTGTGAACTTCCAGATGTTCAAGCTGGTTTTAGAAAAGGCAGAGGAACCAGAGATCAAATTGTCAACATCTGTTGGATAATCGAAAAAGCAAGAGAGTTCCAGAAAAACATCTACTTCTGCTTTATTGACTATGCCAAAGCCTTTGACTGTGTGGATCACAACAAACTGTGGAAAATTCTGAAAGAGATGGGAATACCAGACCACCTGACCTGCCTCCTGAAAAATCTGTATGCAGGTCAGGAAGCAACAGTTAGAACTGAACATGGAACAACAGACTGGTTTCAAATCGGGAAAGGAGTACATCAAGGCTGTATATTGTCACCCTGCTCAGTTAACTTATATGCAAAGTGCATCATGGGAAACACTGGGCTAGAAGAAGCACAAGCTGGAATCAAGATTGCCAGGAGAAATATCAATAACCTCGGATATGCGAATGACCACACTTAAGGTAGAAAGTGAAGAAGAACTAAAGAGCCTCTTGATGAAAGTGAAAGAGGAGAGTGAAAAAGTTGGCTTAATGCTCAACATTCAGAAAACTAAGATCATGGCATCCAGTCCCATCACTTCATGGCAAATACATGGGGAAACAATGGAAACAGTGGCAGACTTTATTTTTTGGGGCTCCAAAATCACTGCAGATGGTGACTGCAGCCACAAAATTAAGACACTTGCTCCTTGGGAGAAAAGTTATAACCAACCTAGACAGCATATTAAAAAGCAGAGACATTACTTTGCCGACAAAGGTCCGTCTAGTCAAGGCTGTGGTTTTTCCAGTAGTCATGTATGTATGTGAGAGTTGGACTATAAAGAAACCTGAGTGCAGAAGAATTGATGCTTCTGAACGTGGCATTGGAGAAGACTCTTGAGAGTCCCTCGGACTGCAAGGAGGTCCAACCAGTCCACCCTAAAGGAAATCAGTCCTGAATATTCATTGGAAGGACTGATGTTGAAGCTGAAACTCCGATACTTTGGCCACCTGATGCGAAGAACTGACTCATTTGGAAATACCCTGATGCTGGGAAAGATTGAAGGCGGGAGGAGAAGGGGACGACAGACTGTGAGATGGTTGGATGGCATTGGATCACCGACTCAATGGACATGAGTTAGTGTAAACTCTGGGAGTTGGTGGACAGGGAGGCCTGGCGGGCTGCAGTCCATGGGGTCGCAAAGAGTCAGACATGACTGAGCGACTGAATTGATTGAACTGAAGACTGCATTCTTCTCTAAATCATTTTTTCAATTTTATCATTGGTTTTAGCTATAGTTTCTGATATTTAAAAAAATGTATTATTATTTATTATTCCCATATGCTTAAAATTTCAATTTAGGCTTTTTCTTTGACTCAAGAATTAAAAGAATATTTTATATTTTCCAGGTAGATTTTTTTGCTAATTTCAAATTTTTTATCATATTGTGACTGGAGAATACTGCTTTCTGCTATGTCTATTTAGTGGAATGTGTAGAGCGTTTGGTCTAATTTTGTAGATGTTCCATGGCCATTTGGAAAAGTCTGTTCTCAGGGCAATTAGATGTACCTTATTAGCCAGATTATTGAGTTCTTCTGTGTCTTTTTTTGTAAACGTTTTTTATCTGTCATGGGCTAAGAAAAGTGAAATAGGGTCTTCTACTTCTAATGCCTTTCTCTTTATTTCTTTTTCTATTTCTTATAGGTTTCATGTAATGAATTTTAACGTTACTTGATTTACTTTATAGAAATTCGGGAAGGGGGAGGACTGTGAGGGAGAGGATATATGTATACATATAGCTGATTCACTTCACTGTACAGCAGAGACCAACAGCACTGTAAATCAGTTTTATACCCCAATTAAAGTATTAGTACTGTAATGTCATCATTGTGAATTATATGTTTTAACATTCTAAAAATTCTAACATTTTCTTTTTTGCCTTATTTAATGCTCCCTCACTTAAAGAGGGGGATTCAACCTCATCTGGTATAAGATTGTAGCTTAATTTTTTTCTTTGTGTTTGGCTGGTGTACCTGTACCATCTTTTATTTTTCAACTTTTTTTTATATTGTCTGTTCTCTGAAGATGTTTTTCTTACAATAGGTAAGCTTATCCCATTGACATTGACGGGTATGTCTTAGTTCTGTATCACATTTTATGACTACTTTTTGTTTTTAAGGATTGATTTGGTTTGTATCTTTCTCTAGAGGGTATATATTTGTTTTATGCTTTTGTTCCTTTTGATAATTTAGGAAGGTTTGTATTCTGATTTTAGCTCTTCTAGTGGTTAGCCTTATACTATAACTTTTAAAGATATATTTTATTCTCTATTGCTTTAGGCCACATCTATTTATTCCCCACTACAAGCAGTGACAAAATTATTATACTTCTATTCATCCCATCTCCTTTACCTCATTTTAATGAATACATTATTATTATTAGTTCTTCAAATTATCATCTCTATACTTTTGAATATACTCTGTCTCTATTATTTGATTTATAATAAATAAATAATATCTTTTGACCTTGGATAGTAAAGATAAGGAAATCAACATCCTTTTGCCACCTCTCATCTTCTTACATCTCCCCTTCTTGGTATTGTTAATTGTATTACATTTACTGGTATAGTTTATAATATTAACATTCTGAACAATATACAGTAGTGATTAAAAGAATGAGCTCTGAACCAGACTGCTTAGGTTGAAATCTTGGCTTTATCATTTTGTAGCTTGAGCAAGTTACGTGATAGCTGTTTCTGTTCCCTTATTTTTATAATGGTTATAACAATAGGTTCTACCTCACAAGGCTGTTGTCATGATAAAAGTGTGGCACTGGAACAGTGTCTGATACGTGGTAAGCGTCTAGTAACTCTGCAATACTGTGTTAACAGTTATTATGAAATAGATTCTCAGGGTGGTTTTCATCCCAGTCCTACATTCAGCTGGCTTCCATGCGCAGTTTCTGTGTTCATCTCTTGGTTGCCTCAAGTTCATTCTCTAATAGTTCTTCAGGAGATGCTAATGGGAATTATACCTTCTGATCCTTAACATATTCAAAAATATTTGATGCCTTTTACTTGAAAGAAAGTTTGGCTATGGAAAATAAGAAGAGCTATTATTGAGCACTTATTAAAATCACAGGTGATCCATCCTCATTAAATGACTACAGCTCTTAATAGTGCTATAAGTCAAGCAGTATTTACATCTCCTTTTACAGAAGAGAAAATTAGGACACAAGAAGATCACACTTCTTTCTCAAACTTTGCTGGCACTGCACTACCTTTGAAGGTAGCTGTTGAGAAATCTGAGTCCAATCTGATTTATTTTCCCTTAAAAATTCTTGATCTTTTGCCTGTTTGCTCAAAGTCCAGTAAAATTCAGTGGGATATGTCACAGGGGTCATTCTGTGTCAGTTTCCTTGGGACACTGTGAGTCCTTTCAATCTGTATATTAAAGACTTCTTTCACTTATATGAAGTTCTGTTGAATTCTACCTTGATTTATTTTTTTATTTTCTGTGCATTCTGTTCTTCCATATATGGATATGCTGGATATCCTTTGTCTTCTATATCTATAATTTTATCTCAAATTATGTTTAGTTCTTTTTAAATTTCTGTCTTATTTTGCTCACTTTTCTCAACCTAGCCCTCATAAGTCTTCCTGTGTTGTTATTTTTGTCTTCACCCCCCTTTTACCCATTCATACTATGTCTTTAATTTCTGGGTTTTTTTTTTTTTCCTTTTTCTTCCTTTCTGAGTTCTGTTTACTTCGTTTAAATTCAGTTCTTTTGTCTCATCATCATGTCTCCTGCTTTGAGGTCTTAAACTATTTCATTAAGTCTTTTGAGTTCATAGCAATATGTTTGCTGTGCTTCACGGCAGTATTTTTCTGGAAAAAATTTTTGTTTGAGATGTCCTCTTCCTATTCCTTTCTTCCTTTTCCTTATAGATTTGCTGTATAGATCTCCAGCTTGTTTTGAGTATTTCTCATTACTGAATTAAAGGAGTTCTTCAACCAGCTATTTGCAGGAAGCAACTGAGGCAGTGAAATGAGCGAGGGGTGAAACTCCTGTGGCCCAGAATTTGTGTGTGTGTGTGTTAAGAGAAAAAGAAAAGGTGAGACAGAGAGACGGAGGCACACATATTGCTTTAGCCTATCTGTCCCCTCAGCAACTACAGAGATGCTCATAATATAGTCTCTCCCAACCCTTATTTTATTTACAGACTGCCTCCAACATAGATGAGATTTTTAAGGATTTTATTAATCAGTGCTGCCTTGCCCTGGTGGCTCAGAGGTAAAGAATCTTTCTCCAGTGCAGGAGACGTGGGTTTGATCCCTGGGTCAGGAAGATCCCCTGGAGAAGGGAATGGCAACTCGCTCCAGTATTCTTGCCTGAGAAATTCCATGGACAGAGGAGCCTGGAAGGCTGCAGGGTTGCAAAGAGCAGGGCACGACTGAGCACACACACACACACAACTGCCTTGCCCTGCTACTTCATGATGCCAAATAAAACTTTCATTGCAAACCGGAGAGATGGGTCTGGCCCTCAGGTATACCACGTAGTCAGTGCTCTCCCAGCTTTGAGAAGTGAGGTCACAGCAGGTATTTAATCTCAGCATCCTTCTGTACTCTGGTGTGATTCTTACTGTATTTGGCAGGCCATCCTTATTTATTATGCCTTAGGGTTACATTGGTACCTTATCTTGTCAAAGGATTTGGTTTCTTTTTTCTTTTTTTTTGGTCGCAACACACGGCTGGTAGAATCTTATAGTTCCTTGACCAGGGATTGAACCCAGGCCTATGACAGTGAGAGCAGAGTCCTAACCACTGGATGACAAGGGAATTCCCATCTGTTTTTTTTTTTTTTTTTTTCCTTGTTTTGGGGCAATATCAAGGAGACAAGTTGACAGAAGTGCCTTGTTATTTTAAAAATATTTTGGTATTTTTAACTTTATTTTTTAATTCATTTTAAAATAGAGCCATTTTTAAAAATAGACTGCCCATCTCCTCATAGGCTGTAGGTACCATACCACCTCCGGCCATGCTAAGTGGGAAAAAAATGACTTCAAAGTTCTGTGCACACCCGAGTCACAATAAGATCTCTCATAGTTACGTAACTAGTAAGGAGCAAAGCTTGGATTCAAATCCAAGTCTGTCCATATCCAAAGCCTGAATTATTTTTATCACAGAACTTTCTCTTAGAGAATGTAAATATTTCTTTACGGTGTCTTTACTACGTTTCTTCTTTTTTAATTTTAATTTTATTGGCATATAGTTGGTTTACAATACTGTGTTAGTTTCAAGTGTACGGCAGAGTGGTTCAGATTTACATATACGTATATTCATTCTTTTGGATTCTTTTCTTTATAGGGTATCACAGAATCCCGAATAGAGTTCACTGTGCTATATAGTGTTCCTTGTTGGTTATCTGTCTTATATGCAATAGTGTGTGTGTGTTCACTTCATCCTTCTGATTCATCCCTGCCTCTCATTTCCCCCTTTGGTGACCCTAGGTTTGTTTTTGATATCTGTAAGGCTGTTTCTGTTTTGTAAAAAAGTTCATTTTTATCATTTCTTTTTGATCCCACATGTAAATGATACCATATGGTATTTGTCTTTCCCTGACATAATTCACTTAGTGTGATAATCTCTAGATCCATCCATGTTGCTGCAAATGGCATTATTTCATTGTTTTTTTTATAGCTGAGTAATATTCCACTGTATATAGGCCACATCTTCTTTATCCTTTCCTTTGTCAATAGACATTTAGGTTGTTTTCATATCTTGGCTGTTGTGAATAGTGCTGCAGTGAACACTAGGGTGTACGTATCTTCTTGGATTACGGTTTTCTCCTGATATGTGCCTAGGAGTGGGATTGCTGGATCATATGGTAGCCCTATGTCAGTTTTTTAAAGAACCTCCATACTATTCTCTGTTGTAATATACCAACATCAACAGTGTGGGAGGCTTTCCTTTTCTCCACACTCTTTCCAGTATTTATTGTTTGTTACTTTTGGATGAAGTCCATTCTCAGTGGTGTGAGGTGATACCTCTTTGTAGTTTTGATTTGCATTTCTCTGGTAATTAGTGATGTTGAGCATCTTTTCATGTGCTTTTTAGCCATCTTTATGTCTTCTTTGAAGAAACATCTATTGTGATCTTCTGCCCATTTTTTCATTGGGTTGTTTTTATTTTGACATAAAGCTGCATGAGCTGTTTGTATGTTTTGGAGATTAATCCTATGTTGACTGTTTCATTTGCAAATATTTTAATGTTTCTTCTTGTGAACATTTTTCTATTAACTACTTTTTTATTTCCTGGTTTTTAGTGTGACAAATACAAGACCGGAGTTATTGATGGGCCTGCATGTAATAGCCTTTGTGTTACAGAAACTCTTTACTTTGGAAAATGCTTATCCACAAAGCCCAACAATCAGGTATGGACATTATGAATTAACATTCCAGATTTATGGTGCTATCTGATTTTACCTTAAAGTACTTATTAAAAGAACTGTTGAGCTGGAACTTTAGGATATTTTAATTAATTCAATTGTATAGGCGTTGACTCACTCATCTAACAGGTATTTATTAATCCCCTAGCCCCAGCATATTCCATACACTTATTTTAGTTGTTAGGAAAACAGGGGTGATTAAGATAGATAAGATTATTTCCCTATGGGTCTCACGTTATCCCAGAGGGATAAGGAACATAAACAGTTGGTAGATAAGTAAATAAGTAAAGTAATTACAGAATGTGGTATGTTTTATATAGGATATACACAGGGTGAGTTGATGAAATATACTCATTCCTTTTATAGAAATTTAAAGTAGATTTTTAAGTCTATAATACTAGCCATGTTTAAGAAGTTTTCCGAAATAAAGTCCAATATTTGAGTATCTGCTGTTTGCTAAGTACTGCTAAGGCATTGGGAGAGACCATGGGGAACAAGACAGACAAAACCTCTTGCCTCATATGCCTTATGTTTCATGTGAAAGAAGACAGATGATAAAGAGTCAATAAAGAAATAAGGTCATTTCATGGATTCCCTGGTGGTACAGTAGATACGAATCCACCTGCCCGTGCAGGGGACACGGGTTCAATCTCTGGTCCAGTAAGATTCCACATGCCACAGGGCAATGAAGCCCACGCGCCACAACAGCTGAGCCCTGGAGCCTAAACTGCTGAGCCCGAGTGCTTTAACTACTGAAGCCTATGCACCTAGAGCCTGTGCCATGCAACACAAGAGGCCAGCAAAATGAAAAGCCCGTGCACCACAGCTAAGAGTAGCCCCCACTCACTGCAACTAGAGACAGCCCATGCACGTCCATAAGGACCCAGCACAACCAATAAACAAATAAAATAGAACATCAAAAAAATAAGATCGTTTCGGACAGTGATAAGGGCTATGAAGAAAATAAAATGAGGTCATGGCTTAGAGAGTAACCTGTGAGGGAAGAGGGATCTACTGTAGGTAGGAAATTAGGGAAGATCAGCATAAGGTGACCTCTTGGCTGAGACTTGAATTATGTGAAGGAATGAGCTGTATGAAGATCATTGAGAGTACATTCCAGGCAAAACCAGTAGCAAGTGAAGGAGGTCATGAAACAGGAATAATGGTGGTAGATTCAAAGAACAGAGAGAAGACCTGCATAGATGGGATATAGAGATTGAGGCAGTAGGTAGTTGGAGAAGCAGGCCAGCTTATAGGAAGCCTAGCAGACAATGAAAAGGGCTTTGGACTTTATTCTGATTGAATTAGAGGGTTTGAAGCAGAGGAGTGAGTAATAGTATTATTAATTAACATGGTCATATTTATTTTTTACGTATAAGCAACAGTAGAATGCCTGGGTTCACAGGCTAGTTTGCCACCATTGTATTCCCTTCAGCATACTGCTTCGCTTCTCTCTGCTTCAGTTTATCTATCAGTGAAGTCAGGGTAATAATGGTATCTACTGCATAGGGTTGTTATAGGGAGTAAGATAATCAAATAAATTAATAGATCATAGCATAATGTAAAGCACCATATATTGTTAGATTGTTAAATAGCTAGATAGTTAATAATGACTAATTCTGGGAAGTAGGGACATGGGTGTTGAACTTTTCATCTTCCTGTGTAATTTGACTTTAAAAAAGATTATAGCTATAAATACTTACATTGAGATAAGATCTCAAATAAACAATTGGACTTTACGTTGTAAGGAATTATAGAATAAACTAAATCTAAACCTTGCCGAAGGAAGGAAATAATACAGATTACAGTAGAGATCAAGGAAATAGAATATAGAAAAACAATAAAATCAATGAAAACAAAAGTTGATCATTTGAAAAGGTCAACAAATTTGACAAACTTTTAGTTAGATGGACTAAGAAACAACGAGAGAAGACTCAAATTATGAAAATCAGAAATGAAGCAAAGACATTACTGTCAGTTCTACATAGAAAAAAAGGATTATGTGAGAATACAAAAAACAGTTGTACAGCAACAAGTTGGATAATCTGGATGAAATGGGCAAATTCTTCCTAGAAACACAAAACCTACCAAGAAATAGAAAATCTGCATAGACTAACAGGGAGAGCGAATCAGTAATCAAGTCCCCCAACAAGAAAGGCCCTGGACATCTGGGTTTCTCTCATGAACTCTAATAAACATTTAAAAAACTAACACCAATCCTTCTTAACTTTTGATGGCTCAACAATGAAAATTGATCAATGTAACACATGACATTAACATAACAAAGGGGGAAAAGGAACACCACAATTAATGCAGAAAAAGCATTTGACAAAACTCACAATAAAAACACTCAACAAACTAGGAATAAAAGGCAACTACTTCAACATAGTAAAAACCCTTGTGTGAAAAACCTACAGCTAACATCATGCTCAGTGGTGAAAGACTGAAAACTTTTCCCGTAAGATCAAGAAGAAGGCAAGGATGCCTAGTTTCACCAATTTTGTTCAATATAGTACTGGAAATTTTGGCAAGATCAATTAGAGATAAAAGACATATAAATTTGAAAGGAAAAAGTAAAATTATCTCTTGATAGATGATATGATCTTATTTGTAGAAAAACCTAAAAATTCCACAAGATTATTAGAGCTAATAAATGAATTCAAAGTCAACCCACAAAAATCTGTTGCATTTCTATACAGTAACAATGAGGACAGATATATAGACTAAAGGAATATAATAGCCCAGGAATAAACCCTCACATATACAGTCATATAATTTTTGACAAGGGTGCTAAGACCATTCAGTAGGGAAAGAGCTCTTTTTTTAACAAATAGTACTGGGAAATCTGGATATACATATGCAAAAGAATGAAGTTGGACCCTTACCTAACACCATAGGCAAAATTCAAGTCAAAATAGATCAAAGATCTAAAGGTAAGAATTAAAACTATGAACCTCTTAGATGAAATATTAGGTAAAAGCTTTGTGACATTGGGTTTGGCAATGATTTCTTCCACAGTCAACAAAAGAAAAAATAGACAAATTGTACTTCATAAGAATTTTTAAACCTTGTGCATCAAAGGTCTATATCAGTAGAGTAAAAAAGAAACAGAATGGGAGAAAGTATCTGCAAATCACATATCTGATAGGGGATTAATATCCAGAATATATAGAGGGCTCCTAAAACTCCACAACAACAACTGAAAAAACCCAGCTGTATTAAACCCAGCTGGACTTCCCTGGTCCAGTGGTTGAGAATCCTCCTTCATGCAGGGGACGTGGCTTCCATCCCTGTTCAGGGAACTAAGATCCCACAGGTCTCGGAGCAAATAAGCCCATGCACCACAGCTAGAGAGCCGTGTGTCAGACCTGGAGAAAGCCCACCCATGCGCTCCTAGGAAGACCCAGAGCAGCCAAAATTATAAAAAAAAAAAAAAAAGTCAAAGAATTTGAATAGACATTTCTCAAAAAAAAGATACACATATATCCAATGAGTACATGAAAAGATGCTCAACATCACTGATTATTAGGGAAAGGCAAATCAAAACTACACTGAGGGAGATTCCCTGGCCGCCCAGTGGTTAGGACACCGTGCTGTCACTGCCGGGGCCTCAGTCAGTCCCTGGCTGGGAAACTAAGATCCCACATGCCACGCAATGGCCAAAAAGAAAAAGATACCACCTCACACCCATCAGAATGGCTACTGTTAAAAAAAGAACAAAAAACAGGTGTTGGCAATAATGTAAAAAAACTAGAACCCACTATTGGTGGGAATTTAAAATAGTAGAGCCACTGAAGAAAACAGGTTGGCAGTTCCTGAGAACATTAGAAGTAACATGACCTTATGATTCAGCAATTCCACTTCTGGGTATGTATGTAAAAGAATTGAAATCAGGATCTCAAAGATGTATTTGTAGATCCATAGTCATAATTATTCACAATAGCTAAAACATGGAAGCAACCCAAGTGTCCATTGATGTATGAATGGAAACGCAAAATATTATAGTATTATTCAGCATTAAAAAAGATGGAAATTCTGACACTTGCTACAATTTGGTAAACCCTGAGGACATTATAAGCTTGTTAGAAAAGGACACTTACATAAGATACTAAGAGTGAGTAGCCTGAATCAGAGACAGACAGTAGACTGGTGGATGGCAGGGCTGAGGAAGGGGGCAAACAGGGAGTTATTGTTTAATGGATAGTTTCAATTTTAGAAAATGAAGAGTTGGGGAGACAGATGATCATAGCACAAGTTCATGAAATCTAATACCACGGAACTGTATGTTAAACATGGTTAAGATGGTAAATGTTCTATTTTTTATATTTTAGCATGATTTAAAAACTGGGAAAAAAACCCCTGGAAAACAATAAAATTGATCATGGTAAAAATACACATATATATTTAGGTATGCAATATTTTTTAATTAGGAAATTAAGGGAAAAAAGCTTTGAAGTATGATTTCATATTTGCAATTCAGAAAGAAAAGTCAGCTCAGTGTCGATGTTTTGTTGCTCGTTTGTGGTTTTTTAGGTGTTGGTGGTTTAGTCCCTAAGTCGTGTCCGAATCTTGTGGCCGCATGGACTGTGGCCCACCAGGCTCCTCTGTCCATGGGATTATCCTGGCAAGAATACTGGAGTGGATTGCATTTCTTTCTTCAGGGGATCTTCCCGTCTCAGGGATCAAACCCATGCCTCCTGCATTGAAGGCAGTTTCCTGCATTGCAGGTGAATTCTTTACTGCTGAGCCACCAGGAAAGCCCCTTTTTTAAGAGGAGGAGGACACTAAAAATATCATGTAGATTAGATGAGGTTTTCTACTCTGCCTAAACCATAATTTGTCATTCTTTTCACAGATATATTTAGGGATTTGGGATAATCTACCAGGTGTTGTGAAGTGTCAGATGGAACAAGCACTTCATCTTGATTTTGGTACAGAATTGGAACCAAGAAAAGAAATAGTGCTATTTGATAAGCCAACTAGGGGAACTACTGTCCAGAAATTCAAAGAAATGGTCTACAGTCTCTTTAAAGTAAGTATATGCATTCATATGTTGCTGGTATGATGTGGTTCTCTTCTAGAAGCTGGCAGGATCTCATCATAAGCCATAAAAATGTTGCTATTCTTTGACCTATATCAAGGACTCTATCTTGAGGAAATAACTGAAAGAAAAGAAAAAAAAAAAAAAAAAGGAGGGTATTTACTTTAGCATTACTTATTATAGCTAAAAATGTCCAGATGTGAGTTCATTAAATAGATGGGCTGCTCTATAGCTTGACATTATAACTGGTATACTGGTTTTAAAAAGGTGAAATAAAATTAGTAGACCCTGATTTTTTTTTTAAAGAATTAAATAGAAATATTAAAAGATGAAAATAACACTTCTGGAAAGAATATTTTCTCATTTCCATTGCACTCATATTCTCACTCAAAATCTTTTTCTTTGGACAGTTTATACTTTTAGACTGTTTTGTGCCAGGGAACATTCACAAGGAAATACTTTTTAACCTTTACTTATTGGAACAATATACTTGAATGAAATGTAAAACAATTACAAAATAAGAGATAGTAATTTGTAGTTGACCTTTATAACTTCAGATATGGGCAACTTACACTGCAATTTTGCAAGTATGAACAAGGCCAAGAATAATTAAATTAATGGCTAGGTTAACTATCTACAGGGTTTAAGGAGATTATGGGAGTTATGGTGGTCATTTCTTAACAGACAAATATACTTAGCAAAGTGGGTTTTACTGCAAGTACCTAAAGCATAGTTTTGACTTGACAAATATTATAAATATCTGGGAATGTATTAAATCTGCTATGGGTATTCAGTAGCAAAGTTATTACTTAGCAGGGTAATCATCCCCATAAAGGAAGTTAGTATGTATGTTACACATGGGATACTCATTTTTCATACCTTCTGTGTAATTAGCCACGTTCTTATCTTTACAGGCAAAGTTGGGTGACCAAGGGAACCTCTCTGAACTGGTTAACCTCATCTTGACAGTAGCTGACGGAGACAAAGATGGCCAGGTTTCCTTGGGGGAAGCAAAGTCAGCATGGGCACTTCTTCAGTTAAACGAATTTCTTCTTATGGTGATACTTCAAGATAAAGAACACACCCCCAAATTAATGGGATTCTGTGGTGATCTCTATGTGATGGAAAGCGTTGAATATACCTCTCTTTATGGAATAAGCCTTCCCTGGGTCATTGAACTTTTTATACCATCTGGGTTCAGAAGAAGCATGGATCAGTTGTTCACACCATCATGGCCTAGAAAGGCTAAAATAGCCATAGGACTTTTAGAATTTGTGGAAGATGTTTTCCATGGCCCATATGGAAACTTCCTCATGTGTGATACTAGTGCCAAAAACCTAGGATATAATGATAAATATGACTTGAAAATGGTGGACATGAGAAAAATTGTGCCAGAGACAAACCTGAAAGAACTTATAAAGGATCGTCACTGTGAGTCTGATCTGGACTGTGTCTATGGCACGGATTGTCGAACTAGCTGTGATCAGAGTACAATGAAGTGTACTTCAGAAGTGATACAACCAAACTTGGCAAAAGCCTGTCAGTTACTCAAAGACTACCTATTGCGTGGTGCTCCAAGTGAAATTCGTGAGGAATTAGAAAAGCAGCTGTATTCTTGTATTGCTCTCAAAGTCACAGCAAATCAAATGGAAATGGAACATTCTTTGATACTAAATAACCTAAAAACATTACTGTGGAAGAAAATTTCCTACACAAATGACTCTTAGTTCATTTGGACATTGTGACCATTTTAAGAAACTTAGCACTTCAAAAGAAAACTATTCATCATTTTTTCTACATGGCTTGATTCAAACCCTTGTGTTAACAAAACTCCTTTCCCCTGGTCCTAAGGAAGCCATCATCTTAAAATACATGTTGACTGCTGAAGGCAGGAGTTACAGGATCAAAAGGTCCAAAAAATTTTATTCCTGTCCTTTTAGAAACTCTTGGTACACTTCCTAGTACATCCACTGTGTAACTATTTTGACTAATGACTTAAAATATAATACTGTGAAAAGCCTCATTCCATAAACATCAACAGTGAAGAGTATTTTGTAGATTTGTTAGCCAAATATCAGTGCTGGAAATTGTGTCTGCATTGAAGCTGCTATTTAAAAAAGAAAATTTATAAATTTACTAATGTCTTAGCATGGTAAAGTTTGCACATTAACAGGAATTAAGACTGCAAAGCAGGTAAATTAAAATTATTCCTTTATAAACAGGTGTTGGGTTACTAGCATGGTTTCTTGTATTATACACTTAATCCATTTATATATCAAATTTTACGTGGCTTCAGAATGTTGAGTGGCCCTTACCCACTTGAAACCCATCAGGAAGATTCTTTCTGGCAATATGTAACTAACTGCCAATTTCAGAGGCTGAATATGGATGAGCTTTCATCATCCTAGATTTAAAGCATCTGTATCTTAGTAACCAGCCACTGGTCCTTCAAAAGGCGCATCTTTAGGCCACAGACCCAACAGTTCCACAGCTTGAATCTGAGCTATTCAGAGTGGGACTCCCGAAATCATAGAACTTCCTATTAATAACTGTTTTCAAACATTACTCCCTGCTGGCCAAAGAGCTGTTTCTTAAGAGGCATGGAAATTTACCCATCTAACACTCTGTCATATAAATTTGACATACAAGGGTTGATATGTGCTCTTCTGTTTATTCAGATCTGGCATGTGCCTTTCAACTCTATAAAAAGAAACATCTCTTGTGAGAAAGACCCAGTATTTTCTGCTCATAGCCTTTCACCTGGTTAAAATGAATATGTTAAAATTATATGACCTTCATGGGACAGCTTCCTCTGAAAAAGCCATGAATTAACATCAGTTTTTCTTACTTTAAAATTGTAAACTTTGAAGGTACTTTTTCTTCCCACTTATCATGTGGTTACAATAAATGAATTGAAGAAATACTTCCAGTGGAAGGTTTGTCTGTTGCTTGCCAGACTTGAATTAACTCCTGTCAGGAGGAACTGATGCCCAAGAAGCAGATATGAACCTTCAGGCAATATGTAAGCCCTGGGAAAAGCTATGCTTGTTTCTGGAAGGAAAATACTGGCTATATCAGGTGCTTTCCAAAGTCCCATTAACAAGAGCTTAACACAAACAGCTGCTTATTCAATAAGTTTATTATTGTCTTATCTGAAAAATCTTGATAGAAAATTGTGGTTTGGTTTAACTCTCGGCAGCTCGTTCCTGAGCTCTAAGGAAGCTTGCCTTCTTCTGAGCTACCCGATCTTTCTTCTGGGCAAGTGACATTTTGGGACGGTTCCACCTAGGAAACAAAAAGAAAAGAAAGGGATGTAATTTTCACTGTTAAAGAGCACAGAAAATATTTAACTTTGAAAAAGACTTTAAAAGTCAAATAATCCAATTCTCAACACATGTACTCATTTATGGTCTAACTTTCCCAAATTCCAATTTCCGTGATATTGTCCTATTACATCACAGGGCCAAAAATCAAGTGAAGATTTAAGTATAATGCTTAGACTCATTATTACTTTCTACTCCAAAGATCAAAATGTGAAAGACTAGTAGAAAGTAATTCTCTTCTTTAGTTAGCTTATTAAAAGATGCAGTAATTGGGACTTCTCTGGTGGTCCAGTGGTTAAGACTCCAAGCTCCCAATGCAGGGGGCATGGGTTCAATCCCTGGTCAGGGAATTAAAATCCCATGTGCCATGCAACATAGCCAAAAAAAAAAAAAGGCTGGCGGGGGGGAGCGGCCAGTGGTTACAATGTACTGGGATAGAATGAGCCACCTCGGTAGCATCCGAGGCTAATACATTTCTATCACCACAATTACTTTAGCAAACCTGGTTCCCCTCACCTCTGCAACATCATGCAGAGCTAGTGATCGAGTTTGCACAACTTCAGAGTCTGAGAGAGATGCAACAAGGCAAGAACCCCTCCCAACCTTTCTTTCCGCCCCCCCCTCAAAAAAAGAGATACACACCTCTTCTTTTTAACTTCTTTCTTAGGCTTCTTCTCATACACTGGATTCTCTCGTATCGCAGCATGAGCTTTCTTATACATCTCCTCCATCTGAAACAAAGCAAAGCAAACAGTACTTGGTTTCATTTCATATGCCCTAAACAATAATATGACACACTATTCTACTGCTTGCTCTATTTTGTCCAAGACAGATTCTCAAAAGGAGTTAAACTAAGTCCATGTTGGTATCTATATGAAAACCACATTTTCCTAAGTCCCAGTTTTTACCACAGGCAATATGACACTATTCACAAAACATAATTTAATCTTCCAAAAAAAAAAAAAAAAAACACAAAAATTTCTGAGCTGTTCAGCTATACTTCTTGAGTCAGGTTCAGAATAAATTGTTCCCATAGAAACACATACTATGCTCACTTAAAACCATCTAACCTAAATTCTTTCATTCAAGTGCGGATACATGCCAGCATTTAAGAGGTTACAATGAAGAATATGTGGGCCAACAAACAAATGCCAAACACATCTCTGTTCTCCCACATTCCCCATTATTTCTATTTTCCACTGATTTCTGATAGGTCTTTACAAAAGTTATTCCCAGGATCCCATACCAGGGACCTCCTGATCTGTCACCACAAATTACCATATCTGGCAGTATCAGGTCTTAGTGGAATCAGAAAGAGGTCTCAATTTCCCTAGAAAATCCTGAAAGGCTATTAGAAACATTACTGAGAATTTTGTTCTAAAATTTAACAAAAAACAATCCTGCAACTCTCTGAATTGTTTCCATACTCCCTAACCCAAGCAAATGACTACCAATCACAAGGAAGATCAAGTCATGAAGAATAAAATGCCTGAAACTCAGTAACAATTACCTTCTTCCTTAAGAATGAGTCAAGTTAATCCAGATCTCTACAACTTCTTATTCAACATGAATAACATGCAATTACTACATGCATTTGTATAAAACTCATTAGCCAAGGAAAATAATGCAAAAACTTGAAACAGCACTTGAGACCTCAAATACCTAAATCCCTTTTGAAAGTTAATTTCTCTACTTCTCTTAGCTATTACAGGTCTCTACTGTATTTAACAAATTTAATGATTTCAAATGCAGCCATTTAACAAATCTAACCAACCCAGTTCATTTCTTCCACAAGATCAATTCCAGAGGAAATAAAACCATGTATGTAGATAACACCATGAATTTAGTTTATAAAAAGACCACTTTCTGTTGGAGACACCAGATGTCTGCAGATTTCAGGAGGCACACATAAGCAAAGAGGCCTCTACAGATAAAATGAATGAGCTAACTGTAAAAGGATTAGCCAAAGAATGGTCTGGCTGAAGTATAACATGCATTAAGAAAGCATTAGGAAGCAGACATCTGAAAACACATGTTATGGCTTAGGAAGAAGTTTTACAGGCAAAGCAGAATCAGTCAAAATTAAAAGGTATTTTTAATACTAGGGTGATGTCAATAGTAACATAAAGAAATATACTCATGTGAAAATTAACACACATCTACATTACTAATATAAAACTACCCATTTCCTAGCTCAAAAACTCAGAACTATAGTGTTCATTCAGTCTTATGACTGTGTACTAAGCATACAAATAACAGTAAGTGATCTTCCCCCAATTATAATTCTATTTTAAATATAATTTTTAGACATAGGTATACCAAAATACAAACTATGCACCAACAGAAAGAACCTAATAACAATTATTTAACATATAATCTATCAATTTACATACAATTCTATATTTGTAGGTTTTACAATAATCTGTGATTTTGGTGTTCTATACCCTCATTATCAAAACTAGCACTATCATCTTCAATTACTTCAATGTGTTATAAAGATAGCCCTTAGACTCAACTTTAGGGGTGATAAACTTCACAACATTAAACTAACTTTTGAAAACATGGGCCCTTTCACTTCTGCAACATCACACACAACTAGTGATAGACCCATCCCTCTCCTTTTATGTGCATGCCTGAGACACTGAGACAATCAACACGGCACTTATCGGCTATGATGAAGAATGAACCCTTTCCCCTATTATCTCAAAAAGAGGGAAGTTTAGTAAATAACACCTCATATCAGAGTAGATTATAACTATGACCACATGAATGAATTTAACTATAGAACAGCCAAATGCGTGAGAGCCACCAAATGCTTTAGATGTGGATGCTTGAAGCTTGCCATCCTTAAGCATCTAAAAGATTCCTAAAAGCATGCTGACAAGCCTAGCTCCTCTTCCTATCTTTTCTGACTTTTTAACTTGCCCTGGGCCCAATATCCCAACTTAATTTTAAGCCAGAAACAGCTTTTTAAGGTCTGTCTATACCTACGAACATGCCCTTATTCAATTTTAACTGTCAACCTGAAATAAAACTGTATTAACGTATCTACCCAAATAGATAGAAAACCTGGTTCTATAAATTCACCAATACAGGCATTTAAAAGTTTTTTACCATGTCTGGAGTCACGTTGTTCTTTATGTACTGAGAGAACTGCTTCTTGTAAGCGTCCTCGTCTTCTTCAAGCAGGTAGCGCATGTAGTCCGCGACGTTCTGACCCATGATGTGCTTTCGGTGTACCTCAGCACTGAATTCTTTGCTTTCTGAATCATAACCAGGGAACCGTTTGGTACTGAAATAAAGTTTCCCATATTTTAGTAATACTGGTTGAAGTAAGTTTACTAGCAGGAATTCATTTTAGTAGCTGCCATCAGTCCCGTCTTGAAACAATTAATTGCATCATATGCAACCAAAGGACCAACTACTGACTGCTCAGTTAGTGGGATATCATCATTCAGCAGCTAATTTCTGAATTCCTGGACAGAAAATCATGCCACAAGCACCTTTAAAAACCATTAAATGAACCAAGGCCACTATAAAGTTAGTTCTCCATATTTCATACACGTTTCAAAATTACTTTCCTGAAAACCTACAATTACTTAGTGGTGCCTCAGGGCACACGGTAAGTGATTTGTTCCAGATTACATTTAACAGGTGCCTTGCAAGATAACTGGCAAGACACAACCCCCTCCCCCAAAACCCCCTACATTATAGAAATAAGTGCCAGTTAGGTTGTATTTTACTGTTTACCACTCCCCTGCCAAAAAAGGCAAGTGAGGGGGAGGGGAAGTATTGGTGGAATAGAGTTGCTCATTTCTAACCAAAACTTCCCTTGTGGCTCAGCTGGTAAAGAATCCCCCTGCAATTCAAGAGACCTGGGTTCAATCCCTGGGTTGGGAAGATTCCCTGGAGAAAGCAAGGGCTACCCACTCCAGTATTCTGGCCTGGAGAATTCCATGGACTGTATAGTCCACAGGGTGGCAAAGAGTCAGACACGCCTGAGCAACTTTCACTTTACTTCAACCAAAACTTAGCCACACAAAAAGGTAGTGGTTTCAACACTGGCTTCTCCACTTACTGGCTCTAAAACCTTGGACAATTCATTTTACCTCTGAAACCCAGTCTCTTCATTTATAAACCATGTTACAATTTCCTTCCCACCCTGCCAAGTTCCTTTTACACAGTACCCAGCACATGGCAAGTACACAATGATACTACTATTACTTTCACTGGTTCAGTTTTCTCCAAAGCCCAACTAATTAGAAACAGTGCAGTTTTGGAGTCCAGGAAATGTGGTCTTGAATACTATTATTACCTGTGAGGGATAGACAAGCCTCCATCGACAGCTCCCTTTAGGGCCCCAAAAACTTTATTCCCGGTAGTAGTTCTGGCAAGTCCTGCATCCAAGTAACAGGTGAAGGCACCAGGTTGACCATCGATACTTTCCACATTGTATTCATCTCCAGTCACTTCGACTTGGCCTTCATAAATTTTGTCCATACCAAACCTATTAAGAAGCTATTAACAAAGAAGCCAGTCTAAATGCTTATCAGAATATATTCAAACTCTAAAACACCTCAAAATTCACAACTTTAATAGACAAAAGAATTCTTTCCAATTCACTTTTCTGTTTATCCCAACCTACTTTTAAAGAAACTTCAGACATCCAATTTTAATCACAAGTATAACTATTTAACAGTTTCTGAACTGGCTACACTGTCCATACTTGATTTTTGTAGCAATCAATTAGGACACAGTACTTAAAAGAACATCTTTTTTTCTCTATGAAGGTATTACATTATATTAATTAAGCCACTACTCTGCTAGTACACATCAGGTGGCTATGGTTTCACAAGTAGTGCCTTTGCACTAAAATGCTCTCATATAAAACACAGTGTTCCCCATCCAAACATGTTTATAACCAGTGAAGATGTGGGTCCCCAACAATGACACAAGCTTAACAATTCCAATGCAAAACAAGGTCAGTTACCAAGAAAACAAAAACAAGGCAAAAAAAAAAACTTTCACTTCCTTTCTGTATCATAGGAAATGCTGCCACCCAGAGGCAAAGATTATTAAAACAAAACTGAATACTCCCAACAATGCCTACCCCCACCCCAAAAGCTTAAGGCACTGCTTCTCAAAACTTAGAATGTATATAAATCACGTGAACATCCTATCAAAATATAATTTCTGAAGGTGTGGAGAACAGTCTGCATTTTTAACATATGCTGATGCTCACAAAAGCTACACTTCTGAGTAGATCTGTCCAACAACTAGCCACCAACCAGCCACAGCCAGTTATTCATATTTAAGTTAAAAACTCAGTTATGAGTAACACTAAAAACATTTCAAGCACTCAATATATGTGGCTAGTGGCTACCACATCAGACAGCATAGATTACAGACATCCATCGCTGCAGAAAATTCTACTTGCCTAGATACACCTAACAGGAAAGAAAACTGGAGAGAAAAAAAGGCTTCCCCAGATTAGAAAGTGTATCTGTTAGAAACAATGTATTTATAAAATTATCTTCTGTGGTGTTGCCCTTGTAGACCACCGGGCAACAAGAGGCACTCCTCTGTCCCCATAGTTGAAGGTATCTGATCCATGTATGAACCATCTATGTTGCAGACAACTCCAGTGAGCTAATTCCAAAGTATGCCAACTGAAATAATGTTGTACATACCCTGCGGGCCAGCAGCAGGCCAGTACAATATGCTGCAGCATAATTTGTCAGGCCAACCTTCACACCGTATTTTGGGAGTTCGTGAGCATAAGCTGCACAAACTATCATATCTCCTTCTATACGGGCATAAGCAATCTATAAAAAAGGAAAAATGAGGTTAGTAATCTGTTTTCACTGATTACTTGTCCCAAGTATCTTCTTTATCAAAGGACTTAAAAAATAGATACAGACCTGCATCACTTAAGACTTGTCTTTGTTAAACCCACTCACTGTTTCAACTACAGATTTATGGCTTCATCAACTACAGCAGGTAGGTTTGAGTCAAATGCCACAATACAAATGTCTCAAATTACAGTTGGTAATGGACAGGGAAGCCTGGTGTGCTGCAGTCCATGGGGTTGCAGAGTCAGACACGACTGAGAGACTAAACTGAACTAATGAGCAAACTGCTGCTTTCTGAAATTTTTTTTTTCTTCTGAAAATCTTTTACATGGAGACACCTTCATACATATTTACTAAAACTACTTCAAACAATATACAGGAATAAGAACACTTAAGAGTCTAATATTCACACCCACCTACCTCTTCATAACAAATTACATTATCCTACTGGAATTACAATGGGCAAGAACCTTCTACTAGGTCTTAAATTTATCTTCCCATCCCCCAAAAATAGCACAGAACCATAAATTTCTCTAGCCGCACCCCCCAAAATGAATGGATTAAACTAGGGTAGGATTGCCGAAGAGCTGATCTTCAGAGTATTTTTTTCTTAACCGTACCAATTTTCCAGGTTCCACCTTCAGACCTACTAAAACAACGACTCAGTGAACGTTTTTCGGAATGCCAGGCACCAAACTAGACGGACCTAATGCATACATTTGTTCTGCTTCCCAAGTATGTCTCTAGCATAGTGAGGGAAGAAGTGGGGTGGAGGTTACCAACTATTATTTAAGTCTAAAATACAACTTACCTGACAAATGATATCTCTGTTCGTTACACGAACAATCATTCTGTATTTAGGTGTGTTGTACTTATTTTTATCTTGGATAACCAATCGCTTCCGAGCATAGTAGTCAGTTTTGCCCTCTGAAAGAAAAAAATAAATTAAAACAGTCCACTCGGCTACAAAGCAGAATCTTCCTACTGAGAATATGAAAACCTGACCATACCTCGCCTTCTTCTGAATTTCACTTGGTATCTCTTGAAGTAGGCCTTGTTCTTGACAACTTTCACAAACCCCTTTAAGATAAAAGAATAAGTTATTAAAACTTTGATAAATGTTTTAGCTTGATACCTTTGACATTTGAGTTAACTTTGTAACAAAGTAACAACTTTGTCACAAGTAACAACCTAAACTTCAGAAGTGAATCCAGAAAGCCATCACTTTCTCAAATCTGAGAAATCAAATCAAATCATTTTTCTTCTATTTCCCATCTATCAAGACTGACAGTCTCAAACAACAAAATAAAAATGAATCAGCGCCAAAATAGGAATGAAAAAACAAACAGGCCAATTTATTATAGTAACCAGATATAAAATGACCACTATTAAAAGTTTTAAACACTCTCCACTTTGATTCCCTCTCTTGGACCAACAACAATCCTTGTGTCCAACTTTTGCTCAAGACAACTATTTTGCAAACGTCAGTCTGTTCTTAATGCTGTCCCATTTCGTGAACCTAATATTTTCCCTCTTTCCACGAACTTTTTCCAAAAACCTAAATTACTTGTCAGGAAACAACTGGCCAGGCACATATTCAGCAATTACTCCCGATCAAAACAACAGTCCCCCACAAGCTACAGCAGCACACCACCCGAAAATTCACTAAAATCTAGTACCAGCGACGATTTAGAGAAAAAAGCAGGAGAGGCACACCAAACTAAATGGGCTTTCTTTCGGGGCCCAAAGACACCACAGCCTCCAGGTTTTACTGACGGTTTGGGCTTAAAAGCCACTTCTTCGGCCCAGTAACACAGGTTTTCCAAACAACTTGCCGACCCCGACGCTCCCTCGGAAAACCCACCAGTCAGGAGCGGAGCTGGGTCCGAGAAGCCACAGCCCGTCTCCACTCAGTAGTCTGAGACCGACTCCGTGCAATCTTCCCTTCCGGGCCGCCTGCCGCAGCTCCCCTCTGCCAAGCCAGAACTATCCACACCGTTTGTCTACTATACTCAACTCATCCTCAACCCCGTGTCCCAGCTCCCGTCTTCTTCAACCCCTCCCCCCACTAAGCTTGAGCGCCGAGGCAGCCATTAAGGCCACGCTGGGAGCTGCAGCCCGACCACAGCGGAGCCGGCAATCTAACGCCATCCGACTCCTGCGCCGCGCTAAATGGACTCTAGGCGGGCTTGAGGACAAGGAGAGGGAAGCCCCACGCATCTGTAGGCCCAGCAGCGGGATACCCACTCACCATCCTGCGGAACAGAACCCCGATTCCGCGGCTTGTCACAGAGCTGCAGAACCAGCACGGCTCCGTGGGGGGAAAAGGCCGCGGCGCGCGCGCAGGCGCAGTATGTAGCGCCGACGATCACGCCAGCGACGTGTGGAAGAGAGACCAGCCGGTCGGCCGGAGGGCAGTGTGTCTCCCCCTGCTGGTGGGAAGACCGGTGCTGGCCCTCCCCTTCCCGCGATAGACCCTCAGAGCCGCGGAGTCCCACAGCTCCTGACTGGTAATCCGACAGGGAGCGACTGGGAACACTAGCGTGGAGGATTATTAACGGCCTTCACTTTCCTACGCTAGGAAGTTGTTTCATACCAAACCTGTATTACTTTTGTAAGAAAGAAAAAAAAAAGGTGATTAAGTAGAATGAATTTGCTGTAGAGCACTTCTGCCTGCTCCTTGACTACGCTTCCGAGTCCGGAGCATGTGCCCCTCACGAAGCCTTGCCTTGGCGCTCCAAGCCTGGGTTAGGGGCCTTCCCGCCGCACCTTCGTACCTGCCTGGCCTACCCTAGACTGTAAACTCCCTGAGGGTAGTAGGCCCTGCGGTTAAATTCCTTTGCTTCTCTAGCACTTAGTCTAATCTGTCTGATACTTGATGAAATTGCAAACAAGTCCAAATTGAGAGACATTCTACAAAGTAACTGGTAGGTATCCTTCAAAGATGACAAAATCATGATAGATAAGGAAAAACTGAAGAACTATTCCAGATTGAAACAGACAACTACATCAATGTGCGATTCTAGGCTTCATCCTGGACAAGAAAGGAAAAAAAAAAAAGAAAAAGGAAGGGCTTTTTTTGTTTGTTTGTTTGTTTTCTACAAAGAATATTCTCAGAATAGTCAGTGAAATTTGAATGAAATCTGTGGATTAGATGGTGGTAATAGATCAATGTCAATTTCATTCTGATAACCATACTATGGTTATGTATGAGAGTGTTTTTGTTTTTCAGGAAATATACTTTGAACTATTTTGGAGTTCAAAATAGGCATTGTTTCACAACTTACTCTCAAATGATGACAAAAAATAAATTACAAAAAAAAATACATGTAAAGAGAAAGAAAATGAAAAAGCAGATGTTTTAAAATGTTAACAATAGGAAACCTGGAAGAAGGATATATGGAAATTTTTTGTACTACTGTTCTTACAACCAATTTTTTATTTTGAAATTATTTCAGAATAAAAAATAAAACATTGTGGGGACTTTCCTGGTGGTCCAGTGGCTAAGACTGTGTTCCCAATGCAGGACGCCCAGATTCAACCCCTGGTCAAAGAATTAGATCCTACATGCCTCAACTAAAAATTCCTGATGCTGCAACTATTAATAAAAAATCTCAGGACTTCCCTGCTGGCCCAGTGGTTAAGACTCTGAGCTCCCAATGCAGGGGGCCCAGGTTCGATCCCTGGTCAGGGAACTAGATCCCACATGCTGCAACTAAGACCTGGTGCAGCCAAATAAATGAATAAATAATAAATAAATAAATAAGATAATAATAAAAAAAAAAATCTCGCATGCAACAACGGAGATTGAAAATCCTACTTGCTGCAACTAAGACCTGGAGGAGCCAAAAAAAAGAGAGAATGTTAGGAATTCCCTGCGGATCAGTGGTTAGGAAATCCCTGGTTGAGGAACTGAGACCCCCACAAGCAGCTCATTGTGGTCAAAGGAAAAATAATTAAAAATAAAACATTGATTCCTTTTAAAATAGGAGATATTTCTCTTGTTATTTGAAGTGAAAACAAACTCAGTTTTATCAAATATGTCAAATATTTAAAACAAATAGAAAATAAATCAGCGATTTTTAGTTCTGGTAGAAGATTTAATACCAAAATATGCAAAGTATTCTATGATATCAATCCATGAGGTACTTACTGCCCAAATCATCTAGATCTTTATTGAAACCACCATCAGTTCAGTTCAGTCGCTCAGTCATGTCCTACTTTTTGGGCTTCCATGTACTGCAGCATACCAGGCTTCCCGGTCCATTAGCAAATCCCGCAGCATACTCAAACTCATGTCCATTGAGTCAGTGATGCCATCCAACCATCTCATCCTCTGTCGTCCCCTTCTCCTCCTGGCTCCAATCTTTCCCAGCATCAGGGTCTTTTCAAATGAGTCAGTTCTTCGAATCAGGTGGCCAAAGTATTGGAGTTTCAACTTCAGCATCTGTCCTTTCAAAGAATATTCAGGACTGATTTCCTTTAGGAAGGATGGGTTGGATCTCCTTGCAGACCAAAGGACTCTCAAGAGTCTTCTCCAACACCACAGTTCAAAAGCATCATTTCTTCCACACTCAGCTTTCTTTATAGTCCAACTCTCACATCCATAAACGACTACTGAAAAAACCATAGCTTTGACCAGATGGACCTTTGTTGGCAATGTCTCTACTTTTTAATATGCTGTCTAGGTTGGTCATAGATTGTCTTCCAAGGAGCAAGTGTCTTTTAATTTCATGGCTGCAGTCACCATCTGCAGTGATTTTGGAGCCCAAGAAAGTAAAATCTGTCACTGTTTCCATTGTTTCCCCCATCTATTTGCTTTGAAGTGATGGAACCAGAGGCCATGATCTTAGTTTTCTGAATGTTGAGTTTTAAGCCAACTTTTTCACTCTCCTGTTTCACTTTCATCAAGAGGCTCTTTAGTTCTTCTTCACTTTCTGCCATAAGCGTGGTGTCATTTGCATATCTGAGGTTATTAATATTTCTCCAGGGAATCTTGATTTCAGCTTGTGCTTCATCCAGCCCAGCATTTCACATGATGTACTCTGCATATAAGTTAAATAAGCAGGGTGACAATATACAGCCTTGACATGCTCCTTTCCCGATTTGAAACCAGTCTGTTGTTCCATGTCCAGTTCTAAATGTTGCTTCTTGACCTGTATATAGATTTCTCAGGAGGCAGCTCAGGTGGTCTGGTATTGAAGAATTTTCCACAGTTTGTTGTGATCCACACAGTCAAAGGCTTTGGCATAGTCAATAAAGCAGAAGTAGAAGTTTCTCTGGAACTCTCTTGCTTTTTCGATGATCCAATGAATGTTGGCAATTTGATCTCTGGTTCCTCTGCCTTTTCTAAATCCAGCTTGAACATCTGGAAGTTCACAGTTCACGTACTATTGAAGCTTGGCTTGGAGAATTTTGAGCATTAGTTTGCTAGCGTGTGAGATGAGTGCAATTGGGCGGTAGTCTGAGCATTCTTGGGCATTGCCTTTCTTAGGGACTGGAATGAAAACCGACCTTTTCCAGTCCTGTGGCCACTGCTGAGTTTTCCGAATTTGCTGGCATATTGAGTGCAGCACTTTAACAGCATCATCTTTTAGAATTTGAAATAGCTCAACTGGAATTCCATCATCTCCACTAGCTTTGTTCATAGTGATGCTTCCTAAGGCCCACTTGACTTCACATACCAGGATGTCTGGCTCTGGGTGGGTGATCACATCTTCGTGGTTATCTGGGTCATGAAGATCTTTTTTGTATAGTTCTTCTGTGTATTCTTACCACCTCTTCTTAATATCTTCTGCCTCTGTTAGATCCATAGCATTTCTGTCCTTTATTGTGCCCATCTTTGCATGAAATGTTCCCTTGGTGTCTCTAATTTTCTTGAGGAGATCTCTAGTCTTTCTCATTCTATTGTTTTCCTCTATTTCTTTGCACTGATTGCTGAAGAAGTTTTTCTTTTTTTTTTTTTCTTTTTTTAAATTTATTTATTGGTTGCAGCATGCAGCATGTGGGATCTTAGTTCCCTGACCAGGGATCAAACTTGTGCCCCCTGCATTAGAAGGTGGAGTCTTAACCACTAGACTGCCAGGGAAGTCCTGAAGAAGTTTTTCTTGTCGCTCCTTGCTATTCTTTGGAACTCTGCATTCAAATGGGTATATCTTTTCTTTTCACCATAATAATGATCAAAAAACATCTAATTATCTCAAAATGTTTTTTCCCCTTTGTAATTGGTTTTTACCTCATGTGATTTTATCATTGTACACTGAAGGGTAGCAAAAAATAAAAAAAAGGTTGGATCCTTTTTTTTGTATCAACATATTAGAAACCTTTTAAAACTGTGCTTTTATGTAGGAAAAAGTAATTAGTCTTCAATGAAAGAATACACTTTGTTTCTTAAAAGGAAAATGTGTAAAGTTATGATTTTGTGGGAATGAACGCCTGGATAATATCAAGGACAGTCAAAGTTATGATTGAGTATGTTTGGGTGTTCTACTGATAAGTTACTTATGTACTGAATGACTAATAAGATAAAGACATACAAAATTCATAAATCATGATAAATTTATTCCATAAAACTTCCTTTTTTATCTCTTCATTTCAACAAAATCTCTGTGTTGTTATCACCAAGATAGCACATCATTTGTGATCTACAGATAGTAAGGCAAAATTGAACAAATTTTCTTGAGTCATTGTAGTTCTTAAATAATTTTTATTAATTTCAGTTAGGATAAATTTTGTTGTGCTGAAGCAAGAGAGATGAATTTTAAATAAAGTTCATAAAGCAATACTTAGACTTGGATATGAACCTTGATATTTCCCGTATCACATTCAAACAAATGGTGTCATATATGATCAATTATTGTTTTCAACAGAATACAACAAAAACTATTACCAGATATTTTGATATCATCATATAGATCACTGCCACTTTTTTCCAGATTTCTTTGTCTCTTGCAATAGTATCCACATGTACCCAGGTTTTATTCTTCTTCTTACAGTATTTCAATGATGGGGTATGATAAAGGAAAACAAAATAGTAGCATGTTGCTCAATTTGTTCAAATGTCTTTTCAATCAGACTATATACACTGACCTTTCAGGGTCAGAAAATAATCTCTATAGAAATTAGTTTTAGATTTATTTGTGCTTGAGTTTACTTCTTCACAGTCATGCAAACTTTTCCATTTCCTTGTTCTAATTTCCCTATATTTCATTCTAATGTCACATTTGTTGAATATCTCTCATGCAGTTTCATCAACATAGAAAAAAAATGTATCTACAATTTTTGTTTTAAAAAATTAAATTTGTTTGAATACTTGTATATTATTATAAGCAAGTAATACTACATATTTAAAAAATAGATAGCGCAAATTTTTAAAAAAATCTTTTTTTTTGCCAAAGACTGATTTGCTCTCTATTTGAGCATCTTCCCTGTTTCATTTGACTCTTCCACAACATCTCATGTCTTGTTTAAATCAAATCTAACTTTTAGCAGGATGAGTACCTCTAAACCCGAAACTGGAACATAAAGATAAGCAAGAAATTGGAGGCTTGGCTTTACTCAGTCATGAAACTTCATTATTCTAGAATCGTTTGTGTTCCCTTTATCACAAAGAAAGGACTTGATGAGTTAATTTGTTGTTGTTTTTTTTTACTTTCCTAATAAAAAATTTCCATTACTCAAATTCTCCTGCACTCCAAAGCAGTTATCTGTTTCAAATGTTAACAGCAGGTTTAGGTTGTGCACCTAAACCTCATGACATTCAGGCACAGTTGCCTTTTGTGTTGAGGACACAGCACAAGAAATGTGAAACAGCCTTTCCCTGGGGCCTGAAGGTATTGATTGCCAGGGCAGATGCTTAAAGTTTCTGGTAAGAGCTGAATGCCAAGTCCCAAGTGACAGAGGCAGCCATGGCCATGCATTCCATAATAAATCTACTTTTCTGTGTGTTTGAGTTATGTAAGGTTTTATAAAGTACAGATCCAGGGTAAGGGACCTGGCAACGGCCCCTCTTGCCTGGTTCTTGGGAAGGTCCTTCCTAGAAGCATCACAACCCCTTAAGGTCATCTGACTTGAAATGTCTGTACTCCTCTCTGTTGGACTGTTCTTCCAGACTAACCTCAATGATTCAGACTTGACTGGGGGGGATAGTGAATGGGGAACAGAAAGGGAGTGGCAGGATTTCCGCAAATGGATCAGAAATAACAGACATCTACTGAGAACTTAAAATGTGCCAAAGTCTATGCTAAGTATGTATTACATTATCTCATTTTAATCTCAAAACTTATTCAGCAATAGTTCATTATCCTCATTTTACAGATGAATAAAAGGATGCCACAGCCAATCACTGTGGAACCCAGAAGGACTTTTCAAATCTGAGCCTGTCTTAAAACTGTACTAAAGGAAGGATCTTGTACTCTAAAAAGTTCATTAAAGTGTGTATTTGACTTTGGAGTATATTCCATGATGTATTTTTGTTTGATTAAGATGTTAACATTGTAAAAAAAAAAAAAAAAGATGTTAACATTGTGTGAAAGTGTTAGTCTCTCAGTTGTGTCTGACTTTTTGCAATCCCATAAACTGTAGCCTGCCAGGCTCCTCTGTCTACGGAATTCTCCAGGCAAGAACACTAGAGTGGGATATATGTATACCTATGGCTGATTCATGTTGAGGTTTGACAGAAAACAACAAAACTCTGTAAAGCAATTATCCTTCAATAAAGAAATAAATTAAAGATTCTTTACTGTCTGAGCCACCAGCAGCTGAAACATTGGTTGGCTTAGACTAACTACAATTAGTTTGAAATTGTAACTAATTCTAACTTTGTTTGAAAATAAAGGTGAGGGAATTCCCTGGCTGTCCAGTGGCCAGGACTCTGCGCTTCTACTGCAGAGAGCATGGGTTTGATCCCTGGTTAGGAAACTAAGATCCTGCAAGCCATGTGGCCAACAAATAAATTAAGGTGAGACTATAGCTAGTGAACTGCTTGTCATCTTATAAGTCATCAAAATGAAACTAAAGTTTTACAAACTTCCAGAGAATGAGGACTTAATAAAACTCTGATCAGTCTCAACTAAGAGACTAGATGAAACCCATATTATTAGAAACAGGAGAGAAGCCCTTGAAGCTAAAGAAAGCAGTCTCAGGACGAATCTAGGAAGTCCAGCACCATTTTATTAGATGATCAGTTAATATATGAAAGTCAAAAACTTAAATGATTCAGTAATATTTAGGTATTTTCCTGGAGACTAAATTTATAGCAAGTCCTTAAGAAAAAGTTTGAAAGTCTAGAGATTGTTAAACTTTAAAGGTCAGTGCTGTCTTCAGGGCAGTTATCACCTATTATGCTCAAGTTAAAAAAAATCTATTATTGTCACAAAATACATGAAATGAATGATATGAAATAAGGGGAAATCCCTGGCAGTCCAGGAAATCCCTGGCAGTTTAGGACTCCGTGCTTCCACTGTTGAGGGGGAAGGCATAGGTATGATCCCTGGTTGGGGAACTTAAGTCCTGCAAACCTTACTGTGTGGCCAAAAGAGCAAAACAAAAAATTAAAATGAGAGGAAAGAAGCAGCTGGCTAGGCCTGTGTTAGGTGGTAAGGAACTCACCTGGGAATTAAAAATATGTCTTCATCTTTCCTGGAATCATCCAAGTTAACCATAGTCTTATCTTGCCAGTTCTTCAAGGCTTAAAATATATGACTCATAGCAAACTCCATAAATCCTTTTGAGATTGTACTTGTTAAATGACACCAATAATATCTGTCTCCCTCTTCATTTACTTTGGGAGTGTAGGGAGGACCCAAGATACACACAAGAAAGCCCACCAAGTTCTTTGGGAGAAACAACATAAATTACTGTTGTTGATCCTCCCCTTAGCCCACTATGGTAAAACCGGCTTCTAGATTCTCCCTGTTTCCTGAGTCAACTTCTTCAAGGAAATGTTGCAAGCAAAAAAAAGGTGTAATTAGATCTGTTACAGACAACTTCAAAGTGATGGTGTGATGTTCTGAGTCATCCCTGCATTTCTGTGTGGGGTCAGCGTCTTGGAGAGTCTGTGCTTAAAGGCACAGTGTCTTGAATGGCATTTAACTCTGGCATCATGGCTATTAGCTGAGTCAATACACAGAATGACTCTAGTATAATAGCAATGAAGGGCAGGACAAATACATGAAATATACTTGCTATAGAGCAATAACACCAAAAGCCTTAGAGTCATACTTGATGCCTGTCTTCCAATCAAGTTCCACATCCATATCCTAGAGGCTGTATGTCCTTTTTCTTTTGGCTGTGCCATACAACTTGTGGAATCTCAGTTACCAGACCAGGGATTGAACCCATGCCATGGCAGTGAAAGACCTGAATCCTAACCACTAGGCCCCCAAGGAACTCCCATGGTAGCTGTACTTTTAATATATATATGTAATGCCTGACCACTCTTATCTCTCATGCCCTGGTCTAAGCTACCATCATCTGCTACCCAGATCATTGCATTAACTTAACAGGTCTCTCTGTTTCAAACCTTGCACTCCTATAATCTATTTTCCACACGATCAGACTGATCTTTCAAAAATATATATCACTTCTGTCCTCAAAACCCTCCAGTGCCCAAAGTTCCTTCCAGGGCCTATGAAGTCCCACATGGTCTGTTCCTGCTCTTATGTTCTTCTAACTTCATCTCCTCTCTTTCCATCCCTTCCTCATTCTATTCCAGCTGGCCTTGAGCCCCTCTTCTTGACTTTTAGCATTTGCACTAAATATTCCCTCTGTCTTTATCACCCATCCCCCAGATGTCCATGGGATGTGCTGCCTTACTTCTTTCAAGTCTCTATTCAGTCATCTTCCTTTCAGAAAGGCCTTTCTTAACCACTCCATCTGATATAGAATACTCCATCACTCTTTGCTCCTTATAGCCTGCTTTTCCTCCAAGGCGTTTATTACCACCTAGCAATTGTCAATTTATTTGTTAATGTTTAAATAGTCTGTCTGCCCTCCCTGCTACAAGCTCTCCCTTAAGGAAGGGAGGAACATTATCTGTTGCAATCACTGCTGTACCACCAGCATGAAACAGAGCTTGGTATGAAATTAATTGAATGATAAATGAAATGAAAATAATATCATGACAGGCACACTGTAATCTCTAATCATGTATTCTGATCATCCCATTTATCAGTTGTTATGTAACAATCTACCTCAAAACATAGAAGCTTAAAATAATACTGTCATTCATTTGTTTTGCTGTGAATCTGTAGTTTGGGTAGGACTCAGTTTAGATGGCTTAGCTCTGCTCCATTTGGCATCAATTAAAGCGGCTCAGCTGGAGCCAGAATGGCCCGTTCACAAGGCTGATAGTTTGGGCTTGCTGTTGGCTAGGAGCTTGGTTCCTCTCCATGTGGGCCTCTCTGTGAATTCTTCACAGAAGGATGACCAGGTTCCTAGATGGAGAGTTACAAGAGAACAAGGTAGAAGCGCATGGCAGAGTGTGACTTCTATAGTATCCCACGGGACAAGGTAGTCACAAAGGCCCACCTGGAAGAGAGGCATGGACTTCACCTCTTACAGGGGGACTGGCATGGTTCTAGAAGCACATGTAGAATAGGAGAGATTGCTATGGACATCTTAAAAAACAAAAAACAAACAAACACAGTATTCTAGGGATTCCCTGGTAGTTCAAAGGTTAAGACTCTGACTATCCACTGCAGAGAACATGGGTTTGATCCCTGGTTGGGGAATTAGCATTCTGCATGCTACACAGAGTAGGCCCAAAAAATACATATATATTATATATATCAAGTCTTCTAGAGAATTTCCTGGTGGTTAGAACTCCACACTTTTACTGCATGGATTCAATCCTTGGTTGGGGAATCGATGTGACCCCTCCCCCCCCAAAGAAATCTCTTATGCTAATTAAACAAATTTTTGATTTTGTAAAATCTTATAACAACAAATATGTTGATTTGTATGGAAATGTGCTATATAATAACTGAATTTTTTGGAGCTCATGTTAAAAAGTTATGCTTAGAGTATCTCAGGAGAAAATATATTCAATTCTTTCTGGATGTTGTCGCCAGTCCTACTTCCTGTGGCTTGTTTCTGGCTTCTATAACTACCTCTTCTTTTATTTATTTTATTTTTGGTTGCCCTGGATCTTCATTGCAGAGTGAGGGTTTTCTCTAGTTGCAGCAGGTGGGGGCTACTCTTCATTGTGGTGCATGGGCTTCTCATTGTGGTGGCTTCTCTTGTCACAGAACACAGGCTTTAGGCGGCCAGGCTCAGTAGTTGCAGCACATGAGCTTTGTGGAATCTTCCTGGACCAGGGATCAAACTCATGTACCCTGTATTGGCAGGTGGGTTCTTATCCACTGTTCCACCAAGGAAGTCCTATAACCACTTCTTTAAAAGGGATTTAAATGAGGACTGAATTCTTGATCTTTTCTTTTCTTCTACTATTAAAAAATTATAGAAAAAAAAATTAAATATCAATTAAAAAGTCAATACACATATTCTAACCACACATCTCAAATGTTCTCTTAGCTGTCTTCATTTTCAAATATTCTTTCTTTCATGGAGTTGGATATGCATGATTATTCATCTTTGAATCTTATGTTGGGTTTTTTAAAACTAATTTTATGGAAGTATAGTTGATTTACAATATTATGTTAATTTCTGCTATATAGCAAAGCAATTCAATTATACATATATGAGAGTCCCTTGGACTGCAAGGAGATCCAACCAGTCCATCCTGAAGGAGATAAGTCCTGGGTGTTCATTGGAAGGACTGATGCTGAAGCTGAAACTCCAATACTTTGGTCACCTCATGCGAAGAGTTGACTCATTGGAAAAGACCCTGATGCTGGGAGGGATTGGGGGCAGGAGGAGAAGGGGACGACAGAGGATGAGATGACTGGATGGCATCACCGACTCGATGGGCATGAGTTTGAGTAAACTCCGGGAGTTTGTGATGGACAGGGAGGCCTGGCATGCTGCGATTCATGGGGTCGCAAAGAGTTGGACACGGCTGAGAGATTGAACTGAATTGAACCTTCTTTTTCTTATTCTTTTTCGTTATGGTTTATCACAGGACGTTGAATATCGTTCCCATGCTCTTGGGACTTTGTTGTTTATCCATTATATATATAATAGTTTGCATCTGCTAACCCCAAACTCCCAATCCTTCCCTTCCCATTCTCTCTCTCCAAGTCTGTTCTCTATGTCTGTGACTCTGTTTCTGTTTTGTAGATAAGCTATTTGTGTCGTATTTTAGATTCTACATATAAGTGATATCATCATATGATAAATTTGGATTTCTTTATCAAGTGGACCTCAATTCAGCTCCATGGCTTGAAAAGTATATGAAATACTTACTACTTGCCTGGTACTGTGATGCTGAGGTAGGAATTAGGAACAGTTTTATTTCTACCTCAGAGCTGAGGATATTTGATCAAATAGAACATTTCATTCATCTCAGAATACTGAATAGCAAAAAGTTATCATAATGACTTAGTTACTCCATAGTACTTGTATTTTCCGTAAAGAAGAGAACCAGAAATGTGAAAAATATCATTTATTCATGGTAATATCTTTTGAATTTCCTGTACTGATTAGAAGCAGAGCCATATTTTTAATGAACATGTCTTATATTTCCTCTGACAGCTTGGCCAAAATAAGAATATTTGTTTCCTCTCTGTGCTGGTGCGTGCTCGGTCATGTTCGACTCTTTGTGGCTCCATGGACTGTAGCCCACCAGGCTCCTCTGTCCTTGGGATTTCCCAGGCAAGTGTACTGGAGTGGGTTGCCATTTCCTCCTCCAGGGGATCTTCCCAACTCAGGGATGAACCTGCATCTCCTGCATTGCAGGCAAATTCTCTACCTGCTGAGCCACCAGGGAAGTCTTTTCTCTGTACTTTTTTTCATGCAATTTGAAGTACCGTTTGGTCTTGTCAAAATGGACAGGGTACCCACAGCCAAGGACATAATTGAAAGTAGTGCCTGGCCATCCAGTCAGATGGATGGAGCAGCCTGATTTTCTGAGGCAGCTGTGCACTGAGGGTGAGTGAGACAGACGACAGCTCAAGGTCTGCAGTAACAGAGTCAGTGAGACGAGAAACACACCACAAACTCACTAAAAGTAACAGTACAGAAAGTGAGTGACAATGCAAGGGGGGCAGTGTGTTATTACCTGTCACAGAACGCACAAGTCAGGACGTGTGGGGCCCTAGACAGCCTAGCAGAGAGCAACTCTAGAGCCCTGGAATACTTTGTGCGAGAAGAGGGAATTGGATAGGTGAGGGGAGGGTGCAGGGTGCAGGCTGCTGATGAACAAAGGTGGAATGCTGGGGCTTCCCTGGTAGCTCAGTGGTATAAAGAATCTGCCTACTGATGCAGGAGACATGGGTTTGATCCGTGGTCTGGGAATATCTCACATGCCACGGAGCAACTAAGCCCATGCACCACAGCTATTAACACTGTGCTCTAGAGCCTGGGAGCCGCAACTAATGAGTCCACACACTGCATGCTGCAACTACGGAAGCCCACGCACCCTAGAGGCCATGCTCTGCAACAAGAGAAGCCACCACAGTGAGAACCCCGGGCACCACAACTGGAGAATAACCCCTGCTCACTGCAACTAGAGAAAAAGCCCACTCTGGGATGAAAACTCAGCACAGTCAAAAATAAACAAACAAGTTTTTTTTTTTAAGGTGGAATGCAGGGATCAAAGTGAAGGTGGCAGCTGGGGCAGAGTTCGGCACAGGTGGAGTGAAGGAGCTGGTTGGGCACAGGTCTTCCACACTACCTTGGAGTAGTGGGAAGAAATGGGGAAGTCTGGGCAGGATCTGGACAGGGAGAAAACTCAGACTACTGGGTCTGGCTTCCCTCTGGTGTCTAACCATGAGCTTTGGAAGGTTTTTTAGCAGGAAAGGTTCTGAAACCTGGTGTTACATTCTCATGATTACAGGACTTGGCCTCACAAGTTGTTCATGTTATTTTGTTAAATGAAATGAGTTGCAGTGCTAGAGTTTACTCTGAATTTTTGTTTCTTAAAGAGTATCAAAATTCATGATTATTATATTATCAATACACACCCTCTTTATTGTGAGAGGCACACAGGAAGCCATGTTTTTGCTTCTCCAGTGACGTGATGAAGAGCAGACTGGCTCTGCTGACATGGGTAAGTTAGTCAATGTCTCTGTGCCTCCCAGGAGTAATATGTGGGCAGTCAGAGCATCCATCAGCTAGAGGTGTATCAAGAGGATGGTCTGAGCCAGTATAGGGACGGACCTTAGAGCAGGACCTGGCGTGCAGAGAACGCTGAACAAGGGCTTGTTAACTGAATCACAGACAATTCTAATAGCACTTTCCCCCGTCAGGACAGACTCAACATAAATGCTGGAGGTGTCAGGCCTTGTTTGAACCTCCTTTTCTTCTAGAAAGAGAGTTTCAAGTGGGGTATACCCCAGAGCCTCCTCAGTAATGGAGGGTTAGAGCCAGAAGAGGCTTCTGAGAGCAACCATCACGGTGGTCCATCTTGCAGGTGAGGAAACTGAGACTGTGGCCCCGTGGAGCAGCAGCCTCTGAACACCACCCCAGGCTGTCTCTCCCCTCACACAGGGGCCTCCCCCTGCCTCTGACACACAGCATATTCCCGCTTCTGGGCCACTGCTCTTGCTGTTTGCCCAGAGGTCACTGCGGCCTCAGGTCACGTCCCTCAGGCCTCAGATCAGACGGGTCCTGTGAGGTATTTTTCGAAGTGTGTAAATTTACAGTTAGTTATGGGACCCACTCCAGTATTCTTGCCTGGAGAATCCCAGGGACAGGAGCCTGGTGGGCTGCCGTCTATGGGGTCACACAGAGTCGGACATGACTGATTAACTGAGCGCACACACACACACACACACACACACACACACACACGTGCAAGCGCACACACAATGGGTAGTTTGATATTGCTTGCAGTGCCTCTGTGCACCAGAAGGACTGCACTCAGAAGTCTGCCAGGAGATAGAGCTGTGTTTCAAGAGACAAAAGGCAAATAGGGAAATGAACAAATGACCTACTCTTCTCCATCCAAGCGTCCCTGAAGTAGGGCACAGCTCTTGGCTGCTGTCCTGACATATGGGAAGCAGGGAAGGAGGATGAAAGTGAGAAGTTGGGGGGAGCTTTTAAAGCTTCCTCTTTTCCCACTAACGGAGGGGCAGGAGCAGGTCAGTGTAAGTGTCTGTGCTTGTGTCTCTGCTGGTGTTTCAGGTGCAGTGCGGGGGTAGGGAGGAATCCTCAGAAAGAGAAGATGGCAACGACAGAGTCAATAGATACCAGTACATGACTTCACAAAACAAAACAAAAAACCAGAAGTAAGCACAGCACTTCATGGACATTACGCAGTTCGTTTTCATGCATACTTCTGTGTTTGGTCCTAAAATATGAGACGACCTGTGTGTGCGCAACAACTGTCCTCTGTATCTCAAGCTACTAAAATACGCCAACAGACACTGTGCCTTCAGCATGGAATTGAGTGTATCACCTGGGCTCACTGTCTTCTAATTTTTGCCCCCTTTCCTTAACTCACTAACCCCTACTGCCAGTCTTCAGCTGAGACAAAGACTAGCTCAGTGTGGGACGCCTTTTCAAGAACACCTGAAGTTCAATAGCAGGGACTTCATATATTCTGAAGACCTTAAGTGACTGAATCAATTCTGGGGTGACTTCAAATTTGACACCAACAAACCGGAAAGACTTCAGACCACTGTGGACTTCAGGGCCAGGGTGATGTGAAAGACAGAGAATGGGCTTTAGCATCTGCACAGTCTCGTTAGCACCGCAGTCATTGATGCAGTTTCTGTGAAGTGCCGTATAACTGCAGCTTCAAGAGCTGTTCCCTCACCCTAGCTTCCCATCTAGAAAGCTGCCTGTCCCAGACCCCTGCTATAAAGGTATCCTGAAACCATCACTAGTTCCTTATCTGCAGTGACCCAACAACATTTGGTTTCCTGACTCGGCTTGATGATTACAGTCTTATCTTCAGTTCTTGAGTGGGTACAATTGAGAGACTTTGAACTTTGCCCATCTTTGTCTCATACAACCAATGTAGTTATAATATTTACATTGGAATAACACGTTTTGACTGGCATTAGTTTGGGTGCTTTAGGTGTAGTTTTAACATTTTTGCTTTTGGTTCCCTGTGTGAACTTTGGCCATTTAATCCTGGAAGTAATCATTAAAACATGGTATCATCTAATCACAGGTTAAGTAAAGGCCCTGTCAAAAAAATAAAAAGCCTAAAATGGCTCTCTTTGATTTTTTTAAATTTTTATATTAGAGTGTAGCTAATTAATAATGTTGTGTTAGTTTCAGATGTATAAAACGACTTTGCTTTAAAACCACACATATAAGAATAATTTTTCATTTAACAAAAGTATAAAATTAACATGACTTTCTGAATAGGAGAATTTGAAAATTTTACTGTTACCAATGCTTAACACATTTATTAATGACTCACCAATCCTTTTTCCCAGAACCAAGTAAGTTTTATCTCTATAATAGGGTGAGGACTTCCCTGGTGGCTCAGAGGGTAAAGCGTCTGCCTACAATGTGGGAGACCCAGGTTTGATCCCTGGGTCAGGAAGATCCCCTGGAGAAGGAAATGGCAACCCACTCCAGTATTCCTGCCTGGAAAATCCCATTGATGGAGAAGCCTGGTAGGCTACAGTCCATGGGGTCCCAAAGAGTTGGACACGACTGAGCGACTTCACTCACTCTATAGTAGGGTAGATGACTTTTTTTCTCTACCAGATTTCTTTTCAAGGAGAGCACAGTATTTGTTGGAGAAAATACTTGGATAAGGTGCTAGTACAAAGAATGAGACCCCGACATGCTCAAGCAACAAGCTTGCTAAATTGCTATGCAGAAAGCCAAGTGAAGAATTTACTTTGCTTCTGGAAAGGATTAGGGTGGATGAGAGAGAAGGGAAAGCAAAGGGAGAAGAGTGAATCTTTCTACGAGTTGACCTTTCTCCATGATCCCACATATCTTCTGCGAAGTCTACTAAAACTCACAAAATGGTGGTGGAAGTGAATTTCTTGTGAAAACTCATGAAGGGCGGAGTTCTGGGAAGGCATTGATGAAAGAGGAACAAAAACAACAAGCCCAGAATACGAGCCAAAGGCAGAGATGGTCATGAAATCAGAAGCCACTGTGAATGAATAGAAACCTGGATTAGGACATTTGATTTTATAGATCTCAAAAACTGAGAGGTTGAGTTCTCTGAGGGGAAAGGGGGATCACCAGCTGAACCTGAAATAATCTTCAGAGAGAATTTTCTACAGAAGAGAGGACTGCCTAACACTAATTGTCAACCCTGACAATTCATGTTAAAAGGAAGGGTAACTACTGCCTAACTTCATCATTTCGAAATTTAAACCCATATCATAAGGATTGGCCTTTTTGTATTACAGTGAAGAGTGTACTGATTATGGTTTGTTTTTTTTTTTTCTGATTATGTTTTTTAAGACTCCTTTTTCAGACTATGAAATTTTCAGAAATATATCTCATTTTTCAGTAGTGAACTGGGGCTTCAGACTGTAATTCTGATATACCCAAGTATCAACTTTGATAAACGTCCCCAGAACTGACTTATGTTGCTTTCATGCTCTATTCCTCTGCACCTGTCTCTCTGGGATGAATGTTAAATTCTACCTGTGAAGGGCTTGGGGTTAGGGTGAGCATCTTCTAGATTTCCACATGGCTCTGCCACTTATCATTTCTCTGAGCCCTAAATTCTTTACCTGAGAAATGGCAATAATAATAGTACCTCCCTTTCAGGTTACTTTGAGAATTAAATAAGTACTCAATGCTCATTCTTACTAGTAGTATTGCTGGAAATATTAATGGAAATGCATATAAACCCAATTTCTATGCTGGTGTTTTATAATCTTCTTAGTTTTCAGGTTTATCTCTTGAAATGGATATAGGAACCTGAACACAAAAGGAGTTTCTCCTGAATAGGGCTGGACATAAACAAGGCAAGCAGATGATAACAAGGGATTATCCAGAACCACAACCTGAAGCCTCTGTAGCTGCAACATGCCTTCTCAGCTATTGCCTAACATTCCATGAATCAGAAAATCTAGCCATTTAAGTAAACGTTTTATTCAAATGTAAATACACGTAATGCTGGTAAAGATAACTATGGAGTGAATAATTTTAAACATTCCTTTCCTAAGAAGAGGTTTTGAATGAGATAATGAAGGAGAAAATATGGGGGCAATGAACAGACTTCTGATAATCTTAAAAAGAGAGAAAAAATTAGAAAATTGAGAAGAGGTGGGTCTCAAAGACAAAGGAAGGATTTAGTGATAAAAATGGTGGTGGTTAAGAGAATCGGTTTGAAATATCCTGATACTGTAGCAGATTATCAATGTGCTATCAATATAAGCCAACACAGATAGTGGAGATTTCAGTCTAATGGTGTTGTCTTTCAAACCAGAGTGAGAAGTTAGGTTTGCTTTCCTGTCTCTCACTCTTAATTTGCTTAACCACACTGCTGGAATTTATCTGGGCTGATTTCTCTGGAAATTCATGTGGTCTTGGAAACTGAGAGCTAGAACTGAGGATCACAGTGAGTGCGCTGGCCACGCTCAGACTTGGACTGAGGCAGTTTCTGTGATGTCACCAGAAACCTGCGGATTAAGCATGCACAGGAGATCTCTTTAAGACCAGGAAGATTCCCTAGAACATGGACTTGTTAGGAGTCTGACAAGCTTAGTTTTGCACCCTGACTCAATGGCTTACTCATTGTGTGACTTAAAGCAAATTACCTAACTGCTCTAAACCTTAGTTTCATCATCTGTAAAACAAAACTAATTATACCTCATGGGGTTGTATTAAATAATACAGTTCATGTGAAGTGCCTAACATTATATCTAGTACATAGTAAGTGCCCAACAAAGTATAGTGTGTTTCTTTTGTAGTTTCTTTTTTTTTTTTTTTATGGAGATATGATGGTTTGTCTTATGTGTCAACTTGGCTAGGCTATGGTATCTATTTATTCAATCAGACATTAGTGTAGGGATGGCCCTGGTGGTTCAGTTGTTAAGAATCATCTTGCAATTCAGGGGATGTGGGTTTGATCCTTAGTCATGGAACTAAGATCCCACTGGCCATGGAGAAACTAAGTCTGTTTGCTATAGCTACTGAGCCCATGTGTTCAGTAAATAAATTAATTTAATATATATATTTTAAAAAATGAATGTAGGTATTGCTGCAGTGGTATATTATAGATGTGGTTAACATCTATAACCAATTGGCTTTAAGTAAGACAGATGACCTTGATAATGTGAGTAGGCCTCATCTAATCAGTTGAAGAAATTAAGAGCAAAAACTGAGATTTCTTGGAGAAGAACTTCTGTCTCAAGTATGCAGCATAAAATCATGCTTGAGATTTTAGTCTGCCAGCCTGCCCTACAAATTTTGGACTCAGGACTGGACCATCAGCTCCTGCCTGAGTTTCCAGCCTTCCAGTTTGCCCTGCAAGATTTCAAATTAGCCAATCCCCACCATCACCATGAGCCAATGCCTTATAATAAAGGAAATGCATGTGGGTGTATGTGTGTATTCTATGGTTTCTGTTTCTCTGGAGAACACTGATTGATATATGGATTACACTTTGGGTATAAATCGGCACAACAGTTTCAGAAAATCCAATTGAGACTCTGGAAAGAGGGAGAGAGGGCAAGAGTGGTTCTAAGAAAAAAAATAGGATCCTTTAAACAGCTCACTAGACCCAGTTAGAATTTCTACAGAAAGTGGGAGTCCCTCAACTGGTGGGCTACCCAAAGTGGCTAGACAAAAGTGGGCCTGGTTCCCCCAGAGGAATTTCTGCTCCCTATCACTGAGGATCTTCTTCCCCTGTGAGTCGCCTGCTTGACCACACCCCTTCCTCTGTGGTCCTCTGGGATTCATGGGAACATGAGTCAGAGGTGCTTCTTTCCTCCTGACTCAGGGACTGAGGACTGAAAGATGCTGTACCCCAATCAGTGCACAGACTGGCCGTCTCAGCCTCCTACTCCTTAGAGGCTCTGGAGAAAATTCAAATGGGAACAAAAATCTCCTCCAACCCCTGAGGATTTCAAGGATGGACTCTTTCCTTCTTTGTTTCACATACAGACTGGTTTTTCCTGCTTTCTGTCACATACTGACTGGTACACGTTCCCCAAAATACTATAGATACAACATGGTGATTGAAATCAGAGTTGGAAGTTGCTCTTTTAGAGTCCCAAAGGGCACCCAGCTCTTAATTAAAGCTCAGAGAAACTAAACACTGCATCTAGGCAATGAAGCAGTTAATTAAGCAGAATTTGTTTACATAATACTCAGATTCAGATTTTAAAATTAAACTTGTCAAATGACTTAAAAACCACTCACTTCACACTCTACTTAAAATTACTTAAAAATCAAGGTATTGCTGTGCTTTGAAGACTATCTGAATAAAAGGAAAACCTAACAGGAGTAATACCTGTATGGATAGTCTTAGTGAAAACCTTTTTTTTGAATTACAAATATTAAATGCCTAGATGATTAAACATCGCCAATCAAACACACCTTTTTGTCTCACTTAAGTTTCTTGCACCATGGGTGACTTTCCAATCAGCATTTCCTACCTCTGTCTATTTTTCATACTTCTGTTAAGTTTCACCTTTCTGAAATTCCAGTTTTAGCAGATCACAGTTAATAATGAGCTTCCTCTGATTAAATCTTAGTACCTGAAACAGTAGTATCTATTTATATTTTTTAATTAAAAATTTATAAAACTTTCTTCCCATGTAAAAAGTGTTTCCAAAGATAAATCAAGATCATTATAATATCAGCAGATACTTACTGGAATTTATGTCATTATTTGGACAAATTACCCCTGAAAAAATTTGAGCTGAGTAAGGAACTAATTATGTCTCGTCAAGTGTTCATGTGTTTCCCCGATTCTACCCAAGGGTAGGGAAAAGGGGTTTGTGGACAAGATTCAATAAGGATCCTTAGGATATCCAAGAATTCACCACGCCAAAATAGCCAAAAAGGAGGTGATAGGGAAGGAGAAATGCAGCAATGTGTGAAAAATATTGATAAAATTTGGATGACTAACTGATGAATCAAGGGTCAAGATGACTGGGTGGATAGTGATACTGATGACCATGAAACTGAAAGACCAGAATGAGAAGGCAAGTACTGAGTAGATTCTGATAAAATTTTGAATTGGTAGAAATATGTTTCATCCTATTTTCCATGAAAGAAATAATTTGAGGAAGAATGAAGCTGTAAAATCATAGAAGAAAGGTTGTTCATTTTACCAGAATCGGAGTTTTGATCTCGTTTGTATCCGTGCCTACTCTGTGTCTACATCCAGGTGGCTCTGTGTGTTTGAGGTGAAAGCACAACCATGCTGACTGCTCTCATTTAAAATTTTTGACTGTGAACTTAAAGTGGGCCATTGATGATATCTGGCAATCAATCATATTGTACTTCTCTAGTGAATTTGTTTCACTGTCCCAGACAATTATGTCATACATTCCTCTTAGCTTTTTCTTCGTCTTCATGAACGCTTCACAAAGTTTCGTATTCCCATGTTCAGCAGTTATGCAAATTCTCTCTCTATTGTTCACATTTCAGTATATGTGCTACAAAAGCAAGCATTCTTTTAGCTTCTGAAATTATCAATACTGTCTACATCCTCACTCTTCAATGACTTTTTTTCTTGTTTCACTGAGAAATTATAAACACAATCAGAAAAGAATGTCTACAAATTCCCACCATCTCTACCTGCCTAAACACTTTTGTGTATAGACCCCTTGCCTTTCCTCTTGTAACAGTGGATGAATTGCCCATGATTCCATCTGAGGCTAACTCTTCCACGCCAGCACCTTATTCTGTGATGTAGCTCCAGTGATTCTCTCCCTTCTCCCCTGCCCCCTCAGTTTCCTTCTTCTGATAGATCTTCTCAATTAGCATCCAAACAAGATGTTATTTATCTCACTTTAAAAACAAACAAAAAACACTTTCTTACAACCATCCTCCACTTTTCACCTTTCCTTTACAGTGAAACTATCACAAACATTTGTCTGTGATTCCACTTTCTTTCCTCTTATTTTTTCTTGGACCCACTCCAGTCAGTCTTTTGCCTACACTGTTCCATGGAAACAGCACCAATAATGTCCATTTTGCCAAATCCAGTGGTCATTCTTTACTCATCAATAGCAATTAACTCAGTATTCTTGAAATACTTTTTTTTTCTCTTGGCTTCCCAGACTCTATACAGTCTCCCGGTTTCCCATTCATTTCACTTGACTGCTCTTTCTCAGTCTCTTTTGTTAGTTCCTCCTCTCTCCAACCTCTCTAGTTGTGCTCTAGCTAAGACTCAGTCTTTAAGCCTCTTCTCTTCTTCATCTATACTCACTCAGCTCAATTTCATGGCTTTATGTGCGTCAGTAAGTATGATCCCCTTTTTATAAATAAACAAACTATAGGTATTCATTTACTCAGAAATGAGACAGAAAGAAAAAAGACCAAAAATGTCAATGGTGATTATCATTCGGTGATGAGACTATAAGCGATTTTAATCTTTGTAATCACATACAATTAACAGGTAATGTTTATATAATCTGATTTTTTTTTTTTAAAAAAGAAGTACATATGGCTGGAGGGATGCAGAGAAATTTACCTAATAAACTCTAAAACTTTCTTTTCCCACCCTAAGAATCAGAAGGTTTGGAAATAATGAGAGACATGCAGATTTGAAGCAATTCTTCACTGGTGGGAAAAAAGAAGCCTTGGTCAACAAAAACTATGCCAATTTGCTTGCATTGTCCAGGATGGGACCTGTTTATATTTCCCAGGCTCTGAATGACTGAGAGTCAGGGCCATTCTCCTGGGGAAGGACAATGGGAAAGTCCGAAGGCTTGAGGATCCCAGCCCATGAGTCCCTAGGCTCCACAGTTTTCTTTGATGTAGAATAAAAATTCACTGAATATTTTTGTTCCCTAAAAATTGAATTTTAATAGTAGTTCTTCTTGTTTACTAAATCAGAATTTTCCTCTTTAAAAATTTTTTGGCATGTAATATTTGCTAAAAAAAAAAAAAAAAAAAAGAATATCTGTATGTAATGAAAGTCAATAATAAAATAGACAACCTTAAACAACCCCAAACTTTGCCTGGTCCAAATACATCACCAACACCTTCGCATGTACCTGGGCCACTCCTTTCCTATCCTATGGGCTTGCCTCTCTCCCTGGAAGAAAAAAAAACACTAATGTTGTTAGCATATTCATATCTATTTTAACAATTTTGTTGAGTATGTATACTTTCTTAAACAATGTATTACTTAGTTCCTTTTAGAACTTCTTAAAAATAGTGTCATGTTTTATGAGGCTTTCTGCAAGTTGATATTATGTTTCTATGACTTCCCTGAGGGCTCAGTGGTAAAGAATCTCCCTACAATGCAGGAGACACAAGATTGATCTCTGGGTTGGAAAGATCCCCTGGAGCTGGAAATGGCAACCCACTCCAGTGTTCTTGCCTGGGAAATTCCATGTACAGAGAAGCTTGGTGGGCTACAGTCCATGAGGTCACAGAGTCGGACATGACTTAGCTACTAAACCAGCATCATTATTATGTTTCTAAGTTTCATCTACATTTTGTGTAGAGCTATAGTTCATTTATTTGCACTGTTATATAATATCCATTGTGTTAATATTCCATGTACATTCACCTGTCAATGGATATTTGGTTTTGTTTTGTTTTTTTCTGCTACTAACAATGCTGCTATGAACTTTCTTGAAATAAACATGTGTAAGAGTTTTTCTAGGCCAATAGTTTCCATGCTTTTTTCCCACTGCAACCCAAGTAATAAGTATATTTTATTCTACAATTCAGTACACCTATATGGCACAGATGGTTTGCTGTTCACTCACTTTCATGGTGTAGAGTTATTGCTGGAAAGCAGAAGTTATTTAGAAGTATATTTTCAGGACTTCCTTGGTGGTCCAATGGTTAAGAATCTGCCTGCCAATGCAGGGGACGTGGGTTCAATCCCTGGGCCAGGAAGATTCCACATGCCAAGGTGCAACTAATCCCTTGCACCACAACTACTGAAACTCATGTGCCCCAGAGCCTGTGCCTCCCCAACAAGAGAAGTCACTGCAGTGAGAAGACCGCACACCACAACTAGAGAAAAGCCTCCACATGGCAACAGAGACCCAGAACACCAAAAAAAGAAGAAGGAAAAAAAAGAGTGTATTTTCAAATATTGAGATCTCTGGGGATTAAAATTGAGTTATCTATCTTTTTACCTTCAAGAGAGAAAGGTAAATAGATAAAATTTTTCCTGTTGACTTCTAATTTCGTTGCATTTTGGTCAGAGAAAGTATTCCATGTAATACCAGTTATTTAAAATTTGTTGAGACTTGCTTTATTGTCTGAAAAGTGGTCAATGTTTAGAAATGTTCAGTGTATACTTGAGACAAATAAGTATTCTCAAATTGTTGGAAACTGGTTCCTATTTTTCCATAAAAAAATTGAAGTTGTTAATTATCTTTTTAAAACCTTTTAAAACAATGTTTACAGGTGTAAGAATTTGCTTTAAAATACTCCAGTTCCTCAGTAGTTGTGGTGCATGCGTTCGATTCCTGGTATGATTCCTGGAAAGATTCCACTTGCCACCTTCCCAACCTAAATTTTCAGTTTTTTGTTTTATCCTTTTTAAAAAAAAAAAAAAAAAAAAAAAAAACTCCAAATAAGCAATATTTATTATTATATAGATCTTTGTTTAAATTTGACTACCTGCTTACCTACATCTTTGCTTAGTAGTTCATTTCCCATCTTTTAGCTAGAACTATTTTTCTTCTTTCTTTTCCTGCTTCTGTTCTGAGATCAGCAACAGTGGCAGCACATGGGCAATTATGAGAAATGCAGACTCATAGGCTCTTCCTCAAGATCTACTGAAACAGTATCTGTATTTAATATAATCCCTGGGTGATCTGTATACACTTTAAAGGTATACATATTAAAGTCTAAGAAACATTGCCCCAAAGTATTCCCTTTCAGAATTCTGGCCTGTGCAAACCTCTAGTGGCAAACATTCTTGGTTCCTATTTATCCAAAAAGATCTTTATTTTACAATTCTTCTTGAGTGGGTACCCAATTCTTCATTAGCAACTATTTTCTTTTAGCATTTTTAATGACTTCATTTCTCTGTCTTCTAAATTATTTGCTCTTAAATTTACCGTTTACCTAATTGCTATTTCTCTCTGACTACCACTGAGATATTTTCTTTTGACACTATTCTGTTTTATTACATTTTGTTTCAGATTTGGATAGGAGTTTTCCTTGTGGTATAGATTGGCAAAGATCTAAGATAAAATCTAGAATGAATATTTATATTAAAAGATAAATAAAGTTCATGGAGTCTTAGGTGATCATTTACAAATGGTTGATAATTTCTTGGCTACATACAGATAGCAATAAGTCACACTTGATTATCATTCAGGCAAAACATATAAGTGAATTACATACACAATGTTTTTCAGAATCATTGTTAGACGTTAATTGTGAGTTGAATTAGATGTTATTTGAGACTCACAAAGTGCTGCACTCAATATGCCAGCGCATTTGGAAAACTCAGCAGTGGCCACAGGACTGGAAAAAGTCAGTTTTCATTCCAGTCCCTAAGAAAGACAATGCCAAAGAATGCTCAAACTACTGCACGATTGCACTCATTCCACGTGCTAGCAAAGTAATGCTAAAAATTCTCCAAGCCAGGCTTCAACAGTACATGAACCATGAACTTCCAGATGTTCAAGCTGGATTTAGAAAAGGCAGAGGAACCAGAGATCAAATTGCCAACATCCTCTGGATCATCAAAAAAGCAACAGAGTTCCAGAAAAACATCTACTTCTGCTTTATTGACTATGCCAAAGCCTTTGACTGTGTGAGTCACAATAAACTGTGGAAAATTCTTCAAGAGATGGGAATACCAGACCACCTTACCTGCCTCCTGAGAAATCTGTATGCAGGTCAAGAAGCAACAGTTAGAATTGGACGTGGAACAACAGACTGGTTCCAAATTGAGAAAGGAGTACTTCAAGGCTGCATATTGTCACCTTGCTTATTTAACTTCTAGGCAGAGTACATCATGTGAAATGCCAGGCTGGATGAAGCACAAGCTGGAATCAAGATTGGTGGGAGGAAATATCAATAACCTCAGATATGCAGATGACACCACCCTTAGGGCAGAAAGTGAAGAAGAACTAAAGAGCATCTTGATGAAAGTGAAAGAGGAGAGTGAAAAAGCTGGCTTAAAACTGAACGTTCAAAAAACAAAGATCATGGCATCCAGTCCCATCACTTCATGGCAAATAGATGGGGAAACAGTGGAAACAGTGACAGACTTTATTTTCTTGGGCTCCAAAATCACTGAAGATGGTGACGGCAGTCATAAAATTAAAAGATGCTTGCTCCTTGGAAGAAAAGTTATGACAAACCTAGACAACATGTTAAAAAGCAGAGATAATACTTGACCAACAAAAGTCCATCTAGTCGAGACTATGGTTTTTCTGGTAGTCATGTAAGGATGTGAGAGTTGGACCATAAAGAAAGCTGAGTGCCGAAGAATTGATGCTTTTGAACTGTGGTGTTGGAGAAGACTCTTGAGAGTCCCTTGGACAGCAAGGTGACCAAACCAGTCAATTCTAAAGGAAATCAGTCCCGAATATTCATTGAAAGGACAGATGCTGAAGCTGAAGCCCCAATACTTTGGTTACCTGATGTGAAGAATTGACTCATTGGAAAAGACCCTGATGGTGGGAAAGCTTGAAGGAAGGAGGAGAAGGGGACGGCAGAGGATGAGATGGTTGGAAAACATTGCCAACTCAATGGACATGAGTTTGAGTAAACTCCGGGAGGTGGTGATGGACAGGGAGGCCTGGAGTGCTACAATTCATGGGGTCACAAAGAGTTGGACACGACTGAGTGACTGAATTGAACTGAATAATATTGTGTATCCTTTCATGTGCTGTTTTATGTCTTTTTGGGTGAAATGTCTGTTCATGTTCTTTTCCCATTTTTAAATTGGTTTATTTGCTTTTTTGTTATTCAACTGTAGCATTCCTTTATATAGTTTAGGTATTAATTCCTTATCAAATACATGATTTGAAAATATTTTCTCCCATTCCATGATTTATTTTTTAACTCTTTTGATAGTGTCCTTTGATGCAGGCACATTTTTAATTTTAATGAAATCCAATTTATGTAGTTTTCTTTTTGTTGCCTGTGTTTTGGGGGTTACATTTAAGAAATCCTATGTTATAAAGATTTCCTCCTGTTTCTTAAAAGAGTTTATAGCTTCAGTTCTTAAGTTTAAGTCTTTGATTCACTTTGAATTAACTTTTTTATGTGGTATAAGGCATTCTTTTACATGTGGATATTCAGCTTTCCTACTATTTTTTTGCTTATAGTATATATCTGTTTATTGTCTGTTTTCTCCTACAAGAATTTGAGCTCCAGGAAGGCACAGTTTCTGTCTGTTCTTGTCTTGGACATATTGTATTAATTTTTATTACTATTGCCATTTATTACTACTTGTGGTTAAAAAAACACTTTAAAATGTAGTGCCTTAGAACAGCAATAAACATTTATTATTGTTTAGTGTTTTTTTTGGCTACACTGGGTCTTCGTTGCTGTGCGCAGGTTTTCTCTAGCTGTGGTGTGTAGGGGTTACTCTGTCGGGGTGCACGGGTTTCTCATTGCGTTGGCTTCTCTTGTTGCAGAACATAGGCCCTAGAGGGTGGCCTCAGCAGTTGCCGTGCAGAGGCTGATCATCTCGGACCAGGAACCAAACCCGTGTCCCCTGCCTTGGGGGGCGGATTCTCAACCACTGGACCACCAGGGAAGCCCTAGTAAACATTTATTATCCCTTACAGTTTTGACATGTCAGGAATTTGGGAGCAGCTTGCTGAAAGGCCCTGGTTTAGGGCCATTCTGACTGAATCTTGCGGGATTCAGTCAGATGTGGGCTAGGACTGAAGTTATCTGAAAACTTGACCGGGACTAAAGGGTCTATTTCCCGGGTGGCTCATTGACATGGCTTTCAAGTTGGTTCTCGATGCTGATGGGAGGCCTTAGATTTGTTCTTAATAGAGTTTCTCACACGTAGCTGCTGACTTCCCCCAAAGCAGGCTGTGTAAGAGAACAGGAAAAAACTACAGTGCCCTAATGACCTTGTCTCAGAGGTTATAACCTATGCTTTTCCTGTGTGTTATAGGTCACACTGTCCAGCCCTTATTAATGTGGGAGGGACTATACAAGGACAGAAGAACAGGCAGCAAGGATCACTGGGGGCCCAAACAGAGGATGGCTACCACTTGTATCTATCCCCACTGCCTAGAACAGTACCTAGAATAATAATCTGGTATCATAAGCCATATACTATATAGACAGCATATATATGTAAATGTTCAGAAAATACTTGATGAGTGAATGAGTTGCTTAGAGGTTCTTGGTGAGGCCACAGCATTAAAGAAAAATCAGAGCAACAGAGGCCTAAGAAAGGCAGGATTGACTGGAACTGAGGATTCTATATCTTCAGGATGCTCTCTGTTTCATTTTTTACTTCTCTGAGAACAGCCAGGATCTCTGGGTTCAAATCCCTGAGCTTCATAATGAGAAGGCAAAGGGCAGCTCTGGCCTGAAAAATCCTCAAGGAGGTTTCTCCCAAGCCTACCGCCTTGAGCCAGTTACTGTGGTCAGGGGATCAAGGTAACATGATTGGTTTAGCTTGAGGTCAGGTGTCTACACCTGTTATTAGAAGATGGAAGGGGATGTGGGCAGATAAAAATAGTACAACTCCCTCGCCAGATTAGGCAGATCCCCATTCTGTATGTTCCCATTGTACTATATCTCCAAACAATAGAACATATCATTATTGTCCATTTATTTGTTCACATGTCTGTCTTGGACAGGAGACCATAAGTTCTTAAACTAGAGTCTCAACACAGGTACTACATTTTTGTAACTTCAAACAACACAGTGCAGAGAGAATTATGACTGCATTTTTGCTTTTTGTTTTTCTGTCATTGTGGCTTTGGGCCAGTCATAGTGTCCCATCTTTTATACGGGCCAAATGATAGCTGTGGGCTTCCCAGGTGGTGTCAGTGGTAAAGAACCCACTTGCCAATGTTGGAGTTGTAAGAGAAGCATGTTTGATCTCTGGGTTGGGAAGATCTCATGAACAAAGACATGGCAACCCACTCCAGTATTCTTGACTGGTGAACTCCATGGACAGAAGAGCCGGGAGTGGGGAAGTGCGGTAAGGTCTTTAAGGTCACAAAAAGTCAGACACAATGATGTGACTTAGTAGCAGCAGCAATGACAGCCACCCCATTTTGTAAGCACATTACATTATTGGTGATATGAACTGAGAATATTAGTTATTGCCCTTCCTTTTAGAAGAGTGTCTGACACAATTCTATGTTCTTGATAGGTTTATAAGTGAATGATTGAATGAGTAAATAAATGAAGCATTCTTAGTGATTTGCTTGGGTTCACTTACCAGTTCAGTTCAGTTCGGTCACTCAGTCATGTCTGACTCTTTGCAACCCCATGAATCACAGCATGCCAGGCCTCCCTGTCCATCTCCAACTCCCAGAGTCTACCTAAACCTATGACCATTGAGTTGGTGATGCCATCCAGCCATCTCATCCTCTGTCGTCCCTTTCTCCTCCTGCCCCCAATCCTTCCCAGCATTAAGGTCTTTTCCAATGAGTCAACTCTTCGCATGAGGTGGCCAAAGTATTGGAGTTTCAGCTTCAACATCAGTCCTTCCAATGAACACCCAGGACTGATCTCCTTTAGGATGGACTAGTTGGATCTCCTTGCAGTCCAAGGGACTCTCAAGAGTCTACTCCAACACCACAGTTCAAAAGCATCAATTCTGTGGTGCTCACCTTTCTTCACAATCCAACTCTCACATCCATACACAACTACTGGAAAAACCACAGCCTTGACTAGACGGACCTTTGCTGGCAAAGTAATGTCTCTGCTTTTTAATATGCTGTCTAGGTTGGTCATAACTTTCCTTCCAAGGAGTAAGCGTCTTTTAATTTCATGGCTGCAGTCACCATCTGCAGTGATTTTGGAGCCCCCAAAAATAAAGTCTGACACTGTTTCCCAATCTATTTCCCATGAAGTGATGGGACCAGATGCCATAATCTTAGTTTTCTGAATGTTGAGCTTTAAGCCAACTTTTTCACTCTCCTCTTTCACTTTCATCAAGAGGCTTTTTAGTTCCTCTTCACTTTCTGCCATAAGGATGGTGTTGTCTGCATATCTGAGGTTATTGATATTTCTCCCGGCAATCTTGATTCCAGCTTGTGCTTCTTCCAGCCCAGCGTTTCTCATGATGTACTCTGCATATAAGTTAAATAAGCAGGGTGACAATATACAGCCTTCTTTTCCTATTTGGAACCAGTCTGTTGTTCCACGTCCAATTCTAACTGTTGCTTCCTGACCTGCATACAGGTTTCTCAAGAGACAGGTCAGGTGGTCTGGTATTCTCATCCCTTTCAGAATTTTCCACAGTTTATTGTGATCCACACAGTCAAAGGCTTTGGCATAGTTAATAAAGCAGAAATAGATGTTTTTCTGGAACTCTGTTGCTTTTTTGATGATCCAGAGGATGTTGGCAATTTGATCTCTGGTTCCTCTGCCTTTTCTAAATCCAGCTTGAATATCTGGAAGTTCACGGTTCAGGTATTTCTGAAGCCTGGCTTGGAGAATTTTGAGCATTATTTTACTAGTATGTGATATGAGTGCAATTGTGCGGTAGTTTGAGCATTCTTGGCATTGCCTTTCTTTGAGATAGGAATGAAAACTGACCTTTTCCAGTCCTGTGGCCACTGCTGAGTTTTCCAAATTTGCTGGCATATTGAGTGCAGCACTTTCACAGCATCATCTTTCAGGAGTTGAAATAGCTCAACTGGAATTCCATCACCTCCATTAGCTTTGTTTGTAGTGATGCTTTCTAAGGCCCACTTGACTTCACACTCCAGGATGTCTGGCTCTGGGTGAGTGATCACACTATCGTGATTATCTGGGTCATGAAGATCTTTTTTGTACAGTTCTTCTGTGTATTCTTGCCACCTCTTCTTAATATCTTCTGCTTCAGAAACAGAAACAGAAGCAGAAGATTTCACTTATAAATGAGAATAATAATAGGATTACATTGAAGATTAAGTGAGATGATAGATAAAGTGCTTCCATAGCCCAACTCATGGAGAGTGGTTTATCTCTATTTAAATATCTCTCATAAGGTATATAACTTGCCTCTGTATTTCATAGAAACTCTCAATGAATAATCCTGAATAACACAAATGCAATATCCATTAACACAACAGCCTGCAGTATTCCAAAACCTCAATTAAAGAGTAGAAAAAAACAAAAAATAGAACTTAACAAATTAATAATTTTGTCTAGAGTCAAATTTAGGTACTGAAACCAGCTAATATAAAGAAGCTTCTAACCAGTGGCTCAGACTTGGCACCCCAAACACAATAACAGTTAGTGTTATAGTTGTCATTCTGAGACAAATCAAATCATTGAAAGGAAGAAAGAAGGAAGGAAAGTGAAAGAAAGAAAAGGGAGAGATGGAGGAAGAAAGGAAGGAAAGCTGGGAAAAAAAAAATTAGCACCCTTATGCCCAAAAAGCTTCGTTTACTGCATTCCTAGTTCTCCATATTCCCAGCTTCCCCCAAGGGTGCTACCTAAACAAATGTATAGGGTGGAACTGAAAGGGTGTTGAATGGGTGGATCCCAGTGGCAATGTCTTGTAAACACTCCCTATGAGTCAGCTATAAATTCAATTCAAATCCCCAGTCTCCCTGTCTTTGCTTATCATGGTTACCACCAAAATGACTTCTGCCTTTAGAAACTCTAATGGGAAACAGGTAAATGTCTAAAACAATGTTTGATTTTACATTTAAAACTTATGAAAATGTAATTCCTCCAACAAGATATTTTGTTATTGAGTTAGGATTAATATATCTTGCTTGATCTTCAAGTCACAGGAACAGCTTGTTAACATTTCAGCTTTATTTTGAGACTGTTATCTCCTTATTCTGTGGCCATTTGAGTGTTGAACAAAAATTTATGAAGTGTTAGGTTTAATTCCACACCTGTAAGAAAGGTTATTTTAATAACTGGCTTCTGTAATTCAATACTGTTTCTCTCCTTGCTGTAACTGGCTGCTGGTTATCTTTTCTGAATGTGCTTTTTCAGAGGAGACAATGTGGCTTCATGGGTTTCAAATTTCTCATGTGGAGAAAATGATTAACTGGGGAAAAAGCTGGTTACCACAGAACTGGCTCACAAATTCTGTTTGGTGGCAATGTTGATAGTTGCATGGCCTTTCGGTGATGACTTCAACATGGTTGCTACCAAGTTGTGTTTTGATGCACAGGGCATAATAAAAGCTAAATTAATTTTATCATAAAGTAAAATTTTACCTTCCTAATGTACTTTTTTAGTTTCATTTTTGGTAGAGGTTGGGACAAAGTTAATTAACATTAGCTGATATTGTACTTTACTGTTTTTAGACACTTCTCACATGAATAACACTTCTGTTGTTGGCAACTCTTATTCTTACTTGTCTGATGAAACAAACTTACAGAGGCCAAACAATTATTAGCAGGTGGTAGAGTCAGGATTTTTCTGTTGCAGAGTCTTTTAGAAATCTATTTAAATTTTTGGCATATTGATGCTTTGTAACTTTGGATAACAGCAATTACCATTCACTGAATGCCTATTTTGTGCCTTGGGTATATTATTTCACTTAATTGTCAGTTCAATGCTTAAGTAGATCGTTTTATTCTCTCCAGTTTATAATGAGAAGACAGGAGTTCAAAGAGGTTAAACACACTTTTGGCAAACACATGTGAAATTTTAGGTTACAATCTAGTCACGTGCATTAATTTGGAAGTTACTAGTTCCCAGATAATTGAATAGGTTGGAATTGCTACTCTAATTGCACTAAGTTTTGTCTTGCTCTAAAACAGATACTTCAGACTGTCAAGAAAAGAATGGACTTCTCCCCTGGTGGGTGAGGTGAAAACTGGCACTCAACTGATGTCCCAATTTGGTGGCAGAGTTTTAAAAGCTGTTGTTGGGTTGATAGCGTGAATGTCTGATATCACATGTAGAAATGATGTCCGATCACTGGAGCCCAAGACCTGGTTCTTTACCACAATTATGGCCGATCTAGTCCCTGCTCGTGCACAAGTGCCAAGAGATGGCAATAGAATTGTGTGCCTCTTAACAATGTTCTTTCCTAAAATAACGTGTCTTGCAAACCACAGAATGTGGTGGAGGTGAAATGGTGAGGTTAAAGCCATTTTTATCACCTCAGTACGACAGGCCACAGCTTTTGTGCTTGAGTGCCTTTTGGTTTGTGCTATGGAAAGCACCAAGCCAAGTGAATAGGCTTTCATTTCACTATTTCATTGTGAGCCTTTGGGCTGAAGGTCACAATGGAGTGTTGTTCCTCCTTTTTCTGGAATAGTGCTGCCAAGAGAACTTTCTGATGGATAGAAATGGTGTATGTGTGCCGCCCAACTTAGTGACTAGCTGCCACATGTGGGCTATTATTAAGCACTTGAAAGGTGTGAGTGCTACTGAGAAACTGAAATTTTAAGTTTCAATGTAAATAGTCACATGGGGCTACTGGCTGATGCATTGGACAGTGCAGTCCTAGAAAAGATACCCTGGTTCTCTCTGGAAACTCCAGATGCCAGCTGCCCAAAGTGAAAATGGGCAATGAATTTAACACTAGTTAGTTCCTTTTCTGGACTCTGAGTAGTTTTTGCCTTTCAGGGGAATGTACTGAGGTTATAAGAATGCCTCCCTTGCCTTTCCTTTCTGTGAGCAATGAGGCTCACATGGCTGACTTACAAAACGCTGTTGGTGACTGAGAGAACAAAGCCCTGATGTTTAACCCTTACCTGGTTTAGAGGGGACTAGAACTCAGACTCTCCTTCCGTCCCCTCCCAGTGTGTGCGTGCTGAGTTGCTTCAGTCGTGTCTGACTCTTTGCAACCGTGTGGACGGTAGCCTGCCGGGCTCCCCTGTCCATAGGATTCTCCAGGCAAGAACACTGGAGTGGGTTGCCATGCCCTCCTCCAGGGGATCTTCCTGATCCAGGAATCAAGACTGTGTCCCCTGTGGCTCCTGAATAGCAGGCAGATTCTTTACAGCTAAGCCACCAGAGCAGCCCTCCCTTCTTAGATAGTGACCCAAATCAATATCATGGGTGTGTGGCATTAGAACACAGGGAATCTTGAATCGCTAACTGAATTTGCCTCAAATTCAACTGTCTCTGAGGAGGGGACCCCTGTCCACTGCACTCACACTTCCTCTATCTTCTATTCTAGTTTCATTCAGAGTGTGAACAGCCGAGTGGCAGAGGGGTGGAGCAGAGGTGGTGACGGTGTGAGATTCGCATGGAGGAATTTCACTTATGCAAGTGTTCAAGCACTTGGGAGAGGTTAGAATTAGCTATTTCTCTAGTTAGATTTAGCTTTAATTTTAATCTTATTTATTTGTACAGATTTTTTTAAAATTTCAAATAAAAAATTCAATTTTTCAGTGAAAAACTAAAACATAAACTCTTTCATTAAATGAATTGGATGGTTAGAGCTAATGGTAGAAGCTTCTGTCCTCAGGCTCATGATCTCATTAGAGATAGTACATCTTAGGCACTTAACACAATGGTACTGATTATTTAGATTGTTTAGAGTATTACACACACACACACATGTATGCATGAGTACATGTGTGCTCAGTCGCTTTAGTTGTGTTGGAGTCTCGGAGGCTCTATGGACTGTACCTGTCAGGCTCCTCTGTCCATGGGAATCTTCAGGCAAGAATACTGAAGTGGGTTGCCATACCCTCATATAATTTGTACCGATTAAAAATGCATAATTTGTACCAATAAAATCAACACCAAGCTTGTTCTTTATCCTTCATTCAAAATATGTTAAGCAGCTACTATGCAAAGTGCTGGGGCAACTAAATAGTCTAAGCCAAAATATGATTTCAATCTTTGCAAAGCTCTTGATCTAGTGGGTAAGTAATATAAACCACTTCTGACATTAGACTGACTGGGATCAAAGCACTGCCCCATCATTTTTTATTTTTATAGATAAGGGCAAGTTACATGGTATTTACTAAGTTTCAGTTTTCTTATATACAAGGGGGTTATAGTGATAACAACCTCATGAGCATAGCATGAGGATTAAAAGGAAAAATTATTAAAATGTACAGTCCTTAGCCAATACTTACAGACAGTGCTCACCTGTGCGTTAGCTTATTTTTTAAATTGAATTGACTCATGATATTGTATTAATTTCAGATGTATAACATGATGACTTGATATTTTTATACATTATGAGATGATCACAACAGTATGGCTAGTTATTAGGTTGATGCAAATGTAATTGTGGTTTTGGACTGTAAACTTTAAATCATTGTAACTAAGCTCAAACACATCTTTATTAATTAAAATAGGAAACCATTACAGTCAACATATTTTTGCCAATGAGAAATAGGTTTGTTTATTAATGTAATATAAAAATCCATGCTTCTGGATTTGACAAACTCTTGGAAAGCAATTTCTGTCTCCTGCTGGTTGTGAAAACATTTTCCCTTCAAAAAGTTGTTGAGATGCTTGAAGAAGTGGTAGTCAGTTTGTGAGAGGTCAAGTGAATATGGTGGATAAGGCAAAATTTCGGGGCCTAATTTTTGAAGCATTGGTTGTGGGACATGCAGTCATGCATTGTTGTGGAGAAGAACTGGGCCTTTTCTGTTGACCAGTGGCGGCTGCAGGTGTTGCAGTTTTTGGTGCATCTCATTGATTTGCTGAGCTTGCTTCTCAGATGTAATAGTTTCACCAGCACTCAGAAAGCTGTAGTGGATCAGACTGGCAGCAGACCACCAAACAGTGACCATGACTTATTTTTGGGGGCAACCTCGGCTTTAGGAAGTGCTTTGGAGCTTCTTCCAGGTCCAACCGCTGAGTTGGTCATCTCCAGTTCTCCACTTTTCATCACACATCACAATCAGATTGAGAGATGATTTGTTGTTGTGTAGAATAAGAGAAGATGACACTTCAAAATGACAATTTTTTTTATTTTCAGTCAGCTCATGAGGCATTCACTTGTAGAATTTTTTCACCTTTCCAATTTGCTTCAAATGCTGAACGACCTTAGCATGGTTGATGTTGAGTTCTTTGGCAACTTCTTGTGTAGTTGTAAGAGGATCAGCTTCGATGATCCTCTCAATTGGTTGTTGTTAACTTCTGATGGCTGGCCACTGCACTCCTCATCTGTCTCAAGGCTCTCATCTCCATTGCAAAACTTCTTGAACCACTATTGCACTGTACATTTGTTAGCAATTCCAAATACGTTGTTGATGTTGAGAGTTGTCTCTGCTACTTTACGACTCATTTGGAACTTGAATAAGAAAATTGCTCAAGGGACTTCCCTGGCAGTCCAGACTTTGCCTTCCAATGCAGGGGGTGCAGGTTCGATCCCTGGTCGGAGAGCTAAGATCCCACATGCCTCATGGCCAAAAAGCCAAAAACATAAAACATTAATAATATTGTAAAAAATTCAGTAAAGACTTTTAAAAAAAGAAAATTGTTCAAATTTGCTTTTTGTCTAACATCATTTCCCTAGTCTAAAATAAATATAAATACACAGCAAGTAATAAGCAAACAAAATAAAGGGAGAAATGTGCATTAAAATGATGTATAACATAACCACATTTATTTAAGAATGTATTCCAATATCAAACAGCAAATGTCAACAACATAAAACTGCAATTATTTTTGCACCAACCTAATACACTCTGTCACCAAAGTTATCACATTATTGACTATATTCTCTATATTACATTGTACATTACATTCCCATGACTTATTTTATTACTGGACATTTGTACTTCTTAATTCCCATAGCCTATTTCACTCAATTGCCCATTTGGTTTGTTCTCTGAGTGTTTCTATTTTGTTATGTTTGTTTTGTTTTTTAGAGTCCACCTACAAGTGAAAACATATGATATTTGTTTTTCTCTGCCTGACTTTTTTTATATAGTATAATTCCCTCTAGGTACATCTATGTTGTTGCAAACGGCAAGATTTCATTCTTTTTTATGACTAACATTTCATTGTGTATATATACATGATATCTTTATTCATTCATCTACTGATGGACACTTAGGTTGCTTCCATATCTTGGCTATTGTAAATAATCCTGCAGCGAACTTTGGGTGCACATATCTTTTTTTTTTTTTTTTGCCACAATGAGAGGCTTGTGGGCTCTTAGTTCCCCAACCAGGGATCAAACTCAAGCCCCATGTTGGGGAAACACTGAGTCCTAACCACTGGACAACCAGAGTATTCTCTGCACATATCTTTTTATTTTTATTTTTTTATTTTTTTGCACATATCTTTTTAAATTAGTGTTTTTACTAATTTATTCAGATAAATACCCAGAAGTGAAATTGCTGGATTGTATGGTAGTTTTATTTTCAATTTTTTGAGGAATTTCTATACTATTTTCCACAGTGGTTGCACCAACAGCATGTTACTGTTTTGAGTACTTGGACTCTTTAATCAATAGAAATTGATAAGACACCAGATGAGAAATTCAGGCAAGTTATTGGATCTCATGCTGCAGCACAAGGGAAGGAAAATGAGTAACAGATGCCCTTACTGGCTCCAACTGGTGGTGGGAGGCAAGATGGTTTCTTAAATGGGTTGAGGGGATGGGCAAGTTGGTGGATTGGACAGGAAGCATAGCTTAGATGGTCTGTCCACCCAACTGGTGGTGCTGTGTGCAGAAGTCATACATAGTACCCTGCTTTTGCTCCTGACACCTTAGAAATGGCAGTTGGTTTGTGGTCCTTTTGTATCTGCACATGTGTGCAAGTATTTTTAGTCCCTTATAGCTTCTTTGTATTCTGTTGCTTAAGGAAATATTTGTGCAGGTGCAAGCACTCCAGTAAAGAGTCCCAGGTCCCAGCCTAGCCCAAGCGGGATAGTTTTATGATCCAGAGATTTCTCTCATGCACCTTCCCAATTTCCTGCCAGAGGCAATCTGTTATGAGTTTTTCACCACAAACTAGTTTTGCCTTTTCTGGAATTTCAAATAAATAGAATCAGAGTATGCACTCTTCTGTGTCATTTATTTATTTTCAAATAGGTAATATTAATATATTCACATGGCTTGAAATTAGGAAGGTACAAAAGGGCAGGCAATCAAAAGTCTTCTTCCCAGCCTTGACTCCCAATCATTCAGTCTTCCTCCCTTGAAGCAACCATTATTATTAGGTTTATGTGGGACCATCCCATAGCAGTCATTATTAATTCAGGGCTTTATACAGGTACTTTGAGAATTCAGTTTTAAAGGTTACCCAAAGGATCTTCAGACAACCCAGCTAAGCAAAATAAAATCAATTTTAAAAATTACTGGAGTTCTTTTTAGACTCTGATTCCAAATGTCAGATTGTGACATTTTACCTATCTATGACTTAGGTAACCTTCAAGCCATATCTAGTTCAAGTTCTAATATTAGAATAATTAATTAATTATTAATTACTTCTCATTTATTGAATTAACAAAACATACACTGAACAAATATAGAACTACAACCATGAACCAAAGAAAATCAAGCTTCTGGCCGGCCTCATTGGTGTAATTAGTCGAGTGGGGGAAACAAAAATTCACCAAATAAATCACAAAATTACAGTTTCAGTGCCATGTGATGCGAAAGGACCAAGGCAGGGGAGTCTGAAGGTACTTCTCAGAGGTAGAGACTAGAGGTGTGGTCAGAAGATGAGTACTGGAAGAGCTTTCCAGACACAGAGCAAAGCATACACCAAAGGCCTGTGGAGGGGGAAAACTGAGGAATTGGAAGAGGTCCGTGTGGCTGGAACAGAGATAGGACAGAATGTGGTCTGAGCAGTGAGAAGAGGTGGAGAGGTGGAGAAGAGGCCGCCTGACCACGCAGATTAGTTAAGAGGTTTTGTCTAAGGAAGTGGGAAGCCACTGAAGTGGTAGTGCCTTGGTACACAGAGCCATTTGTGTGGAGACAGGATTAGAGAGGGGCTAGAGGGCATGAGAGTGAACCAATCAGAGACTAAATCAGTAGCCCGGGGCTTTCGTGGTAGCCCAGTCGGTAAAGAATCCCGCTGCAGTGCAGGAGGCCGGTTTCCATCCCTGGGTGGTAAAGATCCCCTGGAGCAGGAAATGGCAACCCACTCCAGCATTCTTGCCTGGAAAATCTTATAGACAAAAGAGCCTGGCAGGGTACAGTCCATGGGGTCGCAAGAGCTGAACACGATTTAGCGACTAAACCACCACCACCCAGGCCCCTGGTCCTCCCAGGCAAAGGTAGTTTGGACTAGGGTGGTGATGGAGGATATAGACAGAGGCCAGATTCAAGGAAAATTTGGTAGGTAAAAATCTACAGGATTTTCTGATAGATGGAATTTAGCAAGGAAAGGTAGATTAACGTGGTGTCTCAGCTTTCTTATACAAGATGGATTCAGCTGTGATGAAACTTGGTTGAAATTACTGTAAATAACGGCATAATCTAAAGTTATGCAAAATTTTGCCTCAGATAATATTTCAAGTTTTTATCTGCGTGGAAGGGCATGGCTCTACTTCCTATTTTTTGAACTTCCTAATCTTTTTTTTTTATATAACGGAGAGTATTTTTAAAAAATTTTTTTGAAATGCTTATTACAGTGGAACCCTTTCTGGAAATTCTGGTATTCAATTAGATAATAACCAGGGCTATCTAATTTCTAGGTTCTTTTTTGGGTGCTAATTACTATCATTTTGTCACTTCTAAATATCTAATGAAAGTAATTTATATTGCCTTTGTTGTTATTATTTTTTGCCCGTTTTTCTGGGATTTGACTAGGATTAGTAGCTGGTTTCTGTTCCTCACTTAGTACTTTCCTTCTAAGAATGTCTTCGTTGATATTGGCTAACTGCCCGACTGGATATCACATATTAGTGCCCATGTTCTGTCCACTGCCGGACTCTGCATAAACCCAGTGTGTCGAGACGACTGTTGCAATCACAAGTGCCATTTACACGTTGTTTTTTCAGAGTGACCCGGTCGCCTCTTGAGGAAGCTCCGGCGGCCGCTGGAAGCTTGCGCGTCGGCATCGCGTGGCCCCAGCCTGGGACCCCTGTGTAGGGGTCCCGCAATGCCAGGCCCGCAGTCTTAAGGCTGGGGTCGCTTCGGGCCGGGAGCGGGAACGTTTGGTGCAGCTCTTACACGCAAGGGGCGGTTCTAGAGACTGGGGAAGTCAGCATTTGTGCGTCCGATGGCTGGAGCTTTGAAAGAGAGGCGGAGGAACAAGCGAGAGCTCCCCGCCCCCGTCCCCCACTGTCCAATCCCTTCGGCTTCTCCTATTCTCGGCCTGCCGGCCCGACCCCTAACCTGCTCGAACCCAGTCTGCGGTAGAGACGGCCGGGTCTCTTTAAGGCCCTTCCTGCGCCTGCGCCTTGAGCCTTCCTGACGCGGCCGGGCCGGACCCGGGAGGAGCCGGCGGCGGGCACGCTAGGGGTCGGGTGGTAGTTGAAACCGCGGCGGCTCGGCAAAAGTGGGGTCAGGGTCTGAGGCGGCCCGGAGCTCCTGAGTGAGCGCGGCGCTCGAGAGGAGGCACAGAGGGCGGCCCGCGAAGCCGGGAGCGAGGCCGAGGCGCTGAGACGCGGCGGCTCGGCTGCCGGCTGGATGGGAAGTTAATGTTTACGACGGAGTCCACCCAACGTTTCCAAGGTGAGGGGCGCCGCGCCAGGCCGGGCGGGCCGGGAGGCCGGGCGGGCCGCGAGCCCGAGTTCCGCGGGACGCACAGCCGGGCCGAGGAGCGGCGAGTGGGGGCCGCCACTAAACTTGGCGGCGCGAGCGGGGCGGGCGCCTCCGGCCCCACTGGGGCCTAAGTTCCCCATGGCCACCGGGACCCTCCCCAGCGCGGTTGCTGCGGAAGAAACTCGCCAGCGGGACTCCCAGTAGTTTCCCAGGGAGGTGAAGGGGCGAGGCTGTTTCGGGGGCGCTTCCTCGTATACCCTGTGGGGCATATTGACTCTTCACCTCCGCGCTCGAGGCCAGGAGTCTGTTCCCTCTGGATGACCAGATGGGGCGAGACTGTCCGCGCCTCTTGCGAAGTTGGCGTCTTTACTTGGCCTCGGGGATTCTGCGTAAGGCCATGTCTCCAGGCAGGTGATGGGCGAGCCAGGTGTGGTAAATGACGCCCAAGGATGCAGTTGGGAGCGGTTGTAGCCATCACTGAAATCACCTTATGACTAGAGGGGCAAGCCTCAAATTAACCACAGAATTTCCGGTAGGTTGGATTGTGGTGTTAGTGTTTGATTTAGAGTTGCTGTGATTTCTTTGTGTTTTTCTTTCTCTCTTTTGTGCATCATAGATCAACTCAGTTGGCATCCTTTCACCGAAGAGTCAGCCAAAACTTTTGGAATGGTTCCTTCACTTTACTCCTATCTGTTGTTGTTAGAAGTGGTTTCAAAAATCAGCATTTTCTTTCAGAGATATCTCTTCTGTGGGTTTCAGTGTAGAATAACAGAATCCTTCCATTGATGAAAGAAATCTGGTGCTTCATGAAAATCCTGAAGTTATCTGTTCGTAGTTTTTACCTTTGTTCTGGACTGAAATGTATTAGTAGCTTTTTTGTTTTGTTTTTCAAAAATGTTATTAATAAACTTTCTGCAGTTTACCAGAAGCTCCTATTCTAAAATGCTAGCCTGAAGGTCTCTGAGAAATTTGTGTCAAATCTTAGAAAACTTATTGTAGTATAACGTATTTTTAAAAAGTGCCAGTCTTGAGTATGCAGGTAAAGACTTTTTACTAAGTATACTATTACAGATCAAGAAACGGAACATTGCAGGATTGGGGTTTATATCCAGGAGTGGAACTGTTGATTTATGAGGTATGTGAATAATAAAATGTTAGCATTAGAATAATAAAATGTCAGCATTAGATCCAGTTGAACATTTTCCCAAAGTAGCTTTTACCAGTTAGCAGGGAATGATATTCCGTTTACCTCATGTCCTTGTTAATGCTTCTCAGTGTTAAAAATTTTTGCTATTTTAGTGGAAGTGCAGTAATATATATGTATGGGGTCGCACAGAGTCGGACATGTCGCAAGCGACTTAGCAGCAGCAGCAGCTTTATTTTACATTTTTCTGATGATTGTGGTTAAGTACCTTTTGTTGGCCATTTATATGTTGTCTTTTGTGAAGTGCTTGTTAAATCTTATTATTTTTTTAATTGCTTTGTAATTGTTTATTCAGAATATGAGTTCTGTTTGTGTATGTGTATGTGTATACACATCTATCTCCCATGAGTCCTTTCTGGACTTAATCATTTTCCACTTTATATCTTGTCTTTTCAATCTTGATGGCCTGTTTTTTTTTAATGAATGGAAATTGCTAATTTTAATGAAATATATTTAGTCCTTATCTTTATGATTACTGTTTTTTGTAACCTATTGAAGGAGTCCTTGCTTCGCCTGAGAATGTGGAGATGATTTCTCAGGTTACCAAGTGTGTGTGCTCAGTTGTTTCAGTCGTGTCCGACTCCGAGACCCTGTGGACCTTAGCCGATCTGGTTCCTCGGTCCATGGGATTTTCCAGGCAAGAATACTGGAGTGGGTTGCCTTGCCTTCTCCACCCATGTTATCGTACAGAAGTTTTATTTTTACTTTTTACATTTAAGTTGTACAATTTACAGTAAGTTGTAGGTGAATTGTAGGGGTCAAGATTCATTTTTTACCATATGGGTGTATATTTGACCCAGCACCATTCACTGAATATATATCATCCCTGCCCCTCTGCACTGTGTGACTCTTTTTCAAAAGTCAGGTGAACGTAGAAGTGTGAATCTGTTTCTGGACACTATTCTGTTTCACTGGTATATTTGTTACTCTTGCACCAGTATCACTGTATTAATTGATGTAACTTTATAATAAGCCTTGATATGGGTCGTTCCTATTTTGTTCTTTAAGATGGTCTGGGCAATTCTTGGCTCTTAACGTTTCCATATAAATTTCAGAATCTTGTCCTTTCATACAGATTTTGGAGATTGGAATTGAATCTGTTTATCAATTTGGAGAGAATTCAGTTCTTAACAAAACTGAGCTTTCCAGTTTATGAACGTGGTATGTTCTTCCATTTCTTTATGTCTTTTAAAATTTCTCTAATGTTTTGTAGTTTTCTGTATTAAAGTCTTGCATACCATTTGTTATTTATTTGTAGGTATTTGATATTTTTAATGTTATTGTAAATGATTTTTTTTTTTTTTTTGTAAATGATATTTTAAAGCATTTGTGGCCAGTATACAGAAATACAGCTGATTTTGGGAGTGGGGGGAGTGGCTCGGAAATTATTTTAAAACTAATCCCAGACATCATTTCATTAATAAATCCTAAATTTTTAATCTCCCTTCAATACCTACCTAGTCCAGATTACACCTTGTGTGTTCTAATTTTCCAAGGTTTTCTAATCTTTTTCTATTTGCATGTTATCTCCCGGGTCTGAGACAAATTAAAGATTTGTAGAGTGTTTAATATAAAGTGTGACTGTGTTAGGCTCTGGGGATACAAAGCTGATTAAGATGCTGCCCCTGCTTTTAAGGAGTTTAGAGTCTAGGAGGAGTTGTAGAAATTCAAGAAAAGACCTTTATCTTGCTATGATGAAAATTGGTTTGGCTGCATGCAAAAGGGACATTTAAATCAAACTGTGGGGGAGGTAATATGCCTGGCTCCCAGTGTTCTGAGAGCTGGGCAAAGGAAGTGGGCTGTGGGTGGGGGCTGCTATTCACTATACATACTTCTGCTTTATTCCTTGGCTTTCAGCCTTGAGCCTCTCTCCACTCTTCTTGAGTCTGGAGTCTCTCCAAGTCTGTGTTTCCAGAGACTAAATTTATGAGAGGATGTGAATGGGGGAGAAGGGAAACTGCAGGTCCACATACAGACTGTGTGTGTGCGCTCAGTTGTGCCCAACTCTTTGCGATCCCATGAATCGCCAGGCTTCTCTGTCCATGGGGTTCTTCAGACAAGAATACTGGAGTGGGTAGCCATTCCCTTCTCCAGGGAATCTTCCTGACTCAGGGATGGAACCTGGGTCTCCTGCATTGAAGGCAAGTTTCTGAGCCACCAGGAAAGCCTTTCAGTTCAGTTCAGTCCAGTCCAGTCGCTCAGTTGTGTCCAACTCTTTGCGACCCCATGAATCGCAGCACGCCAGGCCTCCCTGTCCGTCACCAACTCCCGGAGTCTGCCTAAACCCATGTCCATTGAGTCGGTGATGCCATCCAGCCATCTCATCCTCTGTCATCCCCTTCTCCTCCTGCCCCCAGTCCCTCCCATCATCAGGGTCTTTTCCAGTGAGTCAACTCTTCGCATGAGGTGGCCAAAGTATTGGAGTTTCAGCTTCAACATCAGTCCTTCCAATGAATCACCCAGGACTGGTTGGATCTCCCTGCAGTCCGAGGGACTCTCAAGAGTCTTCTCCAACACTGCAGTTCAAAAGCATCAGTTTTTCGGTGCTCAGCTTTCTTCACAGTCCAACTCTCACATCCATACATGACCACTGGAGAAACCATAGCCTTGACTAGACAGACTAGCTGACTTTAAACCACTAACCTGATTTTTTAGTCCTTTACTTCTTCCCCACTGACTGTGTACTTGGAGACTCTCAAAGGCTGAGCCTTTCTGGGGCTCTGAGTAGGCCTATCAGTGTGTTGATGTTATTCCCTTCTGCAGGCCTGGAGGTTTGACTTCTTGTCCTCTACTTCCTGTCCTCTACCTGTTACTTGTTTTTTCATCTCTTTTCTTGTTTCATAGATGGCATATCTCTTGATCTGCCTGAGAATGTTAAAGATAGTTTCTTTAAGCTGTTGTTTTCCTTACATAGCTTATTTCCTCCAAGTTCCTTTTTTTCCTGTTTGGTATAGTCTCAGCAGCAGAGACCCTCCTCAGAGGTCTGGTAATCCTTGGTTGTTTGCTTATGATTGAGAGACCAAATACATTAGGTAGCAGTACTTTTAAAAATTTAGGTGTGATTGCCCACAGTAAAATATATAGAGTGAGTGTATTGTTTGATAGTTTTGCTATGTATACACCTGTGTAATTAACACACAGTACAGAGCATAGTGAAAAACCCAGACAATTCCTTCATATCCCTTTCTTCTATCTTCCCCATTCCCTGCCCAGAGGCAACCCCTGTTCTGATTTCTCTCTGCATAGATTAGCACCAGTATTTTCTAAAGTTGCCCGGGTGATTCCAATGTATGGTCAGGATTGAGGCCATTGGTTTGAGTGGGCTGTTTGAGCCTCTCTCCAGTGTCTGTCTTTCCTTTTGGCCTGTTTCGATTTCCCAGAGAGTATGGAAGTTTTCTGCTTGGAGGCCAGAGGTCTAGTTGCCAGTGGTCTGGGAACTCAGGAAAAGAGAGTTGGGTAATGAGCCATAAAAGCATGTAATGTGAAGGGACACATAATTGGCTTCCATCTTTCACAATGTATGGTTTACCCTTTTTAGAGACTGAATCTCTAATCTGCTGCCTTATTGAGGTCAGATCACTCAGTGGCTTGGAAGAGGAATGCGGGTCTAGGTTTATAACTATTCAAACAGTTTTCACCGGATCTTTCCTTCTTCAGTCTCTCCCTTTGCTCTGGCAGTTCCGGAACCCTTTGAGGATTCTGTACTGTAAACTGGGTTTGTTCTTGGTGGTCAGCACTGCTGTCTTTGCAAACACTACTTGTCTTTGACCAAATCAGTTACCACTCATCCATCTCTCCACCTTTCAAGGTTTTGTTGCTGTTGTTTGTTCCATTCTCTTGACCCTTATGGTTAGTGTCCTAAAAACAACAGCAAAATTTTCTTTATCCTTGTTTTATTAGAGTTTTGTTGTTGTTGTTTAGTCACAGTACTGTCTAACTCTTCTGCAATCCCATGAGCTGTAGCCGCCAGGCTCCTCTGTTCATGGCATTTCCCAAATAAGAGTACTGGAGTGGGTTGCCATTTCCTCCTCCAAGGGATCTTCCCAAGCCAGGGATCGAACCCATGTCTCCTGCATTGGCAGACAGATTCTTTATCACTGAGCCACCAAGGAAGCCCTATTATGATTCTGGGAGAGAGAAGAATTAGATGTGTGTGATCAATCTGCCATCTTAACCTGGAAGTCCCTCATCTTTCATCATACAAAAATGTGTTGCCATCTGTCCATCACTGTTGTCTCCTCCCTGTGGGGTTATAGCTTTTAAAGTTTCTTTAGTGTTATCTACATAGAATGGTAGGAGGGAGAGCATCTAAATACTGGATCAAACTGTCATTTGTCTAGAAATCCCTAAATTCATTTGAGAAGTATCCTTTGTCCCAGAGTCTTATAGTCTCAGGATTGGAAGTGATTTTAAAGATAAGACAGCTTAGTGAGCTATTTGATACTTTCTGTAGTGGGGAACTCACTTAGAAGAGATGAAGGACTGGAGAAATGGAGTGGGCTCTGGATCTCTGTACTGGGTCTGGAAATCCATATGTGCATTAAACATTTAATAGTGAATGAACAAATAATAGATCTTGCATATTTGTAACATATAAAAGTTATTAAAAAGTCATGGTGGTTTTGTTATTTTAATCAATAATTCTTAAATCTAGCTATGGTCATGGGGGGTAATACTTAGAATTTTTTGTTTTTTGCTTTTGACTGAGTTCTCTGAATATTTATCTCAGCAGGTCACAGCAGTAGCAGGGGTGAGGGAGAGACAGGAGACTCCTTTACCCTTTAGGTAGGTCTTGGAGGTCTGCCAGCCTATGGGGGGTTTCCTTCAGGCCTACCTTCTGCCAGATGTGCCTCGGGTCTCTCTTGAACTTGATCTGCTTCACTTCCAGGCTGATTTTCCACCGCAGGAATCAGGTCCTCTTGACCACCTTACAGTGCTTGAGATGATGCTGGCAGATCTTGAGCACATCTTTGCAGTGCATCTCAGACCTCCTTACCCCCTCCTGCCCAACCCCTTCCCCAACCTGGCTGGGTGGACACTCAGAGTTGGGGTGAGACACAGTCCCTGAGGCCCCAGCATCCAGTCTGGGCAGGAGGTAGCAAATGGTCAGCCAGTTCTCCAGGGGCTGATGCATATCTTCCTGGGGACCAGCATCTCCTCGAACTCCAGGTGAACCTGCCGGCCAGGAAGGGAGGCAACCCCATGTGGGCCTGTTGGTTGCATGCTGTAGTGAGGCTGGCAGTCTTGCCTGCCCAGCACCCCTGAGACAGGCCAGGGCCCACTGCAGCCTGCCCTGGGGTACACCCCCGAGCAGCTGGGAGTCAGGTGCCCCAGAACATGGTCTGTGTGTGGCGGCAGCCTCAGGTGCTCAGCAGAGCCTTCCTAAGCCTCAGCTTCACCCTGAGGCACCCACAGTGCGCTGCAGGTGGTGTGGGTGCCTTGGCTGTTGCTGGAACCCACAGGCTGTGGCCTCACGCTGACCCTCCCCAGATGTGGCCAGGAGACTAACCATTCCACCACCCAGAATTTTTTGTTTGGAAACACAGGATTCTGTACCAGAAAAAATTGAAAATTTGCTAAAGTTGTTGAAATCTTGATAGTTAACTTAAACTGGTAAATTAATTAGAGCTACCCATTAAAACCTCTCTGTTACTCCTTTAATAACTTTGTTATGCTTTGCACTCTTTTTTTCTTTAAAACACTAAGTAGGTTTCCAAATGCTTTTTGAAATAAAAGTTTTTATCACAGAGTTCATGATATGAAAATATTATTCCCAGTATAACTTGATTTCTGTTAGGCTAAATTTATAAAACTTTATTTATTTACCTTTCAGTTGTTTCCATGTTTCTGGGTTTCAGTGTCTTTTGTTGTTGTTGTTGCTCTTGTCCATTCGCTCAGTTGTATCTGACTCTTTGCAACCCCATGGACTGTAGCACACCAGGCTTCCCTGTCCTTCACCATCTCCTGGAGTTTGCTCAGCCTCATATCCATTGAGTCCATGATGACATCCAACCAATCTCACCCTCTGTCGCCCCCTTCTCCTCCTGCCCTCACTCTTTCTCAGCATCAAGGTCTTTTCCAATGAATCAGCTGTTCTCATCAGGTGGCCAGAGTATTGGAGCTTCAGCATTAGTCCTTCCAGTGAATTTCCAGGGTTGATTTCCTTTAGGATTGACTGGTTTGAGCTCTTTGCTGTCCGAGGGACTCTCAAGTGTCTGTCTCTAGAGTACTGTCTCTGTGCTTCATGAGAGGGTTCCCTGCCTGTGCTTTTGTAGTTTATTAAGTGGCCAAAGACAATGTGTCTTTAGTGCTTGTTTATTGTATTTTGTACTAATCCAACCCTCATAGTTGTACTTTGAAAAATATTCCCTAAAGCTGGTTAAACTGGCTATTAATCTGGATCTTCATTGTAGGTTTTGCTATGCAATGTCTTACGAATTTATGATTAGGGCTCTATCTTTAAGGAACTGCTGGCTCCTGTGTTCTTGAAAGGAACCTTGATAGAGATAGGAACAGAATGGTTTTCTTATGGATCATTGCCCTTTTTGTTTTTCACAAGAAAGTGTTAAGCACTGATAGGGAAGTGACCATGGGCATTTTGTCTTACCTTTGAGTTGGTGCTCAAATAATTAGTTGCTGTATTCAGCTTGGTACAGATCTTTTGCCGTGTTAAAAATGAATCTAGGGACTTCCCTGGTGGTCTAGTGGTTAAGAATTCATCTTCCAGTGCAGGAGGCATGGATTTTATACCTGGTTGGGGAACTAAGATCCCACAGGCCACGGGGCAACTAAGCCTAGGCACCGCTTCTACTGACCCCGAGTATCACAAGTAGAGAGCCTTTGTGCTGCAACGAAAGACCTGATGTAGCCAAAAATAAATAAATATTTTTAAAAAGGAATGGAGCATTCTCATATAGTAAGTTTGTTAGAACAGTGTTAACAGATATTGGATAAAACTTTCACTTTAATGAACAATTGTGTAATATGATATTTGAATGAAATACATGAGAGAAAGAAAAATTTAATATATTCAGGTATACTAGAAATCATGATAGTTTAGAAGACTGAGCCAGAATTTGATTGTGAGAAGATAGAAGTAAATTGAGAATGAATCCTAGCTCATGAAAAGTATAGTGCCTTTAAATATTTAATTGAAGTGCATGTAAGAGAGCAGCACAATGCTAAAGACTCAACTGGGCTGCCTTTTTGAAAATGTGGAGAAGCTTCTTTGCCACTGCCAGATGAACAAGGTTATAAATGTTGTCAAGCATGGTATATTTACATTTAACACACAAGATCAGAAAAATGAGTCATTAGATGATCTAAAAATTTAATGGAGTTGTAAACGTTGTCAGTAAGTCATTAAGAATCAGCAAAGATAACATATATATATATATATATAGCATCCCGAATGTGTCAAGTATAAGGATGGGTGCTGGGGTAATTGTGATCAATTCTACATAGACAGAATCTTTGCTTTCACAGAATTTATAAACCAGAGGAACACACAGTGGCTACAGTCTCGTTTCTTTACTCTTTTTGTGTTTGGCCACACTGCTCAGCTTGTGGGATCTTAGTTCCCCACCCAGTGATCGAACCCCGGGCATATGGCACTGAGAGTGCCAAGTCCTAACCCCTGGACCGCCAGGTAATTTCTGGTGTAGTCTTGTTTCTGAGTGAGGTGATAAATAAAGAAGGGGGGTAATTTAGTGATTGGTTTGTTTTAAGTCTTGAGGCTTTTTAAAAAATGGAGTGTAATTGATTTTCAGTGCTGTGTTTCAGGTGTTCAGCAAAGTGATTCAGTTATACATGTATCCTTTTTCAGATTCTTTTTCTTTATAGGTTATTATAAGATATTAAATATAGGCCTCTATGCTATGCAGTAGGTCTTTATTGCTTATATAGTAGTATGTATCTGTTAATCCCAATCTCCTATTTATCCCTCCTTTCCCCCACCTTTTTGCTTTGGTAACCATAAATTTGTTTTCTATGTCTGTGAGTCTATTTCTGTTTTTTAAATAAGATCATTTGTATCTTTTTTTTTTTGATTCCACATATAAGTTATATCATATGATTTGTTTTTCTCTGTCTGATTTACTTCACTTGGTATGATAATCTCCGTAGGTCTATCTGTGTTGCTGCAAATGGCATTATTTTATTCTTTTTTTATGTGGCTGAATAATATTCCAGTGTGCATGTATATACACATCTTTATCCATTCATTTTTTGATGGACATTTAGGTTGTTTCCATGTCTTGGTTATTTTCAATAGCGCTGCTCTAAATATTGGAGTGCATGTATCTTTTCAAATTAGAATTTTTGTCTTGTCTGAATATATGCTCAGGAGTGGGATTGCTGGATCAGATGGTAACTCTACTTTAGTTTTTTTAAGGAACATCCATACTGTTTCCATAGTGGCTGCACCAATTTACATTCCCACCAGCAGTACAGGAGGGTTCTCTTTTTTCCACACCCTCTCCAGTATTTGTTATTTGTAGACTTTGGTGATGGCCATTCTTCCAGATGTGGCTATTCTGACAGCTGTGAGGCTTTTGTATGGAAAAATGCTGAGTCAAGTAAAAGTTTTAAATCTTAACATGTGCTTTAGAAATTTTTGAGGTGAAATTTATGTGTCGTGAAATGCTCAGAACTTAACTATGAAGCTGAATGAGTTTTTTTAAATTGGTGTGTGATTGTCTCACAGTGTCGTGTTTCTGCTGTCCAGCAGTGTGAATCAGCTGTAAGTACACATATATCCCTCCCTCTTGGGCCCTCCTGCCATCTCAGCCTCCTAGGTCATCACGGACTGTGGAGCTGAGCTCCCGGTGTTACATGCAGCAGCTTCGCACTGGTTGTCTCTTTTATACATGGTGGTGTGTATATGTCAGTGTCCCTCTCTCAATTTGTCTTACTTACTCTCTCCTTCCCCTGCTGTGTCCACAAGTCCATTCTCTATGTCTGCGTCTCTGTTCTTGTCTTGCTATAGATAGGTTTATCAGTATCATTTTTTCTAGTGAATGAGTTTCAATAAATATGTACTCTTGTGTGACTCTGCCTTCCCAATAATCCCACATAGTTCCTTTAATCAATTCCTGTTCTGATAGCTTTTATGACCAGTTTAGTTTTTCTAGGTCTTGAACTTCTAATAGAAAAGTAGAATAAGTGTGTATTCTTTTCAGGCTGGCTTCTTTAGTTCAACGTAATATCTTTGAAATTCATCCATTGTTGCTCTTATTAGTAGTTCTCCCCGCCCCCCCCCCCCCCCACCCCGTTGCTCATTGGGGTATATCTGCTGTCTTCCTTTTTTCAAAAAATTAATTTATTTTTTTTAATTGAAGGATAGTTGCTTCAATAGTTCTTTATAATTGATGTGTAGTAAAACATTATACGGGCTTCCCTGGTAGCTCTGCTGATAAAGAATCCGCCTGAAATGCAGGAGACCCCAGTTCAGTTTCTGGGTCAGGAAGATCCCCTGGAGGAGGGCACGGCATCCCACTCCAGTATTCTTGCTAGGAGAATCCCAATGGACAGAGGAACTTGGTGGGCTACAGTCAGTGGGGTCGCAAAGAGTCGGACACGACTGAGCGACTAAGGACAGCACAGCACAATACATTATATAACACAGTTTGTTTATTCATTCTCCCTTTAGGCTATTATGAATATAACTGTTATGAACACATAACTGCTAGTCGTCTTATAGACATGCATTTTCATTTCTCTTGTATAAATAACTAGTGGTGGACTTACTGGCTCATAGGGCAGCTGTATGTTTAACTTTAGAAGACATTGCCGAACGATTTTCCCAAGGGAATAGATCATTTTACATTGCAACCAGCAGCCTGTGAAAGATCTACTTGAGTAACACATCAGAACTGAGTTTCAGAAAGCCTTTTCTGGCACAGTGGGGTATGAGACTTGAGGTAGGGAGCATGCACAGTGAAGCGACACGGCTGGAAATTTGTGTATTCCTGTTCTAAGGAATTGATAGGGCGGGAGAGAATCTTATGGACTCTAGAGCCTATGGTGTGTGGGGTGAACATAAAGCAGGGGTCAGGTGATCCCCACGTATCTGGCAACGTGTTAGTCGTTCAGTGGTGTCCAACCCTTTGGGACCCCATGGACTGTAGCCCGCCAGGCTCCTCTGTCCATGAAATTCTCCAGATAAGAATACTGGAGTGAGTAGCCAAGCCATTCTCTTTTCTAGGGGATCTTCCCAACCCAGGTCTCCTGCATTGCAGGCAGATTCTTTACCATTTAAGCCACCAGGGAAGCATGTTATCTGCCTTAGGCTGTTGGATATTGGTGCACCAGTCATTAATAAAATGGAGGAGTACATTTTAGAGGGAAGAGGGAGAAATCTGTTTGTAAGTAGTAATTGGGGTAAAAGGAAGTCGATGAGATAGTTGTGTATAGAGAGGAGAAAGCCCAGGATGGAATTGGAATTTTGGGGACCACTGACATGTAAGAAAGAAGCTGATGAAGAGAAGTCTGGAAAGGAGCAGGAGGAATTCAGTATCACTACAGAAGGGACACGGGAAGTGATTTTAACAAACTGGAAAAAAAACAAAACTGGAAGAGTTGAACTTTGAAGAAGGAGGGAGAGGCTTGAATGTTGTTAATGTGAGTAAAAAGTAATAATAGCCTTTTTGGAGATTAACTTAAAAATCCCTTAAAACTTAAAATATAGTGTTTTTTGACCAAATAGTTGCACTTTATGGAATAACTTCTAGAGAAACAGACAAATATGTGAAGATGTGTTTGGAGGTATTCTAAACCTCTACTGCTACTGCTAAGTTACTTCAGTCGTGTCCGACTCTCTGCGACACCATAGATGGAAGCCCACCAGGCTACCCCATCCCTGGGATTCTCCAGGCAAGAACACTGGAGTGGGTTGCCATTTCCTTCTCCAATGCATGAAAGTGAAAAGTGAAAGGGAAGTCGCTCAGTCGTGTCCGACTCATAGCGACCCCATGGACTGCAGCCTACCAGGCTCCGCTGTCCGTGGGATTTTCCAGGCAAGAGTACTGGAGTGGGGTGCCGTTGCCTTCTCCTCTAAACCTCTAGGCACCTGGTAAAGTATATAGTAATGAAAAACTGAAAACAACCCAAGAATCCATTAATAAAGGATTGGCTAAATAAAATATGGTACATTCATATGATAAAATGTTATGCAGCTGATGGAATATGTTATACACACATACCATATTCTATCAGCTACATAGCATTTTATAGTATATGCACACATACACACACACGGTATTAGTTTTCTATCGCTGCTGAAACAAATTAGTACCAACTTAGTGGCTTAAAACAGAAATGTAGTCTCTTACAGTTATGGAGGCCAGAAATCTCAAATGTGTTACTGGGCTAAAGTCAAGGTATTGACTGCTGGTTCCTGAGGTAGAATCCATTTCCTTGCCTTCTCCAACTATTAGAGTTGCATTCTTTGTATTCCTTGCATTGCATTCCTTGACTTCTTCCTGCATCTTCAGTCAGCTGCATTGCATCTTCAGGTGGGCCCAACTCTGACAATTCAGGATAATCTCTTCATCACAAAACCTTTCCCTTAATTACCTCTGCAATTTAAGATAACATGCCCAGGTTCTGGGTTTTATGATGAGCTCTTTTGTTCTTGTTTAGTTGCTAAATTGTGCCTTGACACTTTTGCAACCCCATGAACTGTAGCTTGCCAGGCTCCTCGGTCCATGAAATTTTCCAGGCAAGAATACTAGAGTGGGTTGACATTTCCTTTTTCAGGGGATCTTCCTCGCTTAGGGATTGAACCTGCATCTCTTGCATTGGCAGGTGAATTCTTTACCACTGAGCCTCCAGGCAAGAATACTGGAGTGGGTTGCCATGCCCTTCTGCTGGGGATCTTCCTGACTAAGGGATCGAATCCAGATCTCCTGTATTGCAGGTGGATTCTTTACCATCTGAGCCACCAGGGAAACCCTGAGTTCTTTAGGAGGCCATTAATTATGCTGTCACATAATACTAACAAAATCAGGCACATTATATAAAAATTCTCAAAAATATATAGTATGATCTTTTTTTTTTTTTTTTTCTGACTGAGCTGAGCAGCATATGGGATCTTAGTTCCCAGACCAGGGATTGAACCCATGCTCCCTACAGTAACAGCTTGGAGTCTTAACCACTGGTCCACCAGGAAAGTCCTCAAGTATGAACTAATTTTTGATAACTTGATACATATACCCATATAGTAGCATATGTATAGCAATCTTAATGAATATATACTGTACTGTTAACAGTGACTTTTTGAGAGTGGGATTTCAGAGTATTCAAACTTTTCCATTTTTTTCTATGATAATTTCACTTCTTAATGAACATGTATTTACTGTTCAGAAAAATAAAAAACAAAAGGAAAGAGTATTGTGTGGGTCATATGTTACAGAGAGATCTGCAAGTAAGATGAAGATTGTAGATCATGTACTGAATTTAGCACAAAGAGGCTGTTGGTGAGTGACTTTAATCAGTGTGGTTTTAGTAAAATGGTATGGTGGAAACCACACTGCAGTGAAAAAGTGGGAGATAAAGTAGGGAAGAATGAAAGTTAAACATGTGTCCAGTTGCTTAGCTGTGGGGAGGGACAATACTGTGAGACAGGGGGTATTTCAGTTCAGTTCAGTTCAGTGGCTCAGTCATGTCCAACTCTTTGCGACCACATGAACTGCAGCATGCCAGGCCTCCCTATCCATCACCAACTCCCGGAGTCCACCCAAGTCCATGTCCATTGAGTTGGTGATGCCATCCAACCGTCTCATCCTCTGTCGTCCCCATCTCCTCCTGCCCTCAATCGATCCCAGCATCAGGGTCTTTTCCAGTGAGTCAGCTCTTCGTGTGAGGTGGCCAGAGTTTTGGAGTTTCAGCTTCAACATCAGTCCTTCCAATGAACACTCAGGACTGATATCCTTTAGGATGGAGTGGTTGGATCTCCTTGCAGTCCAAGGGACTCTCAAGAGTCTACTCCAACACCACAGTTCAAAAGCATCAATTTTTCTGTCCTCAGCTTTCTTCACAGTCCAACTCTCACATCCATACATGACCACTGGAAAAATCATAGCCTTGACTAGATGGACCTTTGTTGGCAAAGTAATGTCTCTGCTTATTTAATATGCTGTCTATAGTGGGGTGTAAGATCCAGTGAAAGTTCTCAATATGGCAGAACAGCCTGTGTAAAAGTTGAGAGCAGAAACTGGGAAGAAGAGACAGACTGCCTCTTGAGTTCCAGGACAGAGAACAGGAGGCCTGTCTTCTGACTTTAGATAGAAACCCTACTTACTGGTGGCTTGTGAGACTAGAGAGGTATGGATATGGGTAGTAGTTAAGTTTATAACATTTTTGTTTTCTTTAACATTATCAAATTAAAAAAAAAAATCTCTTGTAGTCCTAAATGTTCCTCTGGCATTTTGTTAAAATCTACAGTTATTGTGTACCTGGGTTAATTTACTCAAGAGTACTCGCTAATGTACTCTTACTTTGTTGGTTTGTCCCAGAACTTCTGATTGTTTCTGTAGCCTCATAGTATATATGAGGTTCAGGGAATGAGACCTTAGTTTTCTAGGGCAGTGTTTTGGGGATTCCCCCTACTCCCTCACCCCTTATTATTGAAAGTAATCATACATAAAAATCTGCTCCTATGAGTTGATCAATTTTCTTTCGGCTCTACAATGTCTGAACAGAAAGGCATTGGAGATACAATTCACTCCAACCTTTTTTTTTTTTTTTTAAGTTCTGACAAGGAAATAAGGTTTAAAAACACTTTAACTTGTGAAGGCACTGTGGTTTTTGTTTGCTTGCATGCTCAGAAGGCCCTATGCACTTTGTCAATAGAATGTGGTGCTTTTACCTTGCTGAAATGCTGAGGACCTTTCAAAAAATCATTTCATTGGTCCTATATTTCTGACAGGATTTCTTGAGTTTTCATGTATCCTTCTATCCAATTTCAATTAACATACATTTTCCACTTCTTATTTTAATCAGTTTTTTAAAACCAGTATCAATGTAATTAAATTAATTTAAATGTCAACTTAAAATAGCTTTTAGGCCTTGCCATGATCTGTGCATTATTTGCCTGTTTTGGAGAATTACGTTAAAGACTCTTATTAACATTTTAGGATTTTTCAAAACAGTGGCAATTCATTTTTATTTCACCCTTGGTATGGAGTGATAGTGCTTAACACACTTCTCCACCCCCCCCCCCCCACTTCTTGATATATTGTGTACATTAAATAAAAGATTCATGTAAGATGTGATATATTTTAAGAGGTGCTTGTTCTGAATTTGTGCTTTTTTTGTGCTGGACTGAGGCATAAGGAAACAAGTATTTTAGCACTCTTGCTGCTGCCAAGAAAAAATTGTGTGTGCGGATATGCTTTTTTTAAAAACAATTTTGTGTTTGTAACAATGGAAGGTTGAGGTTGGGGACAGGCGTATTAGCTCTTTACTCATGAACTTGAACATCTTGGTTATAGAAATTTTAGGTTCGGCTCACAATGGCCAAATTTTAGTTACCTAGTATTCTTATCAGTGTATTTTACATAGCATTCTTTTCCAGTTTTAATGCAAAAGTATTGATGGAGAAATTATATCAGTAGTTTGGTAATACAGTAAAATATTTCACATAATAGCAATTGCCTTTTCTTTGAAGGAAAGCAGCAGTAGTTTTTATTGAAGCAAGTAAAGTTCTGTTTCAGGAAGAATTTCATTATGATATGAATTGATGGCCAGAGAGGAACAAAGTGGCATAATGTAGAGAGTGTGTGTGAGTCGCTCAGTCATGTCTGACTCTTTGCAACTCCATGGTCTGTCCATGGAATTCTCCAGGCAAGAATACTGGAGTGGTTTGCCATTCCCTTCTCTAGGGCCGCTTCCCAGCCCAGGGATTGAACCCGGGTCTTCTGCATTGCAGGCAGATTCTTTATCATCTGAGTAGAAAGAGCAAGCATTTTACTTTGTCATTTTCCTTCTCCTTTTAACCTCTCTGGGTCTGTTTCTTTATCAGAAGAATGTGTTTTCGTATTTACCATGCAGTGTTGTTCATGAGGAATGGAAATACTAAATGTCAAGTATCTGGAACAGTGCGTGGCCTATGTTTTGTGCTCAGTATAAAGAGCCGTTATGGTTTTGTGATTATCAGTTTCTTAAAGGAAGTTTAAGAGAATGCAGAAAGCATAAATGGAATTGACTGTAAAATATAAGGAAGACCCTTCTGATAGCAGGATTGGTTTGAGTTTTGTGTTCAGTTTTCAATTACCAGAATGTCTCAAGTGGATTGCCAGAACTACCTGTGAGATAGTTTTCTTGTGTCAGTCTGAGGAATTATGCTGTGTACCTTATGAAGTTGTTTGATGCATTGTATATACTTAAAAATACTGATTATCTTATTCTTTGGATGGTTTGGCCTGTAACAGGCAAGATTCTAGGTTTATATACTTTTAAAAATAGATTGTGTCTGCTGAAGTGTATAGCATTAAATAAGTCATTTTTAAGCATGAACAAAATTTTATTCCGATCCATAGCTCATGGTAATTTTTGTTTTATGATCAAGGTGATTTAAAAGGTCACTATTTTTTCTTTAAAAACCTAGCAATGACTATCCTGAATGTGTGAAAACTCTTTTGATACTAGGTAGTAGGTGAAATGTCCAGTGAAAAGATTTCATTAAATTTTTGAATAAAATTGAACTTGAATAGGTCTTAGGTTTCAAAGACTTAAACAAATGCTAATTCCTTAAGATAACTAAGTGCTATATCGAGTACAGTTTTGTATGTTTAAAACATTTAAAATGCTAAAACTTAGGACCTTATTCACATGTAATGCTTTAATCAGATAGTCTCTAAATATCAGCAGTACTCAGGTGTTTTGAATGGTTGGAAAAGTGTGTGAACTTTGTATGTAGTTTAAGGTATTTCTGAGCTGTGGCAGTCCATAGAGATAAGGGCATTTGGTTAGCTAGAGAACAGTGCGTGTAGTTCTTTAAAGCTGAGTATAGACACAGATTTGCAGTTATTAAACCACAAGCTTATACTTTTGGAGCATCCAACAAAACTGACATTTTCTGTTTAGAAGATTTTTTTTTTTCCATTTATTAGTTGGAGGCTAATTACTTTACAATATTGTAGTGGTTTTTGTCATACATTGACATGAATCAGCCATGGATTTACATGTATTCCCCATCCCGATCCCCCCTCCCACCTCCCTCTCCACCCGATTCCTCTGGGTCTTCCCAGTGTACCAGGCCCGAGCACTTGTCTCATGCATCCAGCCTGGGCTGGTGATCTGTTTTACCCTAGATGATATACATGTTTCGATGCTGTTCTCTCAAAACATCCCACCCTCGCCTTCTCCCACAGAGCCCAAAATTCTGTTCTGTTTAGAAGATTTTTAGAAAACTTACTATGTATAAACAAGTTAGATTCATTGCAGTTGAATGTTTGTGTTATCCTTGGTAAATTTTCTTTTCTCTCTCTCACAGGCATGTAATTGTGATGTGGTTGCTGATGCTTGCTTTTCCCTGTTCATTTTCCTTTCTTTCTTTCCTTCTTTAGAAATTATCACTGTAGCTTACAAAGTGGGATGGTTTTCTTCTGTGTAAAATGTTAAAGTCAGGAGAATGTCAAACATTTCTGCAGTTATGCAGATCTGTTTACACTTACTATAAAAATTATAAAAGAGGTTTTTGTTGATATTCTTGAGACTTTTTTAACACTAGTATTATACATTGATACAAAAGATAAAATACAGTCAATAATACGCTATTGTCAAAGGAGGTAGGAGTTTTCTTGTGATATGTTGACAGTTCATTTTCAAATATAATTTCCATCTCAGTATTTTAGTTAATTGAATCTCTTAAGTAGGTAATCAGATTGGTTTGGGGCAGGTCCTATCTGTCTGTCAAAATCCTTAGAGTCATGACATGTTCTCATATGCTGTGTTTTTACTTTTGTGCTCTTCTGTTAGTTTAGCTCACCTTCCTTTTCATGATTTACACTTGTGAGGACATTTTGGTTTTAGGGCTGAATGTTTAGTATCCTGGCTCCATCACTTATTAGCTAATGGCTTCTTGGGCCAGTTGTTTAACCTCTTATCAGTCAGTTCAGTTCAGTTGCTCAGTCGTGTCCAACTCTGCGACACCATGGACTGCTGCACGCCAGGCCTCCCTGTCCATCACCAGCTCCTGGAGTTTACTCAGACTCATGTCCATTGAGTTGGTGATGTCATCCAACCATCTCATCCTCTGTCGTCCCCTTCTCCTCTTGCCTTCAATCTTTCCCAGCATCAGGATCTTTTCCAATGAGTCAGTTCTTCACATCAGGTGGCCAAAGTATTGGAGTTTCAGCTTTAACATCAGTCCTTCCAATGACTATTCAGGACTGATTTCCTTTAGGATGGACTGGTTGGATCTCCTTGCAGTCCAAGGGACTCTCCAGAATCTTCTCCAACACTGCAGTTCAAAAGCATCAATTCTTTGGTGTGCAGCTTTCTTTATGGTCCAACTCTCACATCCATACATGTGTACTGGAAAAACCATAGCCTTGACTAGATGGACCTTTGTTGAAAAAGGTATGTCTCTGCTTTTTAATATGCTGTCTAAGTTGATCATAACTTTCCTTCCAAGGAGCAAGCATCTTTTAATTTCATGGCTGCAGTCACCATCTGCAGTGATTTTGGAGCCCCCAAAAATAAAGTTTAACTTTTGTAAACTTCAGTAAAATCTGTACCCGGATTATCATGAAGATTAAATCAGGTAATGAATGTAAGTCTTGTCATAGTGCCTGGTATGTAGTAAAATATACAGCAGCAATAAGATATCACTATGTGCAAATTTTCCTTTTCTTTTTTTCAAATTATAGTTGATTTACAATGTGATGTTAGTTGCAAGTTTTCTTTTCTGAAACTTTGCCCTGGAGGTAGGAAGGATCAGAGAGAGATATGAATATATGCTGTTTGCATATAGAAAATAAATTAACTCAGAGAAATTTGTCATAAAGACATATAAGGAAGAAGACTTGTCAGCAGTGTTACCCTTTTTTGTATTTTTTTCCCCTTTCAGTGTAATTCCTGTTTGCTGTTTTTTCTATTCCTATTGAAGTCAGTTTTTGTATCTTTCTCTTCTTTCATCTGACAACTGTTAAATAAGTGAAAGACATAATTTGAAATTCTTCTTTGAAGATATTTATAGATTGTGTTTTAAGATCTCTATTCCATATTTATTGATAATACTCAAAACATGCAAAACATTGCTGTTTATAATAATGTTGTTTATTCCCACATTTACAGAGCTGGAATAATACTTCCTTCAGTTCAGTTCAGTTGCTCAGTTGTGTCTGACTCTTTGCGATCCCATGAATCTCAGCATGCCGGGCCTCCCTGTCCATCTCCAACTCCCAGAGTTTATTCAAACTCATGTCCATTGAGTCGGTGATGCCATCCAGCTATCTCATCCTCTGTCGTCCCCTTCTCCTCCTGCCCTCAATCCCTCCCAGCATCAGGGTCTTTTCCAATGAGTCAACTCTTTGCATGAGGTGGCCAAAGTATTGGAGTTTCAGCTTCAACATCAGTCCTTCCAATGAACACCCAGGACTGATCTCCTTTAGGATGGACTCGTTGGATCTCCTTGCAGTCCAAGGGACTCTCAAGTCTTCTCCAACACCACAGTTCAAAAGCATCAATTTTTTGGCACTCAGCTTTCTTCACCGTCCAACTCGCACATCCCATACATGACCACTGGACAAACCATAGCCTTGACTAGATGGAGCTTTGTTGGCAAAGTAATGTCTCTGCTTTTAAATATGCTGTCTAGGTTGGTGATAACTTTCCTCACAAGGAGTAAGCATCTTTTAATTTCATGACTGCAGTCACCATCTGCAGTGATTTTGGAGGCCCCCCCCCCCCAAAAGAAAGTGTGACACTGTTTCCACTGTTTTCCCATCTATTTGCCATGAAGTGATGGGACCAGATGCCATGATCTTAGTTTTCTGAATGTTGAGCTTTAAGCCAACTTTTTCACTCTCCTCTTTCACTTTCATCAAGAGGCTTTTTAGTTCCTCTTCACTTTCTGCCATAAGGGTGGTGTCATTTGCATATCTGAGGTTATTGATATTTCTCCCCACAGCCTTGATTCCAGCTTGTGCTTCCTCGAGCCCAGTGTTTCTCATGATGTACTGTGCATATAAGTTAAATAAGCAGCCAATATACAGCCTTGACATACTCCTTTCCCTATTTGGAACCAGTCTGTTATTCCATGTCCAGTTCTAACTGTTGCTTCCTGACCTGCATACAGATTTCTCAAGAGACAGGTCAGGTGGTCTGGTATTCCCATCTCTTTCAGAATTTTCCACAGTTTATTGTGATCCACACAGTCAAAGGCTTTGGCATACTCAGTGAAGCAGAAATAGATGTTTTTCTGGAACTCTCTTGCTTTTTTGATGATCCAGAGGATGTTGGCAATTTGATCTCTGGTTCCTCTGCCTTTTCTAAAACCAGCTTGAACATCTGGAAGTTCACGGTTCACGTATTGCTGAAGCCTGGCTTGGAGAATTTTGAGCATTACTTTACTAGCGTGTGAGATGAGTGCAATCATGCGGTAGTTTGAGCATTCTTTGACATTGCCTTTCTTTGAGATTGGAATGAAAACTGACCTTTTCCAGTCCTGTGGCCACTGCTGAGTTTTCCAAATCTGCTGGCATATTGAGTGCAGCACTTTCACAGCATCATCTTTCAGAATTTGAAATAGCTCAACTGGAATTCCATCACTTCCACTAGCTTTGTTTGTAGTGTTGCTTCTAAGGCCCACTTGACTTCACATTCCAGGATGTCTGGCTCTAGGTGAGGGATCACACCATCATGATTATCTGGGTGCTGAAGATCTTTTTTGTACAGTTCTTCTGTGTATTCTTGCCACCTCTTCTTAATATCTTCTGCTTCTGTTAGGTCCCTACCATGTCTGTCCTTTATTGAGCCCATCTTTGCATGAAATGTTCCCTTGGTATCTCTAATTTTCTTGCAGAGATCTCTAGTCTTTCCCATTCTGTTATTTTCCTCTATTTCTTTGCATTGATCACTGAGGAAGGCTTTCTTATCTCTCCTGGCTATTCTTTGGAACTCTGCATTCAAATGGGAATATCTTTCCTTTTTTTCCTTTGCTTTTCGCTTCTCTTCTTTTCACAGCTATTTGTAAGGCCTCCTCAGACAAGCATTTTGCCTTTTTCCATTTCTTTTCCATGGGGATGGTCTTGATCCCTGTCTCCTGTACAGTGTCACCGGACCTGCTTAAAAACTGAAGATAGATATTATATTTGTGCCAGCCTAAATCCTATTGGAATAATATTGAGTATAAATATATATATTTTTTGCTTTCTACATGTTTTTCAGTTGTATATCAAGTTCTTTTATGGGTTCAGAATTTCTAGTACCTTGAAGAATAAGTAACGATGTGTACAGATCACAAATTAATTATTTTTTATATTTACATTGGCATAGACCATTTTGAAATTTGAGCATGTATTTTAGGTGTATTTCTAAGTTTGATACATTGGTGTTTATTTTGGAAGCAAAGATGAAAAGACCTCTCTAGACCCATTTGGCATTACACACAGGCAAATACCCACTTAAAAAGTATGATGCTATAAGTTGGTGAACTCTGAGTTTGTAATCTTGTTAAGCAGAGCTGTTTAAATAATGGTCCTAGCGGTACGATTGCCTGTCATTCATGTTCTGGCCAATTTCTCCATAAGTTCATATAAAACTTGCTGTGAAACTTGAGATGCTTCTAATAGTCTATTTCAGACTAAGAGTATAAATACTTTTAAAAATGTGGTGTAGTTGGAAAAGCTCAGATATCTAGAGAATTCGTCATCTATTTTTTTAACCAATTTTTGTTGTTGAGTTTCTGGTATATACCGGGCACTGTGCTAGGCATTACGGAGGGCAAGTAATACTTTGGTCAGAACAAAAAGGAGATGCCTTTTCAATAGTGGTCCTAACCTGCAATCCTGACCTCAGTAATGATTTCTTAATATGTTATTTCAGTATTGTTGCTTCCTCCCTTTTGTTTCCTTCTTGCAAATATATTTTTCAGATTAGAATATATATAGTCTGTCATGATGGAGGATTCTAAAAAATTATTTCCCCTCAATAATGCAAATAATACATATTTGTTTAGGAAAGTTTGGAAAATTAGAAGTATAAATAATTTTAAAACCATAAAGTTAAAAAAAAAAAAAAACACCCATAAAGTTGGGACTTCCCTAGTGGTCCAGTGGTTAAGACTCTGCACTTCCACTGCAGAGGGGACAGGTTCTATCCCTGGTCAGGGAACCAAGATCCTGCATGCCATGTGGTGCAGCTGAAAAAAAAATCCATAAAGTTAATGTCTTATATTCTGTTCAGTTTTGTTGTGGTAATTGCTGTTGGCAGCTTATGTTGCTGTTTTTCTTTAGCCAGAGCAGACTATTAAAGGTCTATTTGGCATTTGTATGCCACGCTCATAGCAACATTATTCACAATACACAAACTGGGCAACAACCCAAATGTCCATCAACAGAAGAAGGGATAAACATTAGATGAGTGGAGTTCGTTCTTTCTTTCCTTCCTCCATCCCTCCCTTCTCTCTCCTCCTACCTCCCCCCAACCCTTCCTCCCTCCATACCTTTCTTTCTCCCTCCAGTTTTTCATAGCCTGAGTTTCTATTCTAGCACCATGAAAAATGAGAGAAGTATATATAATGGAATATTGTTCAGTCATAAAAGGAAATGAAGTTCTGATATGTACTACAGTGTGGATGAACCTTGAAAACTTTATGCTGAATGAAATAAGCCAAGACACGAAAGGACAAATATTATATGTATTGTTTGCTGTTGTTTAGTCACTAAGTCGTGTCCGACTCTTTGTGATCTTATGGACTGTAGCCCACCAGGCTCCTCTGTCCATGGGATTTTCCAGGCAAGAATACTGGAGTGCGTTGCCATTTCCTCCTCCAGATTGCATATATTAATATGATTCTATTTATATATCTAGAATAGTTAAATTCACAAAGTCAGAAAGTAGATTAGAAGTTACCTGAGGCTATGGAGAAAGAGGAATGGATGCATAGTTTCTGTTTGGTACAGAAAGTGTTTTGGAAATAGTGGTGATAGTTGTACATCATTGTGAATATAATTAATTCCAATGAATTGCACACTTAAAAATTGTTACAGTGGTGGGTTTTTATGTCCTGTATATTTTACCCCAGTTATGAAACAGTCTGTTTGGAACCTGTGAGAGCCTTGTGGCTAGTTTGCAGTTTTACTTCTTAGTAAGGCTAAGGTCTCACTCATTCATGCTTCCTCATGGTTCCCTTGTTCATGCTCCATCGTTTTTGAAAAAAAAAGACTAGCGCTGATTGAGTGGTGATTTTTATGGGTAATTTTTCTTCATGATTTTTATTTTTTTTGTAAATGTAGATCACATAATGAAAATATTCATAAATGAGACTTATTTTAAAAACAAATCAGAAAATATTTATCTTCTTTGGCTTATTATATAGTATTCTTTCTTTTAACCTTTATTTCTTCTTTATGATCTTTTACTTTTTTTGAATGTATGTATCATTCTGTAATTTTATAGTTTTTAGTATAACTAAATTGGGGATAATTGGGAAAAGAAAGGATTCTTCACATCCCAACAATTCACTACTATATCATTGAGTTTCTTGGTTTTAATTTTAATATGTTTTCTTCTATTCTCTTCTTTGCTTATGTCTTTGTCCTTATGAAAATTTTTATACAGTTTGAGTTCCTTTTTCACTTTTTGCTACATTAGCATTCTGCATGTGGTCTGCCTTGTCTTCCTAACCATCTTTTTGTCCCCTAACCATTTTTTAAAATAAAGTTACAACTTCCAGTTTCTGCAGTCAAATGCTCTACCCCTGAGCTATACCCCCCTAACTTGTGGTTTCTGGTTCAGCATAGAAGTTGCCACTTCCCCTTAACAACAGGTAAAAACTAAACAAACTGAAAAATCAATGATTCTTATATTTGCAAGAAGTGAGGCCACAAGACAGAGCACTGCCCCCTAAGTTGGAGAAACACAGAGGTAGATACGGAGAATTACAACTTACTGGAGAGAAACCTGTGAGTTTGAAACCTCTGTGGGAACTGGTGGTAGGGAAGGGAAGCCTGAACTAAAACTGATGAATTGGTGCAGGCTCAGTGTGAACAGGTCTGAGAGATAAAAACTCCAAGGGGACCCAGTCTTTGGTGCCCCAACACTTTTGTGAATTTTGCCTCCAGGAGCTTGGCCAGGTTTTCATAGTGAATGTGAGAGAAAAGTCCCCTCTTGCTTCCAGCTGGAGGAAAGGAAAAGGAAATGTTTAAAAATACAGTGGAATACTCTCTTCTTAACAACATCTGCCCTCAGGAGGAAGTGTTGAACCAGAGCCTCATCTCCTGGAGTTTGATCAGGGCCTATCTGACCTGGGGGAAATAAACAGCTCTGGTCTTGTCTGGCCATTTTGTCTCACGTAAGGGGAATGAAATGATGGGAGAGGAAGATGACTGGGTGGCACATGCAAAGTTCAAAGTTCAGAGGTGCAGGCTCACTGAAAGACTAAGATCTAGTCATAGGACTATAAAATGCTTCCCTTCCCTCCACACTGTACTACCACATTATTAATAAAGGCCTGTTTACAGTAGTTCCTTTTACCCAGTACATCATATCTATAAAGCAATTATAATACACACTGAAGACGAAAAACAATTTGAAGAGATAGTGCAAGCATTAGAACCAGACTCAGATATGGTAAGGATGTTGGAATTATCAGACAAAAGAAGACTTTAAAGCCACTGTGATCAAGATGCTAAGGCCTCTAATGGAGAAAGTAAATAGCTGACACAACAGATGGGCAATATTAGGAGAGGGTGGAAATTATAAGAAAGAAACCAAAAGCCCAGGACCGGACGGTTTCACAGCTGAATTCTACCAAAAAATTTAGAGAAGAGCTAACCCCTGTCCTACTCAAACTCTTCCAGAAAATTGCAGAAGAAGCTAAACTTCCAAACTCATTCTGTGAGGCCACCATCACCCTAATACCAAAACCAGACAGAGATGCCACAAAAAAAGAAAACTGCAGGCCAGTATCACTGATGAACATAAAGATAGAGATAAAGATTTAAAAGATAAAGATTGTTAGAATAGATTAAAAAAAACACAAGATTCAACTATATTGTCTATAGGAAATCCCTTCTAAATATAAAGACACAGATGGGATTAAGAGGTACAGACTACTATGTATAAGTAAATAAGCTACAGGGATAGATAGTACAGGGAATGAATATAGCCAATATTTTATAATAACCAAAAGTGGAATATAACCTTTAAAAATTGTGAATCACTGTTATACACCTGAAACTTATATAAAATTGTAAGTCAACTATACCTCAAAAAAAAAAAAAAAAACCCAAAAAACAAACCATATAGATTAAAAGTAAATGAATGGAGAAAGATATAAAAGATACACAATTGCTAACATTAATTAAGACAGAACAGCTGTATTAATTTCAGACAGCAGACTTCAGACCAAGGAAAGTTTTCAGGGACAAGCAAAGAAGGGGATATATAATAAGGGGATCAGTTCATCAAGAAGACATAACAGTTCTTGATATGTATACACCTAAACCAGGGCACCAAACTGAGGCAAAAACTGAAGAATTGCAAGGAGAAATAAATGAATCCATTTTCACAGTTGGAGACTTTAATACCCCTCTAAGAAATGGACATATTCAGCAGACAGTGAGGACACAATTGAGTTCAATAGCACCATCAGTCAACTAAATATAGCAAATGTCTGTTAATATAGACTACTTCATCCAACAACAGCAGGAAGTACAGACTACTAAAGCTCACGTGGGACATTCATCAAGACGGATGACATTCTACCAATTTCTTGAGAGACATGATCTGCCCCAGCTCACACAAGAATAGACAGGTTTTTTAATTAGAAAGTAATAAAATTTTTTTGGCCACACCATGCAGCATGTGGGATCTTAGCTTAGTTCCCTGACCAAAGATCGAACCCCTCCCCCTTGTAGTGGAAGAATGGAGTCTTAATCAATGATCTGCCAGGGAAGTCCCAAGAATTGACAATTTCTATTAAAGTAATTGAATCAATTTTAATAACCTTCCAGAACAGGAAGCACTAGACCCCTGTGGATTCACTGGTGAATTCTACTGAACAGTTAAGGATAAAATTATACCAATTCTCTACAGTCTCTTTAAGAAGATAGAAGCAGGGGGGTACTTCCTAACTCCATTCTGTGAGGCCAGCATTACCCTAATACCAAAACTGGACAAAGACATTAAAAGATAGCATGCAGACCCAAATATCTCATGAACATAGATGCAAAAATTCTCAACAAAATATTAGCAAATTGAACCCAACAATGTATAAAAAGAAAAACATATTGTGATGAAATGGGATTCATCTCAGTTATGAAGGACTGGTTTAAGTTTTGAAAATCAGTTAACATAATCCACCACATCAACAGGCTAAAATAGAAAAATTATATCAATAGATGCAGAAAAGCATTTGACAAAATTCATCACCCACTTATGATGGCCAACTCTCAGCAAACTCTCTTTGAACTTGATAAAGAATGTATACAAAATTATACAGCTGATGTACTTAATAGTGAGAAACCTGTAGCTTTCCCACTAACATCAGGAACAAAGCAAGGATGTTCCCTATCCTACTGCATTTCAACACCATACTGGAAGTCCTAGTTAATGCAGTAAGATTCTTTTTTTTTAAAAAGGGAAGTTAAAGGTATACAGACTGGGAACAACAACAACGAAAACTGTTCACAGATGACATGCTATAGAAACTCTGAAAGGTTTCAACTACAAAAACTTCATGGAACTAATAAGCAATTATAGGAGGGTTACAGGGAAAAAAAAATCAATTGATTTACTATATATCAGCAATGAACAAGTGGAATTTGAATTGAAAAACACAGTGCCATTTACAGTAACACCTTGAAAAATGATTTCAGTTCAGTTCAGTCACTCAGTTGTGTCTGACTCTTTGCGACCCCATGAATCTCAGCATGCCAGGCCTCCCTGTCCATCTCCAACTCCTGGAGTTTATTCAGACTCATGCCCATCGAGTCGGTGATGCCATCCAGCTATCTCATCCTCTGTCATCCCCTTCTCCTCCTGCCCCCAATCCCTCCCAGCATCAGGGTCTTTTCCAGTGAGTCAGCTCTTTGCATGAGGTGGCCAAAGTATTAGAGTTTCAGCTTCAGCATCAGTCCTTCCAATGAACGCCCAGGACTGATCTTTAGGATGGACTGGTTAGATCTCCTTGCAGTCCAAGGGACTCTCAAGAGTCTTCTCCAACACCATAGTTCAAAATGAATTACTTAGATATAAGTCTAACAGTATGTGCAGGGTCTATTTGAGGAAAACTATAAAACTCTGAATGAAAAAAGCTACTATAGATTGGAACACTCAGTTTGTAAGAAGGTCAGTTCTTCCCAATTTAAATTTGTAGATTCAATGCAATCCCTGTTAATCCCCCAGAAAATTATCTTGTTGATTTTGGCAGACTGACTCTGAAGTTTATAAGGAGAAGCAAAAGATCCAGAATAGCCAACATTGTTGAAGGTGAAGAAGAAAGCTAGAATTCTGACACAATTCAACTTCAAGATATACTATAAAGCTACAGTAATCAAGACAGGGTGGTGGAGAGGAAGGGATAAATTGGGAGATTGGGATTGGCATGTACACACTATTATGTATAAATAGATAACTGATAAGGACCTACTATATAGCACAGGGAACTCTACTCAGTACTCTGTAATGACCTATATGGGTAAAGAATCTAAAGAGTGGATATATGTATAACTGACTCACTTTTCTGTACAGCAGAAGCTAACATACATTGTAAATCAACTATACTTTAATAAAAATTAAAATTTTTTCTAAAGGGAGGAGAAAGGAATGAGATGATGGTGACAGACAGATGGACAAACTCCAAATCTGATTGGGGGGAAAAAAAAAGGCAGTATGGTGGATAAATAACAAGGTCCTATTGTATAGCATGGGGAACGATACTCAATATCCTGTGATAAACAATAATGGGAAAAGAATATGAAAAATTATATATATATGTATATATAATTGAATCTCTTTGCTGTACACTAGAAATTAACACTGTAAATCAACTATACTTCAATAAAAAGTATAGTATTGATGAAAGAATATACAAAACAATGGAATGAAATAGCCTAGAAGTAGTCACACATAAATATAGTCAATTGATTTTTGACAAAGGGACAAAGGCAATGCAATGGAGAGAAGATGTGTGTGGGTTAGTCACTCAATCGTGTACGACTCTTATCTTTGCAACCCCACGAACTGTAGCCCATCAGGCTCCTCTATCCATGGGATTCTCCAGGCAAGAATACTGGAGTGGATTGCCATTCCCTTCTCCAGAGGATCTTCCTGACCCAGGGATCAATCCCACATCTCCTGCATTGCAGGCAGATTCTTCATCATCTGAGGTAGAGGGAAGATCTCAGAGAGAAGATAGTCATTTCAACGAAAGATAACTGGAGTAACTCGGTATCTACATTTAAAAAAAAAAAAAAAGGATTCTAGGTACAGACCGTACATCCTTCACAAAAATTAATTCAAAATGGATCACAAACCTAAATGTGAAAGGCAAAACTGTAAAATCCCTAGAGGATAACATAGTAGAAAATCTAGGTGACCTTGGGTTTGGCAATGACTTTTTAGACACAACACCAAAGGCACAATCCATGAAAAAAAGAATTCATGCCTGTGTGTGAGACACTGTAATGAGGATGAAAAGGCAAGCCAAAAAATGAGAGAGAGTATTTTCTAAAGACATATCTGATAGTGAAACCACACTCCTATTCACATAGGGTTTGAACTCAGCCAAAACTAAGGTTGAACGCATGGGCTAGGACTTGAACCCACTGTCTTTTAATTTAAATCCGATACTGAAGCTCAGTAAGGTTTTTTTTTCTCTGATAAGGAAACTTTGGCCTGAGGCAAAGCAATTGGTAAAAAGTGAGTTTATTAGCATAGGACACTTTTGTAGGCAAGAGAGCACAGCCCTGAGAACAAAGAGGGCTACATTTTTATAATCAAAGAAAAAGTAGGGAGGGGATAAGACCATCTTCTTCCTCATTCTTGGATAGATGTCAATCAAGGCTTTCATCATTAGTTCCTCTTTTGACCCTTTATGATCTGAGACTGTCATGGTGCTATTTAAATCATATGTATATTAGCATAAGGGTAGTAACATATATTAAAACATGATAATTCATCTCAGCTTTCATTATAAGGTACCCTTTCACTTACATTCCCGTCTTGGCTATATGCAGAGATGCTACTTTTCAAGGTAACATGACTTCAGGTAACATGAATCAGACCCCATGTCTGTTATCTTGTGTTCTGGTTATCACAATTTATGGCTTGAGTGTGCCTTGTCTTCCTTCAAGGTGTAGATTGTTGCTGGGTTCCTGGATTCTTTCCTTGAATGGTCACTGACTTACATCAGTCTCCCAAAACTCTCTTAAAATTCTGTCTCTGTCTTTAATCCCCTAGTGGAATTTTTAAACTAACCTTTTAATTATCCTACTTTATCTGGTATCCCTACTGATATCCTATCAGTAATGGACTTTATCTGATATCCTTATCTGTAATGGACTGTTAGCCAAAAATAGACAATTCTTAGAACTCAACAGTAAGAGCTCAATGCAATTAAAAAATGGACCAAAGACCTTATCAGACACCTCACCAAAGATATACAGAAGGCAAAAAGCATATGAAAAGAAAAAAACAAACAGGAAGATGGTCCACAACATATGTCATCCAGGAAATGCAAATTAAGATAACTGTAAAATACTACCATATTCTTATTGGAATAGCCACAATCTAGAACACTGACAACAACAAATGCTGACAAGGATATGGAGCAGCAAGAGCTATCATTCATTACTTGTTGCAATGCAGAATGGTACAGTCACTTTGGAATAGTTTGTCCAGTTTTTACAAAAGTGAACACACTTTTAGCACACAGTCCAGAAGTTATACTTCTTGGTGTTTACTGAAAGGATTTGAAAAATTACATCAATACAATAGATGTATTGTATTGCTTATAGATGTTTATAGCATCTTCACTTATAATTGCTAAAACTTGGGAACAACCAAGATATCCTTCAGCAGGTGAATGGGTAAGAAAACTGTGTTACATCCAGACAGTGGAATATTATTTAGCACCAAAAAGAAATGATCTATCAAGCCCTGCCAAGACATCCAGGAAACTTAAATGCTTGTTACTAAGTAAAAGAAGCCAGTCTGAAAAGGCTGTACATGGTAAGAGTCCAACTTTGTGATATCCTGGAAAAGGCAAAACCATGGAGACAATAAATGGGTAAGTTGTTGCCAGGCATTGGGAGGAAAGATGAGATGAAGAGGCAGAGCACAGAGGATTTTTTGGGCAGTGCAGCCACTATGTATAATGCAATTGGACTTCCTTATTCTTGGATTTCTCATTCATGGATTCAACCAACTACAGATAAAAATATTTCAAGAAATTACAGGGACTTCTTTGGCACTCCAGTGGTTAAGAATCTGGGTGCCAGTGCAGGGGTCATGGGTTTGATCCCTGGTGCAAGAAGATTCTACATGCCGTGGAGCAACTTAAACCCATGTGCCACAACTACTGAGCCCATATGCCCTAGAGCCCATGCTCCACAAGAGAAGCCACCGCAACGAGAAGCCCACGCACCACAATGAAAACCCAGTGCAGCCAAAAACAGATATTTTTTTAAAATTTCAGAAAGTTCCAAAAAGCACAACTCGAATTTGCCACACTTCAGCAACTAGTATTATAAGTAATCTAAAGATGGTAAAGTATAGGAGGATGTGCGCAGGTCATATCCAAATACTATGCCATTTTATATAAGGGACTTGAACATCCACAGATTTTGGTGTCCACAGGGGTTCCTGGAATCAATCCCCTGTGGATACTGAAGGGTGACTGCACTGTAATGATGAATACATACCTTTATGCATTTGTCTAAACCCACAGAATGTACCGTAATTTAAATAATGGAATGACAGAATGGGAATAATGAAGTGGGAGGAATACAAATCAGCTAGGATCTTTTGTCAGTGTGACCAAAGCCATTCAATAATACCTTTGAACCCTTTACTTCTCCCCAAAGATGCAGAATTATTTGTTTATTTCTGTATATAGTTCTTCAGCTTTTGTTACATTATGTGTTAATTGTTTCTATGTTTGTCTGCTCACACTCCCATCAGTGGTGCTACTTGAGGACAGGGCAAGACAGGAACCAAATATATTCTTCTTCCCACTCAATGCTGTGCTTAACAGTAAATATCTGTAGAGTGAAATTATAGGGTTTTTGTGGAAGTAAATAAGTTAGAAGAAATATTAAATTCCTGAAACTGAGATAGGCAGGTTTTTGAGTCATTGTTAACTTTTGTAGACCACCCTGTTTCTTCTGAAGAGTGGTAACAGTAAGCTTCTGAACTACTAATGCCACTTTGGCTGTAGGAGTTTGGCACTGATTTTGAAGTCTTGGCATTTGGCTTCTATTTTGTTATTGTTCTCTGGGGCTTGGTTTAGGAGAAAATGTCTTCTGTAAAAGATTTTAATTGCAAACTCCTTCTGGGCATATTAATTGAAGGTAAATGTTTTTTCTTTTCATTTTTCAAAATATGAAAGTGTAATAAAAGACCTAAAGGCCTTTCAGTTGAGGATTTTGCTGATGGTGTCCTCAGGAGGCAGTGCTTAGCTTCAGCTACATCCTAATGGATTATTTTTATTTATTGATTTTGGAGAGACAGTGTATTACTGTAGAGAGTAATATACCTAATTTTAGAATATCCAGGTTTGAGTCTCACTTTTAGTTTTAATTTTAAGTGTGAGCCTCTCAGAACCTGTTTTCTCATTTGGAAAAGATTTCATGTTCATGAACTGTAGCACTCCTTGCCAAATAACAAAATGCCAGTTTCTCTGGTTTCAGTAAATGGCGCCATCAGTTGCTCAAGTCAGAATAGATTGTACTCTTGATTTGTCTTTTGCCCTCATTATCTACATCTATTTCATCAGAAAGTCATTTTGTTTCCACCTCCACAGTATTATTTTGGAGGTAAATATTACATCTGTTTTCTTAGTCTCTGCTGCCCCATAATAGCTTAAATCTTGTTTCTTACCCAGATTTCTGTAACAGTTTCCCACCGAGTCTCCCTACTTCTTCTCTTACTCCCCTATAATTTGTTTATAAAGGAGGGTACTTTTTTTTTATAAAATAGAAAAGACCATATTATTCTTCTCCACATGGTTAAAATCTTAAATGACTCTCATATTCCTAATAGTTTCCAAACTCCTTTCTTATAAGATCCTTACTGACTGAGCCCTGATTGACTTTTTTAGTTTCATCTTTCTGCACATTCCCTTAAGCTACTATGCTTTAGCCGAAATGCTCTCCTCTTAGCTCTAACCTCTGCTGTTCAGTATGGAGGCCACTAGCCACGTATAACTGTTGAGCACTTGAACTGTGACTAGTCTGAATTGAAATGTGCTCTAAGTATAAAATGAGCTTCCTGGGTGGCTCAGTAATAATCTGCCTGCCAATGCAGAAGATGCAGGAGACACGGGCTTGATCCCTGGGTCAGGAAGATCCTCTGGAGTGGGAAATGGCAACCTGCTTCAGTGTTCTTGCCTGGAAAATTCCATGGACAGAGGAACCTGGTGGACTATAGTTCATGGGGTCTCAAAGAGTCAGACACGACTGAGCACACATTCACATACATACGTATAAAATACACACTGGATTTCAGACTTAGTATTAAGGACAGAATGTAAAATATTTCATTAAATGTTCATTTTCTGTTGAAATAATGTTTTTGGTATATTTGGGTTAAATAAAAGAATTTCATTTGCTTTTACTTTTTAAAGTTTAGCTACTAAAAATTTTAAAATAACTATTGTGGCTTGCATTGGGGGCTCATCTTATATTTCTTTTGGGCAGCTCTTTTCTAACACATTGTTTGTTAATTCCTCAGGGCTTTTGTACGTGTTGTTACTTTCTTTGCCTAGCTCTTTGTATAGCTGGCTTCTTCTTGCTCATTTGGAAGATCTTAACTTGAATAATGCTTCCTCAGAAAGGCAGTCCTTAACTGTCCTAACAAATTGAGTTCTTGTTTGTTGTCCTCATGCCATTTAACCTTCCATGCCTTTGTTCACAATTTGTCTGATTTAACTAGTTCCTTGAAGGTAAAGAACACGTCTCTTTTCGTTATGACTACATATTCATGTATACTTACCACCCAGTAAAGTGGTTTTTAGATTAGGTTCTAAATGTGACTTGTCAAATAATACTTGTCAACGTAGTAATACTGGACTTCTTCTCAGATCTGTTGTAAGAATTAAATATATTAAAATATTTTGTAAAGGCCAGTAGCAATGTTATTTATATGTAGAGAAGCTGGAGAAATTGGTCATGTGTCTCCTGAGAAATTAAAAATCAGTTAGATGAAGCAGTCTGAATTTAGCCTGCAATTTGGTGTGTCCTTCAACCAACCTTTGCCTCTGATAGTTTGGCACAACAGTACATATATTACGTGACCTAGAACTTCTGAGGATTGTCATGTTTTAAAAATGGTTTTTTGAAAGGTTTTTTACCTCTGTTTCTTTTCTCCAGTAGTTATTTTTATAGCTTTTATTTTCTTTGTAAGGGTAGTTAGGGTATTCATTTAAAATAGTATCAGATCTCAGAATAGGTGATGAAATACTTGTAGGTGTATTGTTACCTTCAGTTTTGGCTATGTCTTTTCCTTGGCCATTCCTTAAATATGCTGAGATTATCAGAATAAAATTTAGTATTCTAGTCAGTATTCAGGTATCACTCATGCTAAGTTAAGATGACATTCTTTAAGAAATTATTTCCATAGGAAGAATTCTTGTCAAAAAGAAAATTTAATTGGATTTTTTATTCAGTGACTTCACAGATACATACTTGTATTTTAGAAAATAAAGGTTAACTCACAGTTTGTGACATACTGATTATAAACCCATCAATAGCAGCAGAGATCTGGAGAACAATGATAATTCTTACTTTGTAAACTATTAAAGATTGGGAGAGGAAACAAGCAAGGGTCCAGATACAATTAGTTTAAGCCTCTGTAAAAGCTTAGGGGCATCCCAGGTAGCTCAGTTGTAAAGAATCTGCCTGCCAATGCAGGAGACGTGGGTTCGATCGCTGGGTCGGGAAGATCCCCTGGAGGAGGGCATGGCTGCGCACTCCAGTATTCTTGCCTATAACATCCCATGGACAAAAAAAAAATATATATCCCATGGACAGAGGAGCCTGGCGGGTTGCAGTCTATGGGGTAGCAAAGAGTCCAACACAAGTGGGTGACAGCACACACGCACAGACACAAAAACTTAGGAGGTAGGTGGGGAGAACATTATGAGGCTTTTATTAATTAATATGCAGCAGCAGAGGCAGTCGAGGTAGCACTGATACAGCAGTAGTGGCAAAAGTTTGAATGCCTACAATGCCACGTGGCCTTTTGAGTGTCAGAAAAACATAATTTTCATGAAAATTATAGGGTATATGTTATCAACCTACTTTTTTTTTCAGTTGGGGGTTAGAGGCATCAAGTGATGAAACAAATTGCCCAGGGTCACACAGCAACATCTGGGTACAGAGTTTGTACTTGATCCAGCACAGTAAAAAGAGAAGTGGCCAAAGATGGATTTGTGGGGGACATCTGGTAAAGCATAGAAAGGATGTAGCAAGAAGGAAACCTGAGAAGCAGAAGGAAAAACCAAGGGTGTGTTGTCATAAAGGCTCCGGGAAGAGAGAGAAGAAAGAAGATTAGTATGAAAATAGCTGCATTTATTGGGTGCTCTACATATGCCAAATGCTTTGATTACATTTTATCTTTTATTTTTGACCCTGTTTTGTAGATAAGAACCTGAGGCTTCTTATATCAGTAGTAAGGAGAGGAGCTGGTGTTGCACCCAGGTCTTTTTTCTTTTTTAACTTTTTCTTTTGTACTGGGGTATAGCCAATTAACAATGTTGTGATAGTTTCACATGAACAGTGAAGGAGACTCAGCCATACATATACTATGTATTCATTCTCCCCAAACTTTCCTCCTCTCCAGGCTGCCACAAAACATTGAGCAGAGTTCCCCGTGCCATACAGTATTTCCTTGTTGATATCCATTTTAAATCTAGCTGTGTTTACATGTTCACCCCAAACTCCCAAACCATCCCATCCCCCCAGCAACAGTAAGTTCGTTCTCTAAGTCTGTGAGTCTGTTTCTATTTTGTAAGTAATGAACCTCGGTCTCTAATTTAAAAGAACAAGTGCTCAATCTCTAAGCTGTCCTGCTTCCTAACAATATGAGGGTTTGTGGAAAATAGTGATCAAATTGGGAGGAACAGTAAACATAGGAATCCAGCTCAAGAAGTACAGTAACTGAATAATAAGACTTTGAAAAAAAAATACCATCAAAGAAACAAATCAGGAAAACTTCCCAGGAATGAAGGACATGAATTTCTAAGTTAAAAGAGCCCATCAGAGTGCTGAGCACAATGGAGGAAAAAAACATTTGTGTCAAAGCATTTCATTGCAAACTTTTACAATTTAAGAAACCAAAGAAGAGTTGGAGAACTTCCCAGAGATGAAGGGAAAATGGGCTAGTTAATAAAATTAGAGTGGTTTCAGATTTTTCAATAAGAATAAGTGAAGTGAAGTGAAGTCACTCAGTCGTGTCCGACTCTTTGTGACCCCATGGACTGTAGCCTACTGGGCTCCTCCATCCATGGGATTTTCCAGGCAAGAGTACTGGAGTGGGTTGCCATTTCCTTCTCCAATAAGAATAGTGAAAGGTAAAAGACAACTGAGGGCTATATCTACAAAATCTCAGGAAAAATCATTTCTAATCTAGTTTGTAATGCAGCCAAATTTTGAAGTGTGAGAATAGAATAAAGATATTTTCATATATGCAGTGTCTCAAATTTACCTCTCATTCAGCCCTTCTCAGGAGGCTTTTGAAGGTGTTAACCCACCAGAATGAGAGAGTGTACCAACAAATAGAAACACACAGGGTTTAGGAAATAAATTACCCAAGCCTAGTGAGGAATGGAAAACAGTGAAGGGAAGTCCCTGGGGGACAGTTGTATACTAGGTGTAGAGAGCAATCAGTCCAGAATGGAGCAGGTCAGTTTTCAGAATGGACATGGTCAAAAATTGGTAACTCATGTGATAAATAGGTTGTGGAGATTTATAAAATTGGATGAACTGGGAAATAATTGGGCGTGAATTAATAATGCATACGTATTAAATAAAATGAAGATGTTTATTAAGGGTATGTAAAAAGTTCCTCTTGATGAACCACACCCTTGTGGTGAAGCGGCTTGCATAACTCAGTGAAGCTGAGCCATGCTGTTTAGGGCCTCCCAGGATGGATGGGTCACACTGAAGAGTTCTGAAGGGTCCTAGTAAAGAGTTTTCTGGGTCCACTGAAGGAGGAAGTGGCAACATATTCCAGTATTCTTGCCATGAGAACCCCATGGACAGTATGAAAAGGCAAAAAGATACGACACCGGAAGATGGGCCCCTAGGTTGGAAGGTATCCAATGTGCTACTGGGTAAGAGCAGAGGACTGTTACTAATAGCTCCAGAAATAATGGAGCTGCTGAGCCAAAGCGGAAACAACACTTAGTTGTGGATGTGTCTGGTGGTGAAAATAAAGTCCAATGCTGTAAAGAACAATATTGCATAGGAACCTGAGATGTTAGGTCCGTATATCAAAGTAAATTAGGCATGGTCAAACAGGAGATGGAAAGATTGAGCATTAACATCTTATGAATCTGTGAACTAAAGTAGATGGGAATGGGTGAATTTAATTCAGATGACCATTATATCTACTACTGGGGGCAAGAATCCTTTAGAAGAAATGGAGTAGCCAACAGAAGAGTATGAATGCAGTCTTGGGTGCAACCTCAAAAACGACAGAATGATCTCAGTTCATTTCCAAGGCGAACCATTCAACATCACAGTAATCCAAGTCTATGCCCCAACCACTGATGCCAGAGAAGCTGAAGTTGACTGGTTCTGTGAAGACTTAAAACACCTTTTAGAACTAACACCAAAAAAAGATACCCTTTTCATCATAGGGGATTGGAGTGCAAAAGTAAGAAGTCAGGTGATACCTGGAATAACTGGCAAGTTGGCCTTGAAGTACAATAGAAAGCAGGGCAAAGACTAACAGAGGACATGCTGATCATAACAAACACCCTTTTCCAACAACCCAAGAGATGACTATATACATGGACATCACCAGATGGTCAGTACCAAAATCAGATTGATTATGTTTGCAGCCAGAGGTGGAGAAGCTCTATACAGTCAGCAAAAACAAGACCTGGAGCTGACTGGCTCAGATCATGAGCTCCCTATTGCAAAATTTGGGCTTAAATGGAAGAAAGTAGAGAAAACCACTTGACCGTTCAGATATGACCTAAATCAAATCTCTTATGATTATACGGTAGAAGTGACAAATAGATTTAAGGGATTAGATTTGGTAGACAGAATGCCTGAAGAACTATGGACGGAGGTTCATAACATTGTATAGCAAACAGTGACCAAAACCACCCCAAAGGGGGGAAAAAATGCAAGAAGGCAAAGTGGTTGTCTGAGGAGTCCTTACCAATAGCTGAGAAAAGGAGAGAAGGGAAAGGCAAAGGAGAAAGGGAGAGAGATTCCCAACTAAATGTAGAGTTCCAAAGAATAGCAAGGAGAGATAAGAAAGCCTTCTTCAATGAGCAACGCAAAGAATTAGAGGAAGACAATAGAATGGGAAAGACTGGAGATACCAAGGGAACTTTTCATGCAAAGATGGGCACAATAAAGGACAAAAATGGTATGGACCTAACAGAAGCAGAAGATATTAAGAAAAGGTGGAAGAATACACAGAAGAACTATACAAAAAAGATCTTCATGACCCAGATAATATGATGATGTCATCACTCACCTAGAGGTAGATATTCTGGAATGTGAAGTCAAGTGGGCCTTGGGAAGCATCGCTATGAACAAAGCTAGTGGAGGTGATGAAATTCCCGTTGAGCTATTTCAAATCCTAAAAGATGATGCTATGAAAGTACTGCACTCAATATGCCAGCAAAATTGGACAACTCAGCAGTGGCCACAGGCTGGAAAAGGTCAGTTTTCATTCCAATTTCAAAGAAAGGCAATGCCAGAGAATGCTCAAACTACCACACAGTTGCACTCATGTCACATGTTAGCGAAGTAATGCTCAAAGTTCTCCAAGCCAGGCTTCAATAGTACGTGAACCATGAACTTCCAGATGTTCAAGCTGGATTTAGCAAAGGCAGAGGAACCAGAGATCAAATTGCCAACATCCGCTGGATCATCAAAAAAAGCAAGAGAATTCCAGAAAACATCTATTTCTGCTTCAGTGAGTATGCCAAAACCTTTGACTGTGTGCATCACAACAGACTGTGGAAAATTCTTCAAGAGATTGGAATACCAGACCACCTGACCTGCCTCCTGAGAAATATGTATGCAGGTCAAGAAGCAATAGTTAGAACTGAACGTGGAACAACAGACTCGTTCCAGATAGGGGAAGGAGTACGTCAAAGCTGTATGTTGTCACATTGCTTATTTAACTTATATGCAGAGTACATCATGAGAAATGCTGGGCTAGATGAAGCACAAGCTGGAATCAAGATTGGTGGGAGAAATATCAATAACCTCAGATATGCAGATAATACCACCCTTATGGCAGAAAGTGAAGAACTAAAGAGCCTCTTGATGAAAGTGAAAGAGGAGAGTGAAAAAGTTGGCTTAAAACTCAACATTCAGAAAACTAAGATCATGGCATCTGGTCCCATCACCTCATGTCAAATAGATAGGGAAACAGTGGAAACAGTGTCAGACTTTATTTTTGGAGGGGCTCCAAAATCATTGCAGATGGTGACTGCTGCCAGGAAATGAAAAGATACTTGCTCCTTGGAAGAAAAGTTATGATCAACCTAGATAGCATATTAAAAAGCAGAGACATTACTTTGCCATCAGAGGTCCATCTAGTCAAAGCTATGGTTTTTCCAGTAGTCATGCATGGATGTGAGAGTTGTATTATAAAGAAAGCTGAGCGCCAAAGAATTGATGCCTTTGAACTGTGGTGTTGGAAAAGACTCTGAGAGTCCCTTGGACTGCAAGGAGATCCAGCCAGTCCATCCTAAAGGAAATCAGTCCTGAATATTCATTGGAAGGACTGATGCAGAACCTGCAACTCTAGTACTTTGGCCACCTGATGTGAAGAACTGACTCCTTTGAAAAGAACCTAATGCTGGGAAAGATTGAAGGTGGGAGGAGAAGGGGATGACCAAGGATGAGATGGTTATGGTATCACTGACTCAATGGACATGAGTTTGAGTAAGCTCTGGGAGTTGGTGATGGACACGGAATCCTGGCATGCTGCGGCCCATGGGGTTGCAAAGAGTTGTACACAACTGAACTAAACTGAATTGAATGACAGATTTTACTTTTTTGGGCTCCAAAATCACTGTGGACAGTGACTGCAGCCATGAAATTAAAAGACTCTTGCTTCTTGGAAGGAAAGCTGTGTCAAACCTAGGCAGTGTATTAAAAACCAGAGATATCACTTTGCTGACAAAGATCCATATACTCAAATCTATGACTTTTCAGTAGTCATGTATGGATGTGAGAGTTGGATCATGGATCATAAAGAGGACTGAGTGCTGAAGAATTGATGCTTTTAAACTGTGGTATTGAAGACTCTTGAGAGTCCCTTGGGCAACAAGGAAGGAGTTTAAACCAGTCAGTCCTAAATGAGATCAACCCTGAGTATTCATTGGAAGAACTGATGCTGAAGTGAAGCTCCAATACTTCGGCCACCTGATGTGAAGAGCTGATTCATTGGAAAAGACTCTGTTGCTGGGCAAGATGGAAGGCCAAAGAAGGGGGCTTTGGTTAAATGGTTTGACAGCATCACTGACTCAGTGGGCATAAATTTGAGCACACTTCGGGCGATAGTGGAAGACAGAGGACCTGAATAACAACAACAACAATGTAAAATGTTGGGGGAAGGGAGTAAAAGTAAACACAGCCAGTTATAGAACCGCTGTGACTTAAGTTACATAGCCATGTTAATGTATGTACTGAATCTTGATTGACCAAAAGTATGTTTTAATTAGATAGGAGTGGTGAAATGTAAGAGATGTGTGCATGTTATGGTAAGCAAGGCATGGATGGTGTGGGTGATGGGGAAGAGAACTAAATTGTCCTGTTTCATAGTGAGAGGTCAGTAGATAAATTATTTAAAACTTTCTTTTTGGTCGTAGGCCTCATATAGCTGATAAACATATTGTGAATAAGGGGAAGTAACAGTGATGAATCAGACATTAGGTGAAGGAAAGCCTGGTTTTCTTATTCGTGTGTCTGCGTATTATGTGAACCTTCGAAAGCTATTTGCAAAATTTTGTTTATATGTTCCTGAAGTTTTCAAAGTGGCCTTAAAAAATGTCCAGACTTCTGTCTTATAGGAGAGGTGTAAGGGGTGGTATGATTATAGTGATGGTGGTTTTCAGCATGCTTTACCTCTGAGGTTGTTTTGGTGTTGATTCTTTTTATTTATTTATTTTTTTAAAGTTTTTGGCTCCATGGCATGTAGGATTTTAGATTCTGACCAGGGATTGAACCCTGCCCCCTGCATTGGAAGTACAGAGTCTTAACTACTGGACTGCCAGGCAAGTCCCCTGGTGTTGATTCTTGATTCGTATTTTTCTTCATGTGTTATTTAATCATTTTATATGAAAAATGACAATGGGAAACTAACTACCATTTTGTTTTTGGTCCTTTATCAAGATAAATCTCCAGAGGATTGCTTTGTATCTTTGTGCTGCTTTATGAGTTAATATCTTCAGTTCTTCTAGTTCACTGATTTCCTCTTTATGGGTGGTTATAACCTGTTTAACTGTCTCTCTCCCCCATCCTTCTCATTCCTGGTTTTTTCCTTGCTCATTTAAGATACTCTCTTTTATTGCTTTCAGCATTTTAGATGTACTTAATTTATAGTCTATATTTGGTAACTCTAGTAGTCAAAGTGCTTCTTGATCTAATTCTGTGTTTATTTAATGTCATTATTATTAATATTATTATTTTTGGCCACTGCGAGATCTTAGTTCCCTGTCAGGGATCTTTTCCCCAGTTGAAGTGTGAAGTCTTAACTACTGGACTGCTAGAGAAGTCTTCATTTGTTCTTTGAGCTTTGTTTCCTATGTGCATTGTAAATTGTGAGCTTTTTTCCATCTGTGTCTACTTTGGTGGTTTGATTGAGCATTTTTAATTAAAGAGATTTTAAGAGTGGTTATGTGAACATGAGTTAGTATGGACATTTGGAAATTTGAGGTTGTGGGGCCCAGTTTTAGCAGGATGTATATTGCATATGATAAGATGGGATCTGCATTTTTAATGATCATTTGAGTACTTAGCAAACTGCTTTATTTTTTAATGCTTTCATGTGCTCTAAATAGGGAGGGAGTTTTCCCCTAGCTGTCTTGATGTCAGCATGATTTGGCTAAGTGAATACTTATTGCATTTACTGGTTATTACTCTCCCATTTATTTTATATGTAACTTACTCTTTATTGCATAGACATTTGTTGAATATCTGCTTTATGGTAGACACAGTCTTTGGTACTAGGGATATAGAGATATTCAAGATACAGTTTCTTCTTTTGTGGAAGTCAAGTAGCAGATGAAACTGAGAAAAACCTTGTTGAGAACTTAAGATTACTCAGCCTTCATAAAAGTTAAAAATGATAGGATGTGTTGGCAAATAGAAGGGATACCTTGCTCTGAAGTAAAAGAAAAAGATGTTTTGAGTTGAGTAGCGAAATAAATGAAGAATTTAATTATTTGATCACTTCTGCTTCATTAAGGTAAGGCTGTTTGATTGAGAATGTCTAAAACACCAGATGGTGAGGAAAGTTGTGGAAAGACATGAAAATAGGTTTTTTTTTTTTTAATATTTATATATTTGGCTGCACCAGGTCTTAGTTGTGGCATATGAGATCTAGTTCTCTGAGCAGGGATAGAACCTGGGCCCCCTGCATTGGGAGCACAGAGTCTTAGCCACTGGACCACGTGGGAAGTCTTTTTTTTTTTTTTTAAGATAGGAGATTTGATTAGAGGTGAGGAGAGTTGTCAAGCATTGTCTGCATCATAAACTGGTCTTTGTTATTTTATGGAGAAATTTGTTCTAACCTAAATTTTATGTTGTTTTGTATACAATATAATGCTAATTTTATTTAAAATACATAAAGTATGGAAGAAAATATATCCAATATTAATAGTACTGACCTGGAAATTTTTTTTTTTTTTTTTTGTGGCTGTGCTGCAAGGCTTGTGGAATCTTAACTCCTGAACCAGGGATTGAATCTGGGCCCTTGGCAGTGAGGCACTGAGTTCTAACTGCTGGACCACCTGGAATTCCCTGACCTGAACTTGAAAATTTTTAAATTTTATTCTGTTTGTTTGAGTATACTGGCTCTTCATTGCTACACACTGGCTTTAGTTGTGGTGAGGGGAGGATACTCTCTAGTTGTGATGCATAGGTTTCTCATTGTAGTGGCTTCTCTTGTTGAGGATCACGGGGTCCAGAAGGTGCGAGCTTAGTAGTTGTGGCACACGGACTTAATTACTCTATGACATGTGGAATCTTCTCGGACCAGGGATTGAACCCGTGTCCCCTGCATTGGAAAGTGGATTCTTAACCACTGGATCATCAAGGAAGTCCTGACCTGAATTTTTAAAATAACTTCTTTTTCAGACATAATTCACATCCTATACAATTCACCCATTTAAAATATATAATTTAATGGTTTTTAGTGTATTCACAGGCATGTGCAACCATCATCATAGACAATTTTAGAACATTTTCATCACTGCAGAAAGAAACCTAGTGCCCTTTAGCCATCATGTCCTGTCCCTACATCCTCACCAGTCCTACTTAATCATTAATCAGCTTTTTGTCTAAGGCAATGGTGACCCACTCTAGTATTCTTTCCTGGAAAATCCCATGGACGGAAGAGCCTTGTGGGCTGCAGTCCATGGGGTTGTGAAGAGTCAGACATGACTGAGCGACTTAACTTTCACTTTTCACTTTCATGCATTGGAGAAGGAAATGGCAACCCACTCCAATGTTCTTGCCTAGAGAATCCCAGGGACGGGGGAGCAAGGTGGGCTGCCGTCTATGGGGTCGCACAGAGTTGGACACAGAGTTGGAAGAGACTTAGCAGCAGCAGCAGCAGCAATGCCTATTCTAGACATCTCTTGTAAATGGAATCATTATATGTGTTATTTTGTGGTGGGTTTCTTTAACTTAGTATAATGTTTTCAAGATTAATTTATGTTGTAGACTATAGCTAGTTCATTCTGTTTTTAGCTGTGACCTATTTTTTAAAATGTAAATTTAATTAAAACTGCTTATACCATTGAACTAAGCTTTTTTGGATATTTTTACTGAAAGATTTCTTTCCATAAAATAGAGTAGGTTTCTATTTTAGTCACTTATCTTAGTTAAAATATAAATATTTATAACTATATCTTCAACTTAATTATATCCTGTATTATTCAAAAAAACAAGATTCCTATTTCGAGAGAATAGCCTACTTGTTAAACAAAAGGCTTCCTTGAATATCTTACTTCTTGGCATTGCTTTAACATACGATCAAAATGCTATTTTAATAGCAGTGAAAAAATAATACCATGATTTAAAAGCATTTGACTCTGAGCTGCAAGTCAAGTGATACATTTTCTAACTTTAATTAAATGCTGTTCTTTTAGGCCTTTGGAGCATTAATGTTATTTTCTGGTTCTGCTATTTACTTGTATTTTCCTAGTATACTAATTTGTTTTTTCTCAATTACATGTGTCCTCCATCCTCTCAAAAGCAAAAACAAGTGCAGTATGATGTCTCTACTAATGCAATGTCCTGGCTTTATTTTAAGTTTTGTTAAATATTTTAATTTTATTTTGTGATTTATAGCTGTGTCTCAAACCACCATAAAACTTAGTGACTTAAAATAATCATCTTAGTATATCTGTAGATTCTTTGAATCAGAAATTTAGACAGAGCTTTATGAGGAGAGCTTGTCTCTGCTTCATAATGCTTTTGAAGCTGAGAAATGGAGACCTTTCATCTAAGGCCTTGAGTTATTTGACAGTATATCTACACTCATGTCTGGTGGTTGATGATGGGACCTCAGAGAGGCTGTTAGCCAGAATACATACCTCCACTTGGCCTTTCCAGGTCTCTGTGTGGGCTATAGCTTAGGCTTCTTAACAGCATGGTGCCTGGGTTCCAAGAGTGAGCCTCAGTAACGATGTTCAGTGTACACTACTGTTGAGGTAGTCAGACAGGTCTGCTCAGGTTAAAGAGCACAAGACAGAGACTCTCCCACTCAATGGGAAGGTACGAGGGAAGCAGTGTGGCCATCTTATGGATTGAATTGTGCCTCTCCCTCCTCCGCCTCCACCCCAATGGATATGTTGAAGCCATAAGCCCCATTAACTCAGAATGCAGTCTTATTTGGAAATAGGTTTGTTGCATATATAATTAGGGGAGAATGCCTTAGAATATTGGAGGCTAAGATTGAAGTGCTTGAAGTGCTGCAACTACAAGCCAGGAAATGACAGGAATTGTTGCCAAACCACCACCAGAAGCTAGGAAGGGACATGGAAGGGTTCTCCCTGTAGATTTTAGAGGGAGAATAACCTTGCTGATGCCTAGATTTTGAATTTTTAGCCTTTAGAACAATGAGACAACAAATTTCTGTTGCTCTAAGCCACCCAGTTTGTGGTACTTTGTTAAGGAAGCTCTAGAAAACTAATACAGGACATCTTTAAAAAATACAATCTGCTACAGTGTTGTAAGATAGCTTTTTTCTCTCCATTTGTATTTGGCAGTGGTTTTGCCCATCTACACATTTATGTTATTATATCCAATGGAAACTTAACAGGAGGGGCTATTTTAATAGTCATCAGCCTAGTTCATCTGTTAACATTTTTTGGTGAATGAGTACAAAACATAAAAGATTGTCAGTGTATATCACTGCAAAAAGAAGTTGGAATGGGACTTAGATTCATTGAAATGTAATGTTAATAAAAATTTATTAAGGGAACATTAATTTTGAGTGCCTACTATTCACATAGTTTTGTTTCTTTTTTGTTTTTGAAGTGTAGTTGATTTACTATATATATATATTATTTTACATGTACAGCATAGTGATTCAATATTTTTGCAGATTATACTCCATTATAGGTTATTACAAGATAATAGGTATAGTTACCTGTGCTATACAGTATATTCTTGTTGCTTATCTATTTTATATGTAGTATTGATAGTTTGTATATTGAATGTTAATCTGGTACCCTTAATTTGTCCTCCTTTCTCCCTTTTGGTGACTACAAATTTGTTTTCTATATCTGTGAGTCTGTTTCTGTTTTGCAAATATATTCATTTGTATTATTTTTTAGATTCCACGTATAAAGGGTGAATATAGCATTTGTCCTTCTCTGACTGATTTCATTAAGCATAATATTCTGTATGTCCATCCACGTTGCTGCAAAAGGCAGTATTTCATTTGTTTTTAATCCTGAGTAATAGTCCATTTACCACACCCCTTTCTGCCCCACACCCACACACATCTTCTTAATCCAGTCATCTGTTGATGGGCACTTGGGTTGCTTCCATCTGTTGTAAATGGTGCTGCTATGAACCCTGGATTGATGTATCTTTTTGAATTATGCGGTTTTGTTTTTTCAAGATACTGAGTTGGCAAAAAAATTTGAGTCAGGTTTTTCCATAACATCTTATAGAAAAACCCAAATGAACTTTTTGGCCAACTCAGTATATACCCAGGAGTGGAATTGCTGGATGATATGGTAGTTCAACATTCAACAACTCAAACATTCAAAAAAATAAGACCTTGGTATCCAGTCCCATCGCTTCATGGCAAATAGATGGGGAAATAGTGGAAACAGTGACAAACTGTTTTCTTGGGCTCCAAAATCACTGCACATGTTGACTGCAGCCATGAAATTAAAAGACACTTGCTCCTTGGAAGAAAAGCTATGACTAACCTAGACAGCATATTAAAAAGCAGAGATATTACTTTGCCAACAGAGTAATACAGAGACATTACTATGCCAGCATAATCAAAGCTGTGGTTTTTCCAGTAGTCATGTATGGATGTGAGAGTTGGACCATAAAGAAAGCTGAGTGCTGAAGAATTGCTGCTTTTGAACTGTGGTGTTGGAGAAGACTCTTGAGAGTCCCTTGGACTGGAAGGAGATCAAACCAGTCAATCCTAAAAGAAATCAGTCCTGAATATTCATTGGAAGGACTGATGCTGAAGCTCCAATACTTTGACCACCTGATGTGACTCATTAGAGTCAACTCACAAGAGCCGACTCATTAGAAAAGACCCTGATGGTGGGAAAGATTGAAGGCAGGAGGAGAAGGAGATGACAGAGGATGAGACGGTTGGATGGCATCAACTCACTCAATGGACATGAGTTTGAGCAAGTCCGTGAGTTGGTGATGGACAGGGAATCCTGGAATGCTGCAGTCCCTGGGATTGCAAAGAGTCAGACGTGACTGAGCAACTGAACTGAACTGAACTGACTTGTATCACTGATCCTGTTCATTATGCCTATTGTCGTGCTGTTCACACTATTTGCACTGTTTGCTGAACCCAGGATAGGCAAGGCTTGAGCTAAGAGGCTGAAAGGAGACTGTAGGAACTGCAGACACATTTATTCTCTCCTAGCTACCACAGCAGCCATAATACAGTTTCTCTCCTGGCTGATGCAGTAGCTGTAGCAGCAGCCACAATATAACCATAGCGTAGCCCTGTCATAGCCATAACATAATCTCATATAACATAACCATGATGCCGCTCCAGGGTAACATCAGTGCAGCAGCAGCAGCCCCGGCTTTCATGGTAGAGCTCACACAGATGTACTGCACAAAGTAGCTCGTGACCAAATGAGTACCTCGTGATGCACATGCGCAGTCTACAAATGATTTCAGCTATTACATGGTCTGTTTACAAAACGTGGGGTGAGAAAGCCTGAACATGCCATCTTGGCCAATTTGCTGTCTCCCCACATTCCCACCTCTTCAGGATCTTTCACCTTACATTCTATGTGCAGTGCATCTTTAGCGATATTCCCTTGGCGTGTAGCACTGACCCTTGGATTTATGTCTTGCAACAGCAGTGGCTACAACAGCAGTTACATCCCCAATACATAGCAAAACCCAATGCCAGGTATCACCTGGAACTTATGTTCCAGTCCTTGCCCTCATGGGGCTAGAAGAGCCACCCTCCATGTGTGGAGTGCCTTTATCTTCCATGGCCAAGTCCGGTCCACCATCTGTCCTTGTGAGATTGCAGGAGAGCCTCCACAGGGGAAGCTGCACCCCTGCCAGGTTTATTATTAAGGACTCACAAAACCCCCTACAGACGCCGGGGCCCACCCCTTCAAGGTTGAGGCATTCCCAGGCCACCCTACATGATTCCAAATGCTCTCACACTCTTCTAAATCTTCAAGAGAATCAGTGGGTAGTAGCACATCATACGACACAGCCTTTTACAGTGCAGTGTTCTAAATCTAGAACACAGCCTAAGTCTCTACAGCCTAAATCTGTATGATTTGGCCGCATCACCGTCAGTGTATGCATTAGAACCAGGAAACTACTCTGGCTTGCCATAAACAAGGCTGCATTCAGCACCAGTGTCAACCAGGGCCATTACTCTCTGCACATTAGCTAGTGACCAGTGACTTGCAAGTTCTACATGGGGCCGCCTGTCCTTGCTTGGGTTCTTCAGGAGGACACCCTGGTCTGAGCCATATTTAGAGCCGGAAGAGGGTAGCATCTAAAGGAATGTCCTAGGGTGCCGTATAATCTTTTAGCTGAGCTGCCCATTTCTTGCTGTGGGTTCTTCCCACATGTGGTAAACTGCTGCTCTGGTCTCAGCTACCTCCATAGCTCTGGGAGCAGAGCTTTGGGCTATTTATCAGTTTTTTCTGTCAACTCCTGCTGCCAGCAGATCAACCCACACTTGCATTCTCTTCACCAGGATGGGGCCTTTACCAGCTCAGACCCCCTTCAGGGTATTTACATGTCTAATCCACTTTGGCCTGCTGCCGCCCCTCAATTTTCTCCCAAACTAGCCACCATCAGGGTCATCTCATAGATGGGGTGCCCCACATAGGGTGCTAGGATAGCAGTCAGGGGTTCAAAAAAGGTAGATGGGCATTGTTCAAAATGGCTTCTCGAATGCTGCCAGTAAAACGCTCGTCATTTGGGCCTTGGGTATTTGGGTTGAATATTGACTGCTTCATGCCCAGTTCTCTCACTTACTTGGGTCAACGTGGCATAGGTATGCCATTTACTCACAGTATGTGGGAGCTCTCCTGCATTTGACCACACAGTGTAGATGATGGTGTTAATCCATTCCATGAGGGTGTGCATTTGTTTAGGTGCCCCTTGCATTAATTGCCTAGCATTCTGCTAGGCAGAATGAAACCTTTGTCTCAATGAGGGGGTGAGTGGTTATAGATGCCCGCCATTCTATTTCGTCCCCAGAACTCAGGATACCACCCACCCCTGTGTCTCAGAGTTGCAGGAGCCAAGTTGCCATGGTTTCCCTTGCTTTTGCTGAAACTGCGTACCCAGGTCTACCAACTCCGCCTGAGTCTGTGGCTTGATAACGTTGTGAACAGTCACGTTGGGGCGGTTGAAGATGCCCCCCTGAGCCACATGCTGCTCGTGCTTCAGTTTCTGCTCTACAGCAGACCTCGCTGCCAGGTGAGGAGCTGCAGTCTCACAGCCTTCATCATCATTGTCCTCAGTCTCATGTTCATCATCACTGTCACTTAACCGCCTCGTATTGGGGATGTAACTGCTGTTGTAGCCACTGCTGTTGCAAGATGTAAATCCAAGGGTCAGTGCTACACGCCAAGAGAATATCGCTAAAGATGCACTGCACATAGAATGTAAGGTGAAAGATCCTGAAGAGATGGGACTGTGGGGAGACAGCAAATTGGCCAAGATGGCATGTTCAGGCTTTCTCACCCCACGTTTTGTAAACAGACCATGTAATAGCTGAAATCATTTGTAGACTGCGCATGTGCATCACGAGGTACTCATTTGGTCACGAGCTACTTTGTGCAGTACATCTGTGTGAGCTTTACCATGAAAGCTGGGGCTGCTGCTGCTGCACTGATGTTACACTGGAGCGGCATCATGGTTATGTTATATGAGATTATGTTATGGCTATGACAGGGCTACGCTATGGTTATATTGTGGCTGCTGCTACAGCTACTGCATCAGCCAGGAGAGCCTGAACATGGCATCTTGGCCAATTTGCTCTCTCCCCACACTACTTTCCAAGTGATTGCACCAATTTACATTCTGACCAACAGTGTACTAGGGTTTCCTTTTCTCTACAACCTCTCTAGCATTTATTATTTGTGGACTTTAAAAAAAAATTAACTCAATTATCTAAATAATATTAAAAAAATTTTTTTGGCCATGCTGCATGGGGAATCTTAACTGTTGGACTGCCAGGGAAGTCCCTGCTTGTAGAGTTTTTGATGATATGTCTCATTGAGTTTTTGATTACATTTCCCTAGTCATTAATGATGCTGATCATCTTATCATGTGCTTATCATGTGCTTGTTAGCCATCTGTATGACTTCTTTGGAGAAATGTCTAATCAGATTTTTGGCCCATTTTTTGACTGGGTTCGATTTGTTTTTGGTGGCCAGGCATGGAGTTGTATGAGTTACTTGTGTATTTTGGATATTAACCTGTTCTTGGTTGCAACAGTTGCAAATATTTTCTCCCATTTCATAGGTTGGCTTTTTTATTTTCTCAGTGACTTTTGTTTAATTTTGCTTTTATTTCTTTTGCCTTAGGAGACTGCCCCAAGAAAATATTGCTATGATTTATGTCAGAAAGTGTTCTGCATTTGTTTCTTCTAGAAATTTTATGGTTTGAAGTCTTCTATTTAAGTCTTTAAAGCATTTTGTGTTTATTTTTGTGTATGGTGTGAAGGAATGTTCTAAACTCATTGTCTGGCACATAGCTGTCCAGTTTTCCCAGGACCGCTGTTGAAGAGACTGTCTTTTCTCGGTTGTGTATGCTTTGTCATGAATTAATTGATCATAGGTGTATGGGTTCATTTCTGGGCCCTCTCTTCTGTTCCATTGATCTTTGTGTCTGTTTTTCTGTCAGCACCACTCTGTTTTGATTACTGTGCATATAGCTGTGTTCTTGCTCATTAAGACAATTCATGAAAAGAGTAGTCTCGTTGACCTATTACATTCTTTTTGGTGACAATATGAAAATATATGAAATAATATTTTTATTTCTTAAGGAACCTTTAACATCTAAATGGTTAATAATCTAACAATATAAAGATAATATGACACAGGTACCACAGGGTTGGCGGTTAAATTATGCGATACCAAGTATCTGAGTGTAAGCACTAAGTGTTTAGTAAATATTAACTGTTATTACTTTACTAATAAATGCTAAAGTATTCAATTCAGTTGTCTCTCAGTGTCTGCAGGGGATTAATTCCAGGACCGTGTGAATACCAAAATTTGAGTATCAGTGACACAGTATTTGCATATAACCTACACATATCTCTGAATACTTTAAATCATATCTAGGTAACTTATAATACCTAATAAAATGTAAATTGTGTGTACATATAGTTATCAATGAATGCAAATTCAGTTTTTTGCTTTTTGTAATTTTTTGGAATTTTTTTTTTTTCCCGTCTGTATTTTCTATCCTTGGTTGGTTGAATTGGTGGAAGTGGGACCAGCATTTACAGAGGACTGATCCTAAGGATGAAAATACCATAGAAATGGAGAGAAAAGTAAGAACACAGTTACAAACACCTTAAAGAATGAATACTGTTTGGAAATAGCATTTCTCAAAATGTTTGCCTATAATGGTGGAAAAAAGGATTTATGGGCAGTTAAGATTGGAAAGTACATTCCTTTACCTTCTATCTTGACAGTAATATAGTAATATATTTCCTACCTGTACAGTAATACAGTTCAGTCTCTGAGAAATTGAATAATAAAAAAAAATGTCACCTAATCTATAGGACTGCTTTAAGCAATACGGTTCACCACATAGCTTGGAAAATCTCTTCCTAAATAAAGCATCTAGAAATGCAAAAATCTTTTTAAATGCAAAATTGTATTTCCAAGAAGGTAAGGGAAGTACCCCAGACGAAAAACAGTCAGAAACTGGAAACCAGATGGCCTTCAAACCCACCTATGTATTGTATAAATTATTTGCTTTTTTGAATAATCAATAAAAAGCTGGAGTAGCTATGTTAATTTCAGACAAAGCAGACTTGAGAAGGAAAGTGTCCAGACATTATGTATTGACAAAGAGGTCAAATCTCCAAAAAGGCGTAGTTCATGAGGCAAAAGCTGTTAGAATGTCGAGGAGAAATAGACACATTCACCATTATGGTTGGAGTCTTCAGCACCTGTTTTTCAGTAATTTAGATACAGCAGGTAGAAAGTCAGTAAGGATACAGGTGAACAATACCATCAGTCAACTATATTTAATGATGTTTATCTGATAACCACCGAGTATACGTTCTTTTCTGGCCTCCATGTATCAGTCATCAGGATGCACTATATTCTGGGTCATATGGTTCAGCACACCTGAACATGTGCTGTCAGACCACAATGGAATTAAGTTAGAAATAATAGAAAGATAGCTGGAAAATGAAAATATTTAGAGATTAAAAAACACACTTCTAAATAACACATGGATCCAAAAAAAATGTCCAAAGAAAATTTTTAAATATTTTGAACTAAAGCAAAATGAAAAGTAGCAGAAGCAGTATTAGAGGTTAGTTTAGAGCATTTGAATGTATTTTGAAACAGAAGAGAGATGCAAAATGAGTATTCTAATCTTCCAGCTTAGAGAACCAGAGAAAAAAAGGGATATAAACCTTAAGCAAGTGGAAGAAAAGAAATTAAAGTTAGAGCATGAGTAAGTAAAACTGAAAACAGGAAGAGAGAAAAAGCAACAAAACTATTAATTAAAGTTGCTTCTTTGAAAAGATTGATAAACTTCTAGCCAGGCTAACAAAGACCAAAAGAGAGAAAGACACAAATTACTAATAAAAGGAATGAAAGTTGTAAATTTCTTCTTTTTGTTTAATTGTGATAAACTGCTGACCCTTGAACAAGATGGTAGTTAAGGGCACTGACCCTCATTCAGTTGAAAATCCATGTATGACTACCGTTCTACCTCTGTATTCATGGTTCTGCATCCTTGGATTTAGACAACCACAGATCTTGCAGTACTGGGTAGTACATACTTGCGCAAAAGACATGCGTTTAAGTGGACCCACTCCCTGGTGGCTCAGATGGTAAAGTATCTGCCTGCATGTAGGAGACTGGAGTTTAATCCCTGAGTCGGGAAGATTCCCTAGAGAAGGAAATGGCAACCCACTCCAGTATTCTTGCCTGGAGAATTTCATGGACAGAAGAACCTGGTGGGCCAGAGTCCTTGGGTTGCAGAGTCAGACACGACTAAGCAAGTAACGCATAGACACACACAGTACAAACCCGCATTGTTCAGGGGCCAGCTGTACATAACAAAAGTTTACCATTTTAAGCATTTTTAAAGTGTACAGCTCAATGGCTTTAAGTACATTCACTTTGTTATGCAACCATCATCTCTATCCACCTCTAGAGAACCCATTAAACTTCCCATTCCCCACTTCCCTGGCAGCCACCATTCTGCATTCCGTCTCTATGAATCTGACTGCTCTTAGGTACCTCTGTAAGTGGAATCATAGAATATTTGTCATTTCGTGACTTGCTTATTTCACTTGGTGGCTCAGACGGTAAAGCGTCTGCCCACAGTGCGGGAAACCTGGGTTCAATTCCTGGGTCGGGAGGATCCCCTAGAGAAGGAAATGGCAACCCATTCCACTACTCTTGCCTGGAAAATCCCATAGATGGAGGATTCTGGTAGGCTGCAGTCCATGGGGTTGCAAAGAGTCGGACATGACTGAGTGATACAACTATTTCACTTGAAATAATATCTTCAGGGTTCATTCATGTAGCATATGTCAGAATTTTTTTTAAGGCTGAATAATAATTCATTGCCATTTAAAAAATCCATTCCTCCATTAATGATCATTTGAGTTGCTTCTGCCATTTGAATATTGTGAATAATGCTGCTATGAACTTGGGTGTATAAAAATCTCATTTAGTTCCTGCTTTGAATCCTTTTGGGTACATTCCCAGAAGTGAAATTGCTGTATTATATAATAATTCCATGTTCACTTTTTTGAGGAATCATCATACTCGTTTCTGGGCATCCCAGGTGACTCTGTGGTAAAGAACCCGCCTGCTGTTACAGGAGACACAGGAGATGCAAGTTTGATCTCTGAGTTGGGAAGATACCCTGGAGGAGAACATGGCAACCCACTCTAGTATTCTTGCCTGGAGAATTCCATGGACAGAAGAGCCTGGTGGGCTACAGTCCATGGGGTCTCAAAGAGTCAGACATGACTTAGCAACTGAGCAAACAACCGGAGTATTTTCACTGCCATGAAAGTCCTCTGTTCTCTGCCTGTTTGTCCCTTCCCTTGCCCAACTCCTGATCTTTTTATTGTCTCCACAGTTTTGTCTTTTCCAGAATGTTATATAGTTGGAATTAAACATTATGTAAAACTTTTCAGATCGACTAAGCCCTTTTAAAATTGAGGTATAATTCACATACCATAGAATTCTCTCCTTTAAAGTGTTCAGTGGCATCTAGTGTATTCATAAGTCGTGTAACTGTCAGTGCAATCCAATCCCAGAGCATTTTCATCACTCTGGGAAGAACTGTACCCATTAGTAGTCATTTTCCATACCCCCTCCTCCAATCTCTCCACGTCACTAAACTACTTTCTCTCTCTTGGTTTGCTTCCTTTATGTAAGTGGAATCATACGCTGTGTGGCCTTTTGTGCCTGATTAGTAAACCTTTTTAGTGATGGCTTTAATCTTTTCAAAGTATGTTCATGTTTAAAAATAAATGCATAACACCTCTGTGAGGTAGACAGGAACTTTGTGACTTAATTGCATTGTCAGATTTATTGTGTCTTCATGACACAGTTTAACATAAGATGAGGGAAAGAGGTTTGGAGGTGGCAGGGTAGAGATTTGGAAAAGTAGAGTTAAAGAAAAAGTAGGACATGATGATATATGAGAAATAACTCAGTCCTGTGGGATTTCTACAACCATGAGTATTAAGCTTTATTAAAGTGGAACTGCAATTAATACTCCAATTAGACTTAAGAATTTAAAATGCTAAAGATGGGTTGTTGAGCCTTCAGTAGTTATAGACTGAATTTCATTTCATCAAGGTTGAAAGGATATCAGGATTGTGTTCTTGGTTATTCCAAACTCTTTAAATGGAAGCCTGTTGCTACAATATGTAGAAGGGGTATGATAAATTTATTTTTAAAAATAAATTAAAGCAAATAATACATGTCTTTTGCCTTTGCTACAGTTAGCTGGAGTAGAGAACTTTTATATAAGGGAAGTGTAAATCTTTCTTTCTTTAAAAATTATTTCCATATGTATTTTAAAATTGAAGTATAGTTGACTTACAGTATTTCAGGTGTATATAAAAGTGATCCAGTTATATATATATTCTTTTTTAGATTCTTTTCCATAATAGGTTATTATAAGATATTGAATATAGTTCACTGTGCTGCTATACAGTAGGTCCTTGTTGTAAGTATTAATTCTTAAAAGTTGTTAATTATATTTGAAATTAATAGTAAAGGGTAACATTTTCCTGTAAATTTTACATGTTAGGTTTTCTGTTTTACAATAGAGTGTGCTTTGAGAATGCAAGTTAGTGCTGTCCTCACAATTGAATTTGTATTTGTAGCTATGTAGGGGAGATCAACAGGGTAACAAACCACAAGAGGCTGTCTTGCTGACTGCCATGGCTCTTGCCGTTTCCTGGTACAGAGGAAGTTCTGGCTAAATTACTTGGTTCCTATATGATCTTTTACCCTAATAAACTGTGTTGCAAGTCTATTCATTGGTGAGGACTGTTTGTTTGCCTGGAAGCCTAAAGATCTGCTCCATACTTCTTTTCCTTGATTCCCCTACTTCATCATGCTTGTCTTTCTTGGGGGTTTTTGCCTCAACAATAAGAACTCCCTCATCCCATTCCAAGGGAAGTAAGTTCTAAAATAGAAAAGTTATTGGAAATGAAAATTAGAGGTAGGTCATGTATCTGTTGATGAGGTGAGAAGGCAAGACTGGGGCAACCTATGAGGAGAGAGTAGTATCTGCTAAATAGTCTGGGTGGCCTTTTTATTTGTGTATATATATATGTTGATGTTTTAATTTGTATGTGTATAAATTGCTATATGAAACCAAGGTTAGCTGAGAACGTCTACATAGAAAATAGTTTGTAGTGTTTTGATCATTTACCTTTTGTGTAAAATTTCAGATTTGTATGCACATCTGCTTAAGACACTGGCATGATTTATGAAGCATATATCAGTTATATAGTTATATACAGTTATATAGTTCGTTGAATCTTGCAGATGGAAAGGATTTAGGATTTGAAAGGATTTTCTGGTCCTGGTTGCCCACCTAAAGCAGAAATTCATCTTCAGTCAACTGTTGACTTTTGACTCTTATAATTGATTCTTAGTTGTAGCCCTTGGCAGAGAATGTCTACTTTTCCTAAGCATCCTATTCTATTTCTGACTAGTTCTGTTTGAAAATTGTACCCTGAAATTCTCTTACTCTATTAACTCAAAACATTTGTCATAATTTTGTTCTTCTAGAACTAAATCCTCTTCTACGAAAACACTCATAGTTGTTTGAAGGTTTATTATGAATCTCATTTAATCTTATTTATGCTAAGCCTAGTTTTTGTTGAATTGTTGGTCATGCTATAGGATTTCCCTATCCTGATCACCTAATGGACATGTTTTGGTTCCTTGGCTTTCAACTGTTTTTGACTACAACCCAAATGAAGAATGTATTTCATATTCCAACTCAACCTATCCACATATACATACATGAAGTATGTAGTTTTAATACATCTATGTAACTGAGGCAGAAATTTTGTAACAATGTATCTTTACACTGACACTTTTTGCTCCCTTTCATTTTTAAAAAATGCTGGTGTTACCTATGAAATTTATTTTATCACTTCCTGATGGATTTCAGCCTGTAGTTTGGAAATCACTGTTTTAATTTGTGCATGCTACAGAACTGAAATATGGAGTTTCCAAAAGCTGTATGTTAGAACAGTCGTTGCTAAAGCAGGTGTTACCTTTATTAACTCAAAGAAAATATTCTGATTGCTGGTTTTCAAATAAAACTAATGAGGATTATAAAATTCTTGGTAATGCATAAAGTAAAACTGAAATATATGTAACTTTTATTTTTATACTTAGGTGGCGACAGACAAGGTTGCAGAAAAGTTGAGTTCTACTCTCTCATGGGTGAAGAACACAGTGTCCCATACAGTCAGCCAGATGGCCAGTCAGGTGGCAAGTCCATCTGCTTCCTTACACACTACATCCTCGTCTACCACACTGTCAACACCAGCCCTTTCACCATCTTCACCATCACAGTTGAGTCCAGACGACTTAGAACTCCTGGCTAAACTGGAGGAACAAAATAGGTAAGTCAGGTTGCTTGGGTTGTCTTTCTTTAATTGTCGTACGCAGTTGACCATTCATATATGTATGCATGCCATAATCAAAATTTTAAATATTTTTCTGTATTAAGAATGTGTAGGGGAGTTCCCTGATAGCATAGGGTTAGGATTCTGGGGTTTTACTGCCATGGCCTTGGTTCATTCCCTGATCAGGAAACTGAACTCCTGCAAGCCATGTCGAGGGGCCAAAAAAAGTTTAGTTTTTTTAAAATCAGAGTTAATAGAAATTTTCAAGAATTTTTTTTGGAGGAGTTGGTCTTAAAACTAAAATTGGACTAAAATTTTTTTCAGACTTGGATAGCTATAGACTTGTTTATTTAATGTAGCAAATTGTCTAAATTCTTCCTGAATGGTTCTTTAGGGCATCAGCTACAAAAAGAGTTACTGAAAGAGAATCCTTTTTTGTTCAGTCAAAATAAGGATAATTGCAGAGATAATTTCTAACAACTCTTATGATATGTAATTGACATAATAAAGTACACATACTTAAGGTATACAATTTGATAAGTTTAGACATAAGTATATACCTGTGAAATTATCACCAAAATCAGGAAAATGAACATATCTGTTATCTGCCTTTGTATCTCCAGATAGCCACTGCTCTGCTTTTGGTCATTGTAGATTGGTTTGCATTTTCTATAGTTTTATAGAAATTGAATCATACAGTATATACTCTTTTTTAATGGGTTATTTCATTATTATCAAAATGAATTGTTTTGAGATTCATGTGTGTTGTAATACATATGAATAGTTCATTTCTTTTTATTGCTTAGTAGTATTCCACTCCACTACTCTTGCCTGGAAAATCCCATGGACAGAGGAGCCTGGTAGGTTGCGGTCCATGGGGTCGCTAAGAGTCGGACACAACTGAGCAACTTCACTCTCACTTTTCACTTTCATGCATTGGAGAAGGAAATGGCAACCCACTCCAGTGTTCTTGCCTGGTGAATCTCAGGGACGGAGGAGCCTGGTGGGCTGCCGTCTGTGGGGTCGCACAGAGTCAGACACAATTGAAGCGCCTTAGCAGCAGCAGCAGCAGCATTCCATTGTATGGATATATCACAGCTTACCTACTCACCTGTTGTGAAATGCTATAAACTTTTGTGTACAAGCCTTTGTATCAGTTTATGCTTTCATTTCTCCTGGGTAAATACCTAGGAATGGAATGGCTGGTTTATATGGCAGAAGTATATTTAATTGTCAAACTGTTTTCCAAAGGACCTATAGTTTTTCACATTCTCATCATCAGTGTATGAACATTGCTGCTCTTCTGCAGCCTTACCAACATTTGGTATAGTCAGTCTTTTTAATTTTAGCTGTTCTTATGGATGTTTGTATCTTGTGGTTTTAATTGCATTTCCCTGTTGGTGTTGAGCACATTTTTTATGTGCTAATTTGCCATTGATAACTTGTCTTTGATTAAATGTCTGTTCCAGATTTTGCCCATTAAAAAAATTAGATTGTTTGCTTTCTTACTGTGTTTTAAGAGTTTTTTACATAGTTTGGGTACAAGTCCTTTTTCCATAGATATGCTTTTCAAATGTTTTTGTATTTGTTGAAAAGACTGTCCTTTTTCCTCTTAATTACTTTTGCACTTCTGTCAAAAATCAGTTGTCTGTGTATGTATGTTTCATGGCTCTTTTTCTGTTCCATTAATTAATTTTTCTACTTTAATGCTAGTATGACACTACTGAATATTATAGCTTTATAAGAAGTCTTGAAATCAGATAGTGTTAACTGTCTTTGTTCTTTGACTGTTTTTGCTCCTTATCATGCCTTTGTGAATTTTATGTCAAGTAATTTGTACAAAAACCCTTGCTGAGATTTTGATTAGAATAGTGTTGAATTCCTACCAATGGTGGCTTCCACCCATGAACACATTATATTTTTCTTTTACTTATTACTTGTGCATGGTATTGTCTTTGTAAATTTAATTTCTGATTGTTCATTGTCAGCATGTAGAAATACAGTCATTTTTCTTTTATCATTCATGTATTCTGTTGCCTTGGTAAATTCACTTGTTCTGGTAGATTTTTTTTTGTTTTTTTTTAGATTCCATTAGATTTTCTATATAGATGAGCATGTGGTCCATGAATAAAAGCACGTTTGCATCTTTACAATATGGATGCCCTTTATAGCTTTTTCTTGCCTTATTGTAACTGGCTAGTACTTCCAGTACACATTTGAATATATATAACGAACAGATAGCCTTGTCATTAACGGGAAAGTTTAAAATTAAAATTATTTTAATTAAAAATTAAAAGACGCTTGCTCCTTGGCAGAAAAGCTATGACCAACCTAGACAGCATATTAAAAAGCAGAGACATTACTTTGCTGACAAAGATCCGTCTAGTCAAAGGTATGGTTTTTCCATTAGTCATGTATGGATGTGAGAGTTGGACTATAAAGAAAGCTGAGCGCCAAAGAATTGATGCTTTTGAACTGTGATGTTAGAAGACTCTTGAGAGTCCATTGGACAGCAAGGAGATCCAACCTGCCTATCCTAAAGGAAATCAGTCTTGAATATTCATTGAAAGGGCTGATGCTGAAGCTGAAGCTTCAATACTTTGGCCACCTGATGCAAAGAACTGACTCATTTGAAAAGACCCTGATGCTGAGCAAGACTGAGGGCAGGAGGAGAAGGGGATGACAGAGGATGAGATATTTGGATGGCATCACCGACTCGATGGACATGAACTTGAGCAAGCTCCAGGAGTTGGTGATGGACAGGAAAGCCTGGCGCGCTGCAGTCCATGGGGTTGCAGAGAATCGGACATGACTGAGTGACTGAAGTGAACTGAACTGAAGGGGGAAGCATTAAGAATGCGTAAATTGTAGATGACTTTTATAATACTTTTATATAATTGTAAATTATAGATGACTTTTTATCAGATTGAAGAAGTTCCTGTTTCTCATTTGTTAAGAGTTTATAAGAAATAGATGTTGCATTATGTCAGATAGTTTCCCTGAATCTATCGAAATGATCAATTGTTTCCTTCTTTTAATTTGACAGATTACTTTTTTTTTTAAAGTTAAACCCCACTTAGTCATTATCCATTGTCATTGTAGGATATTGTTGGATTTGATGAGCTAAAATTTTTTTTGAAATTTTTGCATCTGTGTTCAGGAGGAAGCTCAGTCTGTAGTTGTTATCTAATGTCTTTGGGTTTTGTTTGTAATGTCTTATGTCCTTGTAATATTTTTGTGATCTTTCCTCTTTTCTCATTTAAGTGTTTAATGCTATGCGTTTCTCCTGAAGCTCTGCTTTTGCAGGATCCCTTTAAGTTTTATAGTTCTGAGTATAGTCTGTTTTTATACATGTTTTATGTGCACTTGGAAAGACTGTATATTCAGCTGTTATTTGGTAGCATATTCTATAAATGTTAATTGGTTCAAATTGATTGATGGTGTTGTTCAAGTCTACTGTATCTTTTCTGGTTTTCTGTTTACTTGTTGTATCAGATATTGAGAGAAGGGTATTGAAACCTCGAACTATAATCGTGATTTATTTCTCTTTAAATTTTATCAGTCTTTGTTTCATATAATATGAAGTTATATTGTATATATAAACATTTAGAATTGGTCCATCCTGTTGTCAAAATGCCTTCATTATTCCTAGTAATAACTTTGTTTGCTTTAGAAATCTACTTTATCTCATATAGTCATTGTAACTTTTGAATAGTGTTAGAAGTTTATATACTTTTCTGTTTTTTACTTTTATTCTGTTTTTATCTTTACAGTTTGGCAGTTAGACAATATATAGTGGCTCTTGCTTTTTAAAATAGTCTGACAGTCTTTACCTTTTAATTATGGTAGTTAGATCACTTTTACTGTGACATAATTTTATTTCTTGCTTACATTTATGTTCATCTCAGACTTTAGGCTGAGTACATTTTTATTGCACACTTCTTAATTTCTGGACCAGTGACCAGCCTCTCTGCAGGACAAACCAGACTCATGCCAAATGGGAAATGGATATAGAGGAAATATGTCTTAAAACATCTACTAGGGAGTTATATACATAACTTCAACTTACATTTTATTGGCCAAAGAAAATCATATACTCACTTCTTATGGAGTGAAATTGAGATTAGAATCTTCTTGCAGGGCTGGGTCTAAGAAAGTTTATGCTTATTGTATCAGAACCCTTTGCCAATATTTTTATTGTATTGCTCTTGTGCTTTTAATTATTCACTTAGCATAAAAATCCACCCTTTTAAAATGTACAATTTAGTAGTTTTTAGTATACTCACAGAGTTGTGTAAACATTACCATTATCCAATTTCAGAATGTTTTTATGATTCCCAAAAGAAACCTTGTATCCATTAGTCTCCCCTTTTCACCCTCCTTCCTGGTAACCACTAATCTACTGTCTCCATGGATTTGCTTATTCTGGCCATTTCATTGGTAGTCTTTTGTGACTAGCTTCTTTTACTGAACACAGTGTTTTCCAGATTTTGAGTAAAATAGATCATTTACATTTAATGTAATTATTGATATGGTTATGTTTATGTTTGTCATCTTATTTTTACTGTTCTTTATCTTAGTATTTCTGCCTTTTGACTGAATGAAATATTGTTTATGATTGTGTTTTATCTTTTGTTAATTTATTATTTATAACTGTTATTTTGCTGGTTGCTTTAGGATTCATAGTGTATATCCTTAACTAACTTACATACTATACCTTCAAGAGATCTCATACCACTTCACATGTAGTATAAAAACTGGAAAAAAAAAAAAAAAACCAAAAAACTGAGAATAGTACATTTCCGTTTCTCTTCTCTGGTCCCTTGTGCTAGTTTTGTCATGCATTTTGCTTTTGTATTTTTTCGTTAAAAATTATTTCTTTTTAAATTTTTGACTGTGCTGGGTCTTCATTGTTGCATGCAAGCTTTCTCTAGTTGTGGCAAGTGGAGGGTACTCTCTTGTAGTTCGTGGGCTTCTCATTGCAGTGGTTTCTCTTGTTTTGGTGAAGGAAATGATAACCCACTCCAGTATTTTTGCCTGGAGAATTCCATGGACAGAGGAGCCTGGCAGGCTATATATAGTCCATGTGGTTGCAAAGAGTTGGACATGACTGAGCAGCTCTCACTCACACTCACTCACTCTTGTTTTGGTGCACATGCTCTAGGTCATGCGTGTTTAATGATTGGAGTGTGCAGGCCATAGAGTGTGGGCTCAGTGGTTGTGAGGCACAGGCTTAGTTGCCCTGAAGCATGTGGTGTCTCCCTAGACCAGGATTTGAACTGGTGTCCCCTCTGTCGCAGGGCCGATTCTTAACCACTGGACCACCAGGGAAAGCCACTTTTGTGTATGTTTTAAACCCCATGCTACACTGTTATTTTTGCTTCAACAGTCACTTACCTTTTAAATGAGATTGATAAGGAAAAAATAAGGAAATAAGGAAAAAATTTATATTTTTCTATATAAATTTATGTTTGCCTATATAGCTTCCATTTCTGGTGTTTTTTGGTTCTTTCATTTTAGCTCCAGATTTCGAACTGATAGAATTTTCCTTCTGCATGGAGGACTTCCTTGAATGTTTCATGTAGTATGGGCTGCTCCTATATGTCTGAGTCTTCATTTTGCCTTTGATTTTTAAAAATATTTTCTCTGAGTAAAAGACTCTATGTTGACAGGGTTTTTTATTATTTTTGTAATAATGTGTCATTGACTTCACTTTTGCATTGTTTACATCAGGAAATAGGATGCAATCCTTATCTTTGTTTCTGTATGTATAATGTGTCTTTTTTCCTTTCTGTCTCCTTTTAAGATTTTTTCTTTATTCCTGGTTTTAAGTAGTTTGATTCTAAAGTGCCTAATTGTAGTTTTCTTCCTATTTCTTACTTGTGAGTTTTATTGAAATTCTTGTAGACTTACAATTTTCCTCAAATTTGAAAACTTTTCCATCATTTCTTCAAATTTTTTTTGTTCTTTTCTTTCCTCCTCCTCAGTGACTAATTACACAGATATTGGGCCACTTGAAGTTGTTCCATAGCTCATTAATATTGTGTTCATTTTTTGGAAAATTTTTATTGCTTTGTATTCAGGTTCTATATATTGTGATCTACCGTGTCTGATTTGCCATTCATCCTATCCAGTGTGAGTGGTGTTTGTATGTCTCTACTTAAGTTTTGAACATAAAGAATTACAGACTTAATACCTTTTAATGGCCTTATCTGGTAGTTCTAACATTTCTATCAATATCATTTTCAGTTCAGTTCAGTTTAGTCACTCAGTCGTGTCCGACTCTTTGCGACCCCATGGACTGCAGCATGCCAGGACTCCCTGTCCATCACCAACTCCCGGAGTCTACCCAAATTCATGTCCATTGAGTCGGTGATGCTATCCAACCATCTCATCCTCAGTTTGCTTTTGATTAATTGTTTTTTCTTCTCGTCAGTTACATTTTTCTGCTTCTTTGTGTGCCTGATAATATTTGGATGTCTCACATTGTGGATTTTACCTTGTTTGGTTTGGCTGTTTTCCTATTAAGATTTTTGAGCTTTGCCCAAGAATGTAGTTAAGTTACTTGGAAAGAATTTGCTCTTGAGTGACTTGCTAGGTGGTTCAGTGGTAAGAGAATTCACCTGCCATTGAAGGAGATGCTGGTTCGATCCCTGGGTTGGGAAGATCCACTGGAGAAAGAAATAACAACCCACACTCCAATATTCTTGCCTGAGAAGTCCCTTGGACAGAAGAGCCTGGTGAGCTACGGCCCATAGAGTTGCAAAGAATTGGACACAACTGAGTGACTGAGCACGCATGAACATGCAGCAGTACTAGCCTAGGGCTATTATTCCCTCCTCCCGAAGCATGACCTTTTTGTATACTCTATACAGTATGTCTTGAAACAGATTCTTCAGTCTAACCCATGGGGACAGTTACTGTTCTTGGCCCTGTGTAAATGGTGGCTTTTATCGCTAGCCTTGGGTACTTTACTTACATACAGTACACAGCTGAATACTTAATGGGTACCCTCTGTCAATCTCTGAAGATCTTGTTTTACTTAACTTTCTGGTATTCTGTTCCTTGGACTCTCGCTACCTTGGTCTCCTCATGCCCTCAGCTCTATCCATTCAGTTGAGAAAGTTCACTAGGTTCTGTTGATTTCCCCTGCCCAAGCCAGGATCTGGAAACTCTCTCAAGACAGGTAAGATGGCAATCATAGGACTTACCTCACTTAACTCCTGCCTTTCAGTAATAGCTGTTCATTGTTGCCTGTTGTCCAGAGTCTTTTAAAAAAAGAAACATTGCTCTCATATAGTTGATGTATCTTGTCCAGTATTTTTTGGTTGTTTCTTCAGTTCAGTCACTCAGTCATGTCCGACTCTTTGCGACCCCATGAATCGCAGCACGCCAGGCCTCCCTGTCCATCTCCAACTCCTGGAGTTTACTCAAACTCATGCCCATTGAGTCAGTGATGCCATCCAGCCATCTCATCCTCTGTCATCCCCTTCTCCTTCTGCCCCCAATCCCTCCCAGCATCAGGGTCTTTTCAAGTGAGTCAGCTCTTTGCATGAGGTGGCCAAAGTATTGGAGTTTCAACTTCAGCATCAGTCCTTCCAGTGAACACCCAGGACTTATCTCCTTCAGGATGACTGGTTGGATCTCCTTGCAGTCCAAGGGACTCTCAAGAGTCTTCTCCAACAGCACAGTTTAAAAGTTTAAAAGTCTTTGCTTTTTAATATGCTATCTAGGTTGGTCATAACTTTCCTTCCAAGGAGTAAGCGTCTTTTAATTTCATGGCTGCAGTCACCATCTGCAGTGATTTTGGAGCCCAAAAAAATAAAGTCTGACACTGTTTCCACTGTCTCCCCATCTATTTCCCATGAGGTGATGGGACCAGATGCCATGATCTTAGTTTTCTGAATGTTGAGCTTTAAGCCAACTTTTTCACTCTCCTCTTTCACTTTCATCAAGAGGCTCTTTAGTTCTTCACTTTCTGCCATAAGGGTGGTGTCATCTGCATATCTGAGGTTATTGATATTTCTCCTGGCAATCTTAATTCCAGCTTGTGCTTCTTCCAGCCCAGCGTTTCTCATGATGTCCTCTGCATATAAGTAGGGAGGGAGTAAATCTCTTATCTGTTATTCTATCATGGCCATAATGAAGTAACTTTTTTTCTTTAAGAGAGTTTTATATTTTCCTTTGGCTGGAAGAAGAAGCTTGAATAAGATTAGAAAAATAGACATATTATTTGATAGTTAGATTTAGAAGTTAATACTGTATGTAAATGTATTGTGGATATTAACTCTGCTCAGCTTTAAAATTATTTTATTGCTGAGATAGTTATTGATATTTTTGTTTTAAAATGACTTGTCCTTAGGTTTGGTCTCTTTCTGTTGGTATGGAGATAGAAAATAGAGGCATGAGAGCAATTTCCTGGAAAGAGAATTTATGAGCTAGAGATTTTGAACCTGGTCCATGTGAACCACAAGAAGAAGACCTAATGTTAGCTCATACAAACCTGGCAATAGAAATTGCCCTCTTCTGATGATCATTTCCTAGAAAGTGCTTTTAAAGGGGATTTCTTTGGCTGTCAGCATTTGATGGGTAAGATGGAAAGCTTGGTGTGCCACATGATGATAACTTTATGTCGGTTTTATGTGTGTGTTGATTTTAACTTTGTGCCCCTTTGCTTATTATATTTGAAAGATTTAGAGCAAAGTCTTTTGGTTGAGATTTCAGGAAGAGAGAGTTTTAATATGTGGTTTGGCAGAGTTTCTTGGATAAGATGAATTTGAAAGAGGGTCATAAATGAGCAGGGATTTTCTGGTGGCTCAGCGGTAAAGGATTCTTCTGCAGTGCTCCAGATGTGGATTTGATCTTGGGTTGGGAAGATCCCCTGGAGAAAATGGCAGACCACTCCAGTATTCTTGCTTGGATAATCCTGTGGACAGAGGAGCATGGCAGGCTACATACAGTCCACAGGGTTGCAAGAGTCAGACACAGCTGAGCGACTGCACCACCACCACCACCAGTATAGAAAATACTATATTAAAAATTGTTGATCCCTGGTCTGGCAGATTCCACATGGAGCAACTAAGCCCATGTGCCACAACTACTGAAGCCTGAGCACTCTAGAGCCTGTGCTCTTCAACAGTTCAGTTCAGTTCAGTTGCTCAGTCATGTTCGACTCTGTGACCCCATGGACTGCAGCATGCCAAGCCTCCCTGTCCATCACCAACTCTCGGAGTTTACTCAAACTCATGTCCATCGAGACGGTGATGCCATCCAACCATCTCATCCTCTGTTGTACCCTTCTCCTCCTGCCTTCAGTCTTTCCCAGCATCAGGGTCTGTTCCAGTGAATCAGTTCTTCGCATCAGGTGGCCAAAGTATTGAAGTTTCAGCTTCAGCATCAGTCCTTCCAATGAATATTCAGGACTGATTTCCTTTAGGATGGACTGGTTGGATCTTCTTGCAGTCCAAAGGACTCTCAAGAGTCTTTTCCAACACCACAGTTCAAAAACATCAATTCTTTGGTGCTCAGCTTTCTTTATAGTCCAACTCTCACATCCCTACATGACTACTGGAAAAACCATACCTTTGACTAGACGGACCTTTGTCAACAAAGTAATGCCTTTGCTTTTTAATACGTTGGTCTAGGTTGGTCATAGATTTGTTGTCTAGGTTGGTCATAGATTTTCTTCCAAGGAGCAAGCATCTTTTAATTTCATGACTGCAGTCACCATCTGCAGTGATTTTGGAGCCCCCCCAAAATAAAGTCTGTCACTGTTTCCATTGTTTCCCCATCTATTTGCCGTGATGTGATGGGACCAGATGCCATGATCTTAGTTTTCTGAATGTTGAATTTTAAGCCAACTTTTTCACTCTCCTCTTGCACTTTCATCAAGAGGCTCTTTAGTTCTTCTTCACTTTCTGCCATAAGGGTGATGTCATCTGCATATCTGAGGTTATTGATATTTCTCCCGGCAGTCTTGATTCCAGCTTGTGCTTCATCCAGTCCAGCATTTCTCATGGTGTACTCTGCATATAAGTTAAATCCATTACAGTGAGAAACCCATGCACTGCAACTAGAGAGCAACACTCACTCCCAGCAACCAGAGAAAGCCCAGGTGCAGCAACGAAGACCTAACACAGTTATAAATAAAAAAATTTTTAAAAATTATTGCAAGTGATGTGTGTGTATAGATGAACTGTTCCCCAAGTAATTCACAGTTTATTCCAGAGTTTTAGATGCACTTGGCATATGTGTCAACAAGTTGTTTAAAGATGTCTAGAAAAGAGATTTTTGACAAATAAGACTTTGAAGAAATAAAAGGAGCACAAAATTTTCACCATTTGTTCTTGTGTAGAATTACTCAAATCTTTTACTTTTTTGAGTTCATGTTTTGAATCTCTTAAAAAAAAATTTGGTAAACTCTGAATCCACGAGAAGGATTTATGTGTAGAGACTGGGTGAATGCAGCACTCTATTGTTTGTTTTGCCTTAGGAAAACAGTCCTGGTGGAAAAACACATCTGTCTGGCTTTAATAAAAAATAAAATGACAAACATTAAAATCTAGCTCTCCTTCCTCTCTCCTGCTCTTCTTCCCACCAATGTATTAAGTCTAAGGAAAAACTGCAAGAATAATAGCTTAAATTCTCTATGACCACTTCTGTGGTTTGTAATGTAGATATGTAAATTATGTATTTAAAGTAAAAATTAGGAGATGCAGCTAGTACTTGTAACAGGGAAGATGCTTTTATTTAGGACTTTTTCTTCTCTTCCCCACATGTCTTAGGTTGTTTAACTACTTTTGATTTAGGAAGTATAAAAAAGAGTATTTTAGAAAGTTAAAATTGAAGAAACATAAAAATATCAAGCCCTATAAAGAAGCTATTTTTCCCTCCCATGGTTTTACTGCAGTAATCACTTTTTAAAATCAGTGCATGTGGCAATCCCAGTAAGATGTGAAGAAATGGTTCAATACAATATCAAAGATCTGTTTGATGAAAGTTAATTATTGATAGCCTTGAGGTTGAAATGGGATAGCTATTTTTTTTCTATGTTAAATGTGTTTTTCATTTTAAAATTACAAAGACTTTTTGGCAGAGATGAATTCAAGGAGGTAAGGTTCAAGTGTAATAGCAGTGCCTTTTAATGAAGGAGGGGAATAATGCTAATTTAAATTTTGAACGGGCCTTATTTGTGTGGTTAAAACTTTGGCATTGCAACCATGTTTGTTTCCTTTTACATCCTGTTACTTAGAATCAGATTTTACTTTTTAGCAGATTTGGGGGGTGAAATATGAGGACAAGAAAATGGAAAGGGTTCTTCTAAATTAAAGTAAATATATTTTATGTAACATCTAAGTCTGCACTGTCAAATATGGAAGCCATTAGCTGTATGTGACAGTTGAGCACCTGAAATGTGACTGGTCTAAATTGTGATGAGCTGTAAAAGTAAAACATACTCCAGATTTTGAAGAGCTGATTTGAAAAAAAAAAAAAGAGAGATCATCAATTAAAAAATACTTGATTGTGTAGTAAAAATATGTAATGTTTTGACTGTATTTGATAAAGTAAATTATTAGAATTAAATTGCAACTATTGTTTTCTACTTTAAACTTGGCTATTAGAACATTTAAACTTATATAAGGGGCTGGCATTATATTTCTATTGGACAGTGCTGATCTCGGTGATCTAATAACTGTTACATTTATAATTTTATCACCACAGCATTACCTCAGTTTCCTAAGGGTACTCTCTATAAACACAGCCATGCACATTTAAGGAAGTGGTAAAAAGCTTCTGAACAAAACAAGTATTTTCAAGTCTTCGTGTTAAAAACATGTATTTTTAATCATAGAGTTCTTTAGATCTTCACTTGAACCTCTTATTCTTTTTCTTTTCACAGGAGAATTGTTTTAAATTTTTAATCAGTTGTCTGGTTTCCTGAGGAATTTGATGATGGGATTAATTAAAAGAATTTATTGTATTACTCTTTCTGTTTCAACTTAGCCTCAGTCTTTAATATCTGTATAAATCAGTCACGAAACTGTCAGTTTCTGATCAGAATATTTGAGAATGGCCTGCAAGACTCATGCATTTACCTTCTCTGAGACCTTATCTTTTTTTTTTTTTTTTTTTTTTTTGAGACCTTATCTTAAAGAAACAAAAGCCAAAGAAAAACCCCCTGTGCTTTCAGAACTGGAGAGATTCTTGTCATTTAGGCTCCTCCCTTCTGAGTTGTCTCTGAGTTGTTGCTTCCTGTACTAATTCCTTGTCTTTTTCCTTAATTGTCCCCTCTTGCTTCTGTTGTTCTGAGACATGTGTATGTTTGATGATGTACATGGGAATGGGAGTGACTCCTCTGTGAGTCAGGTGTGTGTTCTGTTACTATTGGTTTGCAGCAGCCTGGTTTCAGACAGCAGTTTGCTGCATTTCTCCCTGTACTTTCGTATCCTGTTTGTTTGGTGTAAGGTTGCAAGAGTATTTGAACCCTATGTTTGAAAAGTTGCTCCCTCTGCAATGAAGTGCCAGTGTATTTAGCTTTTCAAGTGTTTTTCTCATATAGCAGTATTTTTCCTTAGCTTTCTTAGCTCCTTCCTTAGCTCTTTATAATTTATCTTAACAGTTTACACATTCCCAGATGGCATGTTGACCTGTTATTTTTGTATCCTGCTCTCTTATTTCTAGTATCCATGGGAAAGCATTATACTGAGTACAACAGGATATTAAAAAAGTTTGTCAAATAATTGCCAAATTTCCATTTGTAGACTTTTCAACTGCTGTAGTATTTATCTACATGGGTAAGTCTCCCAAGTACTTCAAACTCCAAAAACCCAAAAGAAAACCCTTTTTTTCCCTCTTCCTTTGTATTTTTTGTAGTATTGTAGAGAATTATTTTCTCTTTCATGTTTATCAAATATATGCATTGTACATAAGTTACTTTTTTTTTCTCATATGCCTGTCATGAAGTGCACAATGTACCATTTTCCTCAGATAGGTGGCCCCTTGTTGGGATGAAGGTTCAGTTCTCAGTAGCAAGAATATGGTGAAGATAATCTCTAAAGTAAGACCTAAAGACCCAGTTACTCTCTTTGTTGGCATATACCCTTGTTCTCACTTTAGAGAACTGGAATTGGATATGCTTTCTCTCTGCCAAGTATCCTAAGCTTCTGCAGTCAAGGAATCTTAGACATTTTCCATCCTTCATACTATTGGAAGTCCAACTGACAATGGGCTTTAGCAGCCCCAACTCAGATAATGTGGAACTGTAGCTACTTTGAATGCTACCCTTAGAGCTGGAGGTACAGAAAGTTGAAGTTGTTTAGGTGGAAGACTGTGGATTATATATTTATTCCCCAGTCAGTAGAAATCCAAGCTCTGATGCCTTAGTCTTGCAGCATTCTAGGAGGATGAATAAATTTAGGTCTCTTAATTGTATAGCAGCTGGCCACATCTACCTATGGAGAATGCCTTTGATTATCACATACAGTGTTCCTACCAGGCCAGTATACTTTTCCTTTAATTCAATGGATTTCTTCTTGTTTTAGTTATAAGAAAATTATGATGGGATGGGATGGTAGCTTTTTTTTTTTTTTTTTGCAGTAAATCCTTGCAAGGCAGTGAACCCATGTGCTCTGGGAAAAGGAAGGTAAATGAGTAACTTTTGAATAGACTTCTCACTAGCCCGGAGACCTATGAGTAATGCTGTATTACCAGTCTCTCAGGGGCCAGGCTACATGGTCTTTGAAAACTGCTCACATTTTCAGGCAGTGTGCCTTTACTACTATGTCGAGAGTATTTTAATTGAAACTAGGTTGCAACCTGTCTAGGAATCTTCCTGAGGTGCTTAAAAAAAAAAAAGAGGAATCACTGCTTTTAGCAAAAATAAATAGAAATTATGATTCTAACTACACATTCTATAAAGTCTACATATATGTATTTTAATGAGTATGTAAATTCTTTTCCTACATACCATGATTAAGTAGCTAGTGGAGAGAGACTTGATAGTATCAGCTCAAGTATTACTTCTGGAAAATGTTCCCATTCTCTCAGACAGAAGGACTTCATTATATCCATAGCATAGAAAAAAAAATTGTAAAGTTATTACTTGGAAAATTCTAAATTTTGATAGAATGACCAACAAATTTGAAAAAAGAAAGTAGTGTTTATACCTTCCTTTGTTTACAAAATAGATACACTTAATATATCAAAAATAGTCCCTGTTTTTGTGATCGTATTGTAATCATGGTTTTAAAAAAGTTCTGAAGGGCTTTCAGTAATATAAAGCAGTAGTTTCTCACCTAATTCTTACTATCCCTAATGTCATTAACCAGAGATAGTATTTTTAATAAATTTTTGTGAAAGTGTTAGTCTCTCAGTACTGTCTGATGCTTTGCATCCCTAAGAACTGTAGCCTGCCAGTCTCCTCTGTCCATGGAATTTTCCGGACAGGAATACTGGAGTGAGTAGCCATTCCCTTCTCCAAGGGATCTTCCCAACTCAGGGATCTAACCCAGGTCTCCTGCACTGCAGGTGGGTTCTTTACCTTTTGAGCCACCATGCAGTTCAGTTCACTCACTCAGTCATGTCTGACTCTTTGGGACCCCATGGACTGCAGCATGACAGGCATCCCTGTCCATCACCAACTCCCAGAGTTTACTCAAACTCATGTCCATCGAATCAGTGATGCCATCCAACCATCTCAACCTCTGTCATCCCCTACTCCTCCCACCTTCAATCTTTCCCAGCATCAGGGTCTTTTCTAATGAGTCAGTTCTTCACATCAGGTGGCCAGAGTATTGGAGTTTCAGCTTCAGCATCAGTCCTTCCAATGAATATTCAGGACTGCTTTCCTTTAGGATAGACTGGTTGGATCTCCTTGGAGTCCAAGGGACTCTCAAGAGTCTTCTCCAACACCACAGTTCCAAAGCATCAATTCTTTGATGCTCAGCTTTATTTATAGTCCAACTCTCACATCCATACGTGACTACTGGAAAAACCATAGCTTCAACTAGATGGACCTTTGTTGGCAAAGTAATGTCTCTGCTTTTTAATATGCTGTCTAGGTTGGTCATACTTTTCTTCCAAGGAGCAAGCATTTTAATTTCATGGCTGCAGTAAACCATCTGCAGCGATTTTGGAGCCCAAGAAGATAAAGTCTGCACTGTGTCCACTGTTTTCCCATCTATTTGCCATGAAGTGATGGGACCAGATGCCATGATCTTAGTTTTCTTAATGTTGAGCTTTAAGCCAACTTGTTCACTCTCCTCTTTCACTTTCATCAAGAGGCTCTTTAGTTCTTCACTTTCTGTCATAAGGGTGGTGTCATTTGCATATCTGAGGTTATTGATATTTCTCCCGCCAATCTTGATTCCAGCTTGTGCTTCCTCCAGCCCAGCATTTCTCATGATGTACTCTGCATATAAGTTAAATAAGCAGGGTGACAACATACAGCCTTGACATACTCCTTTCCCGATTTGGAACCAGTCTGTTGTTCCATGTCCAGTTCTAACAGTTGCTTCCTGAACTGCATAAAGATTTCTCAAGAGGCAGGTCAGGTGGTCTGGTATTCCCATCTCTTGAAGAATTTTCCACAGTTTGTTGTGGTCACACAGTCAAAAGCTTTGGCGTAGTCAATAAAGCAGAAGAAGATATTTTTCTGGAACTCCCTTCCTTTTTTGATGATCCACCAAGTGTTGGCAATTTGATCTCTGGTTCCTCTGCCTTTTCTAAATCCAGCTTGAACATCTGGAAGTTCATGGTTCACGTACTATTGAAACCTGCCTTGGAGAATTTTCAGCTTTACTTTGCTAGCTTGTGAGATGAGTGCAATTGTGTGGTAATTTGAGCATTCTTTGGCATTGCCTTTCTTTGGGATTGAAATGAAAACTGACCTTTTCCAGACCTGTGGCCATTGCTTAATTTTCCAAATTTCCAAAGTGCAGCACTTTGACAGCTTTATCTTTTAGAATTTGAAATAGGTCAACTGGAATTCCATCACCTCCACTAGCTTTGCTCGTAGTGACGCTTCCTAAGACCCACTTGACCTCGCATTCCAGAATGTCTGGCTCTAGGTTGGTTGATGTATAATTTGCAAGAGAGAAATGCACAGTTCTTAAGTGTACAGTTTGAGCTTTAACAGATATAAACACCTAACAGATATATACACCTGTGTATAACCTACACACCCATTAAGATGTAGACAGTTCTTTTCATCCTAGAAAATTCATTTGTGCCCTTTTTACCAACTCTACCACCAGAAACTTTTCTTCTGATTTTTATTGCCGTGGATATATTTTGCTTATTCTTTTTGGTGAGGCTATAATTCATATACTATGCAGTTCACCCGTATGAAGTGTGTAACTCAGTGGTTTTTTATGTATTTACAGAGTTTTGCAGTCATCACCACAATCATTTTTAGAACATTTTCATCACCCCCCAAAGAAACTATATCCATTAGCAGCAACTGTCCATCCCTCCTTGTTCCCCTTACTCCCACTCCAGTCCTCAGCAACAACTAATCCACTTTCTTTTTTTTTTTTTTTTCATTTATTTATATTAGTTGGAGGCTAATTACTTTACAGTATTGTAGTGGTTTTTGCCATACATTGATATGAATCAGCCATGGATTTACATGTGTTCCCCATCCTGAACCCCCCTCCTGCCTCCCTCCCCACCCCATCCCTCTGGGTCATCCTAGTGCACTAACCCTGGGCACTTGTCTCATGCATCAAACCTGGGTTGGCGATCTGTTTCACAATTGATAATATACATGTTTCAATGCCGTTCTCTCATATCATCCCCCGCTCACCTTCTCCCACAGAGTCCAAAAGTCTGTTCTGTACATCTGTGTCTCTTTTTCTGTTTTGCATATAGGGTTATCATTACCGTCTTTCTAAATTCCATATATATGTGTTAGTATGCTGTAATGTTCTTCATCTTTCTGGCTTACTTCACTCTGTATAATGGGCTCCAGTTTCATCCACCTCATTAGAACTGATTCAAATGTATTCTTTTTCATGGATGAGTAATATTCCACTGTGTATTTGTACCACAGCTTTCTTATCCATTTGTCTGCTGGTGGGCATCTAGGTTGCTTCCATATCCTGGCTATTATAAACAGTGCTGCGATGAACATTGGGGTACACGTGTCTCTTTTAGTTCTGATTTCCTCGGTGTATGCCGAAGAGTGGGATTGCTGGGTCACATGGCAGTTCTATTTCCAGTTTTTTAAGGAATCTCCACACTGTTGTCCATAGTGGCTGTACTGGTTTGCATTCCCACCAACAGTGCAAGAGAGGGTTCCCTTTTCTCCACACCCTCTCCAGCATTTATTGCTTGTAGACTTTTGGATAGCAGCCATTCTGACTGGTGTGAAATGGTACCTCATTGTGGTTTTGGTTTCCGTTTCTCTGATAATGAGTGATGTTGAGCATCTTTTCATGTGTTTGTTAGCCATCTGTATGTCTTCTTTGGAGAAATGTCTGTTTAGTTCTTTGGCCCATTTTTTGATTGGGTCGTTTATTTTTCTGGAATTGAGCTACAGGAGTTGCTTGTATATTTTTGAGATTAATTCTTTGTCTGTTGCTTCATTTGCTATTATTTTCTCTCATTCTGAAGGCTGTCTTTTCACCTTGCTTATAGTTTCCTTTGTTGTGCAAAAGCTTTTAAGTTTAATTAGGTCCCATTTGTTTATTTTTGCTTTTATTTCCAATATTCTGAGAGGTGGGTCATAGAGGATCTTGCTGTGATTTATGTCAAAGAGTGTTTTGCCTATGTTCTCCTCTAGGAGTTTTATAGTTTCTGGTCTTACATTTCGATCTTTAATCCATTTTGAGTTTATTTTTGTGTATGGTGTTAGAAAGTGTTCTAGTTTCATTCTTTTACAAGTGGTTGACCAGTTTTCTCAGCACCACTTGTTAAAGAGGTTGTCTTTTTTCCATTGTATATCCTTGCCTCCTTTGTCAAAGATAAGGTGTCCATAGGTATGTGGATTTATCTCTGGGCTTTCTATTTTGTTCCATTGATCTGTCTTTCTGTCTTTGTGCCAGTACCATACTATCTTGATGACTGTAGCTTTGTAGCATAGTCTGAAGTCAGGCAGGTTGATTCCTCCAGTTCCATTCTTCTTTCTCAAGATTGCTTTGGCTATTCAAGGTTTTTTGTATTTCCATACAAATTGTGAAATTATTTGTTCTAGTTCTGTGAAAAATACCATTGGTAGCTTGATAAGGATTGCATTGAATCTATAGATTGCTTTGGGTAATATACTCATTTTGACAATATTGATTCCTCCAATCCATGAACATGGTATATTTCTCTATTTGTGTCCTCTTTGATTTCTTTCATCAGTGTTTTATAGTTTTCTATATATAGGTCTTTTGTTTCTTTAGGTAGCTATATTACTAAGTATTTTATTCTTTTGTTGCAATGGTGAATGATATTGTTTCCTTAATTTCTCTTTCTGTTTTCTCATTGTTAGTGTATAGAAATGCAGGGGATTTCTGTGTGTAAATTTTACTAAGCCACTTTCTGAATTCTAGGTATTGAATATAAATTGAGTCAGATAACATGTTTCCTTTTGTGACTCGCTTCTTTCATTTAGTGTGTTTTCAAGGTTCCATGTTCCAGCATCCATGTTGTAACCTGTATCTCTGCTTCATTTTTTTTCAAGACTGAATGATACTATACCTTATGGATAGACCAGTGTTTTTATCCATCCAGTACTTGATGGATATTTGGATTGTTTCCACTCTGGCTATTATGAATAATATTGGCATGAACACTTGTTATGTAGGTTTTGTGTGGACATAGATTTTCATTTCTCCTGAATATATATATACCTGGGAGTGGAATGGCTGGTTTGTATGGTAATTCTATGTTTAACCATTTAAGAAATTGCCAGACTTTTTTTCCTGAAGTGATTTTACCATTTTATTTTGCCATCAGTGTGTCTGAAGGTTCCTGTGTCTCCATATCTTCACCAACACTTGTTGTTATTTGTCTTTTTCATTATAGCCGTACTATAATGCCGTACAGTGAAACAGTGTGTTGTTATGTTTTGATTGGCATTTCCCTAATCATTAGTGATGTCGAGCATCTTTCTGCATGTTTATTGGCCAATTACATATATTTGTGGAGAATTATCTATTCTTATTCTTTGCTCATTTTTTAATTGGTTTATCTTTTTAGTATTGAGTTGTAAGGGTTATTTATATATTCTAGATAGAAATCTCATGGGTTGCAAATATTTTTTCCCATTCTGTGGGTTTTCTTTTCACTTTCTTAATGCATCCAGTGAGGTACAGAACATGTAAAATTTTGATGAGTCCAGTTTAAATATATTCTTTATTTTACTTGTGCTTTTGGTGTCATATTTAGAAAGGTTTTTCTTCTGTAGTGTATGTATTCTTGAACTTCTTATAAGTGGAATCAAGTAGTATGTGTTCTTTCGCATCAAGGTTCTTTCACCTGGTGGGTTCCATACAGTCCATGGGGTTGCACAGAGTTGGGAAGGACTCAGCAAGTAACACTGTACTTCACTTCTTTCACCTAATGTTTGTAAGATTAATGTTATGTATTAGCAGCAGTTTGTATCTGAGTGATGTTTCAGTGAATGAATGTATCACAATTTGATCATTTATTTTTATGGATATAGGGGTTGTATCTGGACTTTGGCTATTATGAATAAAGCTTTTCTGAACTTTAAATTGTAAATCTTTTTGTGGACATAGGTTTTCATTTTTCTTGCTGTCATATAAAAATGTATTCAACTTTATAAAGAATTGCCAAATAGTCTTCATAGTGGTTGAAGTCTTACATACTACTGACATGGATATGTTAAAGTCACAATTGGTCTCATCTTTGGCAGCCCTTAGTACGGCCAGTCTTTAAAATTGTAGCCATGCTGATTGTGTACATAGTGTGGTTTTAACTTGGGTTTCTTTGGTGATTAAGGATGTTGAATGTTTTTCAGTTGCTTGTTAGCCACTTGACTGTTTTGTTTTGGAAGGTGGCAGTTTAAATCTCTTACTCATTTTTCAAAATGTGTTGTTTGCCTTCTTATCAGTTTTAAGTGTTCTTCATGTATTCTGAACAGCAGTCTTTTGTCAGATGCATATGTTGGAGATTTTTTTTTTCTTAGTTTGTGGCTTACATTTTCATCTTCTTAAAAGTAGAGCTTTTAAAATTTGAAATGCAATTTAGTATTTTTTAATCAATTTTTTTCTTTTATGGTTAATGTTTGTGTCCCATTAATAAATTTTGCCAATTCCAAGGTTGTGAAGACTTTTTCCTATTTTCTTCAAGATGTTTTATAGTTTTAGTTTGTATATTCAAGTCTATTGTCCATTTTGAGTCTTTTTTTTTTTTTTGTATTATGTGAATTAAGGCAGGGACAATATCTTTAAATAATGTAAAGTCTGTACTTGGAATATTTCATTTGTAATGTTTTTCAAAGTTTTGTATATTTGTATTACTTACTGCATTGTCCTCTGAAGATGAACTGCTTAACTCTTCTCTCTAATCCACCCATGAATTCATTTGGTTTTCCTGCTTATACTAAAAGTTGTAATGTGGAGATCTCTGAGACCTTTCTGACTGTTAAAAAATAAACAAAAAACCTTTCTTTTAAGGTACTTTTTCATCTATGCTTTCATTTCATCTCAGATTTCTGTTTAGCTTGGGAAACACCAGTATTTTATTTTTAACTGCATGTCTTTATTAATGGTAGTAGTGCAGTTTAATTATTTGGCATATAGTGAAGTGAAGTCGCTCAGTTGTTTCCGACTCTTTGCGACTCCATGGACTGTAGCCCACCAGGCTTCTCCATCCATGGAATTTTCTAGGCAAGAGTACTGGAGTGGGTTGCCATTTCCTTCTCCAGGGGATCTTCCTGACCCAGGGATCAAACCTGGGTCTCTGCATTGCAGGCAGATGCTTTACCATCTGAGCCACCAGGGAATCCCAAAAAAGTGAAAGTCACTCAGTCGTGTCAGACTCTTTGTGACCCCATGGACTATACAGTCCATGGAATACTCCAGGCCAGAATACTGGAGTGGGTAGCCTTTCCCTTCTCCAGGGGATCTTCCTAACCCAGGGATTGAACCCACGTCTCCTGCATTGGAGGAGGATTCTTTACCAGCTGAGCCACAAGGGAAGTTAGCAAGCATTCAACGAATAATTAAGTGAAGTGAACTTAGGGTCAGGTTATTTCTGTAAAGTTTGTTTCTGTATTCCATTTATAAATCTTGAGGTTTAGAATCATACATAGAATTACTTGTATACATGCACTTATTTTTTCATAAGTTTTATTGTGGACTTACTAAAATAATATCTATGGAAAAAACAGTATTTAAAGCAAAACATTATCATTAATTAGTTTTTTTCTGATGAAGACTATTTATAGCAAATAATTGACCCTGAATTTAGCTGTTTTGTAAATTTTTCTATTTCTGGCAATATTTGGGACATTTTATTTCATTTACTGTTGCCATGACAAAAATGTATTAAATTATGCCATGAATACAGAAAGTGTTTTAGTTTATATTATTGTGTTATTGAGTTTGATCATCTTGTACTTGAAGTTTTTTTTTTTATTATGGGGATTTGAGTTTTATTTCAGTTCTCTCAGTTTTCAGTGTATTTTGTTTTGAGCTAAATACAAAGACAATATAAAGGGATATAAAGATGAGTAAGATATAAATGTGGCTTGCAAAGGATTTTTTATAATCTGCTAAATATAATTTGACTCATGTTTACTAGTTTTTATACATCCTAAATTAATATTGGGAGCATTTTTTTGTCTAAGCAGATGATTTTCTGAAGGAGTTGCTGGAAGTAAATAGTATCCATGTTAAATAGATGTTTTAGGACCCTTATTTGCATGGCATGTTATTTACATCTTAATAATGATAGAGCCACATTTTCCAGCCTTTTTTTTTTTTTTTTGATAGTCTATGTACATGTGAAAGAAGTAATGGATTTGATGTTGTATTGAGTTATGGAATGGATCTCTGAAATTATCTTAACCTGTCTTTCTACAGATAAGGCAGAGGCCTTAAACAGGGTCTTAACAGTGAAGAGGTCTCAATTTTAAAGTGCTAGTCCAGTGATAAATGACAGCTGTTAGCTGGCCTGAGTTTCTGGGAGATAGTAGGGTTTATGGAGAGTTAGTGGATTAAAGTCCTTTCTCATTTAAAGGGAGAAGCTTCTACCCTGCTATACCCTGTTATTTCTGGAATATAGGCTAGTTTTGCCCTTTTTGTTTTTTAAGAGATCCAGAATTGTAAATACAAATGTATGTTGGAGAAGGAAATGACAACCCACTCTGATATTTTTGCCTGGAAAATCCCATGCCTAGAGAAGCCTGGTGAGCTGCAGTCCATCAGGTTGCAAAGAGTTGGACATGACTGAGCAACTAACACACACAGACACACATATGTGTATATAAACAAATGAAATCTTCTAATTTTAGTTTTAGTAGTTGTTCATTTTTTTTACACAAACATTGCATGAGCTAGACAAAACACTCTTTGTTTGGGCAGATCAGTTATACCTGGGTGAAGCAAAATTGAAAGAGACAAAAGATTTGATTAATTTATGTGTCTGCCTTTTTAGGTCCTAGACACATTTTAAACATGTTAGGATTAGTTCTTCCATAAAATTAGTTAATACCGCTTCCAAGTACAGTTTCTTTTTCCTTGAAACCTTCCCAATGAATTTCTTCCCAGAAGATTTCTTCTACTTTGAATTTTTAGTGGAGATAAAGAGAAACTATGATGAGACTAATAGCACTAAAATATTTAACATAATTTACTTTATCAAATTTTAAAATTGCTATTCTTAGTAGAAAAAAATACAGCAATTAATTTTGTAGATGCCAACCAAATATTTTAAAAATTATGTATATTTTAAAACTATGGCTAAATTGCTGTAGTGAAGCCCTTAAGTATCATCATGTTATTGCAGGAAGGGGGATCCCTTCCAGGGTCTGAGAGTGGGCTCTTGTCTAACACTCGGAAATGGATTGTCCAAGGAGGTACATATGCTGACAAAGCAAGATACTTTATTGGGAAGGGGCACCTGGGCAGAGAACAGGAGGGTAAGGGAACCCAGGAGGACTGCTCTGCTATGTGGCTTGCTGTCAGGTTTTGCGTTGATGAGATTAGTTTCTGGGTTGTTTCTGGCCAATCATTCTCAAAAAAGAGTCCTTCCTGGTGGCACACCCATTGCTCAGGCCAGATGGATGTCAGTGAGAAGGATCCTGGGAGGTGGTAGGACAGGTGGTGTCTCCTTTTGGCCTTTCCTGAACTCTTCCATTTGGTGGTGGCTTAATAGTTCCACGTTCCTTACTGAGACCTCCTGTGGTAAAATACTCATGCAAATAGTTACTATAGTGCCTGGCCTAGGTGGGTGGTGTTAGTCAGTGTGTTTCCTCTAATATTGTCATCTAGTGTCACTGTGAGATCTTGAACAATTTTTAATTGTATTTTAGATTGTTAGAGACAGATAGTAAGTCTTTAAGATCTGTAAATGGATCAAGAAGGAACAGTGGCTCCTCCCTGGTATCAAGTTCATCAGCCTCTAGCAACCTCAGTCACCTTGAAGAAGACTCTTGGATTCTTTGGGGAAGAATTGTTAATGAATGGGAAGATGTGCGCAAAAAGAAGGAGAAACAAGTTAAGGTATTCATATTCTTTGCTGAAGTTTTCCTCTTATCCCATCAGGCAGAGATTGATAGAGGATTAAAAAAAAAAAATTGGATTCTAGCACTTCCCAGGTGCTATGCTGAAGAGGTCTACTTTATATGTTTTCTTCAATTGTGCCAATAGAAGTTTTGATTTGCAGCTATCAGCTATTATAAAAGTCTCCTAACTGTAGAAATATAGATTCAGAAATGAAGTGGTGACATCCAAAATCCTTCAGTTATCATTATTTTACTTTTTTTTTTTTTAAATCATAAAACAGCCCTTTGAAAGATCATGGTTACCATGCTATCTGTCATTCACAGCTCTGCAGATTATCAGTTCCTTAATACAGTGAGAGGCTATACTCTGAGTGAAATGACAGGAATTTATCCACAGCATTGTTGTTCTTCTGATCAGAGCACAATACATCAGTATCTTAGCCAAATCTTAGCTTTGGTTAAAAAGTTCCCTAGTCTTATTATAAAAGTAGCTTTGTGAATTAAAATTTGAGAAAGTTTTAAAAAAAAGTCATCTACTCCACTCCAATCCCTGTGGCTTTCAAGGTAGGAAGCCTAAATAAGTCATTTAAACATTTTTTATTTTTATTTTTTAGGAACTTGTTCGTAAAGGGATACCCCATCATTTTAGAGCGATAGTTTGGCAACTTTTGTGCAGTGCACAAAGTATGCCAATTAAGGATCAGTATTCAGAACTCCTGAAAATGACCTCACCTTGTGAAAAATTGATCCGAAGGGACATTGCTAGAACTTATCCTGAACACAATTTTTTTAAGGAAAAAGATAGCCTTGGACAGGAAGTTTTGTTTAATGTAATGAAGGTAAGTTCTATTTATTCATTTTTTGGGGGGAGGAGGTGAAATAAATTCTTACATTGAAATTAAACATTTCTCATAATGAAGTACAAACTCATCCTAGTAATCAGTTGCTTTGGCAATCAATTTGATTTTAGCATAATCTTGACTTTAATTCTGATGTTTAGGTTGCTGTCTGATTTGCAGAACTCTTGGAAAATTCCTTACATTGCTTGGTATTAGTTGAAGTCAAATAACCTATAAATGACTATACATACCATAGAGAGGGACTTCCCTCGTAGCTCATTTGGTAAAGAATCTGCCTGCAATGCAGGAGACCTGGGTTTGATTCCTGGGTCGGGAAGATCCCCTGGAGAAGGAAATGGCAATCCACTCCAGTATGCTTGCCTGGAAAATCCCACGGACAGAGGAGCCTGGTGGGCTACAGTCCACAGGGTCGCAAGAGACGGACACAACTTAGCGACTAAACCACCACCACCACCACCACCATAGAGAAGACTCTTCATGAAAATGAGTAATTCACCTTCTATGAGTTTCACAGTTTGGGAGTAAATTTTCTGTTTGCCATGGCCGGCATCACTAAGAGCTCCTCACCCTTGAAGGCGTGTGGCATTGTAATTTTTTCTTCAGTATTGTCTTTTCCCTTTGCATAATTCCTTTCCCTTTTAGTCACCCCTTTGAAATTATGATTTCTTGTTAAACCATATCAATTTTGTCAATGCTTTACCATCGTCTTACTCAAATTTTACTCTATCAGCTACATATTTTTAATGATTTTTAAGCTTTGTCACTTCCCTGAGTACAAATTCCTTTATTTTCTTGTCCTTAAGAACTGACAGTTCCTAATTCGTAAATCATCAAAAGAAAATTTTATGTAGTAAATCATATAGGGTAGGATAGCATCTACAGCAAAGCAAACAAGAGCTTCTCTAGAAAATAAATGGTCTTTAACCCACCTTCTCACTATTTTTAGGCTTTTAGAGAAGGAAGGTATGCTGTATCATGATAAAGTATTTTTAACAACAGTTTTTACTTTTTAGGCGTATTCTTTAGTGGATCGTGAGGTTGGTTACTGTCAAGGAAGTGCTTTTATAGTTGGATTGCTGCTTATGCAGGTAAGTTATATAAGTATTAAAGTTGGAGAATTTAAAAATCATCCTTGTTTTTAGTAAGTGGATATTGGGTATTTTTCTCCTAAGCATAATCTAAATAAGAATATTTAGTTTGCACTTTAAAATATTAAACATGTTGAAAATAACACATAGTAAATATCCTGCCACTAAGTCAAATTTTGTCTTATCTACATTTGGACCATAATTTTCTACTAAATCCTGTATCTACTTTTAAATCTGTATTTAAATGTCTGTACTTAATGAGGAATAATCTTTTCCCAGCTAAGGAGGACTGATTAAAGTGTTGGTATAGAAATCTTACTTTATGGGACTTCTCTGGTGGGTTTGATCCCTGATTGAACTAAGATCCCCCATATTGTGTGGCAAGGCTACATGCACACACATATCATAGTTATGATATACAATGTCTTTGGAAGTTTATACAGTACTTTTATTTGTCACAGAACTGAGGGCTTGTTACACCTCTCTTATTATAGGCTCAAAAATAGAGGTACTCAGTCATTTCTACTGCCTTAGGGATAAACATGTTTCCATTGGCAGTGGCTTATATTGGGTGGGGTGTTTTTGGAAGTCAAGGATAGGACAGTAAGTCATAGCTTTGACAGGAAATAGCATATGGTGTTATCTGTTTACCCTTATTGAAAATTTTTTAAAAAGTCTATCTTACTTTTGTGTTAAGTCTCAAGACTGAAATATAACTTGAAAAGAAACCTTGGAGATAACTTTTGAGTCATATAGGCTTGTTTTTGCAACTCAGTTCTACACTGAGTTCTGTAATCTTGGGCTAGATTATTTTAACATCCCTTTCTCAGCCTTAATTAGGTACTGCGTCTACTTCTAGATTCATTATGAGGGTTATATAAGATACTGTATGTAATAGCCTAGCATAGTGTTTGACACATGGTAGACATGCAATAAAAGTTCAGTGACTTGCCCAAGATCACATATCTTGGTAGATAAGAGCAGTGTAGGAATCAGAAACTGTGTTTCTCCACTGTTACTGTTGTTCAGTTGCTCAGTAGTGTCGAACTCTTTGTGACTACATGGTCTGCAGCATGCCAGGCTTCCCTGTCCTTCACCAACTTCCAGAGCTCACTCAAACTCATGTCCATTGAGTTGGTGATACCATCCAACCATCTCATCCTCTGTTGTCCCCTTCTTCTCCTGGCTTCAATCTTTCCCAGCATCAGGGTCTTTTCAAACGAGTCAGCTCTTTGCTACTTTGCCTCCCACATATTAGCTTAGAAATATAACTCAGAGTCTGATAAAAATTTTTTTGCAAGTTAGCTTATTTACTACATGGTGTTAAAATAGTTAAGAGTACTGGGTATATGTTTTGTGTATATCTTAGTACTGCTTTAAAATTGGGTAGATAGTGTCCCCACTAGACCTTTGCAAAAGAAATGATTTTTATTAACTCAGTGTCATAGAGAAAATGTGTATCAGAGAGAAGGGGCAGTTAGTGGCAATGAGGCATTGAGGTCCAAGGAGGGACCTGTGCATCTCTGCCCCTGCCTTCTTCCAGTGCTGAGGGAGAGAAAACACCCTCCTCAGGAGACAGCCAGATTTCGGTTTTGAAGTATCCTTAGTGGGGATTCAGGTTTCACTTAGAGAAAGACAGTGAAAGAACATTTGGTGAAGAGATTGAGGGTATAGATAGGATATTTTATTGATGGCAGGTTATTAGTTCCAGAAAGTGCTGTGTAAAAGGTTTAGGGCACATTAGAAATGGGGTAGGTTACGGGAGCACTGGAACCACATGGGATGAGTGTTCTAGGATATTGGGTTTCTTGTAGTGACTGACGTAAAAATCAGTGGGGCTATCAAGCTTGATAGGATTAATGAAGATATGTGTTGGGAGGAAGGAAGGAAGTGAGTTTTGCCAATAGTTCTTGGCTCCTGTTCATGGCTTTGTTGAGTCCAGGGAAAATGTATTGTTAATAAATGTAGTCTTCAGTAAGAAAAGTGCCTAGAGACCTTTTGAGGTTTCCTCTTTTGAAACACACTGGTATAATGTGAGTGAATGAACAGTAGAAAATTTTATCTTAATACACAAGGAATTCCCTGGCAGTCCAGTGGTTAGGATTGTATGCTTCATAACAGGGGCACGGGTTCCACCCCTGTTTGGAGAACTTAGATCCTCCATGACAAAAAAAAAAGATGACACAGTTATTTGTATGTTATGTGTCTAAATTTAATATCTGTGTAACTCTGTGGAACTTTTTTTTTTCCTACAGAGCTTTTCTATTCAGTATCTTAGTTGATATAATTATCTAGTGAGTTACACACAAAATGTGAAATTGAAACCTTTAAAACCCTAATCACAGATTTTTTTGGAAAACTTATTTTACTAGTTCTTTTAACACTTAAACACTATTTTTCTGCTCGGAACCCTTGAAAAGCCTCCCATCTTACTTAAGATAAAAGTTCAGGTCCTTACAGTGGCTTCTAAAATCCTATGATTTGTTTTGTTGTATTTCTCCTCCATAACCGTAACTTCATTTGTAGCATCACTCCTAATTTAGTAGTCCCCTGTTTATTGTTCCTTGAGCATGCCACTCATGATTCCATTTCAAGACATTTGTATTATTCTCTCAGCACTGTTCTTTTCTCAGTTGTTCCCTTACTTTCAGTATTCTGCTCAAATGTTACCTTATCAAGAGACTTTCTCTGACCTACCTATAAATAAATAGAATGTATCTCCCCAGGATTCCCTGTTGCTTTACTTTGTCTTATTTCCATAGCACTTTGCACCATCTGACATGTATTAATTGATTTATTCCATATATTGCCTGAAGAATCCCATAGACAGAGGAGCCTGTCAGGCTACAGGAGGGGTCACAAGAGTAGGGCACAATTTAGGGATTAACCACCATGTATTGTTTTATCTCCCCCTACTGGAAGGTTCAAACTCCCTGAAAGTAGAGGATGTTTATTTTGTTCACTGGTATATAAGAGAGAGAGAGAAGTATCTGGCTTTAAATGAATATTCGTAGATTGAATTAATGAGTTAGGCAAGTGAGGCAGCTGGTCTCAGTTGTAAGATTCACCTGATTTCTCCTTGATTGTGATAGGATGGGAAATTAGAATCTTCTGATTCCTAGTCCATTGCTCTTAATATTACATCACTTGGCACTCAAAACACTGGTTATAGTTGGATGAGTACTTAGTTTAAATGTATTTAGCTTATTTGTTTATCACAGAACATTAATAGATGTTGCTTTTTTTTCTCCTAATGCAGATGCCAGAAGAAGAAGCTTTCTGTGTATTTGTTAAATTAATGCAAGATTATAGACTTCGTGAACTTTTTAAACCAAGTATGGCAGAATTAGGCCTTTGTATGTACCAGTTTGAATGCATGATACAGGTAAAAGTGTGGCGTTAACCAAAAATATACTGCCTTTATATTTTTTGTCATCTTGGTTTGAGTGACAGCTAAGCAAATTTAATGTTAAAAGCATTAAAGCAATTGAAAAAAAAATCATTGTTTTGATTACATGATTATTTGTTGGTCTGTTAACCCACAATTTAGACTTTACTTCCCAGTTAGATGCTGGCCCAGGTAGATCACAGTCTGGAACTTTACTACAATTTTTATGTTCAAATCTTAAACATTTGTGCTAAATATATCATAACCTATGTTCATGAGTTTCTTTATTATGCCGTATTGATCACATTTTTTTATGTAGATTATGCTCTCCTACAGAAGCCCATGATATTTGCATGCTGATAATCAATTCATTTCCTTTGAGATGGTCTCTCATCTCTTTCAGTCTTCTCCCCTGCCTTTCCCACCTTTCATCTCACTTTTTCTGCTAGCCTGTAATCTTTAAAAAATTACTGTTTCTATCCTTTTATATTGTTAATTTAAGATTCATAGTCTTATTGACTGTGTGAGGGTGAAGAGAAGAGAAAGAGAGGAATCAAAACCAAGTAAAAAATACCTTTAAAGTATTTCACCTTTCTGGATTTAATTTTTGTATTTGTATAAGTAGACTTGCTATTTTTCCCTGTGATGTAATGGTATAAATATTCTTCATTTACTTAAATTTCAATTATGTAAACAAAATTTAAGAATATTGGTTAAGGATTTAGCTGGCCTAAGAGCCATTTTCCTGAGAAAAGTCTCCATTTCCCTGGCAGCTTTAACCACAGGCATTTTTAAATCCTCTACCTTTTCTATGTGTGATGAGAAGAAAGGGATATGCCAAATGTTTTTGCATTTTAAAGAGAAAGACAAAGTAGGTCTTGATGATTCTTATTTGTCTTAAATAGTAAGCTTATTTTTAATCAACCTTAAACTCCCTTGGTTTATTTTCAGTTAATGTGTCATTTATGTTTTGAATTACGAGAGTTGCTGAAGTATCTGTATTTCAGGTGAGAAGGGAGCTTAGGATAGGCAATCAGGGGTATATAGCACCTGAAAGTATTTCACCATAACATCTTTCCTTAAAAAAAATTTTTTTTGGAAATATTATCATTTATAGAAAAGTAAAGAAAATTATAAAAATTTTACTTATTTATTGTAGTTTTTCATATTAAGAAATCATTAGAAAGTTCCAACTTTTAAGTTCCAACTCCACATCCTTTTCCCCTTCTTCCTTTTCCAAATAGTAACCACTATCTAGAGTGTCCATTTCTGCCTCTTATTTCTTCCATATGATTCCTGAATTTTTATGTTTATGTTTGGTAAAGGCTAATTTAGTATGTGTACAATGGTTTGGCTTAAAATACTGAGTTTTACAATGTTTTAGCTAATTAATTCCTTTCTTCTATTTAGGAGCACCTTCCAGAGCTCTTTGTGCATTTTCAGTCTCAGAGTTTTCATACCTCAATGTATGCATCATCATGGTTTCTGACTATCTTCCTTACAACTTTTCCACTACCAATTGCAACAAGGATATTTGATATCTTTATGTCTGAGGTAAGTTAGTGGGCAACTTACCAGACTGAGCAAAGGAATCATTGGGTTAATGAGAGCTAGGCAATGAGGAGAACAATAAAGGAGACTCATGTGTTCCATGCTAAACTGCTTGCATGGATAATCTCATTTAATCCTATCACATCCATATGAGTACTGTTCATCTCCTCATTTGATGGATGACGGGTGAAGAAGCTGATATTTAGAGAAAGATTAAGTAGCTTGTGTATGGACACATAACACATAAGTAGTATAGTAACCAAGATTCAAACACAGGCAGTCAAAATTAGGAACCCCTACTCTTAATCAAACCTGAATCACCTCCTTTTTGATTTAGTGAGAATTAGTGAGGGTTAAAATTTCCTTTACAATTAACATTGTTGCAATGCATCTCTTACCCAAAGAGGAAGAAGTAGTATAATTTTCTTCTATCCCCTAAACATCTTACAGGTAGTCCTTTTAATTATCACTGACATGTAGTGGTGACCCTTTGTCTTCTATATTTTGACTGAGAAGGTAGGAAGGTGAGGATAGGTGATCAGTGATAGAGAGCATCTAAGAATATTATTAATTGTTATTAATTACATCTTGGGAAAATCAATTTATATAACATAGCTAAATTTGGTTAGTCTGGAGCCAGGAAACTATGATTCGTGTACTGATCTACCCTGGTTTGCCTACCAAGTCTGTCCTTTCTGTAAATAAAGCTTCTTGGAACATAGCCATGACTATTTGTTGATGTGATGTCTGTGTCTGCTTTTCAGCTGAAATTCCAGGGTTGATTATTTGTGACACTTATAGGTAGGGCTTCTAAAGCCTAAAACATTTGTTTTCCAACTCTTTACAGAAAATGTGTGCTCTCCTCTAGTTTAGGTACCTAAATGTTTACCTTAGTATTCTTTTGAGTGATTAGTTGTTGTGGAAGAATAAGATAAATTTGACTTTATAATTTGATTCTTCAGGGTTTAGAAATAGTGTTTCGGATAGGATTAGCGCTTCTTCAAATGAATCAGGCAGAACTGATGCAACTCGACATGGAAGGGATGTTACAGGTAAGCCAGGTCATGATTTCTTAAATGTCTTTAGATTTTACTATTTATTAATTAATAATAAATGGCACTAAGTAATTCTTACGTTTTTCTTCTGTTGTATCTTAGCACTTTCAGAAGGTCATTCCACATCAGTTTGATGGTGGTCCAGACAAATTAATCCAGGCAGCTTACCAAGTCAAGTATAACTCTAAAAAAATGAAAAAGTAAGTTAAGTATTCTGTATTTTGTTTTTTTAGTTATAGGGGTTAGTTAGTGCATTTTAGGAGACTAAATAGAAGCAGCAAAACATTCTAGTGGTGAGTGCAATTTTCCTCATCATTTAATAGAACTGTAAAGTTTTATTTGGGGGTATTAGTTTTAATATGACATAAATTTCAAATTGGAATTTCATAGTGCTCTAATGGCACATGGGGCTATTGTGTATTACTGTCTTTTTCTTTTTGATTGCACTTTTAAAACTCCTTTCCCATTCCACAATGACTAGAATTAGGAACCTGGTAAGTGTATATATGTGAGTGTGTGCTATTGTTTTAGAAACCGCTTCTATGTTGTGGTCCCTAACATTCTTTTCCTCTCAGTTGATCGCAGTCTATCACTTAAGTTCAAGATTAGCATAATCAGCAAGATAGTCATGAGGTGTGCATTAAGTTAAAATTTTGTTTATTATGTATTACTTTCTAGTGAAATTTTCTTCTGTATATATTTTATTAAAGTTCAAGATAATCAGTCTTGTCTCATAAAATTTGATTTCTGAAACATGATAAAAGTGTTAAGAACAATCTCTTATTCTAGCTTTCAGCAGTTAAATAAATCTTAACCTGAGGTCGTAATTAGCATTCCTGACACTTGTTAATGTGCTACGAGATGCTTTAAAATGATAGCAGTAGTAGCCTCACAGTTCTTAATATCTTTGCTGCTGCACAATGAAATTACATTAACACGTACAGTGTACTTCCATAGAGATTCCTACTTCAAAAATATATTAGAATATGAGTATTTTGTTATTAAAATTAGTTAACTCTAATTTGTGAAAACAGATAATTTATCATGTTCAACTAGTATTGTTAATAAATTGCCTGTGAAATTACTAATAACCAATCACATCACAGCATCATTTTAGACATTTTAGACTGAAAAGCTGTTCTGTTCTATAATTGATAAAACCTTAGGAACCATCTCAGTTTCTGCCTCTTGACCTTAATTTAAAAGTACTTTATTGCTAAAAAATGCTAATCATGTGATCCTTTAGTAAGTTGTGATCTTTTACAGTAGTAACATCAAAGATCCTGATCACAGGTCACCATAACAAATATGCTTCTTTTTTTTTTCCTTTTTTTTTCTTTTGTTGGTACTTGCCTTCCTTTTCCATTGCAATATCTACTTCTTACTGCTTAGTAGCTGTTTATGCATATTCTGGAGAGTAATGTTTTATCAGTATTAAAGGATGAGTTTCATCTGTTTCTAAAAAGTACCACTCTCAGAATATAATGAACTTAGACTTGGACCTGGCTCTGAAAAAGGTTCAAACTTCCTGTACGTAGGATGATGGCAGAGCAGGGAAGTAAATAGCTATTACAATTACAGTCTCAGTTCAGTTCAGTCTCTCAGTCATGTTCGACTCTTTGTGATCCTATGGACTGCAGCATGCCAGGCTTCCCTGTCCATCACCAACTCCCAGAGCTTGCTCAAACTGATGTCCAGTCTCATGACTCTCATCCTCTGTTGTCCCTGTCTCCTCCTGCCTTCAATCTTTCCCAGCATCAGGATCTTTGTCAATATAACAGGTTATTAATTTGACATGTAAGAGATGCATAGCCTATGTGTCTTTAAACTGTATACACAGTCTAGTCTGCTGTGGCCCAGGAAAATGTTCAGAGCATGGTGACTAGATTTTCAGTTTCCAATTATATTCTTTCTTAACTTTTATCTGCATGATAATATTCCTAAGGTAGAGGTATTTTTACTGAATTCAAGCATATAAAGTCACCACATGACAGACTAGTAAATCAAGAGTCGAGGAATAGTGAAAAGCCAGCAGACTTAAGAAGATAGAGGACTGATGTCCCAATGAACAGTCTTACCCGAGTTAGGATTTAAGCCTGTTTAATGCTAACAGGGGCACCTACCGACCTGGGGAGTTCCTCTTTCAGTATCCTATCATTTTGCCTTTTCATACTGTTCATGGGGTTCTCAAGGCAAGAGTACTGAAGTGGTTTGCCATTCCCTTCTCCAGTGGACCACATTCTGTCAGACCTTTCCACCATGACCTGTATGTCTTGGGTGGCCCCACACAGCATGGCTTAGTTTCAAAAAAGATCTTGACAACCCAGGTAATCACAATGGTGTGATCATTTACCTAGAGCCAGACATCCTGGAATGTGAAGTCAAGTGGGCCTTAGAAAGTGTCACTACGAACAACGCTAGTGGAGGTGATGGAATTCCAGTTGAGCTATTTCAAATTCTGAAAGATGATGCTGTGAAAGTGCTGCACTCAATATGCCAGCAAATTTGGAAAACTCAGCAGTGGACACAGGACTGGAAAAGGTCAGTTTTCATTCCAGTCCCTAAGAAGGCAGTCCCAAAGAATGCTCAAACTACCACACAATTGCACTCATCTCACACGCTACTAAAGTAATGCTCAAAATTCTCCAAGCCAGGCTTCAGCAATTTGTGAACCATGAACTTCCAGATGTTCAAGCTGGTTTTAGAAAAGGCGGAGGAACCAGAGATCAAATTGCCAACATCCACTGGATCATCGAAAAAGCAAGAGTTCCAGAAAAACATCTATTTCTGCTTTATTGACTATGCCAAAGCCTTCGACTGTGTCGATCACAATAAACTGTGGAAAATTCTTCAAGAGATGGGAATAGCAGACCACCTTACCTGCCTCCTGAGAAATCTGTATGCAGGTCAAGAAGCAACAGTTAGAATTGGACGTGGAACAACAGACTGGTTCCAAATAGGAAAAGGAGTACGTCAAGGCTATTTATTGTCATCCTGCTTATTTAACTTATATGCAGAGTACATCATGAGAAACGCTGGGCTGGAAGAAGCACAAGCTGGAATCAAGAATTCTGGGAGAAATATCAATAACCTCAGATATGCAGATGACACCACCCTTATGGCAGAAAGTAAAGAGGAACTAAAAAGCTTCTTGTTGAAAGTGAAAGAGGAGAGTGAAAAAATTGGCTTAAAGCTCAGCATTCAGAAAACTAAGATCATGGCATCCAGCCCCATCACTTCATGGCATATAGATGGGGAAACAGTGGAAACAGTGTCAGACTTTATTTTTTTGTGCTCCAAAATCACTGCAGATGGTGATTGCAGCCATGAAATTAAAAGATGTTTACTCCTTGGAAGGAAAGTTATGACCAACCTAGATAGCATATTAAAGAGCAGAGACATTACTTTGCCCACAAAGGTCCATCTAGTCAAGGCTATGGTTTTTCCAGTGTTCATGTGTGGATGTGAGAGTTGGATTGTGAAGAAAGCTGAGCGCTGAAGAATTGATGCTTTTGAAGAAGACTTCTTTTGTTGGAGAAGACTCTTGAGAGTCCCTTGGACTGCAAGGAGATCCAACCAGTCCATCCTAAAGGAGATCAGTCCTGAATATTCATTGAAAGGACAGATGCTGAAGGTGAAACTCCAATACTTTGGCCACCTCATGCGAAGAGTTGACTCATTGGAAAAGACCCTGATGCTGGGAGGGATTGGGGGCAGTAAGAGAAGGGGATGACAGAGGATGAGATGGCTGGATGGCATCACTGACTCAAGAGACATGAGTTTGAGTAAACTCTGGGAGTTGGTGATGGATAGGGAGGCCTGGCATGCTGCAATTCATGGGGTCGCAAAGAGTCAGACATGACTGAGCAACTGAACTGACTGAATGCTAACAGGGGATTGAGGGTAGCTGGTTGTTGCAAATGTCTTGGTGCCGCAATTCTTTGTTTTTGCAGCAGCCACAGATCTGGTCACAGTGTTCCTATAAACCCCCAAGAAGACAAATTTTCTTCATTTTACATGTTTTTATCTCCATATGAATAGAAAAGTGCTGTCCTTTTAATGATCAAGCCTGGGAGGTAGTACCTTGAGAATGGGCTCTCATTTATATTTCAGGCTCATGTATCTAGGCAACATCTTTGTACAACAGTTCAGAGCCAGAATGACTAAGCACAGGTAATAAAGCACAAAGGTTAGAGCTAAAGGAGTAGATCCAATGTGGAGTCAGGTCTGTTCTTTGTTACAGTGTCTTTGTGTTCCTTTCTACCTTCCCTTTTACAGTCTGCCTTCTACCACTTTATGAAAGTAAAGCAAACCTGTCATACTCCAGTTCTTACTGTGATATGTTACTTTGGGACATAAAAATATCTGGGGTACCAAGTCAGAGGGGCAATTTCAGAAAATTTTGCTCCAGGAGTGTTATCTGAGAGAACAAAACAAGAAAAATAAGATGGAGCAGCTTCTTATTTCATCCAGCTAACAGATGCTTGGCAGTACTGCCTTATCTTGCTTACAGTTAGAATTGAAAGTTAAAACGGTGATGATGGAGTCAAGTATTAACATACTTATTTGAGTTGAAAATAATTGCTGATTGCTGTTTGTGATCAGATAGGTGCAAAGAAGTCGTTGTTGCACACCTCTCTATTGATTTTGTACTTCTCCCCACTGGTGTTGCACCCTTTCCTCTGGCTGAAAAGACTGCTAAGAAATTTAAAGAGATTTAAAGGGCTAGCACCCTTTTTCCCCTTCATTTTTGTTTTTTTTTTCCCCCTTTTGGGAGCCAGACACTAAAGACATTCAAAAACAGCTCCATATATGGAGGAAATTATAACGTGATTGCACATTCCCAAGGGAGAATTTCAGAAAAGACCTGAAAATACCTTGAGTTTACATCTCAGGTTGGTCATCAGCACAGAGATAACTTATAATAGTCCAAAAGACAATAACAGCAACAAAAGAACAGCAAACCCTGGGGAGGAGGAGAATCTGATTTACAGAGTTACCAAATTACTAGGTTCACATGTCTAGGTTTCAACAACAGAAAAATCAAGTCATACAAAGAAATAGGAAAACTATGACCCATTCAAAGGAGAAAATTAAATAGAAACTGTTCCTGAATAAGACTTACGGTAGACTTGGTAGATAAAGACTTTAAAAGATGCTTAAAGAAATAAGATGTGGGAAAAGTAAAAAAAGATGTAAGAACAAAATGGGAATATCAGTAAAAAGATGGAAAACCAAAAGGAAATTCTGGATCTGTAAACTACAGTAACTGAAGTGAAAATTCACTAGAGTGATTGAAAGGCAGATTTGAGTAGGTAGAAGAATAAGTGAACTTGAAGACAGAACCCTGGAAATCACTGAGTTTGAGAAACAACAACAACAAAAAAGACCCAAGAAAAGTGAACAGAGCTTAAAGGACCTGTGAGTTATCGCCAAGTGGACCAACATACACTTTGTGGGAATCTGAGACGGTGGAGTGGGGAGAATGTTTTAAGAAATAATAACAAATTTGTTGAAAGACACAAATATAAACATTGATTAAGTTCATTGAACTCTAAGTGATGTAAAGAAGACCTCACACCAAGACATGTTACAATCAGACTTGCAAAAGACAAAGAGCAAATATGGAAGTCAGCAAAAGAGAAGCCAGTCATTACCTACAAGGGATTCTCAGTAAGGTTATAAGCAGACTTCTTATTAGAAACTTTGGAGGTCAGTCAAGAATCCTGTATCTGGCGAAATGTCCTTAAAAAGTGAGGGGAAAATTAAGACATTTCCAAATAAACGAAAGCTGAGCTAATTATCACTAGATCTACCCTTCAGGAAATACTCATTCCTGCAGGGCGAAATGAAAGGACACTCAACAGTAACTCAAAGTCATGTCACAAAAGGAAGGTCTTAAATAAGGTAGACACATGGGCAGTTGTCAAAGTTACATTTATCATAACAGTGGATTGTAACTCCACTTTTTGTTTCTTGTACAATTTAATGTTAATGCATTAAAAAGAGCAATTATTAGTCTAAAAGCTATTAGTATTATAATTTTTGTTTGTAGCTTCAAATCTTGCTTTCTACATTATTTAGGAGCCTAGTAGATTTTAAAGAATCATTAGTTTGTGTTCTGGGGCACACAATGTATAAATATATATTTTTGTGACCAGTAACCAAAAGTGTTGGAAAAAATGTTATAAAAGCAGAGTTCTTGTATATTATTGAAGTTAAGCTGCTAGAGATTCAAATTAGAGTGTTATAACTTCAGATGCAATCTCCATGAAGCCACAGAGAAAATAACAATGAAATATACATGAGGATATTAGAAAGTGATACCAAAAAACCCAACTGAACACTAAAGACAGTAATAATGCAGGAAGTGAGAGATTTAAAAAGAGCAAAGCATATAGAAAACAAGCAGCAAAATGACAGCGTTCTCCTTTATCAGTAATTACTTTCAATGTGAATGAATTAAACTCTGCAAAAGACGTGGATTGGCAGAATGGAGAAAACCACAGAATCCAGCTATATGTTATCTACAGCTGACTCATTTTTGATCCAAAGATGCAAATAGGTTGAAAGTCAAAGTTTGGGAAAAGATATTCCATGGAATATAGTAAGCAAAAGAGAGCAGAGATGGCTGTAGAAATACTAGACAAAAATATCAGACTTTAAGTTTTTTAAGTTTCCAATAGACAAAGACAGTTAATACATATTAATAAAAGGTGTAGTATAGCAATAAGATATAACAATTAAAAACATTTGTACACCAAAGACAGAATATCAAAATATATGAAGCAAAAAAGCACATAATTGAAGTGAGAAATGAATAGTTCTACAGTAATATTTGGAGACTTCAGTATCCCACTCTCAGTAATGGATAAAACAACCAGAGAGAATATACATAAGAAAACAGGACTCAACACAATAAATGTACATTCAACACTCTACCTAATAACAACAACTCTGTTAAGTTTTAGTAGATTTTAAGAGAAAGATGTACAAAACATCTTCAGATGTAAACAGTTGAGGTTAGATATCTAATAAAGTAAAACTGGAAACAGCATTTTTTTTTTTTTAAATTAAACAGTGTACTGTTAACCAGTGGATCAGTGAAGAAATTTAAGTTTTCGAGAACATCAAAAGGGATATTTAGGAATTAACTTAACCAAGGAGGAAAAAGACTTGTATAGTGAAAATTTCAAAACATTATTGCAAGAAATTTAAGATACATAAGCAAATGGAAACACATCCAGTATTCAAAGATTGGAAGACTTAATCTATTTTTCTTTTTTGGAAGACTTAATCTTACTAAGATGTCATTACAACCCAAAACATACTCAATGCAATCCTTATCAAAATACTGATGATACATTTTTTGCAGAAATAGAAAATCCCACTTTAAAATTCACATGGAATCTTAAAGGACACCATATAGCCAAAATAATCTTGAACAGGAACAAAGCTGGGGGACTCACACTTCCTGATTTCTAAACTTACTACAAAGGTATAGTAATCAAAACAGGTTGGCACTGGAATGAAGACAGAAATAAGCCCTTGCCTACTTGGTGAGGTGATTTTTGTCAAGGATGCTAAGACCATTCAGTATGGATAGAACTGTCTTTCAACAAATGGGACTGGGAAAACTGGATATCCACATGCAAAAGAATGAAGTTGGACCTTCACCTAACACTATATGCAAAGTCAAAATGGAAAGAGCTTCATGACACTGGATTTTGCAATGATACCTTGCATATGACACCAAAGACACAGACAACGAGGGAAAAAATAGACAAACTGAAGTTCATTAAAGATTTAAAATTTGGAGATTAAAAGGTAAAAACTTTCAGTTACGAAATCAGTCCTTAGTGTGAAATGTACAGTGTGGAGGATATGGTCAATAGTTTTGTAATATCTTTGTATTGGATCTCTTGGAAATGTATAAAAATGTCAGGTCACTATGTTGTGTATCAGAAACTAACGTAGTGTTTTAGGTAAGTTACACTTCAGAATCAAGCTCATAGAAAAAGAGATCAGATTTGTTAATACTAGAGATGGGGATCAGGAGAGGGGAGTTGATGAAGGCAGTCAAAAGGCACAAATATCCAGGTTTTAGTGCTGGGGATGTAATGTATAATATGATGAAGATAGTTAACACTGCTGTACATTATATATGAAAGTTTTTAAGGGCAAATTCTGAGTTCTCATCACAAGGAAAAAAGTTTTTTTCTATTTTTAAAATTTTGTATCTATATGAGGTAATGCATGTTCACTAAACTTACTGTGGTAATTATTCATGATGTATATCAAATCATGCTGTACACTTAAAGTTATAGCACTTGTATCAGTTATATCTCAATAAAACTGGGGCAAAAAATTAAAGAAAAAATTTTTTCTATCCATTAGAGACTCTTAAAATACATTCAAAAAAATTTTTGTGTATTCTAAGAATGACACTCAACAGAAAAGACAATCCCCAGAATGGGAGAAACCAATTGCAAATCATATATCTGATAAAAGATTAATATCTACATAGAGAACTCTTATCTATATATTATTTACTCTTATCTGTATATTAATATATAGATATGTTAATATCTATATAGAGAACTCTTAAAACTCAACAGCTAAAACCAAACAGCTGAATTTAAAAATGGACAGTGGATTTGAATGGACATTTCTCCAAAGAGATATAAATGGTCAATAGACACATAAAAAGAGGCTCAATATATGGTATAATATGGGTAAACTACGGGGACATGATGCTGAGGGAAATAAACTAGTCACGATAGGACAAATACTGTATAATTCCATTTCTATGAGATACTTAGTGTTGTCAGACTCACATACATAGAGCATAAAACAGTTGTTGTCAAGACCTGGTGAGAGGGGACAGTGGAGTGTTATTCTTTCATAGGTATAGAGTTTCATTTTTTAAGATGAAAAAAGCTATGGGCATGGTGGTGGTGATAGCATCACAACATTCTCTGTGTGCAGGTATGCGAATGCACTCAGTAGTGTCTGACTCTGAGACTGCATGGACTGTAGCTTGCCAGGCTCCTCTGTACAAGGGTTTCTCCAGGCAAGAATACTGGAGTGGGTTGCCATTTCCTATTCCAGGGGATCTTTCTGACCTAGGGATTGACCCCCCCCCCATCTCTTGCATCTCCTGCATTAGCAGGCAGATTACCACTAGCGCCACCAGGAGAGACCACTGAATCGAACATTTAAAAATAGTGAAGATAGTAAAATTTGTTATATGTATTTTACCACAATACAAGTGAGCTAAGTGAGATTGAAAGTGAAAGTGAGTGAGATTAAACATAGTAAATAATAGCTTCTTGTCTCTTGAGGGAGAACTTGATTTTTGAAAGCAGCTATAAGTTAGGTGGAGCTTGGTTATTATTTGGAGGGTTAAACCTGTTATTAACATTTTTGATTGAGAACAAGATTTAAAAAAGAAAACTTAGTAGTACTAATTTTTGGATGGCCAGTAATTTTTTAAGATAATTTTATGCTTTAATTGTAGAGTTGCAAATATAGTACCCTGCATTTGTTTGTCATTTCTTACTCTCTTACAGTCTGTGACAGTTCCTTAATCTTTTCTTGTGTTTTCTGACCTTGACACTTCTGATCGAGTTGGTCAAATGTAATTTATTTAGAATGTCCTTCAGTTCGGGGTTTGATGATTTCTCTTGATTAGATTGAGGATATGCGTTGTAGGTTACCACAGAGGTGAGGTGCCTTTCTCAGTACATCTTAACATGGAGTGTGTGATGTTCGTATGCATTACTAGTGATGTTAACCTTGATCATTTGGCTCAGATGTTGTCTGCTAAGATCCTATACTATAAATTTTCTATTTTTTTCCTTTGTAATTACTAAATATTTTGGGAGAGATACTCTGAGATTGTGTTCAAACTTCTACCCACTGATTTTAACATCCATTTTTCTTGCCTGTGGCAGTTATTTATTGTGGAGCTCTAATGGTGATTTTTATATTTGCCTCATTCTTTCCACATTTTATTAACTGGAATTTTTTTTGGTAGGAGGAGTTGTTCCTTTATTCTCCTTACAGATTTCTTAGTCAAGCTTAGTCAAGATCCAGTTGAATTTTATCAATGTATTCCAATTTGAGGGGGAAGGGTAGGTGGTTCTTTTTGTAAGTTAAGGGCTGAATAGAATCTATAAGCTCAGTTCTCTGTTTTGTGCTTTATAGCATTTTGCTTTTTAAAGTTTACTTTTCTGTGGTTCTTCTTATTATTTTTAAATATTTATTTTATTATTTATTTGGCTGTACCAGGTCTTAGTTGTGACATGCAGGATTGTTGATCTTTGTTGTGGCATGCAGGATCTTTAGTTGTGGCATGTGGGATTTTTTTAGTTGCAGCAATTGAACTTAGTTGTGGGACATGGGATCTAGTTCCCTGACCAGGGATTGAGCCCCAGCCCCCTGCAGTGGGATCCTAGAATCATAGCCACTGAACCACCATGGAAGCCTCTTATTTTTTTTGTCTTTGAAGTAATTTTTTTGTGTGAAAACACATATAACTATTGAGATGATTTTTCTGATTTCAAATATTGCAAGTCATAAGTTAGGGGGAACATAGTAAAATTGTATTTTGTGTTAATATATGGTTTTAAATTTTATAATTTCTGTAACTCGATTAGAATGAAAGCATACCTTTAACTTTTTTTCCCCCCCCTCTTTCTTAGGCTTGAAAAAGAATATACTACAATAAAAACTAAAGAAATGGAAGAACAAGTTGAAATTAAAGTAAGCATCTTAGGACTTTTAAAAGTACTGAACATAATTTGATTGAAGTCAGTTATTTGGCAATATATGTTAGGTTATGTTGATATAATGTAGATATGTTGATATATTGTAGATTTAATGATGGTGTTTGTTTTATTTATTGATAAATTTACCATCCCACTAGGTTATAGTTAAAAATAGACATTTCAAAAAATAATGTGACTGAAGTGGTTTTCATTCTAATATGGAAGAAAGCAGCTTTTCCTTTTTCTGGATTTATTGGCAGGTCATCAGGAGAAAATACTTCTTCGGGGGAAAAATAATTATCATTCCTTTTAAGCATGTTTTAAAAAGTTACAGAGAAGATAATCTATAACATGCTGAGACTAAAAGCAGTATAGTTTAAGGGAGACCAAATAGAGGAGATTATTGCATTAGAAATAATTTTGGCTGCTTTAGAGAAGCAGAAAGCTTGGACTAATTCAATCTTCCAATCTCTAAGCAAAGGTTATATTTTAATTACTGTTCAGAGAAACAGGTAGATTTTCAATCTAAAGGACATGTAAATTCACATGTGTATCTTAAAATTGTTTGTATCCCTGTAGGCTAGAAATTGTTGAGGATCCTTTAGCATTGTGTAAGCTGGGTGTTAAGGAAAATTAAATTGGCTCTTATGCTGATATTTCAAGATGGGGATAATGAATGGAACTCAGTGACTGGCTGATCCAATTTCTTACCTTTTATTTTCTCCCTAATTCCTGCAAAAGAAAAAGAAAAAGAAAATTTATTGAATGACTCTACTTTAAAAAAAAAACACAACACAGCTGTATGTTTGAATGTGTCTGATTTTTTACTTGGACCTAGCAAGACATTTGATGAACATCTTATTTACAGTTCACTAGCCATGTGTTAACTCAACCTTGCTATAAAAATAAAACTTCATTACTCACATCCTACAGGCCCTTTTTACTAAGGAATGAATTCTGCTAAATTGCTACTCTTTCTTACCATAATCCTGCTCATAAGCTTCCTGGAACACAATCTCTTCCCTCATCAACTCTGTCTCTCGTTTATTTCCATTTCTATCACCTACTCACTATCTATTGGAAATAGATACTTCTAAATTTTTCAGAGAGAGAGAGAGGAAGAGAGAGAGAAAGAAAAGGCCCCTGTGGATTTTTTTCCTCTTTTTTTTTTTTAAAAAAAGTCTGTCATCCAACTCCTGCTCTACTATTTGCTTTTCTTTTAGGTTCCATGAGTAAGAGTAATATTAAATCATACCCTCCACTTCAACCTACCGAAAGTAAAAAGTACGTCATCCTGATGACTGGGGCGAGACCATGGGTTATTCGGAACTGCAAATCAAGAATCTGAGGATGGGGAAACCATCCTGTTCATTTCATCATGCTTTGTTGTTGCAAAAACAAAAAAAAAAAACAAAAAACCACCTCAGTTCTATGAACAATCCTTGCTCTTGAAGAAGTTTTTTTTCTAAGATTAAGTCACATATGTAGGAATATCAAAAGGCCTTTTCAAAAAGATCTAGCAGACTTTAGCCTATATTTACAGGTTTTTTTTTTTTTCAAATTTTTATTTTTGGGTAAAGTAATAGTTGACATACCTCACAAAATACTTTAAAATGTGTTTTAGGCAAAGCAGATGGCTTTTATAAAGTTGTTTATAGAGAAGAATCTGGGGAAAAAATGTTTAAAAAGTTAGTGGAATGCATTGCGTAAATAAAGTATGCTGATTTCAAAGACAGTTCCTTTTATAAAATCTTGTTTCCACTTAGTTCTTTTTTACTCTTATACTGTTTTCTTTCCTTTCCTCATTCCTCCTGTCCCTTAAAGGACACAGCCAAAACAATTTTTGTATAACTGTACTTTTTAAACTTTGTTTGCACATGTCTGATTTTTAAGTTGGATCTGGCAATTATTCTCAGTCATAATCAGAAGACTACCTTATTTACAGTTAATTAGCCATGTATTCTTGGAGCCTTTCTTATCAATAGGTAATGCCACTTCTTTATTCACATTCCCTTCCCCTCCCACAAGGTCCCTTTTACAAGGGAATTAATTCTGTTAAACTAGTACTTTCTTGCTTTGGTTCTTAAAAGCCTTTGGGAGATAATCTTATATTGTTCTTTTCACAAATAGTATGATGATAATTATGTGATTTTTTTTTTTTTTTGCGTTTTATTGTGGTTTGTGGATATTGTATTTTTTTTTTTTGCTTGTTTATTTTAAATTGGAGGATAATTGTTTTACAGTGTTGTGTTGATTTCTGCTGTACAGCAGCATGAATCAGTCATAAGTAAACATGTGTTTCCTCCCTGGTGAACCTCCCCCGACTCCATCCGACCCCTCGAAGTTGTCACAGAGCACTTGGTTGGCTCCCTCCTGTTACACAGCAGCTTCCCACTAGCTATCTGTCTTACATACAGTAATGTATATGTTTCAGTGCTACTCTTTCAGTTTGTCCCACCCTCTCCTTCCTCCACTGTCCACAAGTCTGCTCTCTATGTCTGTGTCACCATTGTTGCCCTACAAATAGGTTTACAGTACCATTTTTCTAGATTCCATATATATGTGTTAATACACGATGTTTGTTTTTCTCTTTTTGACTTACTTCACTCTGTGTAAAAGGCTCTAGCTTCATCCACCTCAGTTCAGCTGACTCAAATTCGTTCCTTTTTATGGCTGAGTAATATTCCATTGTATATATGTACCACAACTTTTTTTATCCATTCATCTGCCAGTGGACACATAGGTTGCTTCCATATCCTGGCTATTGTAAATGTTAATCTCCAAAACACACAAGCAGCTCATTGCAGCTCAATAGTTGAAAAGCAAAAAAATCCAGTCAAAAAATGGGCTGCAGACCTAAGCAGACATTTCTCCAAAGAAAACATATAAATGGCCAGCAAACGCATGAAAAGATGCTCAACATGGCTCATTATTAGAGAAATACAAATAAAAACTACAATGAGGTATCATCCCACCCTGGTCTGAAGTGCCGTCATCAAAAAATTTGCAAACAGTAAATGCTGAAGCAGATGTGGAGTAAAGGAAACCCTCTTGCACCATTGATGGGAATGTAAATTGATATAGCCACTATAGACAGCATAGAGTTTCCTTAAAAAACTAGGAATGAAAGTACCATATTACCCAGCAGTCCCACTTCTAGGCATATACTCTGAGAAAACCATAATTCATGAACACATGTACTCCAGTGTTCATTGCAGCACTATTTACAATAGCCAGGACGTGGAAGCAACTTTGAAGTCTATCAGCAGATAGGTGGATAAAGAAGTTGTGATGATATTTTGATATAGAAGTAAAAGATCATTCTTTGATGTTATGACATGTTTAAGGTTTGACCTTCAGGTCAATAACTTTTATGCTAAGAATTCTATCTGTTAGCTTCTTGATCAAGAAGGTGACTTTCAAGTATTTTCCATTCTTTCTCTGAAAGTGTTATAGGAAGATTTTGTTAATAATGATTTCATATGGTGAATTTTACATTTTACCATGTGAAATTTTTTGTTAACAGAAACACCTTTGTCAGTATCTTCTTCCAATCTCTTGATGTTCTACCCGAGGGGGAGGAGGTAAGACATACTAAAATTCTAGCTTATGTGGGGGTAAACCACAGATCTTTAAAAATGAAGAGCCTTTATCCCCTGCTCTATTTAAAATAGACCTATGAATTTATGTTTAAATTTGTGCTTTTGGGCACAGAGATTTAAGTCCTGTGAAGAGGAGTTAGAAATTCTGACTGGTTATTAGTCAGATTTGGATATTTTTTACTTCAAAAATTATGAGATATTCCAGATATGCTGAAAACTAGAGCATATATATATAAAATATATTTTTATACATATATAAAACATCTGTTTTCACTGCCTGACATAAATAATACAAACATGACAAGTGTTATTTAAGTCATTCAGGAATTACATTAAACAATCAATATAAAGTACTAGTATTCACACATTTATTCAACACTTAATATATGAAGGATAATTTATATACGTTATCTCCTTTTAATCTTCTGTAACCTCCTGAAATGATTGTTCATCTTTCTGTGAAGAAACTAAGGTTCAGGAAGCTCAAATAATATGCTAGTGGTTATATTGATAGAGGGCTTCTCTGGTGGCTTAGATGGTAAAGAATCCACATGCAATGCAGGAGACCTGAGTTCGATCCCTGGGTTGGAACGATTGCCTGGAGAAGGAAATGTCAACCCTCTCCAGTGTTCTTGCCTGGAGAAACCCATGAACAGAGGAGCCTGGAGGGCTACAGTCCATGGGGTCTCAAAGAGTTGGACATGACTGAGAGACTAAGCACGCAAGGACATATTGATAGAAGATTGTCAAGGGTTAAAACTCTGATTTGGGTTAGTGTGAGATTCATACATGTTCTTAAGTGTATACATTGTGCTACTTGCCAAGAGAGACTTAATGTATTGTTATCTAAAAAGGACTTGTATGCCAATTTTTCTGTGGCTAAAGCTTTTCATTAAAAAATGAATAGCTACTTAATAAAATCCAGTGGGGAAACGAGCATAATTTATTGAAAAAATCATTCATTTAACAGATACCTACAGTGCCTACTGCATGCCTAAACACTGTTCTAGGCATTTGAGATGTGTTTATGAAACAGACCAATTCCTGCCCTCGTGATGCTTATATTCTAGTGTTGAAAATATACGATAGGTAAAATGTACAGTATTTTAAATGGTGATAAGTGTTAAACAAAGGGGAAAAAATCTTAGGGAAGGGCAAATAAACTGATGGTGTTTGGATTAAAAATTTAGAGTAATTGACCAGGTTTCCTTTGAATAAAGACCTGAAGGAAGTGAGGGAGCTAGATATAAAAGGAGAGCTGAGTCTGGTCAGGAGAGTGCTGATAAGGAGTAGTGATGGGACAGCATGAAAATGAAGGAAGTAATAAGACATAAGATGTTGCATGTTACAGATAATATAGGGAGTTGCTGAACATATGAAGACTTTAGCTTTTCCTCTGGTGAGCCATTGGAGTTTTCAGTAGAGAAGGACAAGGTATGACTTTTAAGTTTTCAGTAGTCTTCTGGATGTTGTGTTGAGAGCATATTGCAGAGGGTAGGCACAGAATCAAGGGAAATACGTAGAAAGCTGTTGAAGTAATGCAGGCTAGAGGAGGTGGTGGCTTGGACTGAGGTGTTAATGATTGGATGGTGATGTGGAGGTGTCAGAGGGACAGGAATCTAGGACTTTGTCCTGAGCAATTAGGAGAATGCAGTTCCCAGTGCCTGCAATGGGAAAGTATAGAGAAGGAATATCAAGAGCTCCAGTTTTGGCTATATTAAGTATGAGATGCCTAGGAGCTGTTCAGATAGCTCCTCAAAATATTTGAAGTTGGCGTTAAGAGAGCACAGGCTGGAAATACAAATCTGACAGTATTGACATAATCATATTAGTATTAAAAGCCATGAGAGTGGATGAGATTAACTGGGGAATGGATGTAGATAAAACCGAAGAATTCAAGAATTAAGCCTGAGAACATGTCAGTATTTAAAAGCTAAGAAGACCAAGAACTAATCAGCAAAGCTTAACAACAGGGAAATGTAACACCTAGAAGTGAAGAGACAAAAAAAAAAAAAAAGTGAAAAAGTGGTTCACGGAGAAAGTGTTTTATTTACTGTGTCAAATGCTAAAGAAAGATTTTGTTTAATGAGAAAGACAAAATAATAATTGAGTTCATCAATGTGGAAATAGATTAATAAAAGTGCTGGAAACTAAAGCTTGACTAGAATGAACTAGGAAAAATTGGAGTTAGAGAGTATAGGTATTTTTCAGGGAATTTGCTATAAGAAAGAAAGAAGTGGAACAGTATGCTTAGGGTAGTGATTTTGAAGAGATTTTAAATTTGTTTTTCCTTCCTTTTTCGTTAAGATGGAATAATTAAATGGGAAATGCTCATGATGTATGATTGTCAGGACAATTGCTGGAATGAGCAGGATTATGAGGTTTAGCACAAAGGTGGAAGACTCACCCTGGTCTGCTATGTAGATCAGTTCAGTTCAGTTCAGTCACTCAGTCGTGTCTGACTCTCCACAACCCCATGGACTGCAGCACGCCAGGCTTCCCTGTCCATCACCAACTCCTGGAGCCTACTCAAACTAATGTCCATTGAGTCGGTGATGCCATCCAACCATCTCATCCTCTGTCGTCCGCTTCTCCTCCTGCCTTCATTCTTTCCCAGCATCAGGGTCTTTTCAAATGAGTCCGTTCTTTGCAACAGGTGGCCAAAGTATTGGAGTTTCAGCTTCAGCATCGGGCCTTCCACTGAATACTCAGGAGTGATCTCCTTTAGGATGGACTGGTTGGATCTCCTTGCAGTCCAAGGGACTCTCAAGAGTCTTCTCCAACACCACAGTTCAAAAGCATCAATTCTTCAGTGCTCAGCTTTCTTTATAGTCCAGCTCTCCCATCCATACATGACCACTGGAAAAACCATAGCTTTGACGGGACAGATCTTTGTTGGCAAAGTAATATCTCTGCTTTTTAACATGCTGTCTAGGTTGGTCATATTTTTTCTTCCAAGGAGCAAGCGTCTTTTAATTTCATGGCTGCAGTCACCATCTGCAGTGATTTTGGAGCCCCAAAAATAGTCACCATTAACATTGTTTCCTCATCTCTTTGCTGTGAAGTGATGGGACCAGATACCATGATCTTAGTTTTCTGAATGTTGAGTTTTAAGCCAACTTTTTCACTCTCCTCTTTCACTTTCATCAAGAGGCTCCTTAGTTCTTCACTTCCTGCCATAAGGATGGTGTCATCTGCATATCTGAGGTTATTGATATTTCTCCCATCAGTCTTGATTCCAGCTTGTGCTTCATCCAGCCCGGCATTTTGCATGATGTACTCTACATATAAGTTAAATAAGCAGGGTAACAATATACAGCCTTGACATACTCCTTTCCCAATTTGGAACCAGTCTGTTGTTTCATGTCTGGTTCTAACTGTTGCTTCTTGACCTGCATACAGGCTTCTCAGGAGGCAGGTCAGGTGGTCTGGTATTCCAATCTCTTGAAGAATTTTCCACAGTTCGTTGTGATCTGTGCAGTGGATAGTCAATAAAGCAGAAGTAGATGTTTTTCTGGAAGTCTCTTGCTTTTTCAGGGATCCAGTGGATGTTGGCAATTTGATCTCTGCTCCCTCTGCCTTTTCTAAATCCAGCTTGAACATCTGAAGTTCACAGTTCACGTACTGTTGAAGCCTGGGCGTGGAGAATTTTGAGCATTACTTTGTTAGTGTGTGAGATGAGTGCAATTGTGTGGTAGTTTGAGTATTCTTTGGCATTGCCTTTCTTAGGGATTGGAATGAAAACCGACCTCTTCCAGTCCTGTGGCCACTGCTGAGTTTTCCAATTTTGCTGGCATATTGAGTGCAGCACTTTCACAGCATCATTAGAATTGTTAGTGTGTTGATCCAGAGTGGTGGTTTCCCAGACAAGTATGCTGACTACTAAAGGAGAGAAGGGATAGGGGAAATAAAAGCAGGGGAGAGTCTGCAGTGATTGGAAATTGAACTTTGGGAAGAAAGGATATTAGGGAATGAGAGACAGTGAAAACTTGGTAGGATCAATGGATTATCCCAACTAAAAAGATACTATTGGATTTGGGTTATTTCATAAAATGGATAAGCTAGAAAGAATAGAGTGAGTTGTTTGAAACTAATATTCCACGATTTTGTGATATTTAGGTTGTTTTCATCATTAAAAAATAGTTACCATCTTTGTATATAAAGTTTTGTGGTACCTTGTATTTCCGTTGTTGTTGTTGTTATTTAGTGGTTAAATCGTGTTTGACTCTTTTGCGACCCCATGGATTGTAGCCCACCAGACTTCTCTGTCCATGGGGTTCTCCAGGCAAGAATACTGAAGTGGATTGCCATTTCCTTCTGCAAGGGATCTTCCTGACCCAGGGATTGAACCCATGTCTCCTGCTTTAGCAGTCAGATTCTTCACCACTATGCCACTGGGGAAACCTTGAAAAGCTGTAATTGCTAAAATACTGTCAAGGTGACCCTGAAACAGTCTTTAATAACTCATAAAGGCTATTATATATTTTCCATCTCCTCAGGAAGTGGATATCACACAAATGAGGAATTGTTGATTTATTGATGATAAAAGTGATATTTAGATATTTGTGTAGGTGCTATAGGGGAACTTATTTGTGTAGGGGAAAATGAATTTAGGATTTATTTATAGCAAAATTTCAGAAAATTTAAATGGTATGGGAAGGGAAATCCAAGTGAGTGTTTTTAGTTTTAAATTTTATTATTTTATCATCCTTTCGAGTGTAATATTAACTTTATTCTCTCAATGGTCTGGTTGAACTTCGTAAGTCTTTTAGAGTAAACAAAATGCTACTTTTTTTTCAAGAAATATGTTGAGAAGATACTGAGAATCATGTTTATTTCTTTAGCTTTCCAGACTTTAGCAACATTTAATAGTTGTTTATTTGTGTAGACCATTATACTATATGTAATATAAGTAGCCAAGAAGTACTTTATTCTCCTCAAACTGTTTCGTAGTCTGAGATCACATATAAGGTAATATCTATTCATATCACCTAAATATATTCTAGTGAATAGAGTAAGAAAATTTAATTTGCAAACTATCTTTGTAATAACTCTAACATATATTCCAATTTATGGTTTACCTAATAAGAGAACAATAATTTATAGTCTTATTTTCTTTGTTATGAGATTTTATATGTTATGTGCTCAGTTGCTCAGTCTTGTCCTACTCTTTGTGGCCCCATGGACTATAGCCTGCCCATGGGGTTTCCCAGGCAAGAATACTAGAGTGGGGTGCCATTTTAGTCCTTACTGACAAAATAATAGGTCGAATCATAGAAAAATTTCAGAGGAAGACATTTTTAGCAGAAATTTAGAAAAAAGTAAGGTTGAAAGAAGGTTGGATTGTGCTCTAGAGCAAATTGGTGCAGAAAGGTAAGAGGAAGTTTGAAAGTACAGTGATGGCAAAATGGAGGGATGACTTATATTGGTAGACTAAACAAGAAGGAGATGATTTTTTTAATGTAGAGTGATTTTTTTATATCTGATTTACAGTGTTGTGTTAGTTTTTGCTGTATAGCAAAGTGATTCAGTTTCACACACATATATATTCTTTTTCATATTATTTTCCATTATGTTGTCACAGGATATTAACTACAATCCTCTCTGCTATACAGTAGGACCTTGTTGTTTATCCATCCTGTATATAGTAATTTGCATCTGCTAGTCCCAAACTCCCAGTCCATCCCTTCCCATCCTCAGTCTTCCCCTTAGCAACCACAAGTCTGCTCTCTATGTCTATGTGTCTGTTTCATGGATATGTTCATTAGTATTGTATTTTAGATTCCACTTATAAGTGATATTATATGGTATTTGTCTTTCTCATTCTGACTTACTTCACATAGTATGACCATCTTTGTTGTTGCAAATGGCATTGTGTCATTCTTTTTTATGGCTACTGAGTAATGTTCCATTGTGTATGTGTATCACATCTTCTTTATCCATTCATCTACTGATGAACATCTAGGTTGTTTCCATGTCTTGGCTATTGTAAATACTGCTGCTGTGAACATAGTGGTGCATATATCTTTTTGAATTACAGTTTTGTCTTGATATATTTGGGGATTCCCAGGTGGTGTAGTGGTAAAGAATCCACCTGCCAGTGCAGGAGATGCAAGAGATGTGGGTTTGATCCCTGGATTGGGAAAATCCTCTGGAGTAGCAAATGATAACCTACTCCAGTATTCTTGCCTGGAAAATTCCATGGACAAAGGAGTGTGGCGGTCTACAGACCATGGGGTCACAAAGAATTGGATATGATTGAGTAATTAAGCACACACGCTTGATATGTATGCCCAGAAGTGGGATTGCAGGATCAAATGGCAACTCAATTTTTAATTTTTGGAGAACCTCCATATTGTTTTCCATAGTGATTGCACTAATTTATAGGATGTTAGATTTAATACTTAATAGCAGTAATTGGAAAGTGTTTTGAGAGTTGGGCATTGAATAATTAGGTGCAGAGTTTTTTTTTTTAATCAGGTTTTACTTTTAACTATAGGAAAATGGTAGTAATTAAGTTTGAAACAAGTCATGATAAATAATTCATTTGATGAAAATAGCTCATTATATTTTCAGAGTGGAAATTTGCAACTTTGCATGTACAGCACATTATAAATGGAGGCTGATCTAGTTTTAAACTGACAATTTGATATTTATCCTATACATTTTTCAGGTTTCTTATTTGATAATAGACAATTGACTATTATTTATGTTGTCTTTGTAGGAGATAAGTGAGTTAGAATCTTTTCTATCTTAACATGGGGATGTTAAGACATGTAAGAAAATACTGGGAATTCCCCGGCAGTCCAGTGGTTAGGACTCTGTGCTTTCAATGCCGAGGACCTGGGTTCAGTCCCTGGTCGAGGAACTAAGATCCTGTAAGCTGCAAGGTGAGGCCAAAAAAAAGAAAAAGTAAATACTGATTATGAGTCCTTTTGCTAGGTACAGAAAAGAAAGAGATTATTTCTGTACGTACTCTAGCTTATATTTAAAATTCAAACATAGGCAGAATGATAAATATGGTCATTTCCTTTTCCATGCATTTCTTACTCTGAGCCTTTAAGAATTCCACAGATGATAATGTAGCCATTTCTTAGACTCTTCCTGTTTATTAAAGGTGGTACATTTTATGGACCATGATTTAGGTGTCATTTTTCCTTCTCAGGAATGTTTGCAAACAAAGCTTTGTTTTTTTCTGCAGAGGTTACGAACAGAAAATAGACTTTTAAAACAGCGCATTGAAACGTTAGAAAAAGTAAGTAAATTGCTACTTCTGTAAATGTCTGTTGAATTCACAATAACTTTTCTACTTTAAATAAAGGCTCAAAAATCTAGCACGTCTCCAAAATTGTGGTACTGACTGCTTAGCTTGCATAGCTTACTACTAAACTAAATAACTTGTCAGTAAAAATTGATCATTACTAGTCCTTGAACTCTCAGGTCAAAGTTTCAAGCTAAGGTTATTAATAGAATAACATATTAATATTATTTGTTTTCATTATATAATCTCTCAAAAGTGTGTTCTTCAGGGGTAACCTAATTGAGAATCCATTCTGTGTAGTATTTTAAAAATGGCTTTCAAATGTTGCCGTGACTGTCCAGACATATATTAAATGTGGCAGTGATTTCTTTAAGACCTAGGCTTGCTTTTAAGTTTAGTCAAAATGACTAATTCCTTACATAAAAACTCATCATAAAGTTTGTTGATTTTTCAATTCAGGAATTGTGCCTAACCTTTTGGTTCTTAGAATTATTTTGATAACACTTGTTACCTTTTCCTCTCTATTTCATATAAAATAACTGGGTAGATGTTGCAATTCTATGTTATTTTTCTTATTATGCTTTTGAAATAACGTCTTTTGTAGTCTTCTTCCTGGTGCTGTAAGAATATATTGAGTAATAAAAGCATAGTCTAAGACACTTGTTTTATTAAAGATGTCCCAATTCACAAACCCTTGGTGTGTTTTTTGTTTTGCTTTTTTTTATTTTTACCAAAGATAAGAATTAGTTGTTTAAAAAATACTCCTCATGATATTGCCAAATATCTTAAAATCTTCCCTGAAAATTGATTGGTCAATATTTAGGAACAAAATGAATGAAGATACAGATTATTTGCATTTTTTCTTTTGTTTGGAATATTGATGGTTTCATGTTAAATAGCATAGCACAAGGACAGGATTTTATTACATACGTATTTTTGTTGTATAATAAATGCAGGTACATTATATTAAGGATATAATGCCTTCATCCTATTAGAGTTGCTTTGAAGATAATTCTGCTTTTTTGGTAACTGCAAAAGTTTGTGCTCTTAATTGTCTTTAAGTCATTTTAATTTTATATACATATATATATATATTTTAAACTAAATATTCAGTTTATAGTAAACTATACCTCTTTCTAGGTGGTCTTTTATCTTTGGAGTAAGACATTTTCACAGAGAAAGTGTTTTTATTTCCTCGAAGCTTGAGAATAATAAAGGTGCTGTTGGAAAGTGTTAAGTTTGGATTTTGCTTCTAGAAAATTAAATACTTTTTTGCTGGCTTATTTGGCCTGGGTGTGTTCTTTAGCACTTAGAATCCTGTAAATACTTATAGATACCAATTAAAGTCCATAACCACAATGTTTACTTACTCTGTTATTGCTAGAGTTTATTACAGTTGAGCTCATTAATATCATTTGTCATGTTTTCCTTGCTTTGTTTCTTTGGAAGTTGCTGTTGCACAAATTGCTGTCACACTTTATAAGTGGAATTGCTTACTCAAATTCCTTCTCCCTTTCATATAAATGATTTGACAATATGGATAATGTTAAAAATACTTTAAAAGTATGCTTTAAAAAGAAGATATTGGTTTATCCCAAATTATGAAAAAAACCCTCTTGGAATTTGTGTTTGGTTTCTCCTAGAAGTACATGATGTTCTCCCGTTTATCTTTATTTTGATATATTTTTCTTTAAGAATAGAAATACATACAATAAAAAACCATTTTAAAATCTAAATGTCCGTTTTAACTGCAATGAAAAGTAGGTGGAATTTGGGTATGTGTTGTTTCTTCTTATTCCTAACTTTATCACCTTTGTTTTATTTCTGTCTCTTATATTCCTATCTGAATTTTTCCTTTTGTAGGAAAGTGCTTCCTTGGCAGATAGATTGATACAGGTATAGTTTTTTGGTTTTTTTTTTTTTTTTTTTAAAGCATTTTCTCTAACATCTAAGGGGAGTCGTAAACCTAGAAATTCATATTTTAATGCATGCAATTTTACATGCATTTTTCTGGAAATAATTTTTGGGGTGGTATCTATGGGTGTAAACTTAATTTTTGATAACAATGTGTTACTTTTATTAAAATAAACCCATCTTTTGCACGTTTTAGAGCTAACCTTATTTTAAAGTATTTATTCCAAAATGGCAATCAGTGAATTTTGCAAAATTAACCACTATTCATTGAAAACATTAGTCCTGCATGTACAGTAATATTGCATGAATTGAATTTTTATTGACTGAAAGAGGAATTGTTCTTAAGATTATCAGATGAATTTTTCATTGAGTCTCCCAAAATTTGCTGGAGCAATAATAAGCTGCTGGCTAATGATTACTTAGGTTGTTCTGTTTTCTGAGATGATTTTTTTTTAACATGTCAAAGTAAGTAATTAAACCTCACAAAGGCAGTCTTTCTTGAATCTATCCTAAATTGCTTTACACACACAAAAATTATGTCCTAAGGGACAAGTGACAAGAGCCCAGGAGGCTGAGGAAAACTACCTCATAAAACGGGAGCTGGCCACCATCAAACAGCAGAGTGATGAGGCCAGTGCTAAACTGGAGCACGCTGAAAATACCATCAGGAAGCTCCAGCACCAACAGCAATGGGTAAGGAGTCTGGTAGTGTTTTTTCTCACCTTCCTCATCCCCTTCCTTTAAACTTTTTTTTTTAAGCACAACTTCTGTGCTCTAGTTTTTTAACAATTTTGTTTTCTACTGTAATTGAATTCTTAATCAATTTTAAGTTTTATAATACTTAGGGGTCTTATTGTGGCCTAAAGACTCCTCGTTCTAACATTTTTTTTTTCTGTTTACACAGTTTTGTTAGAAATGGATATTATTTTGTTTCCTTACATTATGTTTTAAGTCACAGAAAGTAAGTGGTGTTCGTCAGAACTGCTTTTTAGGTTTTAGATGTCTGTTTTAATAAAAAGTATTTTTTCATTTTACAAATTAAAAGATTAATTCATAAATCTTTTGCCAGTTTTTGTTAATTGTGTACATAAGATACTACCTAGCATATAGAAAATATGTAATATCTCATTTAGATCTTTGATAATATGATGATTTATGTCTTAGAAATACTGTAGTCCTCCTACATCGGGACATTAAATTATGGCTTCAGTTGTATGCTTAAGTTTTTTCCAGAAGAGAGAAATTGTCAAAATGAAAAAAAAAATGGATTTTAAAAATATTATGTTAACTAACTTACAGTAGTAAACTGCTACTGTTCATAGAACTATCGTCAGGTATCTTTTGTAACTTAGATACTATTTTCCATTGGCAAATTCAGACCAGTGTGATCTTAATCAAAAATTTGGAAGTTAAAAAAAACCCGACTATATGAGAGTTAAAAAGAAAAGCCAGCTGTTTATCTTTGAGAATATATTATTTCTTATTTCAGCTTTCTGTTTTCAAGTAAGAGTTGGATTGTAACAGGAATAGGAAGAAAAAGTGTTAAACCTAGAACGCTATATGTAAAGCAAAGAGAATGGCTTCAAAGTTGGATGTTATTTTTATTAAGAAAAATTAAGAAGTGGTATTATCTTCTGAGCATGAAAATCAGAAAACTAAAAACAAAAAAAGAAATTGGTAATTGAAAAAAACATACAATTTTTCTTATTATGTTAATTGAATATGGTTACCAAAAACTGAATAAAAGAGTGGTCAAAGAATACATTCATTGCTTATTATCTGTGGAAGACTGGTTCCAGGACACCTGAGGATACCCAATTATTGTGTGCTCAAGTCCCTTTTGTAAAAGGCATCGTATTTGCATTTAATCTGCATGCATCCTCTCATATACTTTAAATCATCTCGAGGTTACTTATAATACCTAGTACAATCTATTATGTTGGCCAAAAGTTCATTCAGGTATGTCTGTACCATCTTACAAACCTGAACGAGCTCTTTGGCCAACCCAATAAATGCTATGTAAATGGTTACCTTTGTATGACAAATTTAAATTTTGCTTTTTGGAACTTTCTGGAATTTTTTTTCCTGAATATTTTCAACCCACAGTTGGTTGAATCTGCAAGTGCAGAACCTGTGGCTGTGGAAGGCTAACTGTACTAAAAAGATGGGAACTCAGTTTTATTTTGTCTTTGAATGAAATATCAGTAATATCAAAGCATAAAAACAGGAAAAAGAGAATTGAGAGGTCATGCTGAAAAATAAGCTGAACTGAGTTATCAGTGTAATCTGATTTTGTCATGAGGAAAGATAAATATTATGTTTACATTTAGTATAAGCTACAGTCTTAATAAAATACATTAGAATCATGAATTATTAGTTTTTTACATAGTTTTTCAAGTAATAAGACCTGTGGATAGATGTGTATCAAAGATAAAAAAATACTGGTTTATAATGAAAGAGCTAAGTGGGCAGACAAAAACAGCCAGAATGAACTGAAGCTTTTGAAAATAGTCAAGTGTAACAAAAAGAATCTTTGTACTCTAATTCAGGGACAAGATAGACCCATACTGAGGGCCTATGATACAGCAAGTAGAAAGCAAATCTCTCCTTCAATTTTGTTACCGTCTAGGCAAGCATTCTCTTAAACTGAAATAAACTGTAAAGCAGGCGTATAAAACAGCAATGCACAAAAATAGGTGAAAATATTAGAGCCTTGGTTAAAATTTCAATTTCAAAGTAAAGTGTATATCCCTGGGTAATCAGTAACTTCCAGGATGATCACAGGAATATTACTTTTTAAAAAGGATCTTACAAAATAAAGAGATACTAAAGGCATGAGACAAGTGCTCAGGGCTGGTGCACTGGGAAGACCCAGAGGGATGGGATGGAGAGGGAGGCGGGAGGGGGGATCAGGATGGGGAACACATGTAAATCCATGGCTGATTCATGTCAATGTATGGCAAAAACCACTACAATATTGTAAAGTAATTATCCTCCAACTAATAAAAATGAATGGAAAAACGAAACAAACAAACAAAAAAAAATAAAGGCTTTAAGGTTGGCAACTACAGCTAAGTAATAATGGCTGGATATCTCAAAAGATCAGTGACCTTGATAATGCTTCATTAAAAATTTCTGAAGCATCTGGTTTGTGAATAAATAGAAAAATAACTTCTATTAACTGAAAGCTGATTTACTCTGTATAAGTCATAACAAACTAACTTTATTTCTGTAATAAAAATTCTTACAAGTTATTGGTAGTTGGGTCATAACAAACTAACTTTATTTCTGTAGTAAACAAAAATTCTTACAAGTTACTGGTAGTCTCTCTCATGATATCAATCTTGACAAAGTAGAAAAATACAGATGGAAATAGTAAACAAGTGGTTTTACAAGTGACTGTGTCAAAACGGCTATTCATATTGAAGAGATATCAGAGGTCTTTGTCTCCTAAACCTGTGCTTCAAATATATATTATTTAAATCTTCATATACAAGGTATGTTTAAGGTTTGTATGTGAAATATTTTAGGAATGTAGGTAATATGCTAATGGTGAGTCAAGATTTTAAAATATTTAAACAGTCTGTTCAGAATAAGAAACTAAAAGATTATCTCTTAGAAAAAAATCTATAGTTTTTGTCTTGAAGTTTAAATCTTAAAGATATATCTTAGTGATGCTTTATGTAACAAAACCTTGAAATTGATGATTGAGAATCAGGAATTACCAGTAATATAATGAGACTCCCCACATCTCTAATCCCAAGTATCGTCTTCTAGAAGTACAGTAATCCAATTCTAAGTAGCTTGTAGAAAATTAGTGGTGTTGTATCTAGTTTGAATACCAAAACTCATATGAAATGTTTACAGACTGTATTATGGCAAGTTGAGGAAGATGTGGAGTCCCTGGATATTTTTAGATTCCACTAAAGAAGGTTTTAAAGATCATCATAGGTATAGTCATTTCTAAGTATTTGAGAGGTGAGCTTATGGAAAAGTAGTCAGTCTCTTTTGATATTGCTTCAGAGGCAGAATGTGTTTAAGATCCAAAGCTACAAAATCTTATTGGAATTTTGACAAATGGAGTAATTTCTTTGCAAAGTACTGAGAATACTACTCCTTGAAACTGACCAACTGACACTGCTAAATGTCTTGATTACAGCCTTCCAATATAACATCATGAAGTCTTCAAAATTCTCTAAGGTTTTCAAGTTTATTCCAGCAGGAGATATTGAATTACCAATATAATCAACCACCACCACCACCCTCTACTGCCAGTAGTGTCATTTTATATGATATAAATAGCTTTGGATTTCATATAGGGAACTGAAATCAAATCCTGTTTTGCTAGCTTTGTGACTTTGGATACTCAAGGATTGGGTTTCTTTTCTTTTCTAAAATGATTGTATAAGGCTAAACCATGTCAAGTCTTTCTCATTAATTTTTTAAATGAACTTTATTGAGGAATAAATTACATGCAATGGAATTCATCAAATTAAAATTAAAATATATGGTTTGATGTGTTTTGACATTAGTTGTATAACCTTCACAGTCAAAATATAGAGCATTTCCATCACCCCCACAATTTCCTTCATGTCCCTTTTCATTTCACCATTTTACTCCCGGGAGCCTTTCTGCTTTCTGTCACTGTAGTTTTGCCTTTTTTAGAATTTCATATAAATGGAATTGTAAGGTATGAGGCTTTTGTGTCTGGCTTCTTTGACTTAACATATTCACTCACTTTTTTTCTTCTTGACAATTTTTTTTCTTCATTGTGGTAAAATAGACACAGCATAAAATGTACCATTTAAGTGCTCGGCTCAGTGGCACTGGATACACTTACTGTTGTATGACAATAACTACTGTATTTCTAGAGCTTTGTCATCATCTCAGACAGAAACTTCATACCCATTAAAAAATAACTCTCCTTTCGACCTCCACCTCTTCACCCTTGGTAACCTCCATTGTATAATATAAGTAGATCATATAATATTCATCCTTTTGTATCTGGCTTATTTCATTTAGCATAATGCTCTCAAGGCTCATCCTTGTTGTAGCATTGCATTAATATCAGAATTTCTAAAGTTTTTACTGTGGCTGCGTAATATTCCTTTGTATATGTATATGTTTTGTTTACCTACTCAACTGTTTACGGTCTTTTTGGTTGTTTCTGCTTTTTGGTTTTCATGAATAATACTGCTGTGATCATTGATCATTAACATACAAATATCTGTTTGTGTCCCTGCTTTTAATTCTTTTGAGTATGTACCTAGAAGCAGAGTTGCTGCCTCAAATGGTAATTCCCTGTTTAACTTTTTGTAGATTCAGCAGACTATTTTCCACAGCAGCTGCCTCATTTCACATTCCCACCAGCAATGTACAAGGGTTCCAATTAATTTCTCTATATCTTCAACAGCTCCTGTTCTTTGCTTTGCTTTTTTTCTTTACTGTTTTTTATTTAAAGAAAAAATAGCCATCCTTGTGGTAGATGTTAAGTGATAATTCATTATGGTACATAGGAGTAAATTTAACTAGGAAGATGAAAGACTATGCACTGAAGACTGTGAATCATTGTTTATCCATTCATCTGTTGATGAAAGAAATTAAGGCATAAATAAATGGAAAGACCCCATGTTCATGTATTGGAAGATTCATGTTATTAGGATGTCAGTGCTACCTAATATAGAGAAGGCAATGGCAACCCACTCCAGTACTCTTGCCTGGAAAATCCCATGGACAGAGGAGCCTGGTAGGCTGCAGTCCATGGGGTCAAACAGAGTCGGACAGGACTGAGCGACTTCACTTTCACTTTTCACTTTCATGCATTGGAGAAGGAAATAGCAACCCACTCCAGTGTTCTTGCCTGGAGAATCCCAGGGACGGGGGAGCCTGGTGGGCTGCCGTCTGTGGGGTCGCACAGAGTCGGACACAACTGAAGCGACTTAGCAGCAGCAGCTACCTAATATAATGTATAGATTTAATTCTATTAACCCTATCAGTCTTTTACAGAAATGAGAACACTTATCCTGAAGTTCACATGGAATTACAAAGAGCTCTAAATAGGGAAAACAATCTTGAAAAAGAACAGAGTTGGCAGACTCACATTTCCCAATTTGAAAACCTACTACAAAGCTAGAATAATCAAAACAATATGGTACTGGCAAGAAGATAGACATATAGATCACTGAAGTAGAAATTGAGAGTTCAGAAATAAGCCCATACATCTATGGCCAATTGATTTTCAAAAAAGGATACCAAGACCAATTGATAAGGAAGAATAGGTTCTTCAACAAATGGTTCTTGGAAAACAGGATATCCCCATGCAAAAAAATAAACTTTGACTCCTATCATACACGACATTAAAAAATTATTCAAAATGGATATCAGCCATCTTTGTGCTTTTAAAGCACATAAGGATAAATCTTCATGAGCTCAGATATGGCAGTGGATTCTTAGATATGAATTCTTTGGCACCAAAAGGATAAGCAACAACAACAACCAAAAAACAGGTAAACTGAACTTCAAAAGTAAACTCTTTGAGTATCAAAGAACATTATCCAGAAAATGAAAAGACAGCCAACAAAATGGTAGAGGATATTTGCAAATCACGTTTAATTGTTTAGCATCTAGAATATATAGAGAACTCTGAACAGAAAGACTACTCAGTTTTAGAATGAACAGAGAATTATACAGCATCAACCAAGACATGGAAACCACGTATGTGTCCACCAATGGATGAATGGATAAAATGATGCACATAAACACACATTATACACCCCTGCATGCTAGAATATTATTCAGCCACGAAAACAATGAAATCTTGCTATTTGCAACAACATGGATGGACGCTGACGGCATTATGCTAAGTGAAATGTCAGATAGTGAAGGCACATATCACATGACTCACTTATATGTGAACCCCAAAAAAGTCCACCAGGCTCATCAATAGAGACAACAGATTGGTGGTTTCAGGGATGGGAGGATGAGTGAAGTGTGGTTAAGGGAATCAAAAGATAGAAATTTCCAGTTATAAATAAATCATGGGAATGCAATATACAGCATGGTGATTATAGTTGACCATGCTATATTGCATATTTGAAAGTTGCTGAGAATAGGTTTTGAAAGTGCAAAAAAATTGTAACTGCGTATGGTGACGAATGTTAGACATTGTGGTGATCCTTTCACAATTTATATAAATACCGAATCATGATTTTATACACCTATAGTTAATATAATGTTATATGTCAATTGTATTTCAATAAGACATTTTTTTAAGTAGGCAGAAGACTTGAATAGACCTTTTTCCAAAGAAATATACAAAAGGCAACAAACATTTGAAAAGATCCTCAACATCATTAAGCTTTAAAATCACCTCTCAATTACTTAAAGATGACTACCTAAAGCATTGGCTAGTGAAAAATTTATAGCATTGAATGCTTATATTAGGAAATGAAATTCAAGTCTCAAACCAACAATCTATTCTTCTACTTTAAGAAACTAGATTTGTCCGAGAAAACTGAACCTAAAGCAAGTAGAAGGAACAAGTATAAAGAGAGTAGAAATTAATGAAATTGAAAACAGTATAAAACAAAAATAGAGAAAATCTGTGAAACCAAATGCTGGTTCTTTTAAATCATCATTGAAGTTGATAAAACTGTCTAGACTGACTAAAGACAGAAAAAACAATAGCCCATTTAGGGATAACGTTGGCTTTTTACATATGTAACTAATTTTGTCTTGTCTTATACCCTGGATTTGTCTGATTCCTTCTTCATGGTGTCATATTTTCTATAAACTAGATTCAGTTAAATATCTTTAACATTTAGATTATAGATGATGTTGTGAACTTTGCTTTAAATCAGGAATCCCATAATGTAAGTTCCCATTATTTAGTGAAGCTGAGTTTGTTTGTCATGCTAAGTTTGGTTACCACACACCCTCTCCCTTGTAAAGATATGGTTTCTTCTTTGCAATAATTAATATACTGGGAAATACTTTTGTACCAAATAAATATCTTGTCCTCTGTTCACCTATTACCTAATGGTTTTAGCATCCTCTGATTGGGTTTCCAAGATGGTGATTTCCATATTTTCTCATTTTTTCCTACTTTGTTAGCTAATATTTCTCTGTAAAAGAGATTTTTTTTTCCCCTTTCAATCTCTCTCTGTTACTTACTTTGAATACTTTTGTATCATTCCAGACTCATGTGCTTTTATTTGTTTTGATGTCTCATATAATTTTTAATGATTTTAATGCAGTTGATACAATGATATATATTAAACGTTTGAGTGGCAGTTTTTAGTATAATTTTAATAGATTTTGAGTATTGATATTCCTTAAAAAACATTTGTGCAGTTCACAACTATTGAGTAAATGTCTTTTAACAGGTCACTGGTTCCATTTCATGCTGGCTTTTTGAATCTGATATTGTTGGTTTTCAAAAATGATGTTATTTTATTATAATTTTTTAATTGAAATATGTAGTTGATTTACAATATTAGTTTCAGGTATACAACATATTTACTCCATTTAAAGTTATCACAAAGTAATGGCTATATTTTCTTGTGCTGTACAATGATCTGTGTTAATTTATTACTTAGTATTTACTAAATAAAATTTACTTTCATTTAGTAATTTTAAATGATAAACATTAAACTAAGCATAAGATAAAACCAAGCATTTAGATTAAACTATTCCTTGACATATTTGTTATACAGTGTTACACATCAGTTTTCTTAGGAAGCCCGTAGAGTTAGAAATGATCCAGTAATATTTTGTCCCTTTTGAGTGTGATGAGGCACAGATGTGTTTATGTTGGATGATTTTTCCTGAGAGATCTACTGTCTGAGTCTTGCTTGATCTATTAATATTTAAAAACTTTTTATTCTACACACGACTGCTTATCATTCAGGTGTCCTGAGTAAGTAATCTTTGTCCATCAATTTATTGGCTAGGATCACTGTATACAAGAAGGATTGTAACAGTTAATGTTGTTGACTGCTGAAGTGACTGCCTTTCAGATGGTTGGGACCGTTGTACCAGGAGGTTCTAAACAGGAGGCTAGGCAAGATTTCTTTTGATCTTCCTTCCTCTTCCTATAATTCTAGAAGAAAATATGAAATAATTATGTGATAATTTTAATAATCAAGGATTTGGTGTGAGGAATAAAAACTAATTATACTTAGAATAAACATATGAATAAACATTAATAAACAAAAAGCTGTTAGTGCAAGTTGTGAAATTTTTTAGATAATTTATTTTAGAAAATGTGTTTGTTGAGCAGCATTTAGAATTGTGCAACAGCTGATTTTACCTAGTGGATTTATTTTTCTTTATGAATATGGAAGTTAATATCTAACATCTTTTCCTGCACAATAAAAACTTAAACTGTATTTTGGTGACATTTCAAGAAAAAGCCATTTAATTTTTAAAAGCCATGCAATTATTGGTAAATTTATTTAAATTTCCTAAAAATCCAAAATAGACTGTGTTCTGTTCAGTTCAGTGTAGTCGCTCAGTCGTGTCCAACTCTTTGCAACCCCATGAATTGCAGCACACCAGGCCTCCCTGTCCATTACCAACTCCCAGAGTTCACCCAAACCCATGTCCATCGAGTCAGTGATGCCATCCAACCATCTCATCCTCTGTCATCCCCTTCTCCTCCTGCCCTCAATCTTTCCCAGCATCAGGGTCTTTTCAAATGAGTCAGCTCTTCGCATCAGGTGGCCAAAGTATTGGAGTTTCAGCTTCAACATCAGTCCTACCAATGAATACCCAGGACTGATCTCCCTCAGGATGGACTGGTTGGATCTCCTTGCAGTCCAAGGGGGACCCTCAAGAGTCTTCTCCAACACCACAGTTCAAAAGCATCAATTCTTCTGCACTCAGCTTTCTTTATAGTCCAACTCTCACATCCATACATGACCACTGGAAAAACCATAGCCTTGACGAGATGGACCCTTGTTGACAAAGTAATGTCTCTGCTTTTTAATATGCTGTCTAGGTTGATCGTAACTTTCCTTCTAAGGGGTAAGCGTCTTTTAATTTCATGGCTGCAGTCACCATCTGCAGTGATTTTTGAGCCCCCAAAAATAAAGGCAGCCACTGTTTACACTGTTCCCCATCTATTTGCCATGAAGTGATGGGAACCGATGCCATGATCTTAGTTTTCTGAATGTTGAGCTTTAAGCCAACTTTTTAAGCTTGGTGAATTCTTACACTGTTGGTCAGTATGCCTAGAAATCTGAACAGAAGGTTTCTTCCAAAATAATTTTGGTGTTAGTCTAAGATTACATGTTTTACATTCATATGTATTCATTTCTTTTCAGCCTAAATAATAAACGAATGCTCACTTTAATGGAAATAGTTGTTTTCTTAGCATTTTTTTCATCAGAGTATCTTGCGTTTGAGTATAAAAATAATCAGAGATGATCTTCCACCTTAAAGGATGTATGTAATTTTTCAGATGTTGGAAATAAATCATTTAAAAAATGATATACCATTTTTTCAAAAAAGTTTAGTGTGGCAAATCTTTAAATAGGGCATCCATATTGCTTGGATTTTTTTTAAAAACAAAGACTACATGGAGCATGTGGTAGGGAGGATTACAAACATCTTTTGGGATCGTATGCTGGGTGGGAGAGCAAGATAAAACTTTTTAAAAAAAATTTTTTTTATCTTCTGATATCGCTTTGCATAGCATCATATTCTGGACTGTGTGCCTGTGTGGCAGTAGTTTTCTCGGGTGCTTTAGCCACAGCATTAGAATGTACCATGTGCTGTGCTCTGCTTAGTCACTCAGTTGTGTCCAACTCTTTGCGGCCCCATGGACTGTAACCTGCCAGGCACCTCTGTCTGTGGGAATTCTCCAGAAAAGAATACTCCAGTGGGTTGACATGCGCTTCTCCTGGGGTTCTTATTTACTCAGGAATTGAACCTGACTCTCTGGCATCTCCTGCATTGGTAGGCAGAGTCTTTACCACAGAGCCACCTAGGAAGCTCTAATTCTTAGAACAGTACATATTAAAATTCTTCCCTGGTGGCTCAGATGGTAAAGAATCTCCCTGCAATACAGGAGACCAGTGTTCAATCCATGGATCAGGAAGATACCCTGGAGAAGGGCATGGCTACTCACTCCAGTACTCTTGCCTGGAGAACTCCATGGACAGAGGAGCCTCGTGGACTACAGTCCATGGGGTTGCAAAGAGTCAGATGTGATTGAGGGACTAATACTTTCACATATTAAAACAATATGTTAAGCTCTAAAAAGTATTATTTTATCCTTTATATGGCTTGCAAGTTAAGAATATGGACTCTGTAATCCATATTCCCAACTGACAGAATTGCCAATTTCTTTTTCCCTTGCTGGGTCTTTTTAGGTTACTTAGGTTAAGTGAGAATATAAAGCACTTAGCATATGCCTGACATATAATGAGCACTCAGTAGATGTTAGCTGCTCTCATCATTGTTGTTATCATAAACTTTAAAATCTGTTTTATAGTGAGTGTAACAGGAACATCTTAAAATGAAACAGCTGCATTGGAAATGATCAGGGCTTGGGCTCAATATGATAGTTGTTATTAAACCTCGCTTTGAGCTTCTCTTGGCTTTGATGATTTTTAAAAACAATTTTATTTATTTATTTTGGCTGTGCTGGGTCTTCGTTGCTGCACGGTGTTTTCTCTAGTTGAGGTGAGCAGGGGCTACTCTCGAGTTGCAGTGTGTGGGCTTCTCATTGCAGCAACTTCTCTTGTTGCGGAGGGGCTTAGTTGCTCTGTGGCATGTGAGATCTTCCTGGATCAGGGATAGAACCCATGTCTCCTGTGTTGGCAGGCACATTCTTTACCAGTGAGCCACCAGGGAATCCCCTTGATTTCTTTCTTCTCTCGAAAGTTTATCATTCTTTTCCTGACCTCAAGTCAACCTCGTATATAAAAGCACAATTTTTGGTGATTTGTTTTTAAAATTTTCAATTCTGTGTTGTTGGTTTCCAGATTTTCATTGTTTTTTAATTATTTTTTTTCTATTTGGTTTGGGAAAACTATAAAGTGAGGTGGACTGTCCATGCTAAAAAGTTTTCTACTCAGAATTTTTGTTACCCAGTGTTCACTTGTTTCATAGCCACTGTCTTCATGGCACATCCTCCTGATAAGCAGCTGGAAATGCCCACATGTGCTACAGTTGTTTTTCGGACTGTGTGGCACCCATAGCCTTTCTTGACATCTCTTATTCCACTAGGGGTAGTTAAGTTAAAAGGCTTAATAAAAACAAGAGAAACAAAACTCCTTGTTTTATAAATGACACTCCCCCCCCCACACACACCCTGTGGGGGGGGGGGGAATTGAAACAGGTATTTTACAGTGCACAGCAATGTCTTTTAATAGTGGCATTTTTATCCCAATTCTGTCACTCACTATTTGTCCTTTTAAAAATTACCTAACTTCTGTATATAATACAAATTTTTTTATCCTATATATAATAAAAGATTATTGAGATTTAAGTGAGTTGGTCCTCTGGAATAATGCTTAGCATAGAATGAGTGCTCAATAAGTGGTAGTTATTATTAAGATTAATATTAACATTATTTCATTACTCTACCAACTTTTCCACTCTCCTCTTTCACTTTCAACAAGAGGCTTTTTAGTTCCTCTTCATTTTCTGCCATGAGGGTGGTGTCATCTGCATATCTGAGGTTATTGATATTTTCCTGGCAATCTTGATTCCAGCTTGTGTGTCTTCCAGCCCAGCGTTTCTCATGATGTACTCTGCATATAAGTTAAATAAGCAGGATGACAATATACAGCCTTGATGCATTCCTTTTCCTATTTGGAACCAGTCTGTTATTCCATGTCCAGTTCTAACTGTTGCTTCCTGACCTGCATATAGGTTTCTCAAGAGGCAGGTCAGGTGGTCTGGTATTCCCCTCTCTTTCAGAATTTTCCACAGTTTATTGTGATCCACACAGTTGAAGGCTTTGGCGTAGTTAATAAAGCAGAAATAGATGTTTCTCTGGAACTCTCTTGCTTTTTCGATGATCCAGTGGATGTTGGCAATTTGATCTCTGGTTCCTCTGCCTTTTCTAAAACCAGCTTGAACATCTGGAAGTTCACGGTTCATGTATTGCTGAAGCCTGGCTTGGAGAATTTTGAGCATTACTTTACTAGCGTGTGAGATGAGTGCAATTGTGCGGTAGTTTGAGCATTCTTTGGGATTGCCTTTCTTAGGGATTGGAATGAAAACGGACTTTTTCCAGTCCTATGTCCACTGCTGAGTTTTCCAAATTTGCTGACATATTGAGTTCAACACTTTCACAGCATCATCTTTCAGGATGTGAAATAACTCAACTGGAATTCCATCACATCCACTAGCTTTGTTCATAGTGATGCTTTCTAAGGCCCACTTGACTTCACATTCCAGGATGTCTGGCTCTAGGTGAGTGATCACACCATTGTGATTATCTGGGTTGTGAAGATCTTTTCTTGTACAGTTCTTCTGTGTATTCTTGCCACCTCTTCTTAATATCTTCTGCTTCTGTTAGGTCCATACCATTTCTGTCCTTAATCGAACCCATCTTTACATGAAATGTTCCCTTGGTATCTCTAATTTTCTTGAAGAGATCTCTAGTCTTTCCCATTCTGTTGTTTTCCTCTATTTGTGTGCACTGATCGCTGAGGAATGCTTTTTTATCTCTCCTTGCTATTCTTTGGAACTCTGCATTCAAATGGGAATGCTAAAAAGCCTCTTGATGAAAGTGAAAGAGGAGAGTGAAAAAGTTGGCTTAAAGCTCAACATTCAGAAAACTAAGAATATGGCATCTGGTCCCATCACTTCATGGGAAATAAATGGAGAGACAGTGGAAACAGTGTCAGACTTTATTTTTTTGGGCTCCAGAATCACTGCAGATGGTGATTGCAGCTATGAAATTAAAAGACGCTTACTCCTTGGAAGGAAAGTTACAACGAACCTAGATCGCATATTAAAAAGCAGAGAAGTAAAAAAAAAAGAAAAAAGCAGAGACATTACTTTGCCAACAAAGGTCCGTCTAGTCAAGGCTATGGTTTTTCCAGTGGTCATGTATGGATGTGAGAATTGGACTATTAAGAAAGCTGAGCGCCGAAGAATTGATGCTTTTGAACTGTGGTGTTGGAGAAGACTCTTGAGAGTCCCTTGGACTGCAAGGAGATCCAACCAGTCCACCCTAAAGGAGATCAGTCCTTGGTGTTCATTGGAAGGACTGATGCTGAAGCTGAAACTCCAATACTTTGGTCACCTCATACGAAGAGTTGACTCATTGGAAAAGACCCTGATGCTGGTAGGGATTGGGGGCAGGAGGAGAAGGGGACGACAGAGGATGAGATGGCTGGATGGCATCACCAACTTGATGGGCATGAGTTTGAGTAAAGTCCCCGAGTTGTTGATGGACAAGGAGGCCTGGCCTGCTGTGATTCATGGGGTCACAAAGAGTCGGACACAACTGAGTGACTGAACTGACTGACTGACCAGCATTTTTGGTCAATGGCATAAATGGCTAACAATAATAACCAAAACTTAAAAGACTAAAACTGAAAGGTGAAGTTTTTTATCAGAAGTATATCCTTTTCCTGATCAAATTTAGATCTGCACAGTTTTGAACAGCAGAATTCAAAATGTAGAAATAAATAGCAAATAAGAGAATTCAATTGCAGAAGCTCTGAGCCAGATGAAAGGGACCAAAACCAAGCAAGAATAGTAAAACCTCTATAATGAATAAATTTGATCTTTCTTATAAAATTTACCTTATGTTAGAGTTCTGCAAAATAATGAAAGTAATTCCAGTCCAAGGGTAAGAGAGGACTAACGTCCTAGCTCAAGCAGCGGGCAGGAACAGAATGAATCCTTCCTTTTTCTATTACATGTTCTATTAAGGCCCTGAACAGAATGGCTGGTCCCCACTTACGTTGGGAGGGCAGTCTACTAAATCATCTGAAAACACCTTCACAGAAACACCCAGAAGTAATGTCTAATCTGGGCATCCCATGTCCTAGTCAAGTTGATGAAAATTAACCATCACAAGTCCAGCCTTAGTCAATTTTGGCACCCATGTGTATCTCATTAATCTATACTTAATCTCCAGGTAAAGAAAATAATAAGGTCATAATTCTGCATGACTTCATACGGTTATATCCTGAGCATATCCAGAAATGTACTAATGCCTTCCCCAGAAGAGGTGGTAAAGTTCTTGAGTAATGTTTTCTCTTCTTGATATCTTGTAATTTAATTACAGGATATACAGTAAAATTAACAATACTTAAATGCTGTAATATAAAGTCAGTGCATCTTATATCGCATGATAAGAGAACAAGAGAGGAAAGAAAACACACATATTCAAACAAATTCAAACATATTCAAAACAAAACATTCATAGCAAAATTAGGAGGAAATACTCATGGCAGTTACAGTCCTCATTTATGTAACTGATCATGTGGTAGCATTTGTAACTACCTTCTTCCACTACCCACTCTATTCCTTTACCTTCAACAAGCAACCCAGCTGGTCATGGTTCTTTGCTTGGTGGGTTGATCCAAACCTTGAATCCTGAAGGATCTGGGCCATAAGCAATCCTTCCTGAATTGAATTATTGTAATTTTTTTTACCTTAATTACAAGGCCTGATAATATTAAGAGACACTTGAAAGGATCTCCTATGTTTCACATATATTCTTCCAAATCTCCATTGTAGTGTAGTGGACTACTCGGTAGTGATCAGTCAGTGAAACCAACACCGTAATTCTCTTTTTTTACTTACTAATTCAGATGCATGAGGACTCAAAGTGGTTTGCCTTAACTTCCAGTTTACTGTCTCTTCATGGAAGCATTCCTCCCTCAGGAACTAAGAAATCTAGACCAGCAGAACATAATGTTGCAAAGCAAACATTTTGTTGGTGAGTCTGTAGCAGTAATAGTGTCACTCCTACTTACACCTCTTGATTCCTGTATCTGTGAATTATGGGAGAAAAATGACACTGTATATTGCACAGTGATGCACAGCATATTCATTTTTCTGGAGAACGTTGTCCCAGTCTTGTATTACCACCTAACTGGCACTGGAAATGAGTTTTCAAATGGTCATTCCACCATTCTGTCAGTCCAGCTGCTTGATATTAGGGAATTTGATAAGACTGATGAGTTCCATTAGCATGGGCCCATTGCTGTTCTTATTTTGCTATGATGTGCACTCCTTGATGAGAAACAGTGCTATATAGAATACATACCATCACGGTGGAGAAGGCATTCTGTAATTCCATGGATGATAGTTTTGACAGAAGCATTGCATGCTGGGAAAGCAAGTTCATATCCAGAGTAAGTGTGTATTCCAGTAAGAGCAAAACGTCCCTTCCATTTTGGAAGTGGTCCAATATGATTAACCTGCTGCCAGGTAGTAAGCTGATTACCTCAGGGAATGATGTCGTATCAGGGGTGTAGTGTTGATCTCTGTTGCTGGCAGATTGGACACTTAGCAGTGGCAGTAGCCAGATCACCGTGGTGAGTAGAAATCCATTTTGCTGAGCCCATGTATAATCTCTGTTCCAGCCATTGTTCATAAGCTTATTGGGCTTTCTGAGGATAGAGGCTGACTGGTATCCACAGAATGGGTCATCCCATTCAATTGAGTGTTTTTTTAATGACTTGAAATCTTTTATTCCTCTAACTGGAGAGCACCATTTCCCGCTTTCTCTATCAAGCAATGAAAAATATTTGACTCCAAAAGTAAAAAACAAGAAACAAAAAATAAAACAGAACTTTTTAGTGCTCAATAGCAAATAGTATTACAGTTTTCAGAGATGAGCTGGAACTGACCTCATAGTGCAGAGAGCATAGTGTAAGAAGCAGATATTATTATATTTCTTTCATCTAAATAGGGCAGCACTGCAGCTTTTGTGATTTGTCCAGCCCAGAAGGGAAGAATGAGAATGCTCTTGCCACAAGAAATTTTGGACCACACTTACCTTAGAGTCTAAATCAGAATCTTATCCATTCAACTGATTTTTTAAAACTCTCTGCTGAAAAAAAAAATTCTCTGCTGAGGTCACCCTTTGGCGAGCATTCACGTGGGAAGCAGCATCTTCACAGTTTTAGCATATTCAGAAAGGTATGTCTCCATACATCTTCCCCAATTTCTTTGTCACCAGTTTTCCCTTTCTTTACATTGAACCAAGGCATGTCCAACATTTCCAGTTCATTTACCATGGACCACCCTTTGGTCCATATTTCAACCAAACAAATGTTAGTTTTTTTTCCTAAACCCCCAAGTCATAGCACTAATGCAGAATCTCCAGTGAGTCCATATCAGTACTAAGAACTGATCCTAATAAAAGCATTTTTGTTCAATAATGCATATTAATGTAATTGAATAGAGCTAGTTGCTATATACAAAAATTGATAATGAGATGAAATTGGCTTAGTGAAGTTAGATTTATTCTGAATACTCTGTTTAAGTGTATCACTGCTTGTATAATTTTCATTAACATGTTTGTACTAATAAACATGGAATTAAAACTCCTTTAGTCTCAGTACAAAAGGGAAAGAAAACACCTACCTGGGCCGGGTGGCAAAATTGTAAGTGCTTCTACTACAATTTAGTATGAGCTGTAACATAAAATACAGGTGAACCTCAGATTGTGGGTTCAGTTCCAGGCCACTGCAATAAAGCAAATATCACAAAAAGTGAGTCACACAAATTATTTGGTTTCCCAGTGCATATAAAAGTTATGTTTACACTGTATTGTAGCCTATAAAGTATGCAGTAGCAGTATGTCTAAGAAAAACAATATATGCACATTAATTAAAAGATGTTTATTTCCAAACATGCTAACTATCATCTAAGGCTTCAGTGAGTTGTAATCTTTTTGTTGGTGAAAGGTCTTGCCTCGACGTTGATGGCTACTGACTTATCAGGGTGGTGGTTGCTGAAGATTGACAATTTATATTTTTAAAAAGGCAAAGTGAAGTTTGTTACAGCAATTTTGATTCCTTTCATGAAAAATTTCTCTGTAGCATGCAATGCTGTTTGATAACATTTTGCCCACAGTAGAACTTCTTTCACAGTTGGGGTCAATACTCTCAAACCCTGCCGTGCTTTATTAAGTAAGCATGTGTAATATTCTCAGTCCTTTGTTGTCATTTCAGTAATCCTCATGCATTGTCATCAGAAGTAGATTCCATCTCAAGAAAGCATTTTGTTTGCTTATCCATGAAAAGGAACTCCTCGTGCAAGTTTTACCATGAGTTTGCAGCAAGTCAGTCACATCTTCAGGCTCCACTTGTAGCTCTAGTTCTCTTGCTCTTTTTTTTTTTTTTTTTTTTTATGATTTAAATTTTTTATTCTGTCTAAATTTCAATATATTTGTCATATAATTAGACATATAATCCTTAATTAGAATACATATTTTGTGGTATATCTTAATATTTTTAAAAGAATTGTATATCATTATAGCCCCTAAATCTTGGCATCATGCATTGCTCATTTCAAGTACTCAGCATATTTTCTTTCTTTTTTTTTTTTTTTAATTAGTTGGAGGCCAATCACTTCACAACATTTCAGTGGGTTTTGTCATACATTGATATGAATCAGCCATGGATTTACACGTATTCCCCATCCCGATCCCCGCTCCCACCTCCCTCTCCACCCGATTCCCCCGAGTCCTCCCAGTGCACCAGGCTGGCGCACTTGTCTCATGCATCCCACCTGGGCTGGTGATCTGTTTCACCATAGATAGTATACATGCTGTTCTTTTGAAATATCCCACCCTCACATTCTCCCACAGAGTTCAAAAGTCTGTTCTGTATTTCTGTGTCTCTTTTTCTGTTTTGCATATAGGGTTATCGTTACCATCTTTCTAAATTCCATATATATGTGTTAGTATGCTGTAATGTTCTTTATCTTTCTGGCTTACTTCACTCTGTATAAGGGGCTCCAGCTTCATCCATCTCATTAGGACTGGTTCAAATGAATTCTTTTTAACGGCTGAGTAATATTCCATGGTGTATATGTACCACAGCTTCCTTATCCATTCATCTGCTGATGGGCATCTAGGTTGCTTCCATATGACCCAGCAATCCCACTTCTGGGCATACACACTGAGGAAACCAGATCTGAAAGAGACACGTGCACCCCAATGTTCATCTCTTGCTCTTTTTGTTACATCTGTGCTTACTTCTGCCACTGGTCTTGAACACCTCCAAATCATCCATGAAGGTTAGAATCAGCTTCTTCATTTAATTTTGATATTTTGACTTCTCCCCATGAATCATGAATTTTCTTAATAGCACCTAGAATGGTGAATCTTTTCCAGAAGGTTTTCAGTTTACTTTTCAAAGATCCATCTGAGGAATGGCTCTTTTTTGACAGCTATAGCCTTACAAAATGTATTTCTTAAATAATAAGACTTGAAAGTCAGGATTATTCCTTGATCCCTGGGCTGCAGAATGGATGTTGTGTTAGGAGGCATGAAAACATTAATCTCATTTTACATTTCCATCAGAGTTTTTGGGTGACCAGGTGCACTGTCAGTGAACAGTAATATTTTGAAAGGAATCTTTTTCTGAGCATTAGGCTTCAACAGTGGGGCTTACAGTAGTAAACCATGTCATAAACAAGTGTGTTATCATCAAGGCTATGTCATTAATTTTTAGAGAGCACAGACAGTAGATTTAGCTTAATTCTGAAGGGTCCTAAGATTTTCAGAATGGTAAATGAGCACTGGCTTCGACTTCAAGCCTCTAGCTGCATTAGCCCCTAACAAGAAAATCAGCCTGTTCTTTGAAACTTTGAAGCCAAGCATTGACTTCTCTTCTAGCTATGAAAGCTTTAGGCGGCACCTTCTTCTGATAGGAGGCTGTTTGATCTACATAAAAAATCTATTGTTTAATGTAATCACCTTCATTAATGATCTTACCAAAATCTTCTGGATAAGTTGCTGCAGTTTCTACATTAGATCTTGCTGCTTCACATTGCACATTTATTTTATGGAGATGGCTTCTTTCTTTAAACCTGATAAATCAGTCTCTTTTTAACTTCAAACTTTTCTTCTGCAGCTTCTTCACCTCTTTCTGCCTTCATAGAATTGAAGAAAGTTAGGTCCTTGCTCTGGATAAGACTTTGGCTTCAAGGAGTGTTGTGGCTGGTTTGATCCTCTGTCCAGGCCACTAAAACTTTTTCCATTATCAGCAGTAAGGCTGTTGCACATTCTTACCATTTATGTGTTCAGTGGAGTAGCACTTTTAATTTCCTTGAAGAACTTTTTCTTTGCATTCACAACTTGGCTGTTCGGGACAATAGCCCTAGTTTTTGGCTTATCTTGGCTTTTGACATGCCTTCCTCACTAAGCTTGATAATTCCTAGCTTTCTGTTTAAAATGAGAGAGATGCAATTCTTCCTTTCTCTTGAACACTTAGAGGCCATTGTGGGTTATCAAATGGCCTGATTTCAACAGTGTTGTATCTCAGGGAATAAGGAAACGCAAGGAAAAGGAGAGAAATGCGGGGAATGGCTGGCTGGTCAGTGGAGCCGTCAGAATACACACAGCATTTATCCATTAAGTTCACCATCTTAAATGGTGTGTGGTTTATGGCACCTGAAAACAATTGCAATAGAAACAGTAGAGCTCACTGATCACAAGCCAAAAATAATAATAATGAAAAAGTTTGAAATATTGTGAGAACAACCAAAATATGACACAGTGACTTGAAGTGAGCAAATGTTGTAAAAACAGCGCCAATAAACTTGGTTTGAAGTAGGGTTGCCACAGACCTTCAACTTATTTAAAAACCAACAAACAAACAGTGTCTTCAAAGTGCAATAAAGTGAAGAGCAATAAAATGAGGTATGCCTATATTAAATAATACCCACTAAGCACTGTAATTAATAGTTAGATGGTCATGTATGTAAGACTATTGCAATAGTTCAAAGAAAGATGAGAGCACAAATAAAAACAATGACTGTGAAAATGGAAAGGAGCAGACAAATTCAAGAGGTAGCTGGAAGAAAAACTAAGATTTGGTGATTGATTTGGTGTGGGTTGAGTATAATAATAGGGGAAGTTTTTACTTGGATGGTTGTTAGATGATGGGATCCTTAGCATATAAGAAGGAAAAAATAAGGAGCCCAGTTTTGAAAGGTTGAATGTGAGGTGAGTGTGAGGCTAAACAGACAAAGAAAACCAGTAGGAAGTTGTGAATATGAACCTGTAGTTTATTAGAAAGATCAGGGTGAGAATATGGACTTGAGAGTCATCACTTTTTATATATCTGTATATCTGTTGATTTCTATCTATATTTATTGTCCTTAGAGTTCCATTATTGTATCTTTCTCTCCCTCTCCCCCCACTTTGTGTGTTTTTTTTTTTTTTAACTATTTTGCAGATTCTTCCTTGGTGATCTCATCCATTGTCTATATAAAATTATATAAAGTATAAATGTGATATACATTGTATCTGATAATGTCTTTGTATGGGCTGTATTAGACAGTAGATGAAATCACATAGGAGGAATCTACAAAATAAGAAAATTAACAGAAAGATTGAGAGAAAATACGGAATATAGAAACCCTGAGGCCTGCTGATTGACACACACACATATACACACAGACATGTTTATAATGAAGTAGTGGAACTGACGGAGCAGACAGAGAAGATAGGAAGTAAAACCATGAAAGGGTAACACCTCAGAATCTGGGGGAGGAGAAATTTTTAGTGAGTGGTCAGTTGTTTTAAATTCTGTAGACTATCTGGTGAAGCTAAGAGCTGAACAAAAGGGCTTTCCATTGAGTTTTTATATTGTTATTGGATATTAATACTGTTAGTGATTAGAGCAGTTTCATCAAGAGTTGAAGGCTAAAATTAGTTTGTAGTGGATTGAGGAACAAACTGGAGAGAAGAGAAATAACATGTACACTGTAGAGTGAATCCCTTGAACAATAGAGGATGAGTAGAAGTTTTGTAAATTTTATTGCTAAAAATTTGTTCCCAATATTAGTAGTTTTTTTTTTTTTTTTTTTAACACTTGGTTGGATGGGTTGGTTTACACCAAATCAATGGTTCCATTCTCAATATTGGCCATTTGGGTTTGATGTGTTCCTTGGGCCCTCCTAATAGAGTCTTAACAAGTAAGCCTGAATTACTGTTGTCAGAGCTTTAAATTAAAGGCAAAAGATTCTAGTATTACTCATAAAATAACTGTGATCTAATTAAAACAAAAATCATGACACCTGCATTTTGGATGCGGCCATTCTAAAACTGTGTCATTTTTCTGTTTGTTAAGGTAAGTATTTGCTAAGGTGATATACCTATTGCAGATCTATTTCTTATATTGAAATATTATTTTAATACTATCAGAAAGTAACTGGGAGATTTAAAATTGAGTTTAAAAGTTCTCATTTGCCCAGTAGGTGAACTGTGCATTTTTAAAACATGTAACTTTTTGAGTTGGGCAAGGGAGTACTGTATATTTTAATTAAGTATTTAATAGTTTTTAAATAGTTTTAATTTGATGTCTGTTTTGTTCCTAAGATATTAAAGAGTAAAAAGACCCATTATTTACTTATGTTAGTTCAGTAGGAGATTATTCTCTGTGACTCTTATTTTGGAATTTTGAGTTGTCACTATTTTTTAATCATGTAGTAATTACTACATGAATTATATGTGAAGTGATAGTTTATTTTAGGAAGTCTTTTATAGTGATGAATAAACACCTTTTTGAACATCTTTGTGTACAAACAAGTTCGAAAGGGGATTTCTTAAATAGCTACATTGGTGTAAAGTAGGAAAGGAGATGGAAGAGTTTCATCCTTTCATGGTTAATTTCTTTATGCAGCATCGTTGCTTCTAGCAGTCATTTTCATGAATATATTTAAAGAGATCAGTACATTTCTAACAGCAAATACATTTTTGTTCTTTTGGGATTTAGAATGGTTTACGTTATTATAGATGCCTTATTTTTATTCCTATTAGGTTAAAATAAAATTTTCAGTAAATTTGTACTTGTCTTCTGTAGTCTCTATCAGTGCTGTCTAATATCAATATAATGTGAGCCACATGTGCCTTTTAAAGTGCCATAATAAAAGGAGTAACTAACAATGAAATTAATAAATAATAAAGTTTTGTTTGATTAAATCAGTATTTTAACTCAGTACATTTGAAATATTGTGGAATTAATAAGTAATAGTTCTATTTGATTAAATCAGTATTTTAACTCAGTATGTTTGAAATATTATTTCAACATACAATAAGTATTAAAATTAATGAGATATTTTGCCTTTTTATTTCACATTAAGCATTCAAAATCCAGTTTGTATTTTACACTGAGAACCTTTCTTAATTTGACTAGCCACATTTCAAGTGCTCAGTAACCATATGTGACTGGTGGTATGGTGGTGTTCAGTTCAGGTCTATAGAGCTGGAGCAAATTCTTAGTATCTGGATGAATGGACAGATAAAAGAAGATATTTATCTTCTGTGAATTGGATTCGATTATAAACATCTGATAATGTGATCATCATTATAGATATCAAACCTGGAATTTTTTATTTTCTGGAAAGGAGATAAGCTGGAAGTACTAGGTGGATGGAACTTTTACAATCTGGTTACCCTCAATAGCTGTATTGTGTAATTGCACTTATTATATATACATGTTCAAAATTCTGAAAAATTTCAGTGTATGTCTATAACTTGTAGCATAAATGCAGTTCCAACTACAATGAAGATTTTGTGCTACAGCTAGAGAAGGAATTGGTCCAAGCCCGTCTGAGTGAAGCTGAGTCTCAGTGTGCGCTGAAGGAAATGCAGGATAAAGTTCTGGATATAGAAAAGGTAAGAACAACATAAAGGCTGTCATTCCCAAACTAGAGGGGACATATGATAGATATTTAAGTGCTTATTGAGCGGTGAAATTTGGCATGGTTTTTTGCACATTAAAAATCTTACATGTTAGTTATAAGAGAGGAAAGGAAAAAATACATGATTCCTATTTAATTTTTATTGTTACCATAGTACTCAAAGCCCCATATTTTGGGTAAAAGTAGAGATTAAAGTCCTTTTGGAGGGAAACAACCAGGATAATTTTTATATGAATGGCATTTAAATATTGGAGAAAAGAGACTTAAGGAATAGAGATTAACTGTTGTCAAGATAAACAGCCTTTAGAGTCACCCAACTATAGCTGACACAGTATCTCTCAGACTGCTGCTGCTGCTGCTGCTAAGTCGCTTCAGTCGTGTCCGACCCTGTGCGACCACATAGACGGCAGCCCACCAGGCTCCTCCGTCCCTGGGATTCTCCAGACAAGAACACTGGAGTGGGTTACCATTTCCTTCTCCAGCGCGTGCGTGCAGGCTAAGTCGCTTCAGTCATGTCTGACTCTATGTGACCCCGTGGACAGCAGCCCACCAGGCTCCTCTGTCCACAGGATTCTCTAGGCAAGAGTACTGCAATGGGTTGCCATTTCCTTAAAATCCTGGGGCAAATGGGATGATGTGAACTATAACAGTCTACAACGTAGTAATATTACATCTTGGCCATTGACCGAATACTAATCCTTTTTGTTTTTAGTATATAAAATATGCTGAAAACATTCCTCTTAAGCACATTTCAGTTAATGTAATTAAACAGAAGGCAGCAATTTCCTTCTAGAAGAATTAGATTTAGCTATGAAAAATTTGCCATGTATTTGTTAAATTAATTTATGGAATACTTTTGGGTCAGTGTAGACCACAGTGTATTTTTTAATTTAAAGCCTGTGCTAAACATGAGTAAAATGTGCTTAAACCATAACCACATTCGTAGTTCTTTAAAAAAGGAATATTACCATTTTTATCCCAACAGTATATAAATATAACACTTGCTTTTCTCCCAATTAAAGGTAAATTTTAAAAATCCACTGTGAAATATGCATCCTGACTAAGCACAAGATGCACAAATATGCATTTTAATCAAATTTCAGCTGAGAAGTGAACATTTTTACTTTGAAATATGAAGATCTGATATATAGAAGTGAATTTTTTGATTGAAACACATTGCAGATGTGTCTTGTTTTTCTTGTAAATTTGTTTAAAGAAAGAAATTAACCATTGTTTTCAAATATTATAATAGTTTTATCTGCAACAAGTGTAGAAATAGACTAGTTAAATACATAAGCATTTCAGGAAAATTTTCATCTGAGTATAACTGGTACAGCTTTCCAAGCTGCAGAAAACAATCACAGTTTTTATATAGGAAGATTTTAGCTGGAGATGTACTTACAGAAATTAACTTACCTCTTTTGAAGGTTATTAAAGAACAGATGAGTAGTGGAAATAGAAACACTTTTAGGTTTCTTATAACCTCAGACTTCAGAGTCTGTGTTCCACATCACAAATTCTGAATCTCTCTTTTCTCATCTATAAAATCATAGATAATTTGGGTTCTGTGTTGAGTCTTTTTCTTTTACACTTAGGTAGTATCTAGCCATTTATTCAGAATCTCATAAACAATGGACATGAAAGAGCCTCAAATTCTTAACTGTTTCTTAACGAAATAGAACAGGGTATAACTACAGTGGAATAATTGTGCCAGAAATCTATTTTCTATTTTTATATTATCTTTGGAAAACTTTTTCTCCTATTTGTTGAGGAAAAAGCCAGCAAAAAATAAAAAATGCATGGGCTCCATGATTTAGTTAAGAGTCTGGATCTTTCTGTTTTGAATATTTGGAAGAAGGAAATGTTCTTGGGTCCAATTTAAAAATGGATTTTTAAAGTAGCTTTGTTGGTATTCATGCATCCTATGGTTACTGTCTTCATGCAAGGTAGTTTTTCTTAAAATACATATACAGTAAATTTCTAGTTTTCAGTTGAGAAAATATTTAAAATCCATCACAAAGTATGTGTAGTTGGCATGAATAACTTTATTCAGCCATTTCTGTGGGCTAAAATGTTAATGAAATATTTCAGAGATAGAAAACTTTGTAGACTTGGAACTTAGTTTACTTAATGAACTTTTATTAGAGCCTAATTTAGAATTCTTTGGTCATTCCTGAGAGCAGTTCAATATGGCAACCCTATATTCTAAGATGGGTCTTTCAGGACCCATCTTGTACCCTTGAAGGAAATACTTAGATTACCTTAGAATTAATTTCTTGAGTATTGATGAGTCACAATAGTGACTAATGTACAGATATCTTATACTCCTTTTCCAAAGTGGTGTGTTGAAAAAATAAAACAAATTTTGAACTGCTCTCTTCCATAAATCTTTAAAATATAAGTGATGTTCATGCTTTGTTTGAAGTCCTAATCAGAGGTTAGTATGTTTATTGCCATGTTGAAAAACATTTTTAATCTTGTTGCTCCATAATTCTGATTAGTATTTTATTAAAACAGAATTAGACTCTGTGTCCTTAAAATTAAAGATAGTTCCTTCCTGGTGGGAATGTAAAACATGCAACTGCTTTGGAAAGGTTTGCCAGTTTCTTAAGAATTAAATGTAGAATTACCATCTGATCTAGCATTTCTGCTCTTTCATATATACTCAAGAGAGTTAAAAACATACATCTACACAAAAACTTTTACATAAATGTCCATAGCAGTGTTACTCATAGTAACCTCAAAGTGGAAACAACTCACGTTTCCATCAACTGATAAATGTATAAATAAAATGTGGTATATCTGTGCAATGAAATTATTATTTGGCAATTTAAAAAATGAAATTTGAAAACATGCTGAGTGAAAGGAGCTAGTCATAAAAGGCCATAAATAATATGATTGCATTTGTATGAAATATTCAAAATAGGCAAGTTCATAGAGACATAGATTAGTGATTATCAGGGCCTGGGGGTGTAGAAAACATAGAGTAACTGCTAATGGGTATAGGGTTTCTTGGGGGTGATTAAAATGTACTGAAATTAGTTTGTGATGATGGTTGCATAACCCTGTGAATACTCTTAAAAACCTCTGACTAGTGTTCATTAAAAGGATAAGTTTTATAGTTTGTGGATTATATCTCAAGAAGATTGTATCAAATTAAGCAAATTTATATATGAGATGAAATAGCTCTTGTTATTTGCTGTATTGTTGTATATGCTATATTTTATTTTTTAAATTTAAAATAATCCCCAATTAAATTCTCTCTTGCTTTAGAGAAACAACTCCTTTCCTGATGAGAATAACATTGCAAGACTTCAGGAAGAACTCATTGCTGTGAAGCTGAGAGAAGCAGAAGCTATTATGGGTTTGAAAGAGCTTAGACAGCAAGTCAGGGATCTGGAGGAACACTGGCAGGTATAGGAGTATATTTTGTGTGCTTTTTTAAAAAAACGTAAAACCTGAATATCCTTTTTGTGTAAATTTGAAGTAGTTAACGACCAACACTAGGGTTTGAGTTTAAAGTGAGAAAGACTGTTAGGTACAAAACTGAGAGCTTTTTTTCTCTTTGATTTTTAGAATTAAATAAAATGTGAAATAGAGGCCAAGTCATATTTTTGTTCTCTTATTACACCATTGTGATTTGTGTTAACTTTTTCTAAAGAACTAAGAGAAAATATTTTTTTTATATTGTACTTATTTCTTCTGTTGTTAAATTTATTGGTCATTATGAAACATCAGAAGGGTGCATGGCATCAACATAAATTTATGAATTTGTAACTTCTTTTGAAAATGGTTTTATCACAAAATAAAATAGACATTTAGTTGGTTATATGACACAAATTTATTCACATATGAGGGAAACTACTGCTAAATAGCAAAAAAAAGAAAAATAGAATCTATAAGACAGAAGGGAGAAAGGAAAAAAAGTACATATTGTTTCAGAAAGTGATCTTGGTATGAATTCGGGTGGGGAATATATCTAGCAAAGTTCTTTACATTGCCATGGCTTTTTTTTTTAAAGAAATATCAGACAGCAATAAACTGGAAATTAATTAAAAACAAATGAATTTTTTGAGAACACTGTTCTTAATTTCTGCTATTGTTTCCCTAATTCATGAATGCTTCCGTTTTCCCCTTTTCTTGGGATTTCATTAAAAAATAATGTAAAAATCTCTCAGGGAAAAATGAGGATAAAGATTATATTTTTTACAATAATTAATCTAGAGAATAAAAAAATATTTGAACCGTGTCTGAGTTTATATCCCAAATCTGCCACTTACTGGCTGGGGGACCTTTCTGGAGTTAATCACAATTTCCATTTTCTTTTCTGTACGGTGAAAATAAGAGCATTTAACTTTTAAGATTTTCTGGGATTAAATAAAATGACACATATAAAGTGAGTTATACAGTACTCGGCCTGAAATAAGTGCTCAGTTAATTTGGCTTTTATTTTAGTACTGGCAATATTTGTTGCAATATAATTTTTTTTTTAAATTTTAGCGCCACTTAGCTCGTACTACTGGGAGATGGAAAGACCCACCTAAAAAAAATGCCATGATTGAGTTACAAGATGAACTGATGACCATCCGACTTAGAGAAGCTGAAACACAAGCAGAAATAAAAGAAATAAAACAGAGGATGATGGAAATGGAAACACAGGTATGATGAAAAAACCTAATAACTTTAAAAACTATTGTTAACCCATCAAAAGTTTATGCGCAAATTGTATCATCCTTACAATAGAGCTAAAAAGTGGACATATGAAACTCTCTCATCTACAATTTTCTATCCCAAATGAAAAGGACTTAAATGTAATACTATACATATATATTTTTTGGCCATGCCATGTGGCATGCAGGATCTTAGTTCCCCAACCAGGGTTTGAACCTGTGCCCCCTGCACTGGAAGTGCAGGGGCAATTTTGACCAGTGAACCACTAGGAAAGTCCCAAAACCCATATTCCTTGATGGCAGAGATTTAGTGTCTTCTTTAACTCTTTCAGCAAAGTTGAAGCAAGTCATAAAACTCTATATGACTTTGTTTCCTTATTGCACAACCTGAAAGGGAATATTCATGTTGAGCAAAATTTCTTAACACAACTAACATTTGGGGCCAGATAATTTTTTATTGTGAGACTGGCCTGTGCATTGTAGTACGTTTAGCAGCATCTCTGGCCTCTTTAACTACTACCACATCCCTCTACCCTCTATTCAGAAGCACCACACTCCCACTTCCCTATGATGGCCAAAAGCACCTCCACACAGATGTCAAATGTCCCCAGGGAGGCAAAATTGCCCCTGCTTGAGAACCACTGATACAGAATGTAATGTGAAGGATGCTTCCTAAAATTGTGTAATGTGGTGACTCTGAGCAGTCAGTTTCAAAGTTATACTTCTTTCTTCTCAAGTCCCCTGTTTCTCTAATAAATATTCTCTCAAATATTCTTGACTTAAAACCTACTAAATCCTTTTTATGAAACCCATTTGCATTATAAAAGTACATTTGGGATATTTGGTTTTTATGTGGTACATCTATTCTCTGTATCATTTGGTTTTCAAAGTACTTTTCAGTCAGTAGGGGGCATAGTTAACTCATGTATCATTCTATATACTTAAATATAAAATCATCATCCCAGCTTGAATGTGATAACATAGATATATAAATCCTTTAGAATAAATATATCTTATTTTACATTGTTCACAGAGTTATTTTTTTGTGTTTTTCATTGTATTTAAAAATAACAGTAAGATTATGAAAAGTAGAAATCCAGCTTTATGATGAGAGGTTTTATTTTTATGATCAGATTTTATCTCAATATTTCAATACAGATATTAAATATGCAACCACAACTTTCTGCCAGTGTTCAGGACTTATTTCAGCGTGATTATAAGTAAATGAATCATACTCAACAAATGTAGTTTTGGGAACTTAGGAATACAAAGCAGTGTGTAGCCATCAAAGATCTTATACTTGAGAAATCAGTCATGTGCAAACTATATTTAAATTCACTATATAAGATTAATGTTAACTAAATTTACTATGGTAATCATTTCACAATATATGTAAATCAAGTTATGCGTACACCTTAGACTTATACAGTGCTATATGTTAATTATATCAATAAAACTGGAAGCACTGTATAATTCAGAAATTTGTAATTAGAGAATTAAATATAAATTGCTATGGAGAATAGGACAGTACAATTAATTCCAACTAGGTGGTTGGAAAACCTAGAAGAAATTTGGAAAGGAGAAAACCTTCCTAAGGAATTTATATTTTGCACTTACACTTGACTAATGGATATGGTTCCTAAATGTCAGTGCATGTACTGGTGATGATCCATGATGCTTTCTCATTGCAAAGTGAGAAAAATAAATAAAAATAGTGTGGTGTGTTGGTTATCTAAAGAGTATTGCATTAAACACCCATGTATCCAGCATCCAAATTAAGAAATAGGTCCTTGCTGATACATGTAGCTCTAGTTCCTTCATTTTAATGACGTTTAGAAAAGTGCGCCTGGTAAGTATAAGTTTATGGAGCCACTTTCCTCTTTACTGACATTTGCTATTACAGACAGTGCTGCCCTGAACATTCTTGCACGTTTCCTTGTGTATATCTCCAATAGGAGTTTCTTTAGTACAGGGGTTCTTATCTGTTTTGTGTGCCGTGCACCCCTTTGGGAACCTGAAACCTATGAACCTCTTTCCAAAATAATATTTTTTAATACATAAACTAAAATATATAGGGTTGCAAAGAAAACCAGTTGTATCGAGGTACAGTTATCAAAATACAAGTTTGTGATATAGAGTGCAGACACAGAAACATACACAACATATTCCCATTGCGGGAATCAGGTTTTTCATAATTCAGATTTTTTTGTACCTGAATTAGATTGTACTATAGTTTTCTTTTGCGGGGAGACTTTTATCTCCAAGGTTATAGTAAGCTTGATGAATGAGTTGGGTTGTATTTAACTTTTTCTATTCTCAGAAGTTTTTTGTAAGATTGGAATTACCTGTTACTTTCCTTTTCTTTTAACTTTTTTTTTTTTGGCCATGGGGCAGTTGGGATCTCGGTTCCCCTACCAGGGAATGGAACCCCTGCCCCCTGCAGTGGAAGCAAAGACCACTGAACCACCAAAGAACCACCAAAGAAGTCCCTGGAATTCATCCCTTTAAACAGCCTTGTCTTTTTGTTTTGTGGGCATGTTTAAGCGATACATTTGAAATTCGAGTGTTTAGATGAAGTGGACAATTTCCTAGGGAAATACAGTTTGACTTGATGTGACTTTTGCTTGTTTTTTCCTTGAGCTTCTGGGACCTGTGAATTTGTGACTGCCATGAAATTTGGAAATTTCTTGGTCATTATTTCATCACATACTTATTCTCCCACGCTCTCTTTTTCGGGGATTCCAGTCATACTTTACATTAAATTGTTGATGTTGTCCAGAAACTCTTGGTTGTTCTTTGCCTTCCCATTATTTTTCCTCTTTGTATTTCAGTTTCTGTTGACTGACCTATTTCTCTGGATTTATCACTAACTTCATTGATTCTTTCCTCCACTTTGTGAGTTGTCTGATGAGCCATTGAAAGCATTCTTTACGTCTGTTGCTATGCTTTTTACTTCTAGTATTTCCTTTTAATTCTTACAGTTTTCATTTCTTTGCTGATATTACCTATCTGATGTTGCATATCTTTCACCTTTCACATAGAGCCCTTAATTTATTTCCTGTCAGAAAACTTCAATATCTGTGTCATATAAGAGGCTGGTTCTGTTGATTGCTTTATCTCTTGGAAGTGTTTTGTTTTTTTACCTTTTCCTATGCTTTGTAATTTTTTTTTTTTAAACTAGATGTGCATCTTGTGTAGGAGAGTAGACTAAAGTAAATGGTTTGTATGCCTGGAAATGGGTACATCTTTCCTTCTACTAGGCCTTTAATGTGGGGGGTTTGAGTTAATACAGTCAGGAGTTGGGCAGGTTTGAGGTTTGTTGTTTCTGTGGTTACCCTCATTGCACCACAGGCTTCAAATTCCACTAGCAATGTCTTATTTTTAGGTTAGGGGCTGGTTTGCCAGAGGGTTTTCTCACTATCTTTAGGTCTTCCCTTTGCACAGCACTTGAGGAGTTGTCAGTCCCCAGCAGTGTCCCACTGTTACTTTTGTTCCACAAGAAACTGGACGAGCAGAGAACACTTCTCCCGTGTTGTTCTGAGAAAGCCAGAGTCTTTGGCTGCATTAGTGTGTTCCTGGATCTGGGGCATTTGGCCTCATTAGTGCTCCTGTCCTGTGTGTGTTAGGCTCTCAGTCATGTCTGACTCTTTGCAACCCCATGGACTGTAGCCTACCAGGCTCCTCTGTCCATGGAATTCTTTAGGCAAGAATACTGGAGTGGGTTGTCATGCCCTTCTCCAGGGGATCGTCCCAACCCAGGGATTGAACCCAGGTCTCCTGCATTGCAGGCGGATTCTTTACCATCTGGACCATCGGAGACCCTATCCCCAAGCTACAGTCCAGCCCCTTCCCCAGACGCACTTGTTTTCCCAGTGCCCCAGGGACAGCAGCGTTTGTTGTCCTACTCCAAGCAAATTAAACCTGTGGTTCCCTAGAGGGGATAAGTGAGGATTAGTGCCCTTTCCCCCTCCTTGAGGCCTGTACATGGAGATCTCTTTCTCAAGACTCTCATCCGTCTTTTTGGTCTGTTCCTGTTGAAGAAAAATGTACAAGAGTTTGTGAACTCTTTTGTCCCCACAGGCTCCATGCTTTCTATCCAGCCCATATTTATGCTCCACCAATTTGATGTTTATTCTAGCTGAATTATTCTTAACAACTTCTAGCAGCATCTGCTGTGTCCCTTCTAAGATTTGGGGCTGGTTAGTTGTCCTGTGACCTCTTGGTTTGTTCAACAGTAGTCATGAACTTAGAGTTTGGCCGCCCTTTTTTTTTTTTTTTTTTTAATTGAAAACCAGTGTTCTTTCTGGCTCTCTACATCCTCAATCAGAAATCAAAAGTCTTTATTATGTATTTGAAATTATTTTATTTTATACTCTATCTCTCCCTTTTTTCTATTTTTTTTCCTCCTTTCTTGCTTTTTATTGGATTTGTTTTTCTTTTTCCTTCTGTTCAGTTCAGTCACTCAGTCATGTCCAACTCTTTGCGGCCCTGTAGATTGCAGAATGCCCAGGCTTCCCTGTCCATCACCAACTCCCAGAGCTTGCTCAAACTTATGTCCGTCGAATTGATGATGCAGTCCAACCACCTTATCCTCTGTCGTCCCCTTCTCTTCTTGCCTTCAGTCTTTCCCATCATCAGGGTCTTTTCCAGTGAGACAGTTCTTTGCATCAGGTGGCCAAGGTATTGGAGTTTCAGCTTTAACGTCAGTCCTTCCAATGAATATTCAGGACTGATTTCCTTTAGGATTGACTGGTTGGATTTCCTTGCAGTCCAAGGAACTCTCAAGAGTTCTCCAACACCACAATTCAAAAGCATCAGTTCTTCAGTGTTCAGCTTTCTTAATGGTTCAACTCTCACATCCATACATGACTACTGGAAAAACCACAGACGGACCTTTGTTAGCAAAGTGTCTCTCTTTTTAATATGCTGTCTAGGTTTGTCATAGCTTTTCTTCCAAAGAGCAAGCGTCTTTTAATTTCGTGACTTCAGTCACCATCTGCAGTGATTTTGGAACCCCCAAAAATAAAGTCTCTTACTGTTTCCATTGTTTCCACATCTATTTGCCATGCGTGATGGGACTGGATGCCATGATCTTCGTTTTCTGAATGTTGAATTTTAAGCCAGTGTTTTCACTCTCCTCTTTCACTTTCATCAAGAGGCTCTTGAGTTCCTCTTCGCTTTCTGCCATAAGGGTGGTGTCATCTGCATATTGGTTATTGATATTTCTCCTGGCAGTCTTGATTCCAGCTTGTGCTTCACCCAGCCCAGCATTTCACATGAGATACTCTACATGTAAGTTAAATAATCAGGGTGACAATATACAGCCTTGACGTACTCCTTTCCCGATTTGGAACCAATCTGTTGTTCAGTGTCCAGTTCTAACTGTTGTTTCTTGACCTGCATACAGATTTCTCAGGAGGCAGGTAAAATGGTCTGGTATTCCCATATTAATTTGGCTTTTATAATTCCTTTTCTTTTCTACTGTTGTTACCTGAAAAAAAAAAAAGAAAAATGCTTCCCTGATGGAACAAAGTGTAACGTTAGTAATTATCTCTGTTTTTTTCCAAACTCTATTAGGTCCTTAGAAGAACTCCCATGTGCTCTTTCATCTTCTAGTCTTACATCTTACTATTTTTGTACCTCCAAATTCCTGTTATTTTTTTACCTCCAAATTCCTGGACATTATTGTCTTATGGAGTCAGTATTCCTGTGGTTTTGTCTGAAAAGTGAAAGTGAAAGTTGCCCAGTCGTGTCCGACTTTTTGTGACCCTGTGGACCGTATAGTCCTTGGATTCTATAGGCCAGAATACCGGAGTGGGTAGCCTTTCCCTTCTCCAGGGGATCTTCCCTACCTGGGGATCGAAACTAGGTCTCCTGCATTGCAGGCAGATTTTTTTTACCAGCTGAGCCACAAGGGAAGCCCGTGGTTTTGTCTACCTGCATGCTATATTTTTTGCTCTGTATTCTTTCTTTTATTTAACAGCTTCCTCCCAGTTTCAATCATGAGTTGTAAACTCTCTCACTTTCTTAAAATAAATGTACTTTTCTCCTCTGTGATAGTTAGCTGAGTATACTTTTATAGGATGAATTTTTTTTTTTTTAAGCACTACCAATTTTTCCAGTTGAGATGTCTGCTGGATATTTCACTTTCCACCTTCACAGATACTGTTTTTCCCTTGATTTGCCTCTGTTTTACTTTAGCATTCTATAAGTTTTGATATAATGTATTTTGATAAGGATTTATTTATATTTATCCCAAATAGTATTTGGGACTGATTGTGCTTCCAACAGTGTAGATGCGTATGTGATTTTTGTTGTAAAGATTCTCAACTATTATCACCTTCTTAAGCCATCATAGCTCACTTTTTTTGAGTGGGGGGGGGGGGAACACCTGTAAAGTGTTTTATACCTCTTTATTCTCTTTTCTGTCTCTTGACATCTTCTGGGACACTGATTTTTTCTTCATTGTGTCTAGTTCTTAGTTGCTTAGTTTTATCTGACTTTTTCTGACCCCATGGACTGTAGCCTGCCAGGCTTCTCTGCCCATGGGGATACTCCAGGCAAGAATACTGGAGAGGGTTACCATGCCCTCTTCCAGGGGATCTTCCCAACCTAGGGATTGAACTCAGGTCTCCCACATTGCAGGCAAATTCTTTACTGTCTGAAACACCAGGGAAGCTCAAGAATACTGGAGTGGGTAGCCTATCCCTTCCCCAGGGGATCTTCATGACCCAGGAGTCAAACCAGGGTCTCCTGCATTGCAGGTGGATTCTTTACCAGCTGAGCTATCAGGGAAGTCCAACTCATTGCGATCCTAAGGGCTGCAGCCTACCAGGCTTCTCAGTCCACAGAATTCTCCAGGCAAGAATACTGGAGTGGGTTCCCATGCTCTTCTCCAGGGGATCGTCCCCACCTGGGGATTGAACCCGAGTCTCCTGCATTGCAGACAGCTTCTTTACTGACGTAGCCACCAGAGAAGCCCTCATTGTGTTTAATCTCCTGTTTAACCCTTTAATTGAATTTATTATCAGTATCTGTTAATTTTGGAAATTATGTTTGGTTATCTTTCAAATTTGCTGATATTTTGACAGTGACTAGTTCTTTGTTTATGCTTCTTTTTATGTTTAATATGTAAATATGTAAACTATTTTGTATAAAATCCTTATGTGATTATTATCTAGAGTTCTTAAGGATCTAGTGTATTTTTTGTCTGCCATTTCTCAACTCATAGTCAATTCTTGGGTTTTAATTATTTGTGTTAGTGTTTCGTAATTTTGGAGCATGGAATGGTATTAGGGGTGCAGGGAGAAGTTTTGGAGTGTATGTTAAAGGTGTGTCCCTCTGAAGTATAGTTGTTTGTTTTAATGGTAAGAGATAAGGCACTAAAAAGAGGTTGTGGAACATTTTGAATATGGTTAACAAGTTCACTCTTAACTTTGTAGAAAGTGTTCATTGATTGAAAGTGAGAAAGAAGAGAGTAGAAGATGGTCATAGGAAGGAGGCATTTCTTCTGTTGGTCGGGAAGATGAATAGTGAAAATGAAGAAACCTGGAAGTGGTAGAAAGTATATGAGCTTAAATCTATCAGGTGATACAGATTTTAAAATGAAAACTGGAGGCAGGGTCATTTTCATAAAATGAGATAGAATAGGTTTAGTAATAATAATAACCGAGTATTTGTTAAATGTCTTCTATTTCAGGCATTAGGAGAGAACTACTTTCATAAACTTTTCTCGTGTAATTCTCACAACACAGCCTTAAAAGTCAAGCAGTAATATCTACACTCCTATCAGTGTACTAAAACTTGATAGATAACTTCACCAAGGTTAAAGAACTGTTAAATGAGGAGCCAGATTTTGCCTGTGTTTGGTTATGAAAATGCTCACTGTTTCTTTCAGGCCCCTAATAGAATAATCTAGGATTGAGAGAATTCAAGCTGAGTCAAGCCTGAATATGAAAACTACCTCATGTCAGTGAATTCACAATATATAATGTTAAGGCCCTATTGTATAGCAAAGGGAACTATATTCAATATCCTATAATAAACCATAATGGAGAAGTATTTAAAACAGGGGGGAAAATATATATATATATACATATATATATATAATTGAATCACTTTGCTGTATCCCAGAAACTAAAAGGCTCAGACAGTAAAGACTCTGCCTGTAATCCAGGAGACCTGGGTTCAATTCCTGTGTCAGGAAGATCTCCTGGAGAAGGGAACGGCAACCCACTCCAGTATTCTTACCTGGAGAATCTCAGGAACAGAGGAGCCTAGGGGGCTACAGTTCATGAAGTACAAAGAGTCAGACCAGACGGAGCGACTAACACTTTCACTTTAAGAAACTAAAACAACATTGTAAATCAGCTATACTTCAATAAAAATAGATAAATAAAAGATCTATGTTGTATAGCTTGTGCTATAGTTATAATACACTAAGAGGCTAGCATATATTGAGTTCTTACTATATATTAAACTCTGTTACATGTGTTATCTCATTTAATTGTAAAGACAGTTAAATGAGAAATAGGTAATATTTTACATATGGTTTTCTTTAAAAAAAAAAAAAAAGTGTTTTTGCTGTGTGGTCACTGAGTCTTGTCCAGCTGTCTTGCCACCCCATGGACTGTAGCCTGTCTGGCTTCTCTGCCCATTGGATTTCCCAGACAAGAATACTGGAGTGAGTTGCCATTTTCTTCTCCAGAGGATCTTCCCAACTTAAGGATCCATCCCAAGTCTCCTACATTGCAGGATATTCTTTACCACTGAGTCACCTGGGAAGCCCTGCATACATTTTTCAAATGAGGAAATAGAAATTAGATATTAATTAGTTTGTTTAATCACCAAATGGGAAGCCAGAATTCAAAGCTAGTCCATAAGCCGTAAAAACAGACTGCTATACATTGTAGGAATGTAGTTAACATAACACAGTTTGTGACATCAGAAAGTTTGCAGTTCAGTAAGTGGTGGTGGTATCTTTTCGGCGGTCTGTGCTTTCTTTTGTGAACTGGAAAGGGGAGTTAAATACATCATATCTCTATCTGTTTATATCATATTGCCTATTTCAGAAGTTAATACCTACAAGTTCTGTGTAAGCATCCTTATAGTTTATAGGTATTTATTGTATGAACGGTAAGTGGATCTTTAATGAAAGTTTCTAATGTGAACCTTATGCATTCTTTTGATTTTTAAAGCAGTTTTATAATCTTTTTAAGTGTTTAACTATTTGTTGAATAAAATAGACCTGTAAATAACAATAACATTAAAAATATTTCTGAGACATAATATACACACGTAGAAATTTATAAGTTTTGTGATAGTCACTCAGTCGTGTCCGACTCTTTGCCATCCTATGGACTGTAGCCCGCCAGGCTCCTCTGTCCCTGGGATTCTCCAGGCAACAATACTGGAGTGGGTTCCCGTTCCCATCTCCAAGGGATCGTCCCAACCCAGGGATTGAACCCTGGTCTCCTGCTTTGCAGGCAGATTCTTTACCTTCTGAGCCACCAGTTTTTTCAGGCCTTTTATCTGTATTCTGCTATTTATATTTTTATCTGTATTCTTTATTTATATTTTTAATTGTTAGAACCAGATCAATAGTAATCATCTTCGAAGAGCAGAGCAAGAGGTGGTCAATCTCCAGGAGAAGGTGCAGTATCTTTCCTCACAGAACAAAGGACTGCTCACCCAACTGAGTGAAGCAAAGCGCAAACAAGCAGAGATTGAATGCAAGGTAAACATATCAACTAGCAAGTTTATGTTTTAGTCAATATAATAATGTTTTTTTTGTTTTTGTTTTTATCTCATCACTGAGTACACTATCATAAAACTAAAAGAAGCTAGTCTTATTTCCTACTTTTCCTGAACTTAGTTTGACAGTTGCTTTCAGGCCAGGTTACCCCATCATGCTCTGGGTAAATTTCAGGCTGGAAACTTCGTTTTCAACCACTTGGTTAGGAAATTAAGTTAACCAAGTGGTTGAAGGTTGGTATCTCTGTTGACCTGTAGCCCTTTAAAACTGAAGCTTTTAATCTCTCAACCAAAAAGATAGGTAATTTAGAGAAGTTGGGTCTACTCTGCTTTGATTGGCACCTTATTAATGGGCTGTCACTGTTGATATATGTTTTCTGGATAGAGAATAAAAGAGCTGCGTGTGTACCCAAAGGTTGGCAAAATTGTGTGCATTTCATGTTATTATTTTAATCAATTTTTAAATTTTTTATGGAGTGTTTGGATTCATAAAGCATGGGAAAGTTTTTGAATGCAAGTATGTTAAATTTATAATACAGCAATGGTGAGAGAGAAGGCAAAGTTGGGAAATGGGGTGGAAGGAGAGGGGTTTTGTGTGTGTGTGTGTATGTGTGTGTGTGAAATAACTAAAGACATGACTGTGGTGAACATTAGAATGAATTACTGAGGGCAAGTTTATTTTTTGGCAAGTTTGGTTTTGTTTATGAGATTTTTTAAAAAACTAGACATTCATCTTTCCATGGTGAGAGAGTAGGAATAATGCCCTTTAAAGATTCCAGCCTTATTATTCTATGATAAGAAATAAGACTTTCAATGGCAGATATAAAGCTGTAATTCCATCAACTTGTTCTAGTGTCATTAAAAACCAAAAGTGAAGCTTGAGTGGTTTATCAGTGTCACTGAAATCCAGAGATGAAATTACATCCTAATAAATATGCATGACTGTTACAGTTTACTCTGACAGAAATCTGTAGGCAGTACTGATATTTGTACTAATGTAAGAGTAGTCCCTCCTGAAGTATGTGACTACGTGTGCTTTTTTTTTTTTTTTTGTCTTGTGGGATCTTAATTCTTGGAAGTTGGATTGAACCCAAGCCATGGCAGGGAAAGCACTGAGTCCTAACCATTGGACTGCCAGGAAATTCCCTAGGCTAATTTAAAAATAAGATAATGTAACATGAGATTACATCAGTTTGATTTATTATACTAATATCTTTTTCAGTTTTTATTTTTCAGTGTCTGTCCTGACTTATTTTTAATAAAGAACTAAATTCAGTATTTTATTATTGATATGTTTTTCTTTAAACATGTTGATAACATTGTTACTGGATTTAATACTGTACCCCAAATACCTTAGCACATTTTAATCAAAGTAAAGTGTTATTTGGAAATAAATATTTGGGGAGTCTGCCGATGAAAATAATTGTTTGCTTTGAATTTGTGTAAGTAATGGGCCCACATTCAGAATTTTGAGAACTGATATGAGATCTTATTTAACTTTAACTTTTCATTAATACCTCTGTAAAGTATATACAGATGCTGATTCTGAGATCTCCCCTGTGTTTAAGGTGTATATTGATTTATTCAAAGTTTTTAAATGCCTTTTGCAGATTTCCATCATGACCAATGTTGTCACCCTGGCATCTGGCACATTTTGATTAAGTGTTAAATATTTTACTTTATCATATTGAAATAATTCAGCAATAAACCTAACTTTTTCAAGAGAGCTAGTCTTTCAGTTATATAAATCTGATAGTTTTCATTTCATTTTATGTGATTATAGCTTGTAATTTGTTGATAAGTAATTATTAAAGCTCATGCTATTTTTCATTGATGTAAAGCAGGGTACTGTTTTTGTTTGTTTTTAATTTCTTTTGTTTTTTGGCTGCGCTGGGTCTTTGTTGCTGCATGTGGGCTTTCTCCAGTTGCGGCAAGCAGGGGCTACTCTTCGTTGCAGTGTGCGGGCTTCTCATTGTGGTGGCTTCTGTTATTGGGGAGCACAGTCTCTTGATACTCACGCTTCAGTAGGTGTGGTACATAGTCTTAGTTGCTACGGCATGTGGAATCTTTCAGAACCAGAGACTGAACCCATGTTCCCTGCATTGGCAGACGGATTCTCATCCACCATACCACTGGGGAAGTCCGGGATACTGTTTTTAATATTAGCATTATTTTCCCTCTGTAACTGAATTTGAATGTTCCCACTTAAAACAGTGTAAGTCTAAGATCCCCAATATGAAAATCCAAAACACTTTGAAACCTAAATCTTTTCATAAATTTCACACAAATTCATTTGGAAGCAGAACCTGATTTGAACTAATACATAGCGATTTATCGGAGAAGGCCATGGCACCCCACTCCAGTACTCTTGCCTGAGAAATCCCATGGACGGAGGAGCCTGGAAGGCTGCAGTCCATGGGGTTGCTAAGAGTCGGACACGACTGAGCGACTTCACTTTCATTTTTCACTTTCACGCATTGGAGAAGGAAATGGCAACCCACTCCAGTGTTCTTGCCTGGAGAATCCCAGGGATGGGGGAGCCTGGTGGGCTGCCGTCTATGGGGTCACACAGAGTCAGACACGACTGGAGTGACTTAGCAGCAGCAGCAGCAGCAACATAGCCATTTATAATTGTTATTTATCCCACTTGGTTTGAGTACTTACACATCACTGCTTCATTTTTGTTGAGTATTGAACGTACAGTTTCATTTTGGACGCTGCCTTAGAACCCATTGGATCATATTAGTGTTCCGTTTATGCACCTTATTACTCTTCTGAAGTCTGAAAAATCTGAAATTCCATAACATACCTGGCCTCCAGAATTTCAGTGATAAGATTGTTGGATTTCCTGTGTAAATCTAAATTTGAAAATTATAGAAAGATTTTATACTCTAGTAACAGATACATAATTATGTATCTCCAGGAGAAAAGGTATTATTATATATTCATACACAAACTTGTAAAATTGTGTAATAAATAATGTTAAGTGAGGAAAGCTGAGCAAAGTATTTTATGATTATAATATAGTGCGTATATGAAATAATGATAGGAAGAAAACAAGAAATTAAACCTGTTGCTTGTATTCCATGTAATTTTTAGTAGCTTAATACTTGTGCATTTTTTCATAATGCTTTGATGTTTTTAAAGCTAAATATAAAGGAAAACATTCGAACTCTTTTTATCTTACTCTCTTCCTGACCCTACCATGTACACCCCTTTATTTTTTCCCCAGATAATGGCTTTTATCATTTTCTGATAACTTCCTTTAGAGTTTCTTTTATGCAGATACTAGTAATTAAAAGTATATACTTTTTCTTCTCACAGTCTTATGTGAAAGTTAGCAGACAATATATTCTACCTTTTGCTATTTATGTTAATATGTTTTGTACAGCTTTCAGTTATCAGTGCTTAGAGTCTCCTTGTTAGTTTCTAAGATACATTGTTTTCCATTGCAAGTATATACCACAGTATCCTTAACTAGGTCCGTATTAATGGATACATGGTTTGTTCCCAGTGTTTTACTACTGCAAGCAGTGTATAGTGAATAACTTTGTACATACATAATTTCAGATGTATAGAGGTATATCTACACATTTCTATAGAATAAATTACTATAAATATGATTGTTTGGTCAGAGAGTAAATACCTTGGTACTTTTCATAGTTTTTGTCAAATTACTCTCCTTACGGTTGTGCTTTGACCTGCAGAGCATTTTTTGTGTGTGTGTGCTTTGACCTGCTTTTTTGTGTGTGCTTTGACCTGTAGGGCATAATGGTACCTGTTTCTTTATCATGTTACTTATAAATTGTATAACAAAATCTTTTCATTTTAATTAGATGGAATTTATATGTTCTAGGACAGTGATTTTCAAATGAGGAATTGGAGGAGGTGAGATTATGAGACTTCAAAGAATGATAACATCAGTGTACATATTTGTCAAATATTTGGGTGTCTTCTTGTAGGTTATTGTTGTAAGCATTGGGGATACAGTAATGGAGAAAGTAGACCTAATGTTGAGTGAGACAATAAATAAAAAATAGAAAAGATCATTAGTAATAATGTTCTGTAGAGTGAGAAGTTAGAGGAAGTGGTAATTAAAATCAAGTGCCAGGAGATGGTATCGGAGCTGAAGAATAAGAAAGAACCAGCCTTATGAAGAGTAGGGGGGAGATCCTTACATGAAAAAGGTCAGAGATCAAGACCCAAAAAGCAGGAAAGAACTTGGTTGCTGAGTCTCATATATAATGCAGAGCTGAATGAGATAAAGCCAGGGAGATAAGCTAGGACTTAGCTTCTAACGATGTAGATATTTATAGGTCATGGTAACAAGTTTGAGTTTTACTCTTAAATTCTTGGGAGGCCACTGAGAGGTAGGATAAAAATCATGATACATTTTTTTATTTGCTCTGTTTGCTTCAGTTTTTTTTTTTTTTCAGTTTTTATTTAAATTTTATTCATTATTTTATTTTTGTTTGTGCTGGGTCTTTGCTTTACAAGGGCTTTTTCTCTAGTTGAGGCAGGTGGGGGCTTCTCTCTAGTTGTGGTGTGGGGGCTTCTATCTAGTTGTGGTGCATGGGTTTCTCTTTGCAGTAGCTTCTCTTGTTGCGGAGCACGGGCTTTTGAGCTTGCAGGTTTCAGTAGCGCTTGGGCTCAGGAGTTGTAACACATGGCATGGTTGACCTGCAGCATGTGGAATCTTCCTGGACTAGGGATCAAACCCCTGTCCCATGCATTGGCAGGCAGATTCTTACGTTGGACCACCAGGGGAGTCCTTTGCTTCAGTTTTTTACTTTTACTTTTGACATAATTTTATGTTTACAGTAAAGTGGCAAAGATAGTACAGGGAGTTCCCATATACCCTTTAATTAGCCCCTCTTAATTTTAACCTGTTACATAAACATGACACAGTTATTAGTACTAAGAAATGAACATTAGTGATAATGTTATTACTGAATTACAGCCTTCATTCAGATTTCCCCATCATGTCTCTTTCTTCTTTGATCTGAGGTATGTTGTAGAAATCCCTCAATTTAGGATTGTCTGATGTTTTCTTATGCTCAGACCAAGGTTATGTGTCTTGGGCCCTTTCTCAGCATATTATATCAGGGGCATGTGTGTGTGCAGTTGCTAGGTCGTGTCCAGCTCTTTTGCAGCCCCATGTATGTAGTCCCGCCAGGCTCCTCTGTCCATGGGATTTCCCAGGCAAGAATGCTGGAGTGGGTGGCCACATCTTCCTCCAGGGGACCTTGACCCAGGGATCAAACCTGCGTCTCCAGCACTGGCAGCAGATTCTTTACCACTGAGCCATCTGGGAAGCCCATCACAGGGCATTCTGTATTGATACACCTTACCTCTGGTGCTGTTAACTTTGGTCATTTGCTTAAGTTGGTATCTGCTAGCTTTCTCCACTACAGAAGTCCCCCCACCCTCATACTCTGTTCCTTACAGGCAAGTTACTGAGGCTAAACAATGGTTCAAGTGGAGGAAAGGGCATTAAGTTACAACTTCTGAAGGAAAGAGTATCAAAGAATTTGTTACAACCACCACAATAGGACAATAATTAATACGTATTTGGAGGAACTATTTTGAGTTTATGCAAATATGCTTAAGGTTTCAGCAGTTAATTTTAGCTTTATTAGGAGATAATGCATGTAAAAGTTAATATAATTATTTTTTAAGAGAACACACATGCCACTCTGTGTGGACATGGATTTGAGATGGCTTTGGAGAGAGGTGATGTGAGATCATCAGGTACTAGAACAAGACAGAGGTGCTCGCTTTGGCTCAGGTGTTGGCAATGGAACTAAAGTAGAGTAGATCAATCCAGTATTTTTATAGAAACTCAGTGATTGGGTTGGAGAGGGAGGAAAAGTAGGAGAAAGTTGGTGCCCAAATATGTGGTGTTTTACTTGATGGATGTAATATTTTTATACAATGTTAATATTAGTAGAGTAAATATGCATTAGTTATCTATTGCTATTTAACAGATAACCTCTAAAATTTAGCAACTTAAAATAGTAGTAACCACTAATACCCCAGAGTTTCTGTGGATCAGAAATTCAGAAGCAGCTTAATGTAGTGATTCTGATTTAGAGCCTCACGAGGCTACAGTCATCTCAGGCTTAGCTAAAGCTAAAGGATGAGGCTTTTTAAGTGGTGCACTCAGTGGTTACAAGGTGGTGCTGGCTGTTGGAGAGAAATCTTTGTCCTCAAGGGGCTGTTTTAGCAAAGGATACAGACAAACACACCATTACAATGCGGTATGAGTAGTGCTGTGATTGAGGTGGTACATTGGATCCTGTAATGTGAGTTTAGTGTTAGATTTATGGTTCAAGCAAAGCTTACTAAGGAATGATTAAGCTAAGACCTTAAGGATATGTAGGAGTTAGTTGAGGAAAGACAACAGAGAGTTCACTAGGCGAAGGGAATAGCACATGTGAAGACCAAAACAGACAAGGTTGTTTGCTTGAACTAAAAGTTCATTCGAGTTGGAGGGGAGTGTGTGATAAGGAATACTGGTAATATATGAAGCTAGAGCAGTAGATAGGGAAGCCAAATCATGGAGAGTCCTGGACACCAGTAAAAGAACCTGTTATCTCAATATCTGTGGAATACTAGTAAAGTGTTTAAAATAAGGGAGTGACAGAGATTTGAGTTTTATTAAACATAGACACAGTGGTGTGCTGGAAATAGCTGGTAAAGGCTTGCAAGAACCAATTGTTAAATTTTCAGGAACTTTGTGACACAATTGTTAAACAGTCATATTAAAAATTAAATTATTTAACATAATTAACAAATTATGATAAAATAATGATAGTAAATACTCAAACTTCATGATTTCCTAATTTTTACATTTTACTATTATGTGTGCACTTCAGGTTATTACACTTATTATGTCTGCATTGTAGAAATACCATGGTGTGCCACTAATGTTATCTTCACTGCTGTTCACTAATGTTATGTCAAGTTGAAAGGAGCCATGATGGGAGTAGTTATACCACATTAATTGGCAAACTACAAATCAAAGCTTGACTTACTGTTTTGTTAATTATCTAGACCAGAAGTTGGCAAATTGTAGCCCATGTTCCAAATCTATCAGGCTGCCTGTTTTTGGAAATAAAGTTTTATTGGAATACATTCATTTGTATATTGAAATATATTCATTTATTTCCTATTCATTTGTATATCGTCTGTGACCACTTTCACACTCCAGTGGCGGATAGAGTAGTTGTATGACCCATAAGTCAATTATTTACTATCTGGCCCTTTAAAGAAAGTTTTTGTCTCCTTCGCTAGACTGTTAAAGCTTAAAAATGTGTTGTGTCTTCAGTCTTTACATTATGAATAGCACAATAATATTGAGGAAGTTTTCTTCCAGTATTTGATCACTGTTATCAGAATGATAATAACTCTATTATCAGAATAAATAACACAAACAAAAATTAGCCAGAGTTTACATCAACACTTTACTTTTCCCTCATTTTCAGTGGTAGGTGACTTATGGACACAAGATTTGGCAAAAATTAGGGAAAGCTTTCTATGAGAGTATATTGGCTAAATAGAATTTATAATAATGAGTATTATGTATCTTAACTGTTATATACTGTACATCTTCTATTTCAGTCTAGATTAAAATATATTGTAAATGTACATACAAACATATTAATACACACACACACACTTGCTTGAGAGCTGGTTATTAATTGTGTGCAGAAACTATACTTAGTGGCCATGTACAACTTGGCAAAATATTTAAAGCAATATTTGCTTGAAATGAAGTACCAGGATCATATCAAAAAAGATAAAAGAATAAATATATTTTTATTTAAAAGTTTAATTATATTTTTACCAAGTGTGAAATTTTTAAAAATTTTGATACTACTCTCAGGTGCTAAATTTCTCCTATGGTCACCATGCTGCACATTTTTGATACTGATTGCTAAATTTCAACTGAAGTTAATATTTCCTCAATATTATATATTTTTGTATATTCCATCTTTCTCTTCTATTATCTCCTTTGTAGTATAAAATTAATATTCATTAGCATTCATTGCCTCAAAAAATGTAATTTTAAAAATATTATCTAGCTAACATACAGTGTTTATATTCCCTATCAATCTATTGCCCTAGTTACATATTTGAAAGTTCTCAATAATTGTTCCTGGATAAAAAATTAAGTTTTCACAATCAACAGTAATTTTAATAGTTTTAATTAACTTTTAATTTAAAAGTTTGAGCAATATTTATATACAAGTGCTCTTAAAGATGGAATGCTGTTATATATATTTATTCTTCATTTTATACCAAGTTCAAGTTATAATGGCATTTAAAAAGATTTTTTTTATTGAAATATAGTTGATTTACAATGTCGTGTTAGTTATAATGGCTTTTTTTTTTTTCTCTCTGATTTAATCAGGGGTCTATTTGTTACTTTCTAAATTTGAGGCAAGTTACAATGTTTGTTTTATTGATGGTTTGGTTTATTGTATGGTTTATTTTTGGTTTGTTTTGTTTACCACCCTAGAACAAGGAAGAAGTGATGGCTGTGAGACTCCGGGAAGCAGATAGCATAGCAGCTGTTGCTGAACTACAGCAGCACATTGCTGAGCTTGAAATCCAGGTACCACATGAAAACAGTAAAGTAAATGTAATAATAATGCAGTTATTTCCCTTTCCTCTGCACATGGATAGTGACTTACGTCTTCATCCTAACGACTATGTTTCTGTTTTCAACACTCCTTTCCAAGTCCAGTTTTTTAAATTGCAATAAAAATATACTTACTGTGGTAAAATTTACAATTTTAATGTATACAGCCTGTTTCATTAAGTACATTCTCATTGTTGTGCAACCAATTTCCAAAACTCTTCACCTTGTAAAACTGAAACTCTGTGCCTGTTCAACAACTCCCCATTCCCGTCTTCCCTCAACCCCTGGAAACCACCCTTGTACTTTCTGTCTCTGAATTTGACTCCTCTAGTTAATCTCAGGTAAGTGAAATCATAGAGTATTTATTTTCCTGTGACTGGCTTACTTTACTAAGAGTAATGTCCTCAAGGTTCATTCATGTTGTAATGTTGTATCAGAATTTTCTTCCTTTTTTATGGCTGAAGAATACTCCATTGTGTGTGCATACAACTTTTTGTTTATCTGTTTATTCATTGATGAACATTTAGATTGCTTCTGCCTTTTGGCTGTTGTGAGTAATGCTGCTATGAATATGAGTGTACAAATGACTATTTGAGCCCATGTTTTCATTTGTGGGGGGTATATACCCAGAAGTGAAATTGCTGAATCATGTGGTAATTCTGTATTTAATTTTTTGAGGAATTGCTATACCGTTTTCCGCAGCAGCTGAACCATTTTACATTCTTTCCAACAATTCAAATGGGACTAGTTTTTCCACATCGTCACTAATACTTGTTAATTCTCTGTGTTGTCTTTTGTTTTTTTAAATAGTCATCCTAATGAGTGTGAAGTGGTATCTCATTATGCTTTTGATTTGCTTTTCCCTTGTGATTAGTAAAGGTCTTCCCTCGTAGCTTAATTGGTAAAGAGTCTGCCTGCAATGCAGGAGACCCAGGTTCAATTCCTGGGTCTGGAAGATCCCCTGGAGAAGGAGATGGCAACCCACTCCAGTATTCTTGCCTGGAAAATCCCATGGACAGAATAACCTGATGGGCTACAGTCTGTGGGGTTGCAAGAGTGGGACACAACCTAGCAACTAAACCACCACCAGTGATTAATAATGTTGACCATCTTTTCATGTGCTTATTTGCCATTATGTCTTCTTTAAGGAAATAGTAGGTTCAGTCCTTTGCCTGATTTTTAAATGGATTGTTGTTGAGTTATGGAAGTTTCTTATATATTCTCAAGGTCAATCCATATCAGATATATGCAAATATTTTTGAAGGTATTTCCTCTCATTCTGTGGGCTTTTTGTTTTGTTGTTAATGTCCTCTGATACACAAAAGTTTTTATTTTTGAAGTCCAACTTACCTATTTTTCCTTTTGTTACCTGTGTCATATTTCCTTATTGTCAAAGCTGTTTTTGAGAGATAATTCAAAACTTTGAAAATAAGTGTTTTGTCATTTATTATGAACTATTTATTTTATAATATAAATACATTTGTTTTATTTTATAAGTATATTTGCAATATGGGCAAAGTATTATGTTTAAAAATCTTATTTTTAAAAATGTTTTATTAGATTCTCTTCCAACCCATAATACAGTTTTGGCTGCAACACCTAGAATTTTCTTCCCACCTGAAATGCCTTTTTGTCTAAATTTCAATTTAAGGTCTGGGTCAAAAGTAATCACAACAGATTATGATTTGCAAAAGTTTATAAAACAGTATCCATTTTATGTTCTATTGCTAGTATTCCTCAGAAATTATTGCATATCCACAAAAACTTCAGGGCCTCTCTGATAGCTCAGTTGGTAAAGAATTCACCTGCAATGCAGGAGACCCTGGTTCGATTCCTGGGTCGGGAAGATCCTCTGGAGAAAGGATAGGCTACCCACTCTAGTATTCTTGGGCTTCCCCTGTGGCTCAGCTGGTAAAGAATCCACCTGCAATGAGGGAGACCTGGGTTCAATCCCTGGGTTGGGAAGATCCCCCAGAGAAGGGAAAGTCTACCCACTCCAGTATTCTCTGGAGAATTTGATGGGGTCACAAAGAATCGGCTGAGTGACTTTCCCTTTCACTTTCAAAGAAAAACTTCAGACAAGAACCAACTGCATAAGATATCTGTAATCAGCTATTTAAGTCATGCTATCATATGCAATTCTAATTTTAGTCATTACTTTTATATCATGAAAATTATAAAATTTTGCCACGTTTCTGTACATCTTAGTCACAAAATAGCAAGATTTGAATTACTTTTTGTTGATTCTTTTTTTGTTGTTGTTGTTGATTCTTAAATGCTAATTAAAATGAAGACCCTGGTATGCTGCATGTTTTGTTTAAAATGAAACATAACATGTATTTCACCAGTTTTCAAAAACAAAAGGAATGCATAAAATTTTACTGTTAAAAAATTTTTTTTTACTGTTAATAGGAGTATGTTAGCCTCAAATGTCTCATAAGTGAATCCTAATTGCTGGTTCATTGGTATTTTTTCAATATTTAACTGGCTGGAGCTTATCTCATTTGTCATTATTGACCCCTTTGTCCTCTTAGCTTTTCTCCTCTCTTGGCTTTCCTAGCACCATCCACTTTTGACTCTTTGCTTGTTGAAGTTGTTTTCAGTTCTGTGTGTTTGTATTCCTTTGAGAATCCAAGATTTTTAGGTTTTTAAAAACTATTCAGTGTACAGTGAAGGACCTCACTTATATAGCTTCCAGAGCCATCTTGACAACAATAAATTCTAATCTAGCTCCATCCTAGCATGTTTTCTCGTAACTAACAATCTTATACCCTATTAAAAAATTATTTATTTATTTGACTGTGCCAGGTCTTAGTTGTGGCAAGTAGGATCTTTAGTTGTGGCGTGTGAACTCTTAGTTGCAGCACATTGAATCTCTTCCCTGACCAGAGATTGATCCCAGGCCCCCTGCATTGGGAGCATGGAGTCTTAGCAGGGAAGTCCCATAATCTTACATCTTTAAAAAAAATTATGAACATAGTATACAGAAAAGTTCATAAAACAACACTACATTATATGTAAAAACAGTATCCATATAACTACTACTTGGGTCAAGATAGAATATTGTCTGTATTCTAGAAGTCTGCGTGATCACACCCTGCTCCCTTATCCTGAATTTTATAGTAGTGACTCCTCTGCTTTACCTTATAGTAGTGTCATCTTTGTATTCATCTCTCATCCGTACAGTTTAGTTTTCTGTTTCTGAATTTCTTGTAGAGTCATGTTGAATATTTGTGTCTCTGCTTTCTTTGTTCACCGTTACTTTAGTGAGTCATCATTTTTCTCACTGCAACATTTCCATTTTATAAATATATGGCAATGTGTATGTCCATTTGTAAATTTCCAGATTGGGACTGTTACAAACAATGCTGTGATTATAAGCCGTCTTATACACTATACTGACCACAAGTGCACAAGAGTTTCTTTAGCATGTATGGCAGGGTGTGGAATGGCTGGGTCATAAGCATGCAGATCATCAGTTTTCTTTTCCAGAGTGTCTGTGCCAGTTTTAACTTCCATCCACAGCCTATGAAAGTTCTGTTGTTCCACAGCCCTTGGTGGTGTCAGATGTTTTAATTTATGCCAGTCTGGGGGGGTTGCAGTAATATTTCATCATGATTTTAATTTCCATTTGCTGTTTTACTAATGAGGTTGGAAACTTGGATTTCATCTTTTATAGAGTGCCTATTACAATCTTCTGTATTTTTTCATGTGGGTTGCTTATCTTTTTCTTAAGTATATATAGTTCTTTTAAGTTTTATTTTATTTTTAATTGGAGGATAATTACTTTACAATATTGTGATGGTTTCTGTCATATGTTATGTTTTACAGATATCTACTTCCACTTTCTAACTTGTCTTTTGTTGTCGTTTTTAACATATTGTGTCTTTTGATCAGTAGACCAATGTTTTTAATGGACAGTAGAGAGTTCCTCCTGAAAGTTGTACAGGAACTCCAAATTCAAGATGTTTAAAATCAAATGTGTTTCTATTCCATCCAAAATGTTTTTATACTTTTGTATCTCAAGTCTTGTTTGATGGTATCATCTCTTACCGAATTACTCAACTTAGTCGGAACTTCACTTATGCCTTTCTTATTGTTCTGCCGTATTTATCAAGGCTGAGTATGTAAACTTCCAACTTTATTTGAGAATATGAAGTTATTTTCACAAAGAGCTTGTGCTAGTTAACATTCCTACTAGCATTTCAGCTGCTCGCCTACTCATGTAAATTTGCCTTCAGTGCAGTCAGTTCAGTTCAGATCAGTCACTCAGTTGTGTCCGACTCTTTGCGTCCACACACCAGGCTTCCCTGTTCGTCACCAACTCCCAGAGCTTGCTCAGACTCATGTCCATCGAGTCAGTGATGCCATCCAACCATCTCATCCTCTGTCACCCCTTCTCCTGCTGCCTTCAGTCTTTCCCAGCATCAGGGTCTTTTCCAGTGACTCTGTTCTTCACATCAGGTGGCCAAAGAATTGGAGCTTCAGCCTCACCATCAGTCCTTCGAATGAATAGTCAGGACTGATTTCCTTTAGGATTGACTGGTTTCAGATATTTCTTAATAATTCATACAGATTAAACATGTCCAGCTCTTCAGTTTCTTCAAAACATAAAAGGCATGGGTAAATATAAAACTAAATCAAAGGTAATTTTACTCATTTCAGAAACTTAAAAAAAAAAATCTTTCATGGCCTTTCTGTTCCTCCCTGCTACTCCCTAATGTATCTGCATTCGTCCCTACCTGAACATCACAGCTTCCTGTTCAACTTCTTTTTCTCTGGCCTGAGCTCTCCCACGGAGCCACCAGAATTATCTTTCTAAGGCATAAAAACCTTTATTGACTGCCTTTTACCTACCAAATCACATCAAAACTCCTCAGCACAAATGCTAGCCTTTTCATTTATTGTTCAAACTTTCACCTCCAGCCTCTTCTTTGACCATTACCACCCTGTCCTCTCTCCCTAGCACCTACACAAAAACACACACACTCTCACTCTTTCAAAGTGTTTATATTCTTTTAAAATTTTGTACCATTTACAAGCTATCATGTCTTCAGAAAATTGCTGTTTTCCTGTATCCTCTAGTCCTCTGCTTTTTACATCTTTCTGTTTATTGAGTTTTCCTTGACCAGTTTGCTATTAATACATGTGATAAATATGTTTTCAATAAACATCTTAATGATTCAACCTTCATTCATTTATTTATTATATACAAGTTAAGATCTATAAATAGATCTTTTGTTAAAATCCTAAACTCCTTTTTCAATTACAAAAACAATACATTTTAGGTTATGTTTAATCATGGAAATATTTTAGATCATTTTCAAGTTCCACTAGGGGGAGAACTCAACTTAGTCAAATATTTTTATACTTCAAATCTCTTCAGACTAATTCTTCCAGTTACCATTGCTCTCTTGTAAATAAAAATTTTACCCACAAACCAAATTCTTTCACACTCTTCATTTCATAAATTACATGACTATGTAATTAGTTGTTGATAAAAATAAAGACTACTTTTTAAAAAAGTAGTTAAGAAAATTGTACTTTTGTGAATGTCTTATTTAGATGAGGAAATACTCATTTATGTACATACTGTAGCATTCTATAGAAGATATGAGGTTGAAGTTGATTGTATTTATTTTCAAAGAGTCTACAGTCAACTTGAAACTTTCAGGTCTGATTCATAATCACTACCCTGCCATGTTATTCTGAGTGAACTACATTTGTAATATGCTTAATGTTCTTTATAATAATGCCTTTTCCACAGTCTTTGGAGGAGCTAATTTATATTAGTGCCTCATAGTGAATTTAATTTTTTTTTTTAATGTGGCATCTTTCAAATTTTAGCCATTTTCCTGAGCTATTTGTAGAAGTTATTGCTGAGGTTTCCTCCTCCTCAAGCAGAATGACATTTATTAATGGATTTTAGTCACTTGTTTGAAGCAGATCATACATACCCCTATAGAATTAAGGGGTTGAACTCTACAGTGACATTAAATATAAAAAATATGATATCATGTATATCATTTTAATATTTTTCAGAGTAATCATTATGAACTTTAAATACTGTATAATCTCACTTCATTCAGGTCTCTATAGTTTTCTTAAATAAAGCTCCTGTTGCCAAATTTCTATCTAAAATATTCATATCCTAATCACTGTGCTCTTATGCTGCTTTATGTTTCTTCAAAACAATTGTTTCTTGCCATAAATTATGCATGTTTGTTGTTGTCCACATTCTCCGCTAGAGTGGAAGCTCCATGAGAGAGAAATGTTGGCCTGTTTTATTCAGTCACTGTCTTTCTAAGTGCTGGTATATAATGCTTAGCATATAACCATCATTCACATATTTGTATTTGAAGAAGTTAAATTAACAGTAATTTGCTCACCTGTTGTTTCTTCAGTAAGTGGTTTTTATTTTATATAATTTGAGTATTAGATTTTTTTAAATTCAGCGGTTACCACTGTATTCACACATGTATGAATATGTATTTTTTGATCATTAGGTCACTACTGGCTAGGAAAGATAAAATGAATGCAGATTCTGCCTAAGTGCATTTGTCATTAGACAGAAGGAGTGATTGAGCCTGGGTCCCTTCTTTGCAGTATCACTGAGTAGAATTAAAGCTCTGAAAATGTATGTACATTATTGGTGTTAGTAATAAACTAACATTTATTAGTTAATAAGTGTTTTTGTTAATAATAAATATTTTAATTAATAATAAATGTTTATTAACTAATAATATTAGTAATAACTAACTAATGTTATTGGTGTTACTAATAACACCAATAATAATAAAAGAGTTGGACATGACTGAGAAACAGAAAAACAATTGTTAATGGCTCTAATTACATGTGAGATGATGCCATTGTTATCTTTTAAAGGAGAATTTTATTTTTTTCTTGCTATCTGCACATATACTTTACAAACTAATTGAATGGCTCAGGTTAATGGAATTTCTATAAGTAGCCTGCAAAAATAAATATGATATACCTTGATCAGAATTAAAAGGGTCAATAAACTTAGTTTTTATTGGAAATGAGAATTTTAGAATACTAAGTAACTCTGTGGTCACAGGTTTTGTCTTTCTGTTTTCTTGTAATTGCTAGAGATTTTTTTGGTTGGTTGACAGTATAGATTTTGAAGACAAACAACTTCTTAACTATCTTGTCTGCCGAGTTATTTAACTTGATTTTGAATTTACTCATTCAAACCTAAAGTTATCTGCTTTAGAGTTGGTATTAAGTGAGAAAGCATCTATCAAGTTATCAAGTGTTCTTTCTTCCCTAACTAGTTTCCAGAAAATCAGCTTATCAATGACCTTTTGTAAAAGATCACACTCAGCATTGTAAGGGCTTCCAAAAATTACAACCAAAATGCAGAAAGTCTTCTGAGTTCCCTTTAAGATAATTTTTATCCACTCTAGATAACGAATTTATCCCTTTCCAAGAATTAGATGTAGCTTCAAATTAAGAATTGCTTTGACTTTTTTTGGGGGGGGGTGAACTTATTTCTGTCCACTCTCAGTCTTCATTTTTGTGTATTTAAAGTATTAATAGCTAGCATCATTGAATATTTAAAACTTGCCAAGCATTGTTATTAGCAATGTATTTGTATTTGCTTATTTAATCCTTGTAGCAGTCTTATGATACTGTTGTTAATATTCCCATCTAATAGTGGAGGAAACTGAAGCATAAAGATTTTTTTTAATTAACTAATTTATTAATTTTACTTTACAACATTGTATTGGTTTTGCCATACATTGACTTGAATTCGCCGTGGGTGTACATGTGTTCCCCATCCTGAACCCCCCTCCCACCTCCCTCCCCATCCCTTCCCTCTGGGTCATCCCAGTGCACCAGCCCCGAGCACCCTGTATCATGCATCGAACCTGGACTGGCGATTCGTTTCGCATATGATAATTTACATGTTTCAGTGCCATTCTCCCATATCATCCTGCCTTCACCCTCTCCCACAGAGTCCAAAAGAGTAATATTCCATGGTGTATATGTACCACATCTTCCTTATCCATTCATCTGCTGATGGGCATCTAGGTTGCTTCCATGTCCTGGCTATTATAAACAGTGCTGCGATGAACATTGGGGTGCACGTGCCTTTTCAATTCTGGTTTCCTCAGTGTGTATGCCCAGCAGTGGGATTGCTGGGTCATATGGCAGTTCTATTTCCAGTTTTTTAAGGAATTCTCCACACTGTTCTCCATAGTGGCTGTACTAGTTTGCATTCCCACCAACAGTGTAAGAGGGTTCCCTTTTCTCCACACCCTCTCCAGCATTTATTGAAGCATAAAGATTTTTAAATGAGATTTTATTGTAAGTTTAAGAACCCACTCTGTAACTTAAATTCCTTCCAGAACTAAAATGAAATTTTTTTTCTTTAGTTTTACAAGTACTGTCATGTTAATTATATGGAGTTTCTTGATAGACTTCCCCCTACAGCTTTGTTACTACTAGTTCCCTGTTCTTCACCTGCATCTTTCAATAGCTCCCATGGCTTTCAGGATGAAGTTCAAATTCTGGCTGTTCTCACAAGACAATTCCTGCTCTGATTCTTACCACCCTTTCTGGCTTCATTTCCTGCTTTTCCCAGCATATACCTGTGCTTGAGCCACCATAAACTAGTTAAGAACTCTTTGAATCTGTCATTGAGAATCACTCTGTTTTTCTTCTCTCCTCCTTTGATCTTATCATTTCAAAGGGCTGATTAAGCTTGACATATTGTGATCAGCCTTCCCTGATGATGCCAGTCCAGCCAATTTTGTTGTGTCTCTGCTCTCATAACCCCCCTCTGTTATAGAGCTCTGTTATTTCATCTCATATTAATCATTCTCATTTAAAAGCCCAGATTGTGGAGAACAGATTAAATTATTTAAATGGAGTATTAGTTTCAATTCAGCAAATATTTATGGAATACCTACTATGTACTAGTCACTACTCCAAACACTTATAAGAATTAGTGGAAAAAAAAAAAAAGAACTAGTGAACAAAACGCATAAAAAAGATTCCTTTCCTCATCAATCAAGCTTACTGGGAGAGGAAGAAATAGGATGAACAAAACAAATGAATCTTAAAGTGTGTAATTCAGAAGATGATGAATACAATAGAGAGGAAAATGTAGGAAAAGGAGAGTGTTGGGGTGTTGAGGTAGGCTACCATTGCTATTTTAGGTAATGTGATCAGGAAAGGCTCATTAGAAGGGGTTTTTTTAAACAAAGATTTGCAATGCAGATTTGTGATAGGAATGCCCTGCTAAGGGAATCATAAGAACAAAGGGCCTAATGCCAGGGGCACATCTCAGTCCCTGAGTGGAGTAAGAGGGGATGTTAGAGGAAGTCTGAGAGGTAAATAGGGCCAAATATGTATGGCAAAGGAACTTCGGCCCTTCTCTGAGTAAGGCAGAAAATCATGGGAGGGTTCTGAGCATAGGAGTCGTCAGTTAGATGACATTTAACCTTTTAAAAAGATTAATTTGAACTTCATTCAGAAAAAAATATGCTTGTAGGAATTCATAGTATTTAGATGGGAGGAAATGGTGGTTAAAAATTGTTTCCTTCTCTTCGTGGAATTTTCCACCTTTATTTTGTTGATCCAAATGTTACTTACTAGTTGAGGACTATATTTTTGCATTAGTACTCTCTGCACTTTCCAAGTGGTAGAACAAAACACAGAAAAGTTTTTGCTCAGTTTGTTGAGGAAAACAGATGAGAATTGAATCCAAGCCTTCTGATACTTAACTGGAATTGAGTTTGTGTTTTGATTTTTATAAAAATAAACGTATTAATTTGTCATAACCATATTAACAGCTTCTGTGAGCTAAGCACATCTATAAAATTAATGTTCCTTTGTTATAAATAATGAAAAGTTTTAAATTTAAAACAGTTCTATTCAAATCCAAATTTGCGTTCCTTTCCTGGTACCCAGTAACATTTACCCACTTTCGTTAGTTTGCCCAACACATCACCTCTAGGGATGCCTCATATGGGCAATACCCCAACCACTCTTGGCTTAAAAACACCCACTCAGAATTCTGTTCTGACATAAAATGAGGGAGTTAGATTTAAATCAGTGTGCCCAGATCAGTAGGCAGTTTTGACAGAGATAGAGAGGAAGTGATAAAAATCTTTACCATTTAACTTAAGAAAGTGTATCTTAATAATGTAAAATTACAATGACATAACTAAATGATAGAGTTTATCATGAAGCTTTGTGATTAGTTTGTATTTCCTAGTTTTCTGAGCTAATTTAACTTGTTAATAGTTTCACAGCAGGTGGTAGCTTATATGCCAACTCTTGACTAACAGACTTCTTTTTGGAGAATTTTTTTCCCTTTTAAGTACAATGGTTTCTGTTTCGAGCAAGTTATTTAAATATTAAAATATTTTTCATTTTTCTTTCATGATCTTGCTTGAATTTTTAAGCATTTTAAAGTTAGGAAAATAGCTATTTTGTAATCTTATCTGGTCTTAACAGTAGTTCTCAACAAAGAGAGTTAATGTATACAGAGTATTTAATTCAGTTTGCTATCTGGTCATTAGATATTGTAAATTATGTCAAAATTTTTTTTTTAACTAAAGTGCTCAGAGTTGGTTCTCTGATCTATAGCTTTAGTATGCAATTAAATATAAAAGAATTAAGTATCTAGAGGTTTTTAAGATATTGCTGTATCTAGGAATTAAGGATGTCATTCACTTACCTGAGACCAGCTCTTAATAGCATCTAAAGAATTAATGAAAGAATTAAGAATTAGATCCTCACTATCAGTGATCATCTTGGTGTTATTAAAAATTAGGTTAGGGAATTCCATGGTGGTCCAGTGATTAGGACTTGGTGCTTTCATGCCATGACCAGGGTTCAGTCCCTGTGTATGTATACTCGATTGTGTCCGACTCTTTGCCACCCCATGAACTGTAGCCTGCCAGGTTCCTCTGGCTATGGGATTTCCCAAGCAAGTATACCGGAGTGGGTTGCTGTTTCCTTTTCCAGGGGCTCTTCCTGACCCAGGGATCAAATCCATAATTCTTGCCATCTAGTGCATTGGGAGGAAGATTCTTTACCATTGCGCCAGCTGGGAAGCCCTTCTAGGAGAACTAAGATGCCATAAGTGGTGTATTGTGGCCAAAAAAATTTTAAAAATAAAAATTGGTTTATGTTCACTTAGCACATAGATTTTGATTTCCGATACCATTCTCCAATAAAAGAAACCAAGGCTCCTCAGAGAAATAGCTGATTCCAGGCCTGGAACAGGAAATATACAAGATGAGCCTTGGATATCTTACAATGTCAGAAAGTAAGGAGGTGCTCCAAAACAAAAGAAAATAAAATCCTACATTAATGGAATAGAGAGGGGCCAACTGAAAAAGCTCCCAATGGCCAAAAGTAGAACAATATTTAAAATAGGGAAAAATTATTAACATAATAGTAGATTATAGATCAAGGTGCAGTGAGTTAATAAATTAATAAATGAGGAAGAAGAGATAAATCTCTATGCAGAAGAATTCCAAATAATTTTTGTAGATACTCTGCCTTTAAAAGGGAATCATAAATTTCTACTCTTTAAATGTAGGCTGTGCACAGTGACTTCCTTCCATGGAGTCCAGAATGGAAAGGGTAAGGAAAAAAGACTTTTTTTAAAAAAATATATTTATTTATTTGGTTGAATTGGGTCTTAGTTGTGGCGCTCTGGCTCAGTAGCTCTGCAGCACCTGGGATCTTAGTTCCCTGACCAGGAATTGAACCTGCATCCTCGACATTGGAAGGCAGATTCTTAACCACTGGACCATCGGGGGAGTCCCCAAGACTCACTTTTTAAAAGAAACCTGACAAAACACTGCCTAACCCAGATAGTCAAATCAGCATCAACAGTTGTAAATCACACTGATAGTATTTAGTCTTAATAGGATGTGATGAAATGGCACTTTACCTCTGTGGTCTTCCAGTAACCCATAATCACATTCTTACTATGAGAAAAATATCAGGCAAATTTCAGTAGTGGGGCATCTGACAAAACATCTGACCAGCATGCCTCAAAGCTATCAAGGTCATCAAAAACATGGAAAATCTGAGAGACTCACAGCCAAGAGGAACCTAAGGAGACACAGCAACCAAATGTAATGTGGTATCCTGCATAGATCCTAGAACAGAGAAAGGACCTTGGGTTTAAAATAAAAAACAAAAACATCTAAGAAAAACTGAATAAACTTTAAATGTTAGTTACTAACAGTGTATCAGTGTTGGTTCATTAATTGTAACAACACAGAAGATATTAATGATAGGGGAAACAGTGCCAAGGAGTATATGGTACTCTTCTCAGTTTTTTGTAAATTTAAAACTGTTTGAGAATCAAAGTCTGTTATAAAAAATAATTTATGGGAATTCCCTGGAGGTCCAGTGGTCAGGACTCGGTGCTCTCTCTGCAAGGGGCCTGGGTTCAATCCCTGATCAGGGAACTAAGATCCCACAAGTCATGCAATGGGGCGGGGGGGGATTTTTTTTTTTTTTTTCAATTTTTTAAAAATTAAAAGTACTTTATAAAAATTCCATAGTTTTTAGAAACCCCTGAAATTTGATAGAATTTTAAGTATTAGTCACAAAATTGATCTAATTAAATGGATTTATAAGAAATATTTTCTAGCTTTTGGACCTTGTGCAAATGCTTATTTTTTTCATGTGTATATTTAACTGATCTAGTAAGAAACATCACTTTAAAAGTGTGTTTGTGTCAGTAGGGGAAGAAAACAGTGGAATGAATTGAGGGAATAGCATAGAAATATATATATTACCATATGTAAAACAGATAGCAAGTGAGAATTTTGCTATGTGACAGAGGGCACACAACCCAGTGTTCTGTGACAACCTAGAGGGATGGGATGGGGTGGGAGAAGGGAAGGGAGTTCAGGAGGGACGGGACATATGTGTATAGCTGCAACTGATTGATGTTGATGTATGGCAGAGGCCAACACAATATTGTAAAGCAATTATCCTCCAATTAAAAAAAGAAAATGCAATTAAATCAATCTTAGTAGTGAGAAAAAATTTTATTTTCTCCTTTCCATACTTTTCAACTTACTTTATTATTTCTTAAAAATATTTATATGTACTTTTTTTTTCTAGTTACTAAAACATGAAAGAGTATTCAAACCTTTTTGTCTGTGACTTGAAATTACAGGAAATTGTTTTAGAAACTTACCAATAGTACATGATATGAGTATGATTTGTTTTTAGATGTTTCAAATGAGTCACCTTGAAGTCATGGAGAGGCTACCATTTACCACATTTACTATTCTGAATAATTGTTCCTAAGGCAAAGTACAAATCAGTAAAAACCTACTAAAGCTTAGTGGTTGCTATTGATGTTTCAGTAAGGTTATGTTGATTAATCACAGTGATTGCTTATCAACTGTCACGGATTTACTCAAATCATTGTATTTTCTGCTACTATCATAATTTCATATGTAGTTATAATTTGCTTAATATATTTTCCTTTAACTGAAAAATATCACATTAGGACTTAGAAATTGTGCCGCTGCTTGCTGCAAGTTAATATGGTTGCCTCTGTGACCGTTGAACATAGTTTCATAATATAGCCTTAAAAAAAAGTATTATTTAACCTTTAAAACAGTCAAGATAGTGCCTTTTAAGGGTGTCTACAGTGGTTTAATTTTTACTGGGTAGAAAAAGAGCTCGTATATATCTTTATGTAGCATAATCTCTCTTCTTGTTACATTTTTTTATCTTTGGGTATAATTTAAAATATTTTTTAATGTAAGCTTTACACTTGCATTTGAGACTAAGCAACCTGCATTGTGTCATGACCCTTCTAATACCACAAACCTTCTGTAATACTACTCCGAGCGAAAAACCCACATCCTATGTATAACCTTAGATTTATTTTGAAATCTCTATGAAGAGAGCATAGAGAGATTACTAATTGTTTCTGTTATTTCCTTTAAGGGTGTGATGTCTATTTGTAAACCATGTTTTAAGTTTTACTTTGTCAAGCTTAAAATGTGAAAGTATATCAAGTACTGATTTCCTATTCAAGAGTTCCTGTATAAAAGTTTAAAAACTAAGAATTGGGTAGTATGTTAGATATCTGTATGGCATTCAAGAAAGGAGAAAGCAGTGGAACTGACAGTAGCCAATATTTCTAATATCATTGGCCAGCACAATACGAACAAACAATTGCAATTTAAACAATAAGCTACCCCCCCCCAACTCCGTTTTATTCCCGCTCTTTTATTGCTTCCTATTTTGGTTTGTATCCTTTGTGTAACTTCTTAAGATGGATGCATAAATCTAGCATTTTTAGTATTTAAAAGCATGGTTAACTACTCATCATAAGGAGAATGGTTAAACCATAGTAGATGCATATTTATAAAAGTCTGTATCTTTAAGAAAGAATAAGGAAAGCTCTGCAAGACATAATGAGAAAAATTATAGACAGTGTGTGTGAAAATTCCATTTGTGTATGTTAAAAAGTATCCACGTGTTTGTGTGTAAGTACACTGGGATGTCTGCTGTGATATCTATCAAAGCCTGTCTGTGGAGAGTAAAGGGCTTGGTGCAGAAGAGTAAAGAGCACTCCAGTTTTTATACCATATGAAATTATTTGATTACCACTATAATTTTTTAATGTACTTACATTTAAATAACTTTTGAGGTAACCATTGCGAGAATAGAAATAAGAATTAGAGCCTCCAAATAATTATAGGAAAATAGCAATGAAGAATACTTGGTCATCCTAGCAAAAATGTCACTTTTCTTCTCTGGCTTTAAAGTCTTTGAGTGGTCTGGGTCCTGCCTACTTCTGTGACTGAATCATAAACCGCATTCCCCTTCATGTCATGCTCTAGCAGCACCAACTTTCTTTTTGTTTCTTGAACCAAGCTTTTTCACTCTTACAGGTTTTTGCTCTTGCTCTTTCCTATATTTGGAATGCTATGCTCCCTGATCTTCCCGTGGCTGATTCCTTCTCATCATTTATATCTAAATTTAAAAGTCACCAACTCATAGAGGTTTTTCCTGACCACCTTTGTCAAGTAAATCCCTAATGCTGTTACTCTCTATTTCATCATCGTGTTTTATATTATTTGTAGCTCTTATTAATGTCTGAAATTACCTTCACTTTAAAAATTAACTCACACACACATGTAATATATTAGAACCTTGTTTGTCTTATTAACTGCTGTACACTGTGTACCTGGCATATAACGGGTGATCAAAAATTAATTGTTGAATGAATCTTAGGGAGCAGGAAGCAGCCATGTGTATGAAAACTTAATATTCCTATGCCACAAGATTCAGTTCAGTTCAGTTTAGTCGCTCAGTCGTGTTCGGCTCTTTGCGACCCCATGAATCACAGCACGCTAGGCCTCCCTGTCCATCACCAACTCCCGGAGTTTACTCAAACTCATGTCCATCAAGTCGGTGATGCCATCCAGCCATCTCATCCTCTGTCGTCCCCTTCTCCTCCTGCCCCCAATCCCTCCCAGTGTCAGGGTCTTTTGCAATGAGTCAACTCTTCGCAAGAGGTGGCCAAAGTACTGGAGTTTCAGCATCAGCATCAGTCCCTCCAATGAACACCCAGGACTGATCTCCTTTAGGATGGACTGGTTGGATCTCCTTGCAGTCCAAGGGACTCTCAAGAGTCTTCTCCAACACCACAGTTCAAAAGCATCAATTCTTCGGCGCTAAGCTTTCTTCACAGTCCAACTCTCACATCCATACATGACCACTGGAAAAACCATAGCCTTGACCAGACGGACCTTTGTTGGCAAAGTAATGTCTCTGCTTTTTAATAAGCTATCCAGGTTGGTCATAACTTTCCTTTCAAGGAGTAAGTGTCTTTTAATTTCATGGCTGCAATCACCATCTGCAGTGATTTTGGAACCACAAGATTAGGTAGGTTCAAAGTACTGTTTTTCTTGAGATATAATTGATGTACAGTATTATATAAGTTTCAGGTGTTTAAATACTGAACAAAATTCATTTGTTTAAATACTGTATTTAGGTGGACTAAAACTGCTTTTATAATTTCCTACTCCAACCGTCTAACAAAATAATAATTTTTTTTAAGGCATATGCTTTCCCACTAAACGGATCTTAGTCTTTCAAATAAACTTTCAAAGCAAAAGCTAAGGAAAGAAAGAAAACTGTTTTAGAGCACTGCTGCTGCTGCTGCTGCTAAGTTGCTTCAGTTGTGTCCGACTCTGTACGACCCCATAGACGGCAGCCCACCAGGCACCTCCGTCCATGGGCTTTTCCAGGCTAGAGTACTGGAGTGGGGTGCCATTGCCTTCTCCGGTTTTAGAGCACAGAGGCCTACTAGAGCCCAGCTTCTAACCTGAACTATCTTCCCCTCTCCTTTGTCACCATGCTGTATAAGTAAGTCAGCAAAACCCTCAGAGCATTCAGTCATATCCCAAATGTGGCCAGAAGGAAAATGAGTATGTCTGACTGAGATGTTGTAGAAACTTTTAGAAGTAACAACCCAGTGAAAGAGATTAGAAAGTGAACATCTGAGTCTTAATTAAAGTGAAGGCCTTGGAACAACACACTCTATTTGGGAAATTATCTGAATCCTGAAGCCCAGGTTTTGGCCTGTATCCCCCCAGTTATGTAATACGAAATATCCAAGAAAATCTCAGAAGAATAAACAGAGCCCTTGTTTAGGTAGGTTCTTCCTTTCCCCATGCTATCCCTCAGAGCATGGCGAAATGAAAACAAACTTGAGCATGGAGGGCACATGGTAGGCTCCGGCAGTTGGTGACAGACAGGGAGGCCTGGCGTGCTGCGGTTCATGGGGTCACAAAGAGTCGGACACGACTGAGCGACTGGACTGACTGACTGAGAATAACTGAGCAGTCACCTGGCCTTGAGTGTGATGAGAAGAAATGGCACAGCAGCTTGGTATATATTATTACAGCAGAGAAGAGAGAAATACCATTCAGAAAGATCTCCAACCAAGAAGAAAGATAATTCAAGAGAGGCGCTGCAGTTACTTCACACTGTAAAACAACTAAATGTGAATTTAATAAAATTAAGAAATCAAAAAATAATTTACAAGTACAGTGAGGTAAGAAGGAAGATTGTAGCACTAAGGAAATAAATTAAAGCCCAATGATGCTTTTGAATTGTGGTGTTGGAGAAGACTCTTGAGAGTCCCTTGGACTGCAAGGAGATCCAACCCATCCATCCTAAAGGAGATCAGTCCTGGGTGTTCATTCACTCTAATACTTCGGCCACCTGATGCAAAGAGCTGACTCATTTGAAAAGACCCTGATGCTGGGAAAGATTGAGGGCAGGAGGAGAAGGGGACAACAGAGGATGAGATGGTTGGATGGCATCAACAACTCAATGGACATGAGTTTGGGTAGACTCCAGCAGTTAGTGATGGACAGGGAGGCCTGGCGTGCTGCAGTCCATGGGGTTGCAAAGAGTCAGACACAACTGAGTGACCGAACTGAACTGAACTGAACTGAACTCAACTGAACACCATTGCAGAAATCACAAAAGAATCACCTGATTCAATGGACCATGCTAAAAATTGGACTATTGGCATAGAAGAAAAGCTTGAGAAAATATTCACAGTCAATGTAGAGGTTAAGAATGTAAAGCATATTAGTTAATGGTTATGGATGACTCTTTAACACTGAGGATAATTGGTATCCCACTGCAAATGGAAAGAAGATATATGTAAAAATAAGCAAGAAGAGGGCCTTGAAATTAATGAAGATACAAATATACAAATTAAAAGAATACCCCGTGTTCTAGGAAAATTTGACACAATGCTCCATAAACACTTAAAGCAAATTATCTACAAAGTTGTATGGGAAGATTAAAGACTTGTCCTCCAGATTGCTCACAGCATATTCAGTGCCAGAAATCGACAGAGCAATGGCTGTGCTGCAGTCTTCAGTACGATAGCCACTAGCCAGTCTCTTGTGGTCATAACCTCATGTTGCACAGTAGCTGCTAGCTACCATATTAGATAGTGCAGATAGAGAACATTTCTGTCACTGCAGAAAGTTATCTTAGTGCTAGTCTACAACATTTTGAGTTTGGCTGACCCAGAAATATTATAGCCAAACAATGTGTAAACCAGACAAACAGGTTGACATTTTCCAGTGTAAAAGGTTGGTAGTTTACTACTCTCATAATCTTGAAAAAAATTACTAGATAGTGAAATCCAACTTAAAACAAGCTAAAATAAATAATGATGAAATACAGGCACTATTTGGGAAAATGGAAAAATACTGAATCTGTTCAAATATAGAACCAACACCAAAAAAAATATGGGAATAATGGTTACAAGTGAGAGAGTTGTTTTTATTTTTTTTAAATAAACTTTGACAATGTAAAAATAACATAGCTAATAAAAATCTAAAAGTGGAGGAGAAGGGGACTTGAAAGCAGGTATGAATGCAACTCATATCCAAGCAAGATAGTCGATCAACACCACATACATTAAAAGCGTTAATAAAAAGGTAGGCTGTAACATCTTAATGATTTTTGTAATCTCTTTTATTTTGAGGTTTTCTGAAAAAGGAAATTATCTCATACTGAAGACATGCTTTGCATTCACTGTATTTTGTTTTCCTGTTAATTTCAGCTGTTTAATTTTCATTTTTGTATTTTTAGCTTTTTTTAAGTTGCTTAAAGAGAACGTAAATTTTACAGAAACAAATATTTTTCTTAACGTCTGGCTGCACGTATTACATATTCCAAGATGTTAACATTGATCAATTCTGAGGAGTATGAATAGAAATAATTGTTACTCTCTTTGTTTTTTTAATTAAAATTCTTTTCCTGCATTTTCCTCCTCAAGTATTTAAGTTCCAGTGTACAAAAGGTGAACTCCAAATCCTAAGCTAAAGGTGATTAATGTTTGATGGAGGAATATATGCAGAGAAAAAATGACTCTGGAAGAATGTAACTGCATTATTCACAGCCAAGCCAAACCACCTCACTGAAATTGTTGAGAAAGGAAATTAATTTTATAGTTCATTTTACTCGCTGAGTCGTGTCTGACTCTTTGCGACCCCATGGACTGCAGCACGCCAGGCCTCCCTGTCCATCACCAACTCCCGGACCTTACTCAAGCTCGTGTCCATTGAGTCAGTGATGCCGTCCAACCACCTCATCCTCTGTCGTCCCCTTCTCCTCTCATTTTCAGTCTTTCCCAGCATCAGGGTCTTTTCAAATGAGTCAGTTCGTCACATCAGGTGGCGAAGTTTCAGCTTCAGCATTAGTCCTTCCAGTGAATATTCAGGACTGCTTTCCTTTAGGATGGACTGGTTGGATCTCCTTGGAGTCCACGGGACTCTCAAGAGTCTTCTCCAACACCACAGTATGAGTTACTAACTTGAAATTTATAAACTATTATTGACATTATGTGACTGTCTTTGGTTTATCTTTATTTTCTTGTACCTTGGTCTCCCTTGACTTCACAAGGGATGGGATTACTGAATTTTTAATAATATTTTAATTTTTTCACACTGGCCCTGTATACTTAAAGTGTCTGGCTCCCGGTTAAGTTCTGTCAGGGGTGGGGAGGAGGCGCTGTACCACGCGGTTTGCAGTATCCTAGTTCCCCAACCATGGATTGAACGCATGCTGCCCACAGTGGAAGTGCAGAGTCCTAGCCACCGGACTGCCAGGGAAGTCCCCCTGTCAAGATCTAATAGGTTGATAAAGATGCTTCTTAGCAAAATCATCTGTATGTGTACGCTTTAAACAGGCCACAGAAAGGCATGTCTTATCCTTGAGATGAATATATAATATAGGAGTCATATATATGGTCATCTGATGCTAAGGAAGGTAACATGAGAAAATTTGATGGCTAAGGACTGAGCTCCCCAACTTTTGGCTTACTAACACTCTTTACAGAGGGTCCAGAAAAAGATAAATGAGTAACATAAGCAATATCGTTTTTGGAAAAAAACAATTCTAGCACATTTCCTGTTGTGATTTGTCTTAGAATTAAGGTACTAGTAGTGAAATCTGATTTCTATTCTTGGCTAGCCATGTGATCCTTGATAAGTTAGCCATGAGTCTGTTTAATCTTCTACTGCTGTTACCAGGCTGTGCTTAGATCAAGTCATCTATGAGGACAATACTCTAGTAAAGCACCTTACCAAAAAAGAACACTTATTATGAGTCTATCAGTCTGGAGAAAATCTGGTCAAGAGAAAGAAGTGCTGATATAAGAATCCAGAGGATGAAAATAATTGGTCTAGATCATAATTATCATCAAGCTGGGAAAGCACGATCTAGAGAAATAAAAGTGATGGATAGCAAACTGACAGAGTGTTGAAATGATGTTTGCATAGATCTGGGAAGGCTTTTTGTAACTAATTCTTCAGAAATCTTGGTTTCTTAGACGGTACTCCCCAAAGGATTTGTCCGGTGTTAACTCAGCCTAGCATAACAGTGTTTATCTGTAGTAAATGGATACATCATCATGTATCCTTTCCTCATAGGGGAAAAGTGAAACAAAAGCTGCTCTACCATGCATAAGAGTACCTATTTGGAGTTAAGTTTGTGGTATCAAAAACAAAAAGCCAAGAAACAAAACAGAGATAAATCTTTCACTGAGATGATAACCCCCATGACATGAAATTTAAAGGAAATTAAAATATGACAATTTCAACTATCCAGAAGATGAATCACGTTTTCTTCAGTTACAGTTTTCTAGCAATGAGCACTCTCTCAGTAAGCAAGATAAAGCTTAATGAGTGGTTGTTTTATGGTTTTGTTTTTTTTTTTAAAGGTTAGGTAGGACAGTTACTAATTCCTGGAGGGTGCATGCTGGAATATATAGTAGTAAAATGTCGTACCAGCAGTTAACATTCAGATGGTTCAAACAATACATATAAATAGAACAAAAGCAAATGTGGCAAAACAGTAATTGTGAATTTAAGGAGTATATGGATATTGTACTGTAATCAGCTCTTCTGTAGATTTAAAACTTGTAAAAACTAAAAAACTAGAGAAAATTTTTGCAAGAAGTTAATGATAGACTACATGGTTTTATATTTGATCTAGGGTGCTTTCTACTACCTTATCTACACATCTAGTATATTAAGTAGGTGTTAACTGGTTAAATTCTTTAAAAAAACAAAACCTTCTAAGCAGATTATCTGGTTGTAAAGAGTATGAAAAAACCTATGACTTGAAACACTGCTTTTAAAATCTGCTATCTTCCTGTCTAAGGAAGTGTCCTTCCTGTGGCAATATAGGGTAAGTTATAACCAGCATTAAAAACATAGATAAAGAAACAAACAGGAATGGACTCTTAGGCTTGGCTATTACAATTTCTCTTTAAAAATGAGACTAATTCATGAATTTAAACAAACCTGGACCCCTGCCTCTTTTCTTACTGCCACAACACTTTTTAATGTTGTACACTGCTAAACCACACTTTTCTCCCAAACACTTGTTCAAAGCAACTTAACAACATATTTATCTCAGTTTGGTTGCAGCATAACATGCAAAATCATGCTCCTTAGAGCTATAGAGCATACACTTCACGTTTTCTCTTCCATCTTTTAGCTTGATATGCATCACCATACTTAATTGTTAAATCTTTTAAATAGTATGTTGGAGTATAGTAGATATAGGTGAAGATATTTCTCATTAAAATGTCTACTTTCTGCTGTGGCTTGCACAAATACATAATTCATTTTTTCCCTGCTGACCACAGCATCTATGATTTTTCAATCAATAGGTTGAAAATATTCCAGTGACAGAATATTGTCACATCCTGAGCACAGTCCAACTCTAGCTCGTTCTTTCTATGATCAAAGCTGCCAAAAGTTGCAGTACCAAAACAGGTAAAGACATATGCCTACGGTTGTTAATCAGCAGTCTAGGTGGCTGAATACCAGAATCACTACTCTAAGTAAAAGATTTCTCTGTACACATTTATGGGTTATATTAAAGAACATAACTCTGGGGCTATAACAATCTGTTACCTGATTAAAAATGGACAGAATTGGACTCCATTTTCTCTTTATTTTTTGCTGTATCTCCTCATAAATATTAGGGTTTTTTTAAGTTTTAAAAGAATTGTTTTCTTGGTCCCCAGATCTTTGGGTTTTTTTCTTCATTCTTTAGAACAATTAGTTTTCAGTCTTACGGGTCATATGTGTAGAATTTTCTCAGATCCTAAACATTTTATTTAGTTCCTCATCATACATTAACAAACTTTAAAATTATATTTTCTGTTTGAGAGCTAGGTTAACCAAGAAAGGGATTTGAGTTCAAAATTGAACCAACCTCTGTAGACAGGGAACTGACCAGCTGTAACTATCACAGAAATAACGTGAAGTGAAACTGATAGCAGAATTGAAAGAAATTAAAGAACCCTTGACAGCGTTCTTCTATTTTTGCTTTTAAATATATTTGTTCTGGAAACATAGAGACTATTTGTAAATAAGTTTATGAGTCTTGGTCATTTACCTGAACATTCACTGTTGTAGTTTAAAAAATAGCTCCTTTTTTTTTCAATATATAAAATTAAACTATATAAATTCTGTAATGAGTATCAACTCATAAAATATTGAGATTTTTAAGAAATAAACATTTTATACTTGGCATATAAATTTTAGATTTGTGTTTTTTAAAAAATAGTTAATTTTCAAAGGTAGTTCAAACCAGTGCGTTTCAGTGTAGTTTCGTCACACTGGTTGTCAGAGTCACCCCTTGTTTAACTCTCAGAGTATACTGATTTCAAGCTCCATTCCCAGACATTTAGAATTCAGTAGATCAGAAATAAATTCTCTTAATCTGTAAGTTTACAAAACTCCCAAAGTAATGTTTTTTTCATGATCATCTTTGGGAATCATTGTTTTAAGCATTTCATAGGTTGTGTTGTTTACATTATGGTGTTTGTTTCCTTGGGCTTCCCAGGTGGTGCTAGTGATAAAGAACCTGCCTGCCAATGAGACATAAGAGACATGTGTTCAATCCATGGGTCGGGAAGATCCCTGGAAGAGGATACAGCAACCCACTCCAGTATTCTTGCCTGGAGAATCCCATGGACAGAGGAGCCTGGCAGGCTACAATCCATAGGGTCTCAAAGAGTCGGACTTGACTAAAGTAACACATGTGCATTTACTTAGACATATTTTTAAAAATATTTATTAGATAGGATGTTTTATTGCAGGTAACAGAAAATCCACTTCTGGTTTTGTTTATGGCATAAATAATATGGCTTAAATACTAAATGGTATTTATTGGCTTATGTGCCTGAAAAGTCCAGAAGTAAGTTGTGCTTCAGGAAAAGTTGAGTTTGAGCTCCATCTTATATTTAACCATGATTCTTAAGGCTCTACCCTCCTGATCATTTTTATCTTCTGGAGGTTTTCCTTATTGTGTTAAAATGGCTAACAAGTGAGCTTTATACCCATGTGTCATAATATCCAGAATAAGAAACTATACCCCATACTTTCTGGCAAAAGTTTTGAGTGTCACACTTTGAGAAACTCCTGAACCAATCACTATGCAAAATAGATGTGTTTATCTTGTTTGGGTTAAACTCCACCAATCAGGGCCTACCTAAGGAGTTGAGGATCCGGATAATTCTAGTCCTATTACCACTACATAATGAAGGAGAGAGAATGGATCTTGATGTAACAACCATAAAATCTACTGTATGTTATTATAGAGATGAACTATAACTTAGCCTGCTCCAAAATTATATTCTATTTAATGAAGTACTAATTGTATGACTTAATCATATTCCTCTTTCATTTCTTGAGTTTTCAGTAAAATGTGAAGAAAGCAGTATCCATTCTAGAGCAAAACATGGATTTCTGTTTTGCTTGTTTTACTTTTTGTCCCCACTGCTTGGCATGTGGAATCTTAGTTACCAGGGGTGGAACCCACGTTCCCTGAAGTAGAAACATGGGGTCTTAACCACTGGACTGCCAGGAAAGTCCCAAAACATGGATTTTTAGGTGAAGAATCATGAACTTTGGGAGATGAGTAGAGTTTGGACCAAGTGCTTACTTTTTAGCAGACTGGGAAGGGAGAGGAAATTAGTTGTTTTTTATTGATGACTACTTCCAGTACTTTATTATGAAAAATTTCAAAAATATAGAAGTTGAAAGAATTGTATAGTGAACACCATAAATTCACCACCTCCATTCTAAATTAATATTTTGCTATATTTATCTCTTGCTTCATCAGATACTTACCTATCCACCATTCTAGCGAATTTATTTTTTCAGTGCATGTCAGCATAAGTTAAGTTTTCATACTTTACCCCAGTCACTTAAGCTTGCATATTATTAACTAGAATTATTAATGACCCTTTGACTAAGAGGTTCATATATAAAGCTCAGTTACTTGAGGCCTTAATATGAATTACATTATTTCAGACATCATAATGATAATTCCTAAAATTATTTTTCGAAAGTAGATCCAAGTGTGAAATGTACATTTAAAGCTTTTATAAATGTTACTTTATGTTCTCTTGATGTAAAGTTTCTTTTGCTGTGTGACAAAAAGTATTTAAGGTCTGTTCATTGAAATTACTGAATGCCAAAATTGTTAACACGTTGGATCTGTCTTCCTTTAAGTTTGTTACTTACTTATTAGTTTTGCTTAGGAAACCAGTTAACTGGCAATCTGTTGTTATCAGCTGGACCAAAACAAAACCTCAAGAAAATTCAGGTTCCTGGTAAGTTTAAATACTAAATGGTATTTATTGGCTTATGTGCCTGAAAAGTCCAGAAGTAAGTTGTGCTTCAGGAAAAGTTGAGTTTGAGCTCCATCTTATATTTAACCATGATTCTTAAGGCACTACCCTCCTGATCATTTTTATCTTCTGGAGGTTTTCCTTATTGTGTTAAAATGGCTAACAAGTGAACTTTATACCTGACATTTTATAGCTGACATTTTCCCACCATCTTATCAGAAAGAACCATGTGGACATTTCTCAAAAATAAAAAGGTGTAAAAATACTTTCAAAAAAACCCCTTAAACATTAGATAATTGAATGAACTGCCACAGAAGTGAAATTAAATTGATACCTACTTATTAGACTATAATAGTTAATTATATATATATTTTTTGGTGATGTAAGCATACAGTTATTCAGTTTTTATATTTAAAAAGAATCTTTGAAAGACTTTATATTAACGTATTTAAATGAGACCCTATTTGTAGAAGAATATAAAATCATAGACTTACAGATAAAAGGTCATTTTTATACATTTCAGTTCATTATATAGCATTCAGGACATCTCTTACTTTTTATCTCTGTTATTGAAATATCAGCTATGTTCCCTTAAAGCAGGCTATTGAATCAAATACTCCAAGGGGAGCTTTCCACTTGTATCTGTCGCCCTGGTGTGCTTCTGATGTGTGACGGTGTGCCTGGATGGTAATTGTCTTCTCCTGGGGTCACTGCTAAAGCCTGGAGCTGCTTAATCACCCCTCTTCTTTCTTCAGTTTAGCCAGTGCCTTACAGGTTGTTTACTGGGGTCTCTGTCCACAGAAACAGTGATTTAATAGGCATCAGAATGTTTTTATTTGTAAAAGTTTTTTTAAAAAAACTAACTAATTTAATCTTTAAATCTAAAAAGAACAACTATATGCAGTTAGATTTCATCAAATATATAGTGTTTCTCTTTGAAATTCTGCCTTTTTTCCTACAATTAATAGACATTGAAAGAACACCTATTTTTTAACTGTAAAATGTAAAAGGGCTTCTTTGATTTTCACAAGTATCTTTCAGGAGTCTTCTTTTTTTAAGTTGAAAGCTTTCCTTTTTTTATTGTAAAATTTCTTAACTGCTCTGTTTTTTCATTAAATACTACCTTTCCTCCAAAGAAATCAAAGTGCTATAAACAAACTTTTTAGCCAAACCCTACAATGACCCACCTTTGGAAGAAACAAATCTTTGGAGTCATTTGATCGTTTTTTGTAAAACGGACTTAATGATTTCTGTCTTGCCAAGCCTTTTTTTCAGTGGTCTTAATTATTATTACTGGTCATTCTACAGTCATTCAGATCTAAAGCACTCCTGCATTCTTACAGTTTTAGCACTTACCTTGGGCTTTGTCATTTTTTGTTGTTGTTTAGTTGCTAAGTCATGTCCAACTCTTAGTGGCCCCATGGTCTATAGCCTACCAGGCTCCTCTCTCCATGGGATTTTCCAGGCAAGAACACTGGAGTAGTTTTGCCATTTTATTTACCCTGAAAATTTTACATGATCCCACATGATAACATTGCTCTGTGATGACCAAAATCCTCAAGACTTTTACCTTTATTGAGGACCTAATTAAAAATCACCTTTATCCAAGTATGATTCCAGACCATAAACATTTAGTTTATTTCATTCAGAAGGATATCTTCCAAGTAGATTGCACTTACCATTTAATCACCTATTTCAAGAGAATTAATATGACATAGTTGTAAAATTAGACTAAAATAAAAAGCCAGCTGAACACATGTATTAAAATGGGTAATTCTTATCAGATTTCCTGACTTTGGAAATATAGTTACTTACTAAAAATATTCTCCCCTTTCTCATGTCACATACAGGATTTAGAAAGTACATTCTATAAGAATAATGGCTTTATTTTATTTATATTAATGAATATTCTCCCTCCAAAATTTTTTTTTCTACATTCTTTCTTGTCTTCCTTCTTCTTTCAGTTACTCACTACTTAATCCTTTCTACCTGACATCATCTTTTCCATCTTTGAGATATACAGGACTAAAGGTGGAGTAAGTCTAGAGCCAAGGAAAATCTTAGAATGAGATGTAGTCATGCAACAGACTGAATTTAGGTGGTGGGTTCATTAGTCTTTATTTTATTACACTGTTGTTCTTATTCTTCCTTTGAAATGTTTCATTTAAAAAGTGGGTGATTAAAAATAAGATGCAGGCATAAGAACATGTAAGTCGTATTGGACAACTGTAAATTGATAATATGGATCATATTAGCTTAGGGCCATAGATGCAAGTAGCTATAGCATTTTAAATTCTTTTGGTGTTACAATTCCTGTTTAAATCGTTGGAAAAAGTGCAAGTGTTAGCCATTTAGTCATGTTCTACTCTTTGCGACCCCATGGACTGTAGCCCACCAGGCTCCTCTGTCCATGGGATTTCCTAGGTAAGAATACTAGAGTGGGTTGCCATTTCCTCCTTCCCAACCCAGGTATTGAACCTAGGTCTCCTGCATTGCAGGCAGATTTTTTACCATCTGAGCCACCAGGGAAGCCCTTAAATCAGCAGAGGCTAAAATAAGTATTTTTGTAACAAATCCAAGAAAGCTAATTTGTGAATCCTTTGCATAGATCTCCATACATTCTGTTTCATTATTTCTCATGTTCAAAGTGCTGTAATTTAAGGTAGAAAACGTGTCATCTATTGTTGTGACTCTTGAGCATCCAGTTCACTCAGTCTTTCATTTAAGTGTCCTTATCTAGGAAATAGGAATAAAAATGGCATCACCGACTCAATGGACATGAGTTTGAGCAAGCTCCAGGAGATTATGAAGGACCGGGAAGCCTGGAGTGCCTCAGTCCTTGGGGTCGCAAAGAATCGTACACGACTGAGGGACTGAACAACAACAGTTATACACGGTTGTTGTGATAATTACATGTAAAGGGCTTAGAACAATTCCTAGCTCATTGTAAGCCTGTCTTTCTCTACTACCACTCCTCCAATAGAGAAGCTCTACAGAAAATTGAGTAGCTATTTTCTCAATTGTTCTAAGGATGATACAAAGATAGTACCATTTTAGATGCATAGGAGGTAAGTTAGATCATTACATACAAGGATACTTTAGGCATTAGGGCTTAATTCCTGTGATAGGTAATATGAGTTTGTATGCTCAGTCATGTCCAACTCTGCAGTGCCGTGGACTGTATGTAGGCCCACAGACTCTTCTGTCTATGGAATTTTCTAGGCAAGAATACTGGAGTGGGTTTGCCATTTCCTTCTCAAGGGCATCTTCCTGACCCAGGGATTGAACCTGTGTCTCCTCCATTGCAGGCAGATTCTTCACCCACTGAGTCACTGCGGAAGCCTGTGGGGGAACCTCAATTGTGAAGGCCTAATAAGTGCTCCAGATATGTTAGCTTTTATTTTTTTGATTGCAAGTGACAAATCCACATTCAAACTGGTTTAAATAATCAAGAGATTTTATTGGTTTATATAAATTAAAAAATCAGTAAGGAAGGCTTCAGAGATGGTTTGATTAGGATTCTGTTTTGGTATCCTTGCTGTTCTATTGGTTCTGCTATCATTTCTCTGGGCATCGTATTAATATTTCTAACTAAGTTTTGAAAAGAATTTTTATCTTAAATATGGGAATATGGCTAAAAACCATAAGGTGTCTTTTGTATGTATTTTGAAGGCCCTGCATGTTTGAAATATAGTCATTGTTAAATTAATTCTTTTTTTAGATGATTATATGTGATATCCATGTGTTTAAATGTATAAGAAAAGTTTTAAAGCCTGTGGAGTAGGGAATGGCAGTCCACTCCCGTAGTCTTGCCTGGAGAATTCTGTGAACAGAGGAGCCTTGTGGGCTACAGTCCATGCGGTCACAAAGAGCAGACACGACCAAGCGTTAACACTGACTAGACAGAAACAGTAGTTGTTCTTTTGTTGTTGTTTAGTCACTAAGTCATTTCCAACTCTTTTGTGACCCTATGGACTGTAGCCTGCCAGGCTCCTCTTGCCAGGAACTTTCCATGGAATTTCTCAGGCAAGAATGCTGGAGTGGGTTGCCATTTTCTTTTCCAGGGTATCTCCCCGACCCAGGGATCAAACCCGCATCTCCTGCATTGCAGGTGGCTTCTTACCACTGAGCCACCAGGGAAGCTCAGTTGTTTTTTTACCTCTGTACAAAAACTAGTTATATCAAACTGCTTCAGAAGGCCACATTCCAATAAAAGGTTTTTAAGTCAAATTGCCATAAGAAAAAAAGGGAAGGATTGTATAGGAATAACTTGATGAAAGGCTTGCAGAACAGAGTAAAGGGTACATAAGGATGAAATGAAGGTGGCAGGAATAGAGTAACACAGAAGAGCAGTCTTTTTTTTTTTTTTTTTTTAAGTTTAGAAGAGCAATCTTGTTGGGGTGGTTGCCATTACTCTGCAGAGGAGCTGCCCATCCTGTTGCCGAGGCAGTTCTGGCTAGTTCTTCTTTTTGCCAAGGATGTTAGGGGAGGGCATGTGGAAGCAAAGTAGAGGCTGCGTGTGGTTACAGTCAGAGTTCCAAACCAGATTATGTCCAAGGTCCCTTCTTCTTGTGAGTGGAAAGACATTTTCCACGTTGGAAAATGCTCTTCACTATAACCGATAATACTCAAGGTAATTGTATAGAACCTAAGGCACCTTTTAAAACTTACTTTTAAGTAACTGATAAATGTTTAGATACCACTAAGACAACTTTTACAGGAACTCCAGAATTCTCTCAAATCACAATGTATTATCCTGCTGCTGCATGCTGATATTGAATGATCTTCAAGTACTATTCTTGAGATAATAGCAAGTGTAGAACAGCTTGTATGGTGTCTATAGTATGAGTGAAAATATGTGTGTATACATGTGAGTTTATAAATATGTGTATACATGTGAGTTTACACATGTCTGTACAAAATACCATGGGAAGACTACATGAAAAAAACTGTTAACAGTGGTTGTCTCCATGAAAAGAAACTTGAGTGGTGACTATTGAAGGTAAATTGGTACTTTTCTGGCATCAGGAGTTGCTCAGTAGTTTTCAGTAGATGTCTCTGGATCAGAGCTTCTTAACATTTTAAACATCAAACATGGCCTCCTAAACAAATAATCTGAAGACACCAAAAACAATCCTGTTTTTTTTCCTTTACCTTAAAAGTTCACATTTGTTTTCAGGTGGTGTAAGAAAAAGGCAGTTCCTCCTCTTTCCAGTCTGTCTCCCTGGAAAATGATTCCAGCATGATTCTGTAACTAGTTCTCAGGATTGGAGCACCTTTTAATCTCATTCCTGAGCTAATTAAACAGAAGCTATTCAGAGCCATCTTCCCCTTGTAAGAGGGTTTTGAAGAACCTTTTCTCTTTTTTTTTTTTTTTTTTTTCCTTTCTGTTCCCCAGCAAAAGCAACTTCCTACTGTAATTTTAGGAGGCTTACCACCTTCCCAATTAAGCATTGAATCTCTTATGGAATGGATAGAAAAGCATTTACCCTCAAAATGACTAAATAAATGGCTTTCAAATTCTAGGGTAATTTTTTTCACTAGTAGACCCTTTCAGTTATTGATTTCTAAGAGCCTCTCAAAAGATACAGTTTATAAATTGTGTTAATTATATTAATACAGTTAGTTAAAGTTAAGTCGCTCAGTCGTGTCCGACGCTTTGCGACCCTGTAGACTGTAGCCCACCAGGCTCCTCCGTCCATGGGATTCTCCAGGCAAGAATTCTGGAGTGGGTTGCCATTTCCTTCTCCAGGGGATCTTCCCGACCCAGGGATAGAACCCGGTCTCCCGCATTGCAGGCAGACGCTTTAACCTCTGAGCCACCAGGAAAGCCTGTTAATACAGTTAATCAGCATTATTTAGAAATAGTATAGTTTACTATTAATTTTACAGAAATAGCTTGAGAATATATTTGTTCAGAATTTAGCCAGTTAAAGGATATGCCTTTATGCTGTCCTGTATCTTCAAATACTTAATACATGCTGTGAAAATTGTCTCTTGATTTTGCTTTGTTATATTGTCACAAAACAGAAAGAAGAAGGAAAGCTTCAAGGACAGCTTAACAAGTCTGATTCTAACCAGTACATTAGGGAACTGAAAGATCAGATAGCAGAGCTGAATCATGAGGTAAGTGATAAATTTTGATCTTCACATATTTCTTTCTTCCTTCCTCTGTATTGTGACAACACTTTATTATTGCTTATGATTGACTCTTTCATGGTAAATATTTTTTTGTGAATCTTTGATTATTATTAATAATAATATTTTAGAAAATTATCTTCTGTTTAACACATTTTTCTGTTCTAGTATTGAGGATCTGATTTCCTTAAACCTCTTTAATCATATCTGAAATGATCAATTAATGTTTGTATGGCAAATATTTTACTTTTTTATTGAGATCTGAAAACACTTGATAGTTTGCCTGGGTTTCCAAGTTACTTCAATTAAACTAAAGTTTTCTTTTTATCTTTATAGTAGATTTGTGGTATTACCGTTGTGACTAAAGGGAAGTCTTTTTTACTCTTGTCTTCTTTTTCACTTCATAGCAGTATTACTGAGATTGCAAAAAAGGATACTTGCCTAATATCAGTTAACAGATTTCTTAGTATCTGAATACTTTTTAAACTGGCACTAACTTGAATCTGTGAGAGTCAACTCATGAAATTTTCAAGTAGTTTTTACTAGATAGTTTTATTATACTAGGTAATTTAAATTGTTTAAAAGAATGTATTTTGACAAGAGAGACACTTTTTAATTAATGTGATTCTAGGTCAGTTTCCTTGGGTTTTTTTCTAATGATAACTATCTGACTAAACATAAATGGAAAAGTATGCTTCTTATATTGAACTATTTGTACAATAATGTTTATTCACAGTCATTTGAAGGGGTAACATAAACCTCGCTTCTTAAGAAAGAAACTCATTTTCTTCACTAAATTAATTTAACCTCAAAGGAAAAAGTTTGGACATTACCCTTTCCTGGTATTACACTCTTCAGTTAAAGTCTGTGTTTTGGGTAATACCTCCTGGAGGCAGTCAATCTAAGTAAATTCTGAATGAAAAGAAAAGCTAACAAAAATGATAAATCTTAGATGTGGTTTAATTTAATTTGCCTTGAAGTTTTGTAGGTCTTTCCTATAAATACTGATTTTTCAGCTGTGGTAGCATTTGAGGGATCCAAGATCATGTTTATCTTATTTATGTTAATTTTTTATAATCTGATATGATAGTAATACATGAAAGAACAAGTTACAAATAAGCATGTTCTAGAGATTCTTATTGAGAACCCTAGGGGATTATTCCTTAGGTTCAAAAGATTTTCTTAAAGGAAATTATGGCTGAAATAAGTCAATCTCCCATGTATAATTTTGACATCTAGTGATAAGGGAACGTATCTTAACTAAAAATAATGATACTCTCACCTCATCAGGAATGGCAGAAAATAGTTAACTTGAGGTTTAACTTTAATGTCAGATTTTTAGGTGTGGCTTGTGAAAACAATCTTTAATTTTAGAACAGTTTGTAATAAGATGCTAATTGGGTGATTGAGAATAGGCCAGAGTCCTGGGCTTAAACAAGTCCCAGTTAGAAAACAGTAGAGAGGAGAATGACTGTAGTTGGGGACCACACTCCCAACCCACTCCAGTATTCTTGCCTGGGAAATCCCATGGACAGAGGAGGCTGGCCGGCTATGGTCCATGGGTCGCAAAGAGTGGTACACAGCTTAGCACCTGAGCAGCAGCAGGAGACCACAGAGGCAGACAGAGGTGAGAATGAGTATAGGGTTGGGAGTTTAGAGGAGGCCAGGTTTGATTAAGTAATGTGACTGAATTGTGGAAATAAAGTTAGATTGAATAGAATCAGTATATGGTGAATCTTCAAAGCTAGAAGAGATTAAGTTTGCTAGATATTGTGAAACCACTATAGGTCTTTGGTTGGAGACTTATTTTCATTATATTTTTATTCACCTGTTCAAAGTTTTATAACTAAAGAAAGGATAAGGGAAAACAGGTGAAAGTTTAAGATACTGGCTCAAAAATTACTATTTGTTGGCCAGCTTCTTGAGAGATTTAAACAAGTTTCACCTTTTTATTCTAGTGATTTTGGTTTTTTTTTTTCTTCATTCTTGTGTATAGCACTTCACAGTGGGGGGAAAAAACAGATAAACTAAATTCAGTCTAATTGCTCCAACTTAGCTTTTGTTTGTGTTCTAGAATTTGCTAGAATCTTTGACTTTCAACATAAGAATTGACTTTTAAGTATTAATGTTGTATTTGAGCATGTGACTGTTAATAGTTACTGTGTTAGCTGATTTTTGTACTTCTCTAAATGTTGAAGGAAATATTGAAACAGCTTTGCAGATTCATCTTCCTGAATACAGCAATGTTGTGCATGTTATAACAGCTATGACCACTTAGCATAGTTAGCTGTATGAAATGGTAAAGAGGATTAAACAAGTTATTTTTCATGAATGGCTGAATATATTGTTAATCTATAAAGTAGCAATAATATATACTGTTTATTGGTCTGTCACTCAAGCATGGTGTCAGACACTTCATATTTATTATTACTAATCTTCATAATAATCCCATATGATGGTAGTATCCTCAGTTGAATAGATGTGGAAACAGACTCAGAATGATTAAGTAACTTTTCCCAAGATGATACAAATAGTAAACGATTGAGTCAGGATTTAATCCAGAATGGCTTATCTTTTCTGTGTTACTTACAGAGCGTTTAGATTAGAAAACAATGTTTAAAATCTTAAGAATATCAATTAATGACCATATTTTAACTGTGTTGTCCTCCTTGACACATGAATTCGCATATATCCTGTAAGTAAATTCTGCAGTTGACTTAGTCACAAGAGCTCCCTATCTCTCTCTGTCACTACTGCAAAGAGAGATCTATATTCACGTTCTGCAGCTTACTATCATCCATCCACATACCTTCTCTAACTTCCAACCCCTGTGATTCTTACCCTTACCACCTAACTAATTTTGCTCCTAATATTACCTACCTACCATAGAAATCTTTTAATTTGAAGCCTCTTACCCTGCCAAGAGCTCCTCAGAAGCCACTGTGGAAGCTCTTGCTGCCCCAGACCTGGATGAGGCTGTGATTAAATCCTCTCCTAACCCTACGTTCTGTCCTTATGGCAGACATAGAAAAGACCCAAGGTCCCAATTTAAGTGCTTTCCTTTCCCTATCTTCCCGCCTACTGCCCTTTCACCCATCTATCATCACAGCACCTACTCAGTACGAGGCACTGGGCTTAGAATTGAATATAAAGGAGATTGAAATACAATTCATAGCCTCAAGGGACTCACAGTCTAACAAAGCAGATTGTTGTTTTTCAGTTGTTCAATCCTGTCTGACTCTTCTGCAGCCTGGTGGACTGTAGCATGCCAGGCTTCTCTATCCTTTACTGTCTCCTTCATTGTTTGCTCAAATTCATGTCCTTTGAGTTGGTGATGCCATTTAACCATCTCATCCTCTGTCACCCCCTTCTCCTCCTGCTCTCAATCTTTCCCAGCATCAGGGTCTTTTCCAATGAGTCAGTTCTTTGCATCAGATGGCTAAGGTCTTGGAGCTGTAGCATCAGTCCGTTCAATGAATATTTAGGGCTGATTTTCTCTAGGATTGACTGGTTTGATCTCCTTGCAGTCCAAGAGACTCTCAGGAGTCTTCTCCAGCATCGTAGTCGAAAGCATCAATTCTGCTGCAATCAGCCTTCTTTATGGTCCATCTCTTACATCCATACATGACTACTGGTAAAACCACAGCTTTGACTAGACGGACCTTTGTTGGCAACGTGATGTCTCTGCTTTTTAATATGCTGTCTGGGTTTGACATAGCTTTTTTCCAAGGAGCAAGGGTCTTTTAATTTCATGGCTGCAGTCACTGTCCACAGTGATTTTGGAGCCCAAGAAAATAAAGTCTGTCACTGTTTCCATTTTTTCCCCATCTATTTTCCATGGAGTGATGAGACCAGATGCCACTATCTTAGTTTTTGGAATTCTTTAGCCTTCATCATGAGACTCTTTAGTTCCTCATCACTTTCTGCCATTAGGGTGGTGTCATCTGCATATCTGAGGTTATTGATATTTTTCCCATCAGCTTGTGCTTCATCCAGCCCAGCATTTCTCATGATGTACTCTGCATATAAGTTAAATAAGCAGGGTGACAATATACAGCCTTGACGTACTCCTTTTCCAATTTGGAACCAGTCCGTTGTTCCATGTCAGGTTCTAACTGTTGCTTCTTGACCTACGTACAGGTTTCTCAGGAGGCAGATAAGGTGGTCTGGTATTCCCATCTCTTGAAGAATTTTCCACAGTTTGTTGTGATCCACACAGTCAAAGGCTTTGGCATAGTCAAGGAAGCTGAAGTAGATGCTTTCCTGAAATTCTCTTGCTTTTTTTGTGATCCAACAGATGTTGGCAATTTGGTCTCTGGTTCCTCTGCTTTTTCTAAATCCAGCTTATACATCTGGAAGTTCTTGGTTCAAGTACTGTTGAAGCCTAACTTGAAGGGTTTTAAGCATTACCTTGTTAGCATGTGAAATGAACACAATTGTGCAGTACTTACTTAGAACATTCTTTGGCATTGCCTTTCTTTGGGATTGGAATGAAAACTGACCTTATTCAGTCCTGTGACCACTGCTGAGTTTTCCAAATTTGCTCACATGTTGAGTACAGCACATTAACAGCACCATTTTTTAGGATTTTAAATAGCTCAGCTAGAATTCGATCACCTCCACTAGCTTTATTGGTTGTAATGCTTCCTAAGGCCCACTTGAGTTTACACTCCAGGATGTCTGACTCTAGGTGAGTGATCACACCATTATGGTTATCTGGGTCATTAAGACCTTTTTTGTACAGTTCTTCTATGTATTCTAATCACCTCTTCTTAACCTCTTTTGCTTCTGTTTGGTCCTTCCCGTTTCTGTCCTTTTTTTTTTTTTCCGTTTCTGTCCTTTATTGTGCCCATCTTTGCATGAAATGTTCCTTTGGTACTTCCAATTTTCTTGAGATCTAGTCTTTCCCATTCTGTTGTTTTCCTCTATTTCTTTGCATTGTTCGCCTAAGAAGGCTTTCTTATCTCTCCTTGCTATTCTGTGGAACTCTTCATTCAAATGGGAATATCTTTCCTGTTCTCCTTTGCCTTTCACTTCTCTTTTCTCAGCTATTCGTAAGAAATAGGCATACAAATAAACAAATTGTAATACATAATGAAAAGTATACATTATAGTAGATACCATTTTTGTTCAATAGTCGTTCTGTATCAGACACTATACTAAGTATTAAACTTCCTTTATTTCTTTTAGCCTTCACAGCAAACTTCTGAAGTAGGTAGCATCATTATTATTCATGCTTTACATGTCATAAGGACTTCCCTGGTGGCTCAGATGGTGAAGTGTCTGCCTACAATGCAAGAGACCCAGGTTCCATCCCTGGTCGGGAAGATCCTCTGGAGAAGGAAATGGCAACCCACTCCAGTACTCTTGCCTGGAAAATCCCATGGGTGGAGGAGCGTGGTAGGCTACAGTCCATGGGATCACAAAGAATCGGACATGACTGGGTGACTTCACTTTCTACATGTCATAAAACTGAGGTTCTTGGGTATTAAATAACTCCCCATGGTTATACACTAGTCAGTGATAGAGGTAGGAGGTTAAACTATATAACTTTAAGCCCACCTATCCACTAAATCCCATATGCTATATAGCCTCCTTTGAAACATAGTGGGATAAGATGGCAACAGCATCTGGGCTGGGTTTTGAAAAGTTAAAACTTTTTCAGGCAGTTTGGACATCAGGAACATTTAAGTCAGAAGACATAAGGCTGTAAGTTCCAGAAGTGAATGAGCTGTCTGCTTCAGCGTTTGATCCATCTTCTTACAACTGCCAACCATTAAAGACAAAGAATATCTTCTAACTGCCTGGAAAGGGAGATAGAAGGAAGTAGAAAGTTAATCTCATTTAGAAGCCAAAAGAAATGTACTCAGAAGTCATTTAGGTATTGACATATTGAGAAGTATAATCATACAGTTCAGCCACAGTATCAATTGATGAAGCTTCTCTGGGTTCCTTTAAGCCTTGCTGTCATTTACAGTATTTTTTCATGTGAAAATGCTCACCAAACAGCTGATCTGGAAATGTTTTTGGAATACAAATTTTATGTTTTACCTTGTTCTTGGTGCTGGTGTGTTCTGGTAGATTTAGGAATAGGTAGATTTATTCCAGACTGAAGACAGTCCACTTATAGTAAAAATTAAATATTTCCCCATTATACAGCTTTGCTGAATTTTTATGATGTCTTAATAAAATAGTTTTAATGAACTTTATATCCTTAAAATCCCACAAAAGTAATTCTAATCACTTAGTAGCTTTTCTTTTTGATTTTTTTTAGTAGCTTTTCTATATAAAGCAGATATCCCCTGTTTTTATTAAACTTTCTGTGTGGTAATTGCTAAACTAGATATAGATCTTTTGGATAAGTATTTTAATCTATACAGTTATCTTGTGGAAATTGTTAATATTTCCACTTTATAGGCTTGGTGAGGCTAAATAATTCATCTAAAGTTGCATAATCAGTAAGTGGCAGAAGCTGGAATTCAGGGTCAGGACTTCTAGTCAGATTACAGTGCATTAAACAAGAATGAAGTAAAACCAAACATATTGAAGTAAAACCAAACCATATATTTTTTAAGAGAAAGAAAAAAATTAGAGCATTTTTTATTCACTAATACCATGCCTTATTCCAGATAGGATAAAGGAAGTTTGCAAATGATTTTAAAAAAAAAAAAAAAAAGCAAAGTGTAATTTTGTGAGAAAAAGTAAAGAACACTAGGAATGTAACATGGAACCTTGAATAAGACCAATACAAAATAGCATACCACAAAAGTATCTTATATATTTTTATTCATGGGCCTCAAGCTTGGCTCTGAAGTTTTCAGCGGAAAGGGGAAATCTGGTCACTTTAAACTTTTCATAGTGTCTTTGTGATAAAACAGACGGGTTGGTTAGAAGAGCCACACCTGTTCCTAATACTAAGACCAAGCAAAAGTTTCTTCATTGCTCTTTCATATGGAGACCTTCTAGAATGAGTCTACCAGCTATTATCCTTAACATTCTGCAATCGTATGGGTTCATAGTCATAAAAATTGAACAATCTAAAGAACACAAACTTCTAAAACTTTTCTGTAGAAGTATTACTTACAGAAAAGTGCCCAGGTGACAAGTTTATAGCTCAGTAAGTTATCACAGAGATCACGTCCATGTAACCACCACCCAGGTCAAAGAGATAGGCTGCAAAGCTCCATTCATACTCTCTCCCAACCTCTCTTCAGTCATACCCTCCCCAGAAATAACTATGATCTCAACTTCTAATACACTGGTTTAAGTTTTCAAATTTTATATAAATGTCTTCTTATGGTATATCTTCTTTTGTGTCATGCTTCTTTTGCTCAAAGTTGCTAGTGAAATTTGACCATGTTATTCTTAAATGTAGCCCTAGGTTATTCATTCTCATTGCTGTGTAACTTTTCTTTATATAAATATACCACAATTTATTTATCTTTTCTGTTGGTGAATATTTGAATTACTTCTGTTTTGGCCTTTTAAGAACATCGCTGTTATTTATTGGCTTCCCACATGGCCTCAGTGGTAAAGAATCCACCTGCTAATGCAGGAGACATGGGTTTAATCCCTGAGTCAGGAAGATCCCCTGGAAAAGGAAATGGCAACCCACTCTAGCATCCTTGCCTGGGAAATCTCATGGACAGAGAAGCCTGGTAAGCTACAGAGTCAGACACCACTTAGTGACTAAATGACAACAACAAAGTATACTCCCATGAGCCATAAAGACAGTTTTCATTGTTTTACATTCTTATCAGCATGTGGGATTGTTGGTCTTTATCTAATTTTAGTGACTCTTTGACTGTGAAGAGGATTCTCATTACAGTTTTAATGAGTATTTCCTTAATTACTAATAAGACTGAGGACCTTTCCCCTAGCATCCAGAATAGTGTTGGCATGTGGTCGGTACTCCATGAAAATGTTTTTAGTGAAGAAATGTTTGTGGAAGGCTTTGCTGATAAGGTAACACGTAAGTTGTGATAGGAATGCTAAGGAGCTTCTGATGTGCAAAAAACAGTGAAAAGATCATTCCTGGCAGAAGAAACAACTTGCACAAAGACCCTGGAAAAAATGAAGTGGACTTTTGAGAAACCATACTAATGTGGCTCGAGTGTAGTAGAGAATGGGAAAAAATACAGTATGAGGTAAGACTAAAGAAAGAGAGTCAAAGCCTATATAGTGTTCTGTAAGCCAGGATAAATCATTTGGATTTTATTTTTGGCCAAGCAAGAATGATGTGATCTGATTTGCCCTGCCTGCTATGTGGGAATTGATTGTAGGAATTAAGAATGGAAATAGGGAGGTTCATTAGGAGGCCATTAAAATAGTCCAGGTAAAAGCAGAAGTGGAAATCTTAGCATGGTGGATGTTTTAGATGTAGAGAACTTGCTGGTGGATTGTGTGAGGGACATGAGAGAGAGAGAGAGTAGTCAGTGACTCCAGAGATGTTTGGCTTGCTAGTTGAGTGAATGGTTGGTGCAACTCACTGAGGTTAGGGAAGGTAGAAGATCCAAAGCTTTGTTCTCTTTATGTTAAGGTTGAAATTCCTATTAAACATTGAAATGAAAATAGCAGGCAGACAATGGATGTGAATATGAGGTTCTAAAAAGAGATCAGGGGCTAAAAATAGGTTTATTGGTCATTGGCATATAAACAGCATTCATCAATAAAGAGAAGGGGGTCTAGGAGGAAGTTTGTGGTGCTCCTCACCTTTAAGGTCAAGAGAGCCAGCAGAGGAGACCAAAACCACCAGTGGGCTAGGAGGAGATCTAGGCAAGGGTGAAGTATTCAGGAGGCTCCCAAAAGGAGACCTTCAAGAAGGAAGCATTTCAACATAGTTGTTTCCTAATCCATCTGAAGAATGAGTTTATTTAAAGTGATTTTGTCATCCTTTCCCACCATTTATCAGAAAAATTATTTATGAAAGAACTTGAGAAGGAGCTGTAATTTGTCAGTTGACAGCTTCTTGAAGAAATTGGAGAAATGTTAGCTATTTCAGGACAAGATTGGCCAGAAAATAAGAAAAAGGAAAGAATTATTACAGGGTGCTCCAAACAACTTACAATCTGGGTAAACGGAACCAACTTTCTTTCTAAGGATAGACATTGTGCTGTCTTCCAAAAAGTCTTCTGTCTTCCTGTCTTCTCTGTTGGGGAGGCAGGTTTTTAAGTTAAGTTATCGTATGTCACTAGAATCTTCTTTTATATCTTCTAGCCAAGTAGGAAATTAGGAGTTTCTGTAAATAAAAAGAAATCTAAACAAAGCCCTTACTAAAGTTTGGCTTTAAAAATGTTTATACATATACTCTTTAAGTTTTTAAATTCTGATAACTCTGTTTATGTACACCTGAGCTATGGGTTTATTACTTAAATATCTATCAAAATGTATTTTTGTTTTATTTTTATTCATTTTTAAAGTTTATTTGTTATTTTTGGCTGCTCTTCATCTTTGTTGCTTTTGCAGGATTTCTCTAGTTGCAGTGAGTGGGGGGCTACTCTCTAGTTGCTGTGTGCAATCTTCTCATTGTGGTGGCTTCTCTTGTTGCAGAGCACGGGCTCTAGGGCTTCAATAGTTGTGGCTTCTAGGCTCAGCACTTGTGGCACACTGGCTTAGTTGCTCTGAGCCATGTGGGAGCTTCCTGGACCAAGGATAAAAACCCATGTCTCCTACATTGGTGGATGAACTCTTAACCATTGGACCACTAGGGAAGTCCCTAAAATGTATTTTTACTGTTTTAAACATTCTTAATATGTTTAGCATGTATACTCACTTTGTTATCCAACTAGAATTTTTAAAATAAGAATCTTTGAGAGTCAAATGACAGATGACCCTTTGGTACTGTTTGAGTCTTTTTATTTCCCCCTATATTCTTCAGTTTAAGAATAGGTAATAAAAATCACTTGAATTTATTTTAAAAGATGCAGCAACAACAGCTTTTTAAAAGACTCCTTGACTTTCATCTAAGCATCAAAATCAGAATAAAGGTAGAAAGACCTTGAAGCTGGGAAAGATTGAGGGGAGAGGGAGAAGAGGGTGACAGAGGATGAAATGGTTGGATGGCATCACCGACTCAACGGACATAAGTTTGAACAAACTCTGAGAGATAGTGGAGGACAGGGAAGCCTGGAGTGCTGCAGTCCATGGGGTCACAAAGAGTTGAATGAACATGGCTTAGCAACTGAACAATAAAAGTAGAAAAAACTTAGTCATTTGGCTCTGTAGGTATGGGCAGCTTTTTTCCCCCCCACCCTCTCTCTCTCTCCTTTTGGTCTAACCAAATGCCTTTGTTTTTTGTTTTCTTCACTGGATGCTCATTCCATATGACTGTTTCTACCAGTCTTTATTTCCTTTTAAATCTTGCAAAACTCTAGGTATATTAGCTAGTTTACAGAGTGATAACCTAGAATAGAATTTACATTCTTCCAAACTGCTTTGATAACAACAATCTGTATCTGGAGGCAGAAGTAAGAATCAAAAATAGTGTTTTCTCTTTGTACTGATGGCCATTGATAATTTTAATTTTAGAACTATTGTTTAAGAACTTTTTCAAAATGTGAAATTATAAACCTTCATGCATCTTTTTGTAGAAGGGCATGGTAACCCACTCCAGTATTCTTGCCTGAAGAATCCCTTATACAGAGGAGCCTGGTGGGCTACAGTCTATGGGGTCGCAGAGTCGGATACGACTGAAATGACTTATCACGCATGCATGCATCTTTTTACAGTGAAAAGTGCTAGTTTTCTCAGTGTAGGAACTTCTTAATAAAATAAACTATTTGCTTCAACTTGTTCTTTCTTTAGTTAAAGGAATGTGAAGTACCATGGTGGAGCTCACATAAGCCTCAATGCAAGTAAATTCATTTTCTCTGCTGCGCCCACCCCCGCCGCCAAAAAGGTCCTGTGTAAATAATGATAGAGCATAATTGTACTCCTGTCAAAATTACTTTAAGGCCCTTGAATGAAATGTGTAGCACTGGTTTTTAATATTACCTCCATTTATCAATAAAAAAATTGATTCTTAATGACTTCTTTAAATGACTGTTATTACTCTTAATATGTTCCATTTTCTCAGGTAAACAGTTCATCTTATTTGAAGTTATAAGATTAAAAAAGTATTTATTGAGCAGTGTCCAGTATTTTATGTCTGGAATAAATAGCACTATGTAAAAGACTTGAAACTAAGATTTCAGATTTATATATATATTTTTAACCAGACTTGTTCTTAAAGTTTATCTAGTTTTTCACTTAATAAATGAGGAACCTGAGGACCCAAGAGTTGAAGGGACTTACCCAAAGTTGTGCAGCTATTTAGTGGCAGAGACGGAACTACTGCCTGGGCACCATAGCTTCTGATCTACTCCAATCCACTGCCCTACCCATCCTGTCGACCAGTTCAGCTGTCTCATGGTAGACAAAGTAAGAGTTTCATAGGAGTTTAACTGAATTAAAATTAATTATCTCTCTCAGATGAGAGTCAATGTTTAGGTAGTAGAAATCTATCCTTATTTAGTATTCTTTACTTTTCTTTCTTCCTCAGGTTTTAGACTTCTATATGATCTGAGAGTGGGGAAGTGGTCTGACTTGACCCTTCAATTCCGCTTTAGTTTCCAGTGGTTGCCACTAAAATCTTAGCTTTTAAATATTAGCTGATTTTCTGGAAACAGAGGCAACTGAGATTTTTTTAGCCAAATCTGACATTTCTAGAAACCTAGAATTAAGTAAAAATTGTCAACCCATTTCCATATGTACATATTATTTAAGAAATACAAGCTTATTCAACTATGTAAATTAGCTCAGCTATTCAATACATTCTGTTTCAAGATTCTAAAAGTCAAATATCATATAATATCACTTGTATGTGGAATTTTTAAAATTATACAAATGAACTTCTTTAAAAACCAAAATAGACTCACAGACATAGAAAACAAGTCTATGGTTACCAAAGAAGGGAGGGGGGAGTGAAATTAGCAGTTTGGAATTAACATCTGCACACTATTGGTACGTATGAAGGGAAGTGAAGTCGCTCAGTCGTCTCCGACTCTTTGCGACCCCATGGACTATAGCTTACAAGGCTCCTCTGTCCATGGAATTTTCCAGGCAAGAGTACTGGAGTGGGTTGCCATTTCCTTCTCCAGGGGATCTTCCTGACCCAGGGATCAAACCTGGGTCTCCCGCATTGCAGGCAGACGCTTTACCATCTGACCCACCAGGGAAGCCTCCATTGTATGTATCATAGGTAGCAACAGGGACATACTCTAGAGGACAGGGAACTCTCTCAATATCTTATAATGACCTATAATGGAAAAGTAATCTAACCAGTGGCCAAACTTCCAGCAATTGTTTCCAGATTATTTTTTAAATCTCCAGGGATATAGTTACATTCATTCTTTGCCTCGTAAAAGAATAATATACCACATTCATATAAAGAAAAACAATAATAATCCAACACAGGACTTTTAGACAATCTCCTAGTTTTATGTTACATTCATAAAAAGAGGGTGTTCTACTCAACTACATACATCTGTGTATCCTGGTTGCTGTAGGTAAAAAGAAAAAGTTTGATTTGTTAGTGAATAATATGTTTATAATAATGGTAGTTTCATTAAGAAATTGGAGTTGAATTGTGAGAATACGAAAAAAAAAAAGTTTCTGGTAGGAGAGGGTAAATTGAAATAATTAAATCACTTAGAAAAGAAAAATTAAAAATATAAAAAATTAGCTGTATACCTGAAACTAACACAACATTGCAAATCAACTATACTCCAATATCAACTTTTCAAAAACTAGAAAACAAGGCGAGAGAAGGATTTAGAACCCAGAAAAGATAAGATACCAAGGAAAGAAGCCTTTTAGAAGTATTGACTAAAGTAGGACATGCCTCTAGAAGGGTTTCTTTACAACATTTCTAGGACAAAATCTGGGTGAACTGCCAATTTACAGAATAAAGAATCAGTCTGGAACTAGGAATTCGGACCTGGTACTCTGAATTAAAGGACAAAGTAAATGTCCTCAAGAAATAATATGACATTGGCCAAGGAACAGAATCAGTTAGAAGTGTAAAGTCAGGCTTGAATATTAAGCTGAGTCACATGGAATTTTTTCTGATATTGTGCAAGACATTGTAGGAAGCATACTTTTCTAGGCAAGAATACTGGAGCAGGTTGCCATTTCTTTCTCCAGGGGATCTTCCAAACCCAGGTATCGAACTCGCATCTCCTGCGTTGGCAGGCAGATTCTTTACCACTGAGCCACCAGGGAATCCCTGTATTTAGAGATTACTTAAATTATACAGAAGGATGTACACAGGTTATATGCTAATACTACTCCATCGTATATGACAGACTTGATCATCTGTGGATTTTGGTATCCACAGGGTCCTGATCCAGTCTCCCTTGGATACTGAGGGACAACTGTACTGATCTGTAAACTGTTAAATAAATGGTCCCAACAATTACTCTGTGGCTGTTAGATTGGAAACATACCTCACAAGAAACCACTTCAAAGGAAGCTGTGTATACCCAAGTGGTCAAATGCCACTTGGGTTACAAGAAATAAAGGCAGAAAGCATTTTTAAAGGAAATAGAACTAACTATAAAGCCTAGAGTGACAGTTTTTTATAGTTACTTATTAGTACTCCTTGGGAGAAAAGTTATGACCAACCTAGACAGCATATTAAAAAGCGGAGATGTTACTTTGCCAGCAAAGGTCCATCTAGTCAGGGCTATGATTTTTCCAGTAGTCATGTATGAATGTAAGAGTTGGACTCTAAGAAAGTTGAGCACCGGAGAATTGATGCTTTTGAACTATGGTGTTGGAGAAGACTCTTGAGAGTCCCTTGGACTGCAAGGAGATCCAACCAGTCCATCCTAAAGGAAATCAGTCCTGAGTATTCATTGGAAGGACTGATGTTGAAGCTGAAACTCCAGTACTTTGGTCACCTGATGCGAAGAGCTGACTCATTTGAAAAGACCCTGATGCTGGGAAAGATTGAAGGTGGGAGGAGAAGGGGTCTACCGAGGATGAGATGGTTGAATGGCATCACTGACTCAATGGACATGAGTTTGAGTAAACTCCGGGAGTTGGTGATAGACAGAGAGACCTGGTGTGCTGCAGTCCATGGGGTCGCAAAGAGTCGAATATAACTGAGTGACTGAACTGAACTGAAATGGATTCATTTCAGTAAGGGTGGAAGAGACTTCCTTTTAGCCTTTCATGAAGAGGTCATCTAATAGTATACTCTTAGATCTAAGACATGAGGAAAATAAGATATAAATGCCTAAAGACATTTCAGTCATATGTATGATACCAATAAGGCTTTAGCATGACTACAGTATTGTTTGTTGACATTTGGAAGGACACTGATAAGATGTGCTTGAAGATTTCATTCAACCTGATATGGGGCAACCAAAATGAGCTATGACTTTAAAATTCAGTGAATTTATTTGTGTACTCAGGTTTCAAGACTTTAGTGTTCATTTTTTAAATTTATTTCATTTATTTGAAAGCTGATTATCCCCACTCTGCATCTAACTCTGACTTTCTCCTTCACTGTCATGCCACTACTGCTAAACACATTCCTAAGATAAAGAAGAGGGGGGGAAAATAGGTTCTTAATAGCATTCTGGATTTTGTTGTTCTTTGGGTGTTTTCTTTTGAAAAGTTTGGTTTTGTTTCTGAATTTTGTGTCTTTGCTCTCCATCTTACTGCAGGTGGTTGAGAAATGGTCATCCTGGATTGTAGGGCTAGTTCTGCCACTGATTAACTGTGTGGCCTTAGGATGCCTATTCATACTATTCATTCAGTCAGTGAATATTTGAACATCTTTTAACTCTCAGGCATACTTCAGGCCTTGCCTCTATTTCTGCATCCCAAAACAGTTATTTAAATGGTTATTGTAAAGTCCTTTCCATCCCAGTCCTGTGCTAGGTGTATAAAAGTCACAATCCCAATTGTGAAGGGATTCAGACTGGTAGGGAAAGCCAGTCAGTATGAGCAGTGCTGTGGTAGAACCATATGGTGCCACAGCCTAGAAACATGAAAAGGTTTCTGGGCATGGGGCTGCCTAAACTCTTTATTGAAGGATGGATCGAAGCCAGGAAAAGGAGAGTAGAAAGCTATTTCAGGCAGAGAAACCATCATATGCAAAGGTTCAGAGGTGTGTAAAGAGCTCAAGAAGAAATAACTAGAAATCAGTAAAGAGGGGCACCTCTAAAACCAGAGTGCCTTCTGATTAGTCCGTTTTAGTGTGTGGTAGTGAAGAAAAGCACTTACAGAGATTGAGCTGATGACTGAGGGTAAAGCTTTCTTGAACAAGAGGAAGTACATTAAATATAATCTTCCTTAATTATGTTTTAAGTTATATTCCTATTAAGGCCTTGGTTTAGATGATGCATTTCAGAGCCAATTTGGATTTTTTTCAGTCTAATTTAGATATTCTTGTGCTATTTTTTACCAGGCTACCCAGTACTTCACATTTGTTTGTTAATGCTATCTATTCTTAAATATTAATCCAGTTTCTTCAACTACACTAAGATTTGGAAATATAATCAGTTACTTTAAAAACCTTGGAGGTTTTTTTTTTTTTTTTTTTGCATCTTGTAATTCAATTTTAAAGAAACAATAGTATAGTATTGATAGTGTTTCAAACTAGGAACATTTGAAAATGTGCTCCACGAATTTACTGTCGATTAAGGAAAACTGATACAAGATGAATAGCTAGCTCTCTCAGATTTACAAAAACTAAAACCTTTACATTGTGGTTGGAAGTTTTAGTGCAGTAAGTCATGTGCTTTTCATGGGCCATATCTCACAGATGCAGTTGGACATGAGATAATCAGATTTTCACTCCCCACAAGCTGGACAGCTGAAAATGTCATACCAATAATACGTGTCAAAGACTCAGTGCTACTTTCCTGACTGTCTGATTTAAGTTGTTGTGGTCAGTGTGAGGAACCTGTGATATGATAAGATAGCATTCATGAGGTCATGTGGTTTGCAAGTACCCAATCTTAACTAAGCAGGCTGTGAGCACCTCCAAATGAGGAAGAGAGGATACTAACCTTGTCTGTTTGAAAGCTTATTTTGTGTTCAGTGATAAAATAGCATGGGTTTGTGGCTATGTATGTGTATTGTATATTTTTTAAATTATTTTTCCATCAGAAGTTTTAGTTTCTGAAAAAAAGTATATACTATAAATGAATTCATCTCCTTTAACTTCAGTCTAAAGAAATAAACATTTTATTTTGAATATTTTCTGCCTGTTTAAAATGAAACTGTAGAAGGTAGCCATCATTTCTTTTTATGTTGAGGAAAAAACTGAATGTTGAAGGTTAACGTTGTTGGTGAATTTTTTTTAATCAATTAAGTTTTCTTCATTTCCTAAATAGAAAATTATTTCTTTTCAGTCTGGCAATATCTCTGTTGAAAATATATCCACAGAATGGCTATCTGACATATATGTAAATAGATATAAATATTTTGCGTGTGTGTGTGTGTATATATATATATATAAAACAGCTTTATTGAGCTTTAATTCACATCTAATACACTTTACCCACCTAAAGTATACAATTCATTGGTTTATAGTATATTCACAGAGTTGTGCAACCATCATCGCAATGAATTGTAGAACATTTTTATCGTTCAAAAGTTAGTCACATTCCCATTAGCAGTCACTCCTCATTTCCCCTCAAGGTTCCCTTCCACTAGTTCTAGGCAAACACTGATCTATTGATACTTTCTGTCTCTTGATTTCTCTGTTCTGGATATTTCACTTAAATGGAAGTATACAATATGTGGTCATCTGTGGTTGGTTTCTTGTACTTAGTATAGTCTTGTCAGAGTTCACCCTTGTAGTAGCATGTATCAGTACTTCTTCATTCATAATGCCTAATAATATTCCTTCATACGGATATACCACAATTTATATATCCGTGCATCAGATGATGCATTTGGATCCATGCATCAGTTGATGACATTTGGGATGTTTTCACTTTGGGGCTACTTTAAATAATGCTGTTGCAAGCATCTATATACAGGTTTCTTTGTGAACATTTTCATTTGTCTTGAATGTGTACTTAAGTATTAATGATATTGCTGAGTTATATGATAACTCTACATTTAACCATTTGAGGAACTGCTGTACTGTTTTCCAAAGAAGCTGTACCATTGTGTATTCCCACCAGCTATTTATGAGGGTTCTAATTTCTTCACATCCTTGCCAGTACTTGTTATTCTCTATTTTTTGGGCAGGGGGATGGGGGGAATCAATAGCTATCCTAGTAAGTGTAAATGTTATCTCATTTTGTTTTTTTGATTTGTATTCTCTCTATAGTTAATGATAGTTGAGCATCTTTCCCTTTGCTTATTAGCCATTTGTATCTTCTTTAGAGACATATCTACCTAGACCTTTTGCCCATTTCAAATTGGGTTATCTTTTTATAATTTAATTGTAAGAATTCTTTATATAGTCTAGACACAAATCCCTTATCAAATAAATGATTTAAAATTTGGTTGATTGAATGGACTGATAAAACCTATGATTCAGCTTTAGAGAAGAATAATTCCTCCTAGGAATTCAATCCAGATAGAAAAAAAAAACCTTGTTTTTATGAGGATGTTTTGCTGAAGATTTGAATTTTTTTTTCAGTGCTCCAGCTAAAGGTTAAATCATATGAAATGTACATGGTACTTTGATGTAGCTTTAAAAGTTCAGAGTGAAACAAGTGTGAAGTGATTTATTTCCTGTAATTGGTCATAAATTTACATAGAACCTCATATATTCCTAACCTCATCACCATTGACATTAGAATACCTTCTAAATAATGTTAATGATTTCAATTTTATCAAGATGTGTCAGCTGCCAGGAAGAGAGCAATGGCAGTTTCATTTTGTTTGCCTCAGTGTACTGAATAAATCTAAGTATGCACTAGAGAAAAACTAACAGTTCTTTGTAAATGGCTTTTATTTCGTCCCCCTCTGTCCTTCTCTTGTAACAAATGCACAGTATAGCTTTCTTCAGTTCCAAACTTTACTTTCCTTCTTTTTCATTTATTAATGTGTATACATATTTTTTCTTTGCTTCTAACCATATGAGTTTTAACTGTTGCATTTTATACATTTAACATAGACTATATATATATTTTTAATTTTAAGTGTTTCACCTGGCTTTAAGGAGATTTAAATAGATTAATGCCAAAAACATTGTCAGCATTGTCTATTTTATATTATTTCAATAAAATTCTTGAATTTTTCAACTTAATCTGAATTTTAATTACTGTAAGTCTGAATTTTGGCTCTTGTCTATGTAATGCAATGATCAGAAGGTCATGACCTCCAATTGATCACTTTTATTGGTTTCCGGTTCTGATTCACTGGAAATCTTTTGGTTTGTGTGCTTGTCACTAGTTTTAATCTTTGTCATATGGGTAATTCAGTTTTTAAAGCTGATAATTGAGAATAAATATACTGTCTCATTTCTCATTTACGTGTATTTAAAATTTTGAAAATTATTTTGTAAGGAATCCAACAAAATCACTGGTTAAACTTTGGGGGAAAAAAAGAGTAAAGCGTTTATAACTTAGAAATACAAATCTGTTAATTTGACTTTACATCTGCTCATATAAGATAATGTATAGTTATTTTTATATATTATAGATCACTTATAGAAGTGTTACATTTAGCTTTAAAAGCTATAGCCCTGTGTTTTACAAAGATTGATTGTAGAGACCTAAATGTACAAATAGGAGCTTTTATAATCTGATATGACTCAGTCTTGGAAACTTACTGCAACTGTTTTGCAGTTCACTTGGTATCACATGACTCACTTCAATGGTTTAAACCCTGTCTAGTAGTGATCAAAGTTCATTTGGTTAGGGGTTTTTTTGGTGTGTGGATGACTTTTTTCCACTTTGTTGTGGATTGATTGTCTTTCAAAATACTCAGTGCAGTCCTTCTTACTCTTTTGAATCTCAGAAAGTAGTAGTTGCCTGTACAATTCAACCTCCAAGCAGACACATGGGGAAAAAATTTTAACTTGAAATAATATACACAGAAGCACTTTTAACTTTAAAGCATTATATCAGTGTAAGTGTTCATTGTTAATTCTGTTACCTCTACATGTTGAAAATGGCAGAAGATTGACCTGTTGTGTTGCTTTAAAATCAACTGTAAAGTTAACCCTAATGTTTTTCAAGGTACCACTGTTCTGTAATGTGCAGAAAGAAAGCAGACACATAGAGAACATGTTGTGTCCTCTGTCTACATGGCCAGCAGCCCAAATGAGCAAGTTTTCTTAGAACAGATTTCCGTGTTACTTATTAAGAAGTTATATTAAAAGCTGTATATCTCTAAAACTATCACATTTTTCTGTTTTACGAAAGAAATTTCTGTCTTAATAACCTTTAGTCATTTAGTGAATGAAGTAGACCAAGGAAAAAATTACAAAAAATACTTCTATATCCTTCATAATTATGAAGTCCTTTGAGGCTTCAGAATATTCACCCCTGCAGATTCTCCCTGCTTTAAAAATTTAATGTAATTTTTATGTGAAATAATTGTAATAGTTTTTAATACTCTATTTTCAGTCTGAATTTTTACTGTCTTGCAGTTAGAAACGCTGCTGTTTCCTGTCAAAACCTATGTTCATCAGACTGAACATGACAGTTTCCTGTTTTCTTATTAACTATACTGCGTTTTGTTTTATTCTTTATAAGTTGTGTCTTATCACTTTCCTTTTCAAATTACTAAATGCCTTCTTTGGTAAGCATTGCTTAATATGTGCAGAGAAATCCTTAAGTCCAATCTCTTTGTTGATAGTGAGAGTTTAAGATTTTGTTAACTTTTTTTAAGTTGTAATGTGTATATCAGAATGTCTTAACTATTCTTTAAATAAATTCTATATGTTTTTACTTTTTTTACTCTGTCTCTTAATGCATAACATGATGAAGCAGTCCACATCAGGTAAGAAATAGTACATTATTTGGGTCTTGTATATTAGTACTCCCATCTGTATGCTTACTAGTTTTCTCTTTCAGCATTTAAAAGGACCGGATGGATAATCATTGCCTGAGAATTTTTTCAAGAATCCTGCTGTCTTTTTAGTGTAGTTTATCAGCATTCTTATGTGCCTACCCTGGTCAAGCCAGAAAGCTCAGTTCTAGGATACACAAACGATTAAGAAATAATCCTCATCATTAGGGACTGACAGAAGAGGTAAAGTATTGTACAGCAACCAATCATACCATATTTTCCCAGATGGTACTGATTTTAAGTATTTAATTCCAGTGTTAAATCATATAATTTGGAAAAAAAAATCTATAAATAAAAACTCAGGGACTTCCCTGGCTGTCCAGTGGTAAAGACTCTATCCTTCCTCTGCAAGGGACACATGTTCAATCCCTGGTCAGGAAGCTAAGATCCCTGATGTCGTGCAGCATGGCCAATAATAATAAAAGCGCAAATATGCGTATATATATATATATGTGTGAATCACTACAGTATTAAAGTATTTATGCTTGTTGATTTATTTAAAATGCTATGAAAGTTATAAAAATGGTTTATAAAATGCTAAAATATTATTAAACTTAATATCAAAATAATACTAGAAAACAAAAGAAAATTTTTTTTAATGAAGCAATTTTTATTTTTTTGTCTTTATTATTATTGGATTATTTGGGAATTTTGTTCTGGTGAATGTAAATACTTTATTATCAAATTGGTCAAGTTACAGATAAATTTGGAAGCATATTTGAGAGGTTTTATTGATCACCTAGTCTTGGGATACAACTAAACAAATATTTGAAACTGAGAAACTTAATATGCATGATGGGAAATGTTTGTTTTTAGATTTATACTCCTCTTTGTTCCCTAAAGATTTTGAGGCAGTTTGCATGAATGTATATAATGCAAAAATAACCAAAAATTAGGTTAATTAAATATAATTATTTATAAATATGTAAATTGACACAGCTATGTCTGACTCTTTGCGACTCTTTGCGACTGAATACTGGGGTGGGTAGCCTTTCCCCTCTCCAGGGGATCTTTCCAACCCAGGGATCAAACCCATGTCTCCTGACTGCATTGCAGCAGATTCTTTACCAGCTGAGCTACAAGGGAAGCCCAGGAATACTGGAGTGGGTAGTCTATCCCTTCTCCAGAGGATTTTCCTAACCCAGGAATGAACTGGGGTCTCCTGCGTTGCAGGCAGTTTCTTCACCAACTGAGCTATCAGAGAAGCCCAGTTAAACCAAAGGAAATTGCCAGTACTTAACTTTCACTTACAAATATGGTGGTATCATATGGGTCAATCTAATAGTTAAAATAATTCTAATCTAATAGAATCAGAGTTATTATTAGCATGCAGAAATAACTACAGTATCAAAGTGGGCTGCATAAGTGGCCAGCGTAAAGCATGGAACATAATGTATTAAAGATTCATGTTGTCTAGTAAGACAAAACGAAACCAGTTATTACTTTTCCTGCTTCTTAACTTTTATTTCTTTTATGGATTCACATATGGTACTGGAAAATACACTGAACAGAAAAGTGTTAGGCTAAGTAAGTGCACTGTTATAATGGACTAAAATAGTGGAGTCCAGATGTATAACTAGTGATTGTCTGGTTAGAGCCAAAGGTAGAGTTTAGAAATACTAGCAGAAGAAAGAAAAAAAAAAAGAAGAATGAATGGCAGTTGCATGTCTTTTTAGCAATCTTCCATAGATATTATTTCTTGGACTTTTATTTAATAATAGACATTTTATTCTTAAAGTATCAGTTATATACAGAAAAATTCATGAATCCTAAGTGGTCCAGCTTGATATATTATTGCAAAAATAAATATGCTTATTTAACTTTCCACCAAGGTCAAGAACTAGAACCTTGCCAGCATTTCAAAGGTTTCTTTGTCACTCTCCCACTTACTGCCTAGTTTTTAACCTTATACTAATGGAATCATACAAATGAATTATTTTGGGCTTCACATATTTTGCTCATACTGTGAGATTTATCCATATTGTTCCATGTAGCAGTAAAAGTTCATTTTCATTACTGTATTATATCAATTATATGAATATACCATAACTTATTTACTCATTCTACTATTATTTCTATTTGGGGTTATTATGAATAAAATTGCTATGAAACCCCATTGTAAATGTTTTTTTAGTATATTATACTTACTTCTATTGTTCATATACTTAGGAATGGAAATGCTGAGTGACTTACTATTTATGGTTCAAACCAGGGCACTTTTGAGAATGAAAATAGTTTGTCCCAAGCAAACTGTAGTCTATGGTTATTTTAGGTGTAAGGTGTATAGGTGTTCAACTTTAGTAAATACTACCAAACCATGTTCAAAAATACTTTTACTGATTTACACTTATGCCATCAGTTTACAAGAATTACCACATTACCATGTGATTACAAGAATTACATGTCTCTGCTAATGTGATTGAACAGCTGAAAATTCAATGTAATTCAATGTTGTATTTTCTAATAAGAGCCTAGAATGAATTTAATCAGGGTGACCAGTTAAGGGAACATTAATTTGCATTGACAATCAATCTGGCAGAAGGTAAGGCAAAAGTTTTCTTTCAAAATTTAAAGAGCTTATGTTATAATACTTTGGGAAATGATTTGGCAGCTTATTAGAGCTTAATAATACAGTGATCCAACTTAATAATACAGTGACCCAGCAGTTATACTCCTGGGTGTATTCAAGAGAAGTGAGTGCTTATACTCACTAAAAAACATATTTAAGAATGTTCCTAGCAGCTTTATATGCAGTAGGCTGGAGACAGCCCCAAAGCCATTAACAGTAGAATGGATATTTAAATTACGACATAGTTAAATTCACATAGTGGAATACTACATGGCACTGAAAAAGAGTGAACAACTGCTATACATGCGAACATGGATGAATCTCACAAACATAATGTTGAGTAACAGGAGCCAGACACAAATGAGTACATGCCATATGTTTCTTTGTTTAAGTCTGAGAACAGGCAAAATATTCTGTGGGGTTAGATGTCAGAGTAGTGGCTACCTTGAAGGAAATGTAGGGTAATCACCCAGATAAGAGAGGACACAAGGGGGCCTCCCAGGGTGCCGGGAGCATTCTATATCTTGATCCAGATGGTAGTTACATGGACGTGTACATGAGTAAAGATTTATTTGTCTGTACACTTAAAATCTGTGTACTTTACTGTGTTTTATTTTACTTTTTAAAGAACATGAGCCTAAACATTGTCTTAAAACAGAAATACTCTCAAAATTTGCTCAAGCAGTTCTGACGTTATAGACAAATATGGTCATAGACAGATATCACAGAACATCTCATTTTTTTAAAAATTGATAGACTTTATTTTGGGAAACAGGTTTCCAGAAAAATTGAGCAGAAAGTGCGGAGAGAAACCCCCTCAGCACCTTCCCACAATTACCCCCAGGAACGTCTCATGTTAGTGTCATACATAAGCTAATATTGACAGATTAACTAAAGTCTGTTTTTACATTAGGATCCGCTCTTTGTGTTGTACATTCTGTGGGTTTTTATAAATGTACAAGTTATGATGACTTGTAACTGCCATTACTGTGTCATACAGAATAATTCACTGCCTAACAGTCCCCTGTGCCTTACCTATTCATTCTTCTCTCTATCCCTTTTAACCTCTGACAACCACTGGTCTACTTACTGTCTCTACAATTTTGCCTTTTCCAAAATGTTGTATAGTTGGAATTATACAGTATTTAGCTTCTTCAGATTGACTGCTTTGACTTAGCAGTAGGCACTTAAGATATTTCCATGTTGCTCCTCCAACCCCAGCACCCCTAACAGCCTAATATTAAACTGCTTAGCAGTTCTTAAGACCTCTCTTTGGCCTGCATACTTTTATACATGCTTCATCTCTTTAATGGAGCCTTTCAAATGTGTGACACCATGAAATACTGTTTAACCAGAAAGAATTATTGGTACAGATTCAATCATTTGGGAAGAAACCTGGATCCTACTTAAAGATTTGGAAAGGATTCACTCTTTCAAAAGGTATATTCTGTGTGTGTGTGTGTGTGGGTGTGTGTGTGTGTGGGTGTGTGTGTGTGTGTGTGTGTGTGTGTTAAAGCTCCTGAGTTTCCTTGGAGGCCTCTCCTCCAGAGTGGAAACCAAAGGCCTGGAAAATCTTATTTTTAACAAGTTTCCAAGGTAGTTTTATCAGGGAAGTTTGGAAAATAATGCTTTGGGGAGGATTTGTTTGCTTTTCTGGCTCTAGTTATTAATATTTTAAGCAGATTTATTGAGGCATAACTTACATATCATAAAGTTCTTCCATTTTAAGTGTAAAATTCAATAGCTTTTAGTGTATTTACAGAGTTGTGTGACAATAACCACAATCTAATTTTAGAATATTTCTGTCACCCCAAAAAGAAACCTCATGTCCACTTTCAACCATTGTCTTTCTCCTCCCCTCTTCCCTAGTCATAGGCAGTCACTAATCTACTTTGTCTCTGTGGACTTGCCTATTCTGGACTCTTTGTATAGATGGAATCACGTAATATGTTGTCTTTTGTATTGGCTTTGACTCAGGTTAATGTTTTTGAGGTTCATTCATGTATCGTTACTTCATTCCTTTTTACTGCCTTTCAATTGTACAGAACAGTGTCTTGTGATTATTTTACCTGCATACATTTATTCAAATGATTGTCTTAGTTTTTTTCATTTTATTGGTGCGTTCTCTTATGTTTAACTCTCCTCTTGTTGTTCAGTCGCTAAGTCATGTCTGACTCTTTGCTACCCCAGCAGCATGCCAAGCTTCCCTGTCCTCCACTGTCTCCCAGAGTTTGCTCAAGTTCATGTACATTGAGTCAGTGATGCTATCTAACTATCTCATTCTCTCCTGCCCTCTTCTCCTTTTGCCTTCAATCTTTTCCAGCATCAAGGTCTTTTACAATGAGTTGGCTCTTCGCATCAGATGGCCAAAGTATTGAAGCTTCAGCTTTAGCATCATTCCTTCCAGTGAATATTCAGGGTTGATTTCCTTTAGGATTGGTTAGTTTGATCTCCTTGCTGTCCAGGGGATCTCAGACAGTGCAAACACTCCTCTAATACAGTGCAAAGCTCCTGTTATCTGTTAGTCTCTTCTTTCAGTTTGTGTACTGTTAATTTTACCTTTGTTTTAAAAATTCATCTTTGTCTTTGCATGGTTTGACAGCTTATTCCTTTTATTTATTTACTTATTTATTTATTTATTTGGCCACACTGTGTTTTAGTTGTGGCACATGGGATCTTTGTTGTGGGTGTGGGATCTTTAGTTGCAGCATGCAGACTCTTAGTTGTGGCCTTAGTTCCCTGACCAGGGATCAAACCCAGGCCCCCTGCATTGGGAGTGTGGAGTCTTAGCCACTTGACCACCCAGAAAGTCCCTGATTTCACCTTCCTGAAGAAATCTTTCCTCTGGCCTGCTGGTCTACTTCAAAGGATGTCATCATGTATAGGTGGAGGCCTCCTGCATAGCTGTCATCATGGGAACTTTCTTTGTTATCCTAGGGATTCCTTTTGCCTCACTTCTGCATTAGACTTCCTTTTTCCTGGATCAAAAATAAAAGCATGTCTTTCTTGGTGTACTTCATTTTGGCGGACATATTACCTTTCTGGGGGAAAAAAGATGGGAGATAAACTATAAAAAAGATTTATCTGATTTTGGTTCTCATGATTGACCCCAGATGTTAAGTCCTTGAAGCTTTTAGCTCATACTTTAGCCTCACATTTAATTGATAGTTTGTATGGGTATAAAAATTTTGTTAAGATAATTTTTTAAAATATCAGTTAGAAATTTTTTTCTCAGAATTTTGACGGCACTAATCTATTGTCTAATACCGTTCTGATTCTTAATCTTTAATGTAAAATTTGTTGGTTTGGGCTGGATACTTTTTCTTTTCTTTGTTCCCAGTGTCCTGAAATTTCATTGTGATATACTGTGATATAGGTTTACTTTTAAACCATTGTCTTAGACACTTGACAGGCTTTCTCAATATCAAAGCTCATATCTTTCAGGTCAGAGAAATTTAAGTCTTAAAACCCCTTTTTAGAATATCACTTTTTCTTTTTACATGGATGCAGTGTCTTCAGAAGCAATGAGTAATGCTTTTTTTTTTTTTTTTTTTAGTTTTTTTCTCCCCAAATAGTCTGCCTTTTTTATGGTTTCTCTTAAATGCTTTCCTTAAATGTCTGATAATATTTGACTCTCTACTCAGACTTAAGACTAAAGAACTTTAAAACCTGACAGGAAGGTCTGAATGCCTGGGTAGGATGCATTGACTAAAACCACCATTGTATCATGATCCTGCTGAGATCCTTCTTTGAGGAATTCAAAGATTTCTCAGAAAGAATCACTTTACATACAATTCCAGAGAGTCCTGGTGCCTTTCTTTCCTTGTGAAATCTCAGAAGTACTTTGAGGCACATTCGTTGCCTTTAGAACTCTATGTCTAATTTCACCTGGAAAAATAATACTCTTTTCCATGATATGAGTGCATTGTTGGCATTTCACAATTGAAAGTTTTTGTCTTTGCTTTTAGTATTGTGAAGATATTCCTATAGTTTTTATAAAATTAGAAGACGGTGGGTCTCAAAAAGGTACATTCAAGAATATATGTGTACTTTTCAAGACAAGAGTCAGTAGCTTTTATCAATAGGTTCTTTATCCTGTGAATGACCCCCAAAATAATGTCAGACAAAACCAAACAAAAGAAAAAAGTGACATGTTGTGTAAAGGGTGGTCCTTACCCTTGAATGTACATCAAAATTATTCAGCTTTTTGAGCATCTACATTTCTAGACTCTACTCTTATATCAGGAAAAAGTTTCAGGAAAAGATACTTCAATAGACTACTCCTTGTTTCAACCACCAGATGGTAGAATCGGCCCAAAACGGCTTGGTTGTACTACTGAAAGATGGTGTCCATTTGTATATACCAGATACACACACAGGCAGGTAGATGTTCATAGTTCAGCAGCACTTTTGTCCTGAATAAATGATAGTTCCATTTTGGGTAACTCAACTCCTTTCTGAGTCAGCCTCATTTGGTTTGAACAGAGGATCTGCCGCAGTGATCCTCTAACTGAGCATGTCAATATCTCCTGAAGTGCTTTTAAAATATATAAGTTCTGGATTTTAACACTGTGGATTTAGGTTCATTAAATGATGCTGATGATCAGTGGGCCATATTTTGAGATATGCTAATCTAAATTTGCAACCAATATTATCCCTGTAAGTTTTTGTAGCAGGGTTGGGTTGAGAAGGTTAGTTGTCTGCTTTCTGTTGTTTTTTAAATATAATTAGTTCCTAGAAGTCTAATAAAAAGGGTGAGCAGTACAGTTCTTAGACACAGACAGCAAAAGCAGTACTTTAGAAGGCCCAGCTCTGGGCTTCTCCCAGGCAGATTCCTTTTCAGAGGATGTGGAGTCCCAGAGGACATCCCTGAAAGTGGAAGTGTTAGTCGCTCAGTTATGTCCAGCTCTTTGGGACCCCATGGACTGTAGCCCTCCAGGCTCCCTTGTCCATGGAATTCTCCAGGCAGGAATACTGGAGTAGGTTGCCATCCCCTTCTTCAGGAGATCTTCCTGACCCAGGGATCAAACCCAGGTCTCCTGCAGTGCAGGCAGATTCTTTACCATCTGAGCCACCTTGAAGTCTAACCCATTTGAGACCACACTTTGGGTACTCAGTACCCTGGAATTCCTTGCCCAGATGTTTACTTTCAGGGCCTGCATAGGCCTCTACCCTCTCAGAACCAATATGCACACTCCTAGGTCCAGGGGATAACTAGATAGCTTCAGTTTTATCAAATAGTCCCTTACCTTCAGATTTTTCATCTCTCCACCAAAAACTTTCTCTATGCCTTTGCTAATCTATGTTCAGTTTAGTCACTCAGTCATGTCTGACTCTTTGCGACCCCATGAACTGCAGCACGCCAGGCCTCCCTGTCCATCAACAACTCCCGGAGTCTACTCAGACTCAATGTCCATCTAGTCGGTGATGCCATCCAGCCATCTCATCCTCTGTCGTCCCCTTCTTCTCCTGCCCCTAATCCCTCCCAGCTTCAGGGTCTTTTCCAATCATTCAACTCTTTGCATGAGGTGGCCAAAGTATTAGAGTTTCAGCTTCGGCATCAGTCCTTCCAATGAACACCCAGGACTTATCTCCTTTAGGATGGACTGGTTGGATCTCCTTGCAGTCCAAGGGACTCTCAAGAGTCTTCTCCAACACCACAGTTCAAAAGCATCAATTCTTCGGCGCTGAGCCTTCTTCACAGTCCAACTCTCACATCCATACATGACCACTGGAAAAACCATAGCCTTGACCAGACGGACCTTTGTTGGCAAAGTAATGTCTCTGCTCTTTAACATGCTATCTAGGTTGGCAATTATCAAATAAGAAAGCATTTTTTAAATTGTATCTCTGATGTTGAAGAAATGACCCTTCTGTCTATAGTTTTATTTCATATAATATTGAGGTCAATGATTACATTTGATATGAGGCTGCAGTGTTTTAATTGCAGAAAATTTTGTTAGAACAAAGAAAAGCTACAGCTTTCCCAACAATTGGGAAGTTTTAGTTCCTCTGCCACAATCCTCCTTTATAGCCAGGAAGAAGGAGGACACGTGCTCTATATTATTTCTTCAAAAGGGTCTGGGGACAAGAGAAAGGAAGAGATTAACTGACTTAATTTTATATTTGGAGCTATAAATCATGTTGCAATTCAGTGATAGGATATTGCATCAGAGCATGGCAGTTGTAGTAATGCAGTGGGTATCACAACCACGGGGAGGTCTTTGTGGTGCTCTATGCCCTTTCCCTGGAGATTCAACTCGAAGTTTATCTCCTTTGTGCTATGCCAAAGAGGAAGGTTTTACTTCAGTTACATAGTAACTCACAGTGATGTTCTCTTAGCCTAGGGCACAGGAATTTCTTAATGTCTGAGCTTTCCCTGAGGCAGACATTGCTGTGTTGAGCCCCAGCATCCTTCTTGTTTCCCATTGTCACATACCAACAGAGATTTACTAGGGTTTCTTCATTTCTTCCGGGATGTCTATCAAGAAAGCTAGGAGGTGTTATGCCAAAGCTGTAATGTCTTGACTCTCAGAACCGTTAGTTTTGAAAGTGTATGTAATATTTCCTGACTATTTCACATTGCTTTTATCTCAAGATTTGAAAGATAGTTAGTGACCAGGAATTTGTCCCTAAAGAACAAATATTGCAGGTTGATAATACTGATAAGGGCAAGAGATATGAAGTGTATTTTTAGCAAATTCTTGATAGTCAAAGTAGATTTGGGTGGTTATTTGTTTTTATTGTTTTAGATTTTTAAAAAAATCTATTGTAGGAGAAAATTCATGATGAATGAGAGAAATTAAACAAGTGATAATATCAAGATTAAATTTTATATTTTTGAAACAAATTCTTGAAAAGAATTTGATGTCTTAATTATATGGTAGTGGACATGATAGTATCTATTGAGGAGGGGTTGGGAATTTGAAGAAACAGGCAAAGAAGGGGCAGATGAAAAGAAAATCACTCTCAATACTGATAAAACTGGTTTGGGAGAATGTGGTTTTTGATGTATGACAACAGTGGGTTTTTCAGTATTGAACTTTAGAGTTTGTCTGACTTGCCCACCCAGTAATAGGTAGCATTTGATCTCCATAGCCCTTCCCACACAAGAGTATGGCCCTGTAAGACTCCAGGGATGGAGAAGCAGAACCTGGTTCCCAAGGATGGAAGGAGAGGGAAAAGAGCTGAGCAGTACTTGCCATCCCTCTCCCCTACCCCTTAGTGAGAGAAGTCACTCTTTCTCCCTGGGAAGAATAGGGGAGAGAAGACAAAAATATTATACGTTCCCTCTACACAGAAGAACATATGATGGTGGGAAGAAAGCATCTCTGTTCTCACTGAGTGATAATGGTATGGTGGTCTTTAGGCTGTTTTAACAGGATGGAGACTCAGCAAATGTTTTTGATTTGTAAACCATTATCATCATCATCATTCACAAAATTAAGGAGACATGCTCTAAGACAGGCTGTGTGATAGTTCAGAGTATTGTCTTTATTAAGTTCATTTCTTCTACAGAGGTGCACTGAAATATTTACAGATGAACTGATAGGATGAGATTTACCTCAAAATAATCAGTAACATGAGAAGTATATTGTAACAAGATTGTCCATGATGTGTTAGATGTTGAAATTAATGATGGGTACATGAGGTTTATGTTATTTCTAATATAGCAGAGGTTCATTTTGAATCTAAACTTGACTGTTAGTTGTGTGTTCTCAGGAAGCTATACCACCTGAGTCTCTTATTTCCTAATCTCTAAAATGAAGACAGTAAAATCAACCACATAGGATTGTTGTAATGATTTCACTAAAAATAAATTATGTGCCCATTGCATGACATTTAAGAGTCACTAAAAAATGTGATAGTTACTATTTATATCCATAAATTGAAAAAAGACCAAGATATCTTCTTGCTTAAATATGAAATGTTTGCTTTCTTGGAGTGTGTGTATTTCCCCAAGTTGAGTATATTAACTTGGATTTTGTTTTGACAGCTCAGGTGCCTAAAAGGCCAGAGAGGCTTCTCCAGCCAACCCCCTTTTGATGGAATCCACATCGTCAACCATTTAATAGGAGATGATGAATCATTCCATTCCTCTGATGAAGAGTTTATAGATAATTCCTTACAGGAAAGTGGCATTGGTTTCCCTTTGCACAGAAAATCTGGTCCAATGTCTTTGGACCCCACAATGGCAGATGGTAGTGAAAGCGAAGCAGAAGACAGTGCGCTGGGGACCAGAGAGGGCAGTCAAGTGGCTCAAAAGGAGCAGCCCCTGAGAAGAGCGTCGTACTCAACCACTGTCTGACCATCACTGTGACCTAGACTGTGGGTTTTTTTTAAGGGATCAGTTATCATGACTAAGGGTTTTGGGAACATATCTGTTTCATATGTATATGTGTGTGTGTATATATATAAATATATATTTTACAGTCTTATCTGCCTTTTTATCTTTGCCAAATCTTCACCACTGACTTACCATTGCCATAAAGTAGAATGGAATATGGTTAATGGGAAGAACGAGGTTCTAACAGTATTACTAAATATTAACATTTCTTGTTTAGAAAATGCAATTATATCTATATGTGGGGAACCATTCTGAAGTTCAGAACTATGGAAAATTGAATTTTCTTCAGACAAAGTGTTCTCGTGCAATATTTTATGCTCAGTGAACAAATTGTATATTTATATTTATCAATTTGTTTTCAGAGCAGCTGTCTACACACATTTAACCAAGGCATATATCTGAGTTATCTTGGTATTTTGTGTTTGGAAACTTCTTTTTTTTTTTTTTTTTTTCAACTAAAATTACTGCTTTATTAGTGGGCCATTGAAAATTCCCAAATACAAAGCCTTTTTTCGCATAATTTTATAAACACAAGTTAATGGTTGTCTTAAGAATTTTAAGTTTTGTTTTAATTTCAAATTTTTATGTGCATATGATGCTTCCATGTGTTGCCTACCAGAGTACTAGTTAACTACAAATACATTGGGTTTTTGTACATATTTATAAATCTGTACCACCCAACACTGAACATTTTATATGGAGAATGTACTTGTTGAAAAATGACTGCCTTCAGCATTATAACTGGACCTCTGTAAATAATAGGTTAAAGAAAATTGAAAATAAAACCAAACACTAATATTGCAATAGCTTTTAGTATTTTGCTTATTAGCATTCAACACTAGCAGATTCATAACTGATGCTTATTCAAAGACACTATTGGTGAAATCTTTTACTTCATGTGTATGTAACTACTAAATTTTTCTTGATTAGAGAGGTTATAGCAGGCATCACTTAGTGCTAATATTCTACTTAATATAATTTAAGCAATGGACTGAGGTCCACGATGCACAACAATTATATCTGCAAATAATCTGTGAATATTATCTTCAGATTCTCTAGTTACTGATCTATAGATGAAGCAAGCCATATGAATCCGTTCCTACCAGTTCTTTATCATCTAGATTTTTTTTTTTAACCCTAGAAAACTGATGCCTGTCATTGATAAATTAGAGGAAACACCCAAACTACATTTCCACTATGGAAAGACTCCAGAAATGTGTTGGCTGGATGCTTTCTACTCTTAATTTTCCTCAGCAGCTTATGAAAAGAAAATAATCCTCAAGAATTTAAGAGGAAGGCAGAATTCAGTAAATACAGAGGTAAATTTTGTACAATGTGTTGCATGCAGGAAAAAAAATACATGATAAAAGAGAGTAGAAGAGACAAAAATAGTTTTCTAAAACAAGGAGGTAAGCCTTATGGTACATTGTAAGCAAAGCTTTCCCAGCAAGCCCTTTGTAAGCAAGCTCTTGAGAGAAAAGATTGAAAAGATGCCTCCTGTGTCCATAGCTCCAGGCTAAATTCTAGTCGTTAAGTAATTTACCTGTGGCCACAAATTAGTAAATATCAGCGCTTAAGTTTTAATCCAGATTGCTCATCAGAGTGTTTGAAAGATCGCTCCAAAGCATTTGAAAAGGCTCAGCTAAATGAATTTATCAATTCCCTGCTTTTCTGGCAATTAATGTGATTTAAATAAATTTGATTTAAACTGTTTCCTGGATATATTACAGATATATATATATCTATATGTATAGATATGTGAGTATCAGCATTCATAAGCTGCATGAAGCTTTTGAATGTAGGTACTACTAGAATTGTCTGACTGGTGCCTTTGGGATTCTCTTTTTGGGTTCATTGCTGTCATTCTTGAGGTTGTTGATGCCCAAGTGAAGTGAGATGATTTATGGCCACATGATAGCTTTGTCCCCCACATCAAGAAATCTGAATGGTCCAGCCCATAAGCTAGTTCCAGCCAACAGCCTATTTTTACATGACCCACAAGCTAAGAATGATTTTTATATTTTTAAAGAGTTGAGGGGAAAAAAAAATCACATGAAAATCATATGACCTTCAAATTTCAGTGTCAATAAAGTTTTATTAGAGCATACCCACGCTGCTGCATTTGCATATTGTCTGTTACTGCTTTTGTGCTACAGTAGCAGAGTAGAGTAGCTTAAAATATCTGTCTGTCACTTTAGAGAAAGTTTGCGGATTTTAATTTAGATACTGTAGGTTTACCTCTTCAGTTTGTCTCAAGTAGAAGATTTGCTTTTGCTATTGAGCTAATGGTTTGGACCTAAAATTTCCTGGTGGATCCTATACTTAAAACTATTCAAAATGGAGAGGGTGCCAGCTATTTTAGATTATGAAGTGTTTGAAGACATAGAAAATTCGGAAGGATATCTATGCCTTTGGAAATGGAGGAAAAAAGGAAAGAATTCCAGAATCTTGGCACCATTCTGTAAAGCATGCATCATTGACCTTTAGGGTATGCTTCATTGAGTCAGTGTTATAATTTGACTTTAAAAGTATGAACATCCTTTTAGAATCATGTTTCAATTCTAAACTTTGAAAGATATCCTTAGAGAATTTCCTAAGTACTGTTTCTGGTTAGGAATTAGTTGTTAAGTAAACTTTAATCTGTTGGGACTCTTGTAATTTGAATAATGAAAAACTAAAAACAACAATCTTTTCTTTCAAGATTTTTTATTCAGATACTTCTTAGAAGGGTTTAAAATCTTCCTGGCCTTTAGGATGTAATAGGATAACTTGCTCCCTTGGAATAGATTATTTCTGGTGTCATTGTTATCCTGGGTTGAAATGCTGAGAAGAGGTTACAAGTCACTTGAATAAAGTGAAAATTACATTGAGGTGATTAAGCAGAGACCTTACAGACCAAGAAAAGATTTCAATAGGCTATTAAAAAATAAGTGGAAAAAATTTTTGTTCCTGGAAAAATATGTTGAAGATATAACTACATGATTTCTACCCTTTTTGTTGATAGGGTTAAGCATTCAGTGTTTGATGACTAACTGAGACATCAAGTCCCAACCAACTGGCTGGATATATGGGGAAGGAAAAAAAAAACTTTTTCTTAGCTCTGAATGCAGCTTGTTACTCTCCAGATAGTGCCTTTGATTGAAAACAAGGTCTAGACATTTTTAAGTATTTTATTTCTGACGTCATTAGAAATGACATGGTTCCTCATGCTTCTTTTTCTTTACATAATGCACTATAATGTTCAGATTTAAAGTAAAATGAGTATATGAATTGTGTTTTAATACAGCCCTTTCACGGCCAGCTTGATTTTTGTATAAGTACTAGGCATCAACAGCTAACGTTTCATTAAGTCAGTGATTTACTTTGTTACAACAATGAACTTTAGCCTGAAAGTTATTGCTGCTCTGTCATTAATGAAACAATAAGTTTTTTAGTTAATTTAATTCATTCTACTGAAATTAAATTTTCTGATTAAAAATGGAGTGAATGCTATTTATAATCCAAGTTTTTACATTACATCCATTGATCTGCCTATACCTTCTTTTCATTCCAAAGAAGAGAAGATAGAATAATACATTAAATATACTATAGAGATGCAAGATTACTATAATGTATTTCATTTTACTGTTGGAATTTCTTATTGTAACATTATATGATAACCTGAAATGTTTACTTGTGCCTTTGCTTTAAACAATTAAAGTTTTCCATTTTATAAGAATTTCTGTTTCCTTAAACTATTCAACTTAAAAGGGAGTAGACATCAAAGGTCTGTCTAAAAATTTATAGCCTAACATCAGGTATTCATGAGTGAGGCCTGTGTTCTCTGGGTATAGGGACCATATCCACCTGGTCCACCCATGTGTAACTAGTGCTAAACAGAGAGCCTGGTATATATTTTTCCATAATGAAAGCCTAAAATACCCGGATTTGTTATTTCCTTCAGAAACATTGTTATTTTTTGAAGATTGTAATGGCAGTATTTTTATCTCACATTGTGTTTTAGGTTATTTGATAGTAACTGATTCAATAAATATATTTAAATATATAATTTGAATATATATACAGAGGTAATTATAAAAAGAAATGTATGCCTTCTGCATCATTACAATGTTCAGTTCAGTTCAGTTGCTCAGTCGTGTCCGACTCTTTGTGACCCCATGAATCGCAGCACGCCAGGCCTCCCTGTCCATCAACAACTCCCGGAGTTTACTCAAACTCATGTCCATCGAGTCGGTGATGCCATCCAGCCGTCTCATCCTCTGTCGTCCCCTTCTCTTCCTGCCCCCAATCTCTCCCAGCATCAGGGTCTTTTCCAATGAGTCAATTCCTCGCATGAGGTGGCCAAAGTATTAGAGTTTCAGCTTCAGCATCAGTCCTTCCAATGAACACCCAGGACTGATTTCCTTTAGGATGGACTGGTTGGATCTCCTTGCAGTCCAAGGGACTCTCAAGAGTCTTCTCCAACACCACAGTTCAAAAGCATCAATTTTTCAGCGCTCAGCTTTCTTCACAGTCTAACTCTCACATCCATACATGACCACTGGAAAAACCATAGCCTTGACCAGACGGACCTTTGTTGGCAAAGTAATGTCTCTGCTTTTTAATACGCTATCTAGGTTGGTCATAACTTTCCTTCTAAGGAGTAAGCGTCTTTTAATTTCATGGCTACAGTCACCATCTGCAGTGATTTTGTATCATTTAATTCAGAAGCAGTAGTTCATTGTGTATGCTGCTTTATTCCCAAAAGGATTTAAGGCACTTCACAAGGGTGCCTGAACTATGACAGGATAATTATAATCCAGGATTTCTTACCTTGGCACTGTTGACAGTTGGGGCCAAGTTGTTGCAAGTGGCTGTCCAGTACCTCATCAGATGTTTGTCAGCACCCCTAAGCTCTATGCACTAAGTGTCATAGCTCCCCCTCCTTCAGTCATGAGGACCTAAAATGTCTCCAGTTGCCAAAAGCTGGGTGGACTGAGAATGAAAATCACCCCTGGTTGAAAATCTCTGGTATATATTTAGAAGTGAGTCAGAAAACAAAAAGCCACTGGGACCAAAACTAAAAATATTTGCACCTATTGAAGATGGATAACAAATTTGACTGTTTCTAGTAGCCAATGAGAAAAGTAAAACCTGAACCACAGTGAGATGTCTCTTCACACTTACAATGGCTATGAAGACACACACTAACAAGTGTTGGTTAGGGTATGGGAAAATTGGAACGCTTGTCCATTGCTGCTGGAAATGTAAAATGGTGCAACCGTTGTGGGAAGGTTTTGTCAGTTCCTCAGAAAAGCTAAACACAGACTTACCATATGATCCAGCAATTCCACTTCTAGATAAATACCCAAAATAAGGCCTCAAACATACTTGTACAACAGTGTTTATAACATCATTTTCACAATAGCAAGAAGGTAGAAGCAACAAATGACAACAGATGAGTGGGTAAATAAAATGTATACACACATGTAATGGAATATTATTCAACTATAATAAGGAATGAATTTTTTTTTAATGCCATATCTTGTGACTTGCTGGATCTTAGTTCCCCACCTAGGAATTGAACCTGGGCCCCAGCAGTGAAAGCACCCAACCACTGGACCACCAGGGAAAATCCTAGGAATGGAATTCTGATACGTGCTACAATATAGATGAACCTTGAAAAATGCTAAGTGAAATAAGCCAGACACATAGTGTATTTCCACTAATCCAAAGTACCCAGAGTAGCAGATTTATAGACATACATACAAGTATTTCTGTACTTGGCCAACATGTCTAATGTGTAGACATCAACCATGGGATGGGGGAAAGGGGAGTCATTGTTTAATGGATACAGATCTTCTGTTTGGGATGATGAGAAAGTGCTGGAAATGAATAGTGGTGATAGTTGCACAACACTGCATGTATTTAATGCTACTAAATTGTACACTTAAAAATGGGTGACATAGGGACTTCCCTGGTAGCGCAGTGGATAAGAATCCCCCTGCCAGCTCAGGGGACACCAGTTTGATCCCTGGTCTGGGAAGATTCCACATGTCACAGAACAACGAAGCCTGTGTGCCACCGCTGCTGTACTCCAAAGCCGGTGAGCCGCAAGTACTAAGCCTGTGTGCCAGAAGTACTGACGCCTGTATGTGGAGAGCCTGTGCTCCTCAACAGGAGAAGCCACTGCAATGAGAAGCTCGCACACCGCAATGGAGAGTAGCCCCAGTTCTCCGGAACTAGAGAGAGCCCACACAAAGCAAGGAGAAGATCCAGCACATCCAAAAATAAATAATTTTTTTTTAATGGTTGAAATAGTTTTTTAAAAATAGGCATGCTGAGGACTTACAGTTGGCTTATAAGTTAAATATGTTCAAGTGAGGATATATAGGAGGGAAGAAACCTAAAACCTTAGAGTCGTAAGATTTGCAATGCCCATGAAGTAAATAGTTTTTTAGGTGTAGAGTTCTGACACTAGACTGTGACTCAAGCTTTGCGTTGATGAAACCTGGACAAGTCACAGAACTTGGTGGCTTCCTTGCTGCTCCTGGGTCACCAGACTCCCGGGTCCTTTCCCTTCCTGCAATGGCCGTTGGCCACATCCCACAGTCCTCACTTCCTATCTCCATTTGAACTCTGTTCACGTATCAGCTGCGTAGGAGGCCTCTTCTGACCCTTCCTTTCTAAAAGCCCCTTCCCAGCTTTATTTTTCTCCATTGCGTTGATAACTATCTACGTATTTTATATTCATTTGTTTTTATTCATCTGCCCACACTAGAATGCAAGCTTTATGATTTTTGTCCCTATCCCCAGTATTCAGGACGACATCTTAGCTCACGATACATGGTTATTGAGTGAGTGAATGAACAGTTGAATAAATCACTGTACCTCTGTTTGTTCACTGTTGAAATGGGATAACATCTGCAAAATACGAGTGTCAGTGGAAAACCCAGAATCTCAGTGCACCCAGCCTGACTTCAGAGTCCTCTAATTACTCAATAACTGCTTCAGCAAAAGACATCCACCAGCACTGTTGAGGAGGCAGAACCAGACCACCTCTGGTCCTCACACATGGTAGGAGAGATAGAAAAGTACAGATACAGTGCTGTTGGAGTCCGGAGATTACGTCCGACTTGCGGGAAAGGGCCTGCTTCATACCCCTTCCTCACTCTCTACCATCTGAAATCCCCACCCAGCACCAGGGCCGGGCCCGTGATCCCTGCAACTACTGCGAGTCCCATCGGCTCCCGTCCAGTGACTTACTCTCCCCCAAGCACTAAGGTCTCCTGATCGGGGACTTTGGCTTCATCTCTTCTGCACTCTAGACTTTACCAAGGATGTCTAGAAATGAAGAATCGTAAGCCAGAGTGGGGGATTTCAGGCCCAGAGTATTTTTTTATATCCTGAGTTGACTCTTACAAACTAGCGACTGCTGCAAGGGATCTTCTCAGGCTGTCCTCAGAAAAAGGAAGAGCAGGGCCAGGTGGAAGGAGCCTGGTTGACTTTCAAGATGTTTCTCTGATTTTTTTTTTTAAAGGAAATGCATACTGAACACATGAGAGACTCCAAGGCTGAGAGATGCCGTGGCAGTTGAGATGCACCTGGGAGCGCCTAACTGCTCCTGCCTCTGCCACAGCGGGTGGGCCAGGCAGCCCCTGCCCACAGCCCTCCTCAGCAGACGGACCAGAGCCGCCCAGCAAGTCTCAGCTCCCTGTCTCCTCTCCTGCCAAGGACTCTTCTTTCTCTCCAGGCGAAGGCTGTCCTGGTCTCTGGTGTCTCCTCTGTCGTGCTCACCCAGGTCTGGTCTAGGGGACCCTCCTTGGTGTTCACTGTACTTCTATCTTCAAGGCACAGTTGTGTGTGGACCTGCCTAACCCCAGCCAGGCCGATGCTTCTCTGTGGGTAGAAGAGCCAACAGCTGTTCCCCAGAGCCTTGCACTGTCTCTCTGTTTTGTACGTCTAGAAGTCCAGCTTCCTCTATCCTTGGGCCTGGCACTCAGGACTGGGCCAACTACACTCCATTTACAAAGAGAGTTTTAAAACTTTTGGTGCATGAATAAACATTTGTCTCCGCAGCCTTCTCACAACAGATAAACTTCTGGTCAGGCTTAGGCTGTCAGTTTAAAGCCATCTCTGAGCCACTTACCTCCCCCTGCCTCATCACCCCACTGAGCGACTGCCAGAACTGCAGAAGCCAGCTCCCAATAGAGGAGGTGGAAACCCCAATGGCGAAGAGTCGTGATGGTCAGCATAAATTTATAAAGAAAAGTGTCAGGCATTTCCCCCCCCAATTAATGCCCAGTCAATTCAAAGGTGAAGGCCAGGTCCAGCTCTGCCCTCTTCCAGCAAACTGCCTTCCAGCTGTGCTCTGAGGAGGGTTGTCCCAGTCAGGCAGCGCCCCGGGCCAGTGCTGGGATTTGAGTAATCACAGGCCCAAGTCGGGTGTGTGGGAAGGTGTATTGTTTGGCCTGGCTCACAGCCCTTAACACTGCAGCTATTTTAAACGGATCCCACAACCTTTTATTTGCTTCACTAATTTCTCTAAAATAGAATTGTTTATTTGTGGGTAAAAATTGGAGAAGCTTCTTATTCATCACCAAACTGCTCTTTGATGAGACTGGAGATTACCTAAGCCCCAGAGCCCAGAAGGACTTGGCACTGAGTCAGTAGTCAATCAACATTAGCTAACAGCAAGATCGTGTGTGGTGTCTCCGAATCCCCAGAACCAGAACAGGCCACTCAGTAGTCATGGATTTGCAGGTTCCTTCATCTGCCCTGACCTTCCCTGGTGGCTCAGATGGTAAAGAATCTGTTTACAATGTGGGAGACCTGGGTTCGATCCCTGGGTCGGGAAGATCCCCTGGAGAAGGGAATGGCTACCCACTCCAGAATTCTTGCCTGGAGAATTCCATGAACAGAGAAACCTGGCAGGCTAATCGCAAAAAAGTCAGACACACTTTCTCCTGCCCTGACTTCTCATCTGTAGTCCAGTTCTCTATTTTCACTGTCTAAATGGTATTTCCACATAAATACGTTTGAGGTGATGGGCCAACACTATTTCCTAATTTCTGCCAGTATTGGTAATTATACTAGTTTTTGTTGTTGTTGTTATTAATACATGGCCTAGACTCTCATGGCTTACAATGTCAGATCTCATTCATGCAACATGTCCATCGCAAGTTGGCTGCAGCTCTGCTCTACATTGGTTTTTGTTTGGTTTTTATTTATGCTTTCTCTAGCTGCAGTGAGTGGGGGCTACTCTCTAGTTGTGCTGTGGCTTCTCTTGTTGCGGAGCACAGGCTCTAGAGATGGGCTTGAGGAGTTGTGGCTCATGGGCTTAGTTGCCCTGAGGCACGTGGAATCTTCCCAGACCACGGATCGAATCCGTGTCCCCTGTATTGGCATGCGGATTCGTAACCACTGGACCACCAGGGAAGCCCTCTGCATTGTTTTTACTCTAGGAACCAGGCTGGTGAAGCCACTTCTATTTTGAATGTTGATGATTGCTACAGCAGAGGGGAAAGTGATATGGTGGCTCCCAAAGCTTCCAGAAAGTGATATACATCATTTTCAGTCACATTTCATTGACTAAGGTAAGTCACACAACTAAAACTTCTCCAAGGAGAAGCAGTAAATGTTCGGAAACATAGTACTTACTTTATGCCAGCAACTATTCTAAATACATCTTTAAAATAACAGTTTTATTGTGATATAATTCACACATCATAAAATTTAGCCTTTTAAAGTATATGATTACATAATTTTTAGTATATACACAGTTTTTCAGTCACCACCACTAGTAATAATGGTTCACACCAATTTCAGAATATTCACATCAATTTCAGATTATTTTCATCACTCAAAAAAAGAAACCTCATGCCTATTAGTGGCCTCTCGCTATTCTCTCCTCCCCAGCCCCTACTGTTAGTAGGCAACTCTTTTTTTCCGAATAACATTCCAGTATGTAAGTATACTATATTTTGTTTATCCAGTCATCAGTTGATAATGTGGGTTGTTACTAGCTCTTTGCTATTGTGATTGATGCTGCTGTGAACATTTGTGTCCACACTGGTTTGTGAACATAGGTTTCTAGTTCTCTTGGGTATATACTTAAGAGTGGAATTTCTTTCTTATGTGGTAATTCTGTTTAACATTTTGGGGAACTTCCATTCCGTTTTAAGTGTCTACAATATTTTACCATCCCACCAACCACAATGTGTGATGGTCCCAATTTCTCCACATTCTCAACTCTTATTATTGTCTGTCCTTTTTATTTTAGGCAACCTAGTGAGTGTGAAGTGGTGTCTAATTGAGGTTTTGATTTGCATTTCCCTAATGACTAGTAATGTTGAGCATGTTTTCAGGTGCTCATTGACCTTTTGTGTATTTTCTTTGAAAGTGTCTATTTTAATCTCTTGTCCATTTTTTAACTGGGTTGTTTGTTTTTTTATTGTTGAATTAGTAACAACATTTTGTATATTCTGCATACCAGTCCCTTATCAGATATATGATTTGCAAACTTTTTCTATCCCATTAGCTATTTTTTCACTTTCTTAATGATATCCTTTAAAGCATAAAAGTGTTTAATTTTGATGAAGTCAATTTTGTCTATTTTTCCTTTTGTTGCTTGTGTTTTTGGTATTATATCTAAGAAACCATTGCCTAATTCAAGGTAACTATGTTACAGTTTTATGTAAAGGAATTTTATAATTTTAGCTCTTACATTTAGGTTGATGATGTATTTCGGTATGAAGTAGGAGTCAATACTTTTTTTTTAATTAATCTTTTATTTTGAAATAATTTTAGATTTGCAGTACAGTTGCACAGATAGTACAGTTCCCATATACCTTTCACCCAGCTTCCCCTAATGTCTAATATAACTATAGTACATTTGTCAAAATAAGAAACTTTAAATGATATGATAGTTTTAACAAAATATAAACTTTATTTGGATCCCATCATTTTTTCCACTTCTATACTTTTTTTAATTCCAAGATCTAATCCAGGATAAAATACTGCATTTAGCTAAATACATTTTTATATATTAAGTAATTTAATCCTCACAACAATATAATTATCTTCCCATTACAGAGGAATTGAGAGTGGCTCAGACAGTAAAGCATCTGCCTACAATGCAGGAGACCCAGGTTCAATCCCTGGGTCAGGAAGATCCCCTGCAGAAAGGAATAGCAACCCACTCCAGTATTCTTGCCTGGAGAATCCCATGGACAGAGGAGCCTGGCAGGCTACAGTCCATGGGGTTACAAAGAGTCAGACATGACTGAGGGACCCAACACTTTTCACTTTCACAGAGGAAATGAAGGCATAAAGAGCTTAAAGTAATTTACCCAAGGTTATATTGCTAGTAAGTGATGGAATTTTTCTCATCTTCATTGTCAGTCCAAAATTCTAGGTAAGTTACACTGCTTCCTTCAGTCACCTCTCAAAGAAGGTGCAAGGGAGTTGAATGTTGTGAGATGCTGTCAGTCTGAAAATTTTTTATTGTTTTTATTCTATTTGACTGGCAGTTTGGGCAATGTGATAGACTGTCTGATGTACTCCAATATCTCAGGGTTCTGAAATTTCACCCTGGTATCTCCTGACATAGGGACTTTTTTATTCATTGTGTTGAGCCCTCCCTGAGTTTCAATAGGGAGACTGATATCCTTTAGATTTGGAAATATTGTTCTTATTTCTGTGATAATTTACTTTCTATTCTGTTAGTGGGATGGTGGGACCCCACCATCTAGGGGACCCCACCATCTAGGGGACTCTAATTTCCCTGTCTTTTTCTCTCCTGTTTTCCTTTTTTGTGTTTTTATTTAGTTATTTTTTAAACTTGGGAATATATATACATATTGTCATGTGTCCTGATTTTTAAACTTACTTTTTTATACATATTTTAATGGCTGTACATCATATGAACATTCTTTATTTGACCAGTGTTCTTTTATTGGGCATGTGTTCCCTATTAGTGCCATGTACCTGGTTAAAATAAGTTGTAACAAAATTTTGCTTCCTTATGAAATATTACTAAAAGTGGAATTCCTAGATCAGAGAGTATGTATATTTTAAATACATTTTTCTGGTACATGTTAGCAATTTACCCTCCACAAATTAACATTCTCATTAATAATATATAAGGATATTTAATCATTTTCCTTATAAAGCATACTTTTGGGAACAGATAAGCTAATTTAAACTGGAGACATATTCTTTGTAAATAGAAACTTGTAATATTGAATACATTCGAGGGAAATTTTCCTCTCTAATCTGAGAGGTTACTTTATATGTGTAGTTTTAACATATATTATCACTATTATGCTGCTAACCATCCTTAGAATGAATACTCTAGTTTACATATAGAGTTATCTCTTCTCTGGCTTAACTAAGAGCATCCTCGTCATACAGCCGTATTACCTAAGAATTAGATCAGGGTGGCCAGGGCACTGAGAAGAGCAAGACGGCTAACAGCTTTGAAAACCTGGCAATTTGTCATTGGGTGAATTTTACATAAACCACTTTGGATGCAGGAAACTCATAGCCAGTTTTCCTGAAAATGAAGGTTTTACCTAAGAAGGTAGTACATGATTTGGTAAAGGACCATTGGTTAGCCAAGAAAACCTTCATAGGGTTAATGATGAAAAAGCAAAGATCTTCTATAGTTTTTCTTTGCTTCAAAAGCTATTGCTAAGAAGAATCCTTATTTTTATAGAGACATTGAAATGTTTATAGAAGAAATGATATGATATTTGGGGTTTATTTCAAAATAGATGGAGCAAGGGAGCAGTGGGTGGGAAGATAAAAGATAAAATGCAAAAAGTTTGGCCGTAGATTTACTGTTGAAACTGGGTGACCGGTACTTGGGGTACATTTTACCATTCTATCTGTATATGTTTGATATTTTCCATGAAAACAAAACAAAAACAAGGAAACCTCCTTCACTGTGGTCTTTTGGGAGAAACTGAGGCAAGCTATTAGATTTGGCAATTTGAACCTGATCCCAAGGCAAGATGATGGAGTAACATCCCAGATGTGAGCTGGCTCGGGGAGGCTCACTCGACCTAACTCTACAAACCATGGTCAGTTGCCTGGATTTTTGTAGCTCCCAAGGAAATTTTAACCAGAGCTCAGTCACATCCTCCCACTTTAAGCAACTGGTTAAAAAATAGAAATTCAATATAACACCCAAAGTGCTGAAAATAATCTAGGTCTTGACTTGGGTATGTAAAAATTAACCAAGCTATATACTCTTAAGACGTGTGTATATATGTATTATGTATATATATACATATATAATATTATATAATATGTTTATAAATATAAATTATATAAAAATAAAAATTTATAAAAGAGAATAAAGTATCCAAGAGTTTATTTCTAGAGCTATTTAAGAATTATTGTGAATCACAAGCTCTGATCCTTATAAACAAGAGGTATTTCTGACATGTTCCCTTTGCAAACATGATCATACCTGGCAGAAAAGCAGCATTTATTCTGTCTTTGAAAAAGTCAGCCTAATTTAAGGATCATCTAGTCTGCTTATTAGAGGGGGCAGCAAAAACAGAGTTTAAAAGTCTAGGCTTTAATATCAAATTCACTTAGGTTTGAACCCTACTAAGTAGTGGCATTATTTTGGGCAACATTACCTTTCAACTTCAGTTTCCTCACCCTTAAAATAGCAATAATAACAATAATACTGCCTACCTCACAGAGCTGTTGCAGTCAGTGAGATAAAATGTGAAAAGAACTCATAGTCAACAACCAAAAAAAATGAGTTATTATAGCTCTATTGACAAATTTTGAGCCTGGGTTTTTCTAGCTAGTTGTATGTAAGGAATAGGCAGACTTTAGATATAGCTTATCTAGTATATGCAACATTATATTCCTTTGAAATTTTTCTCAGACTTTAGAGCTGTTGGCAGGAATTGGGTATGGCACCATCTGCACAGGTTCAACACAGATACACTCTATCCTGCTGCCCACCTACTAACACTTACGTTAAATCTTAAAGAATCTGAGCAATAAAACAGTTTTTATAGATGAGCTTGAAAACTCCTTTCTGTTGTAAAAAACAGAAAAGTAAGCACTTTTCTATATGCAGATAAAATGAGTCATTTCAAACTCAGAGCTCATGATAAAACCCTCTTGGTAATCACTGCTGGAGAAGTTAAATATTTGCAAAATAAATTTACACTTGGTATGTGTTTGGTAGGTATGTCTCATCTTCTAACTGGTTCATAATGTTAAACCAATGTTATGTAAGTTTCTTTGTTTATCTTCATATATATCATAAATCCTCTACATATATCAGAAATATATAATACAAATACCCAGGGGGTAGATATGGCAGAAAGTATCCTTACTAAAAGTTTTGACTTCTGGGAATGCTTAATTAAGATTTTCTTGGGCTTCCCTAGTAGTCCAGTGGTTAAGAATCCCCCTGCCAATGCAGGGGACATGGGTTCAATCCCTGATCCAGGAAAATTCCACATTTGGAGTGACTAAGTCCCTGTGGCACAGCCACTGAAGCCCACACGCCTAGAGGCTTGCTCCACAACAAGAGAAGCCACCACAATGAAAAGCCCACACACCGCAACAAAGAGTAGCCCCCACTCATCGCAACTAGAGAAAGCCCCCACACAGTAATGAAAAGAAAACCCTGTACAGCTAGTAACATTTTTTAATTAAAAAAAGATTTTCTTTTGATGTTAACATTTTCATTTAATTCTTTTGTTAAGGTTATGTTGGAGTTGAATCTAATTAGAATTATTTGGATGTTCATTGTACTATTCAAAGTTTTCTGTATTGAAAGTATACATTTGGAAAAATATCATTTTGGCCATGTTCTATGGATGTGACCTTTTAGAGTCTAATTTGTGTGCTACAAAGACCTAAAACAATCTCCTCAGGAAAAGTCTACACCTGACTGTTTTTTTCTTGTAGGTGAGAAAAGCCTTTTACTTAGGTACCTCAGCTTTCACAATAGGTCAAACTCTACCCTTGAACTGTCTGTTAAGGCATGTGTGTCTGAATTTAGACAACTCAGGATTTACATTCCAGGATTAGGTTGGTAATATAATCTCATCACCCAATATTTATTAAAAACTCAGTAGGGAGAAGCAATTTTCAGGAAGTGCACGGTGCATGCATGCTCAGTCGTGTCTGACTCTTTGCTACCTCGTGGACTGTAGGGTCCTCTGTCCATGAAATTTTCCAAGCAAGAATACTGGAGTGGGTTGCCACTTCCTTCTCCAGGGGATCTTTCTGACCCAGGGATCGAACCCACATCTCTTGTTTCTCCTGAAATGACAGGCGGGTTCTTTACCACTGCACCACCTGGAAAGGATTATACTTTTTCAGACAATCTAGTCTAAGACATATCCATGGATTAAATGAGATAATTAGACAGCTGGTGCCTTGCTGGACAGTGCCATAGCTTCTCAAAGTATAATTCTTTGTATATACCAATTTGTACTTTTGTATGATATCAACATTGTATAATAAGTGTTACATATGTTATAAGGAAGTATGAGAATATTGTTCATTTCTATCATACAGTTAACCACTTTTTAGGATTCCAGAGGAAATATAGTTGGTCTTATAATATATAGCTGGTCTTATAATATAATATAGCTTAAATATATATATATATGTATATATATATATATAATTTGTATATATATATAGCTTGTCTTATATATATATAATTTATATATATATATAGCTCATCTTATATATATATATATAAGCTCATCTTATAACTACCAAAAATAGTTAATAGTAATAGTCTCAACTTTGCATTAGAAAGAATGAGAGAGAGAGAGAAGAAAAAGAAGTAAAACATTTTCATCTTCCCTTTCTGACTCCTTCCCAGAGAATCCAAGCAAAAACATGGAGAAGTTTGGTTAGATAAGCATCATGGAATATGTCAAAATCAAATAAGTGATTTTCTACAATCCAAACTATAATATACTTCCCAAACCAGAAGCAAAAATGTGTGTGCAAAGCGTAGATCACACTCTTGGGTTTCCCTGGTGGCCCAGCGGTAAAGGATCCACCTGCCAATGCAGGGACACGGGTTCGATCCCTGATCTAGGAAGATCCCACATGCCTTGGAGCTACTAAGCCCATGTGCCACAACTGCTGAAGCCTGTGCGCCTAGAGCCGGTGCACCACAACAAGAGAAGCACCAGAATGAGGAGCAGTCCCCGCTTGCCACAACTAGAGTAAAGCCCACACAGCAATGAAGACCCAGTATAGCCAAAAATAAACAAATAAAATTATAAAACAACAACAAAAAAAAAAACAAAATTCGAACCCCAGCTTCATGTATTATGTGAGTCTCAGAACTGTAGTAGAAACTCTGCAATGGTGCTGACTGGCAGCACTTATCAGGGTTCTCCAGAGAAACAGGACCAGTAGGATATATCTAGATATATATGAGAAAATTTATTATAGGAATTGGCTTACCCTGTTATGGAGGCCAGGAAGTTCCATGATCAGCAAGCTGGAGAACCAGGAGACCAATGGTATAATTCAGGCTGTGTCTAAATGTTTGAGAACCAGGACAACTGATGGTGTAACTCCAGTCTGAGGCTGAAGGCCTGAGAACCAGAAATTCCAACATTCAAGCCTAAGAGCAGATGGGGTGGAGGGTGGAATTCACCCTTCGTCTCCACCTTTTTGTTCTCTTAGGGCCCTCTATAGATTGAATGATACCAGTCCACATTGTTAAGGGCAATATTCTTTACTTTATTTACCTATTCGAAGGCTGATCTCTTTGGGAAACACCCTCACAGATACATCCAGAAATAGCATTTTGCCAGCTATTTGGGTATCCCTTTTTGTGTCAAGATGACACAAAAAGTTAATCATCACACTGGTCAAAAGAAAAGTCCCTGGGGAATTCCCTGGAGTCCTAGTGGTTAAGACTCTGCCTTTCACTGCCATGGACAGGGGTTCAATCTCTGGTCAGGGAATTAAGATCCCACAGGCAGCATGGTCATCTCAGAGGCCTGGAGTAGGACAGAAATATTCTTCATTCATTAATTTTATCTTTTATTTACCTTCCATGCTATAGTCACTTCTTGGTTGGTAAAAGAGAGCAGAGACTCCCATATCCATCTCTATACCCAACATGGGGCACAATATGTGAAATTCATCCAGTATTCACTAAATATATGTTGAATTAAACTGAATCATGCTATTGGGACTTCCCTGGCAATCCAGCGACTAAGATACTAAGCTCGCAATGCAGGAGACCCAGCTTTGATCCCTGGTCTAGGAAGATTCCACATGCCTCACCGCAACTAAGCCTGTGAGCCACAACAAGAGAAGCCACCACAATGACAAGCCCACATGATCGCCACAACTAGAGAAAGCCCATGCAAAGCAATGAGGACCCAGCGCAGCACCTCCCCCCCGCCAAAATTAATAAAAATAAAATGCTTCCTGGCAAGTCCTGGGCATTGTCTGGAGTATGAAAGCTACCCTGCTCCCACACTGTGGGTCCTACCTCCCTCCAAGAGCCCTCCTGCAGGGTCTGTGGCCAGGCTGGCCTGGGTTTGAATCTTGGCCCTGTCCTCTGGCCATGTGATCTAGGAAAGACAAACCTCTTCAAGTCTATTTCCACAGCATGTTTATTGGGATGGTTAAGGACAGTGTATGAAAGGGCCTCAATAGTGCTCTGGTATATAGAAACAATAACTAACAGTAAATGCCAACTTGATGCCTCACATCTATTAACTTGTTAAGTCTATGCAATGCAACAAACTATGAGGTAGGTGCTATTCCTATAAGCATGGTCACAGATAAAGAAACTGGGGGAGCTGAGAAGTTGAGGAACTTGCCTAAGGCTAATAAATGAAAGAGTCAGAATTTCTAGATTTTAGAAACCTGGCTCAGAGTTCATGTCTTTAATGACTACATTCTGCTCTTCCTTGGCTACTATGGTCTTTATAATTTTTCTTGGCAGAGGTGTAACTATTGTATTCATTTGGGAAAATAATTTGTCAATATATGTTCATAAACTTGAAAAATTCTTATTCTTTGATGCAATAATTCCATTTCTGGCAATCAATCCTAAAGAAAGAATTATACATACATAAAAACCCAAATGCACTTAAAAAAAATCACAGGGACTTCCTTGTTGGTCCAATGGCTAAAAGACTCTGTGCTCCCAATGCAGGTGGCCCAAGTAAGATCCCTGGTCAGGGAACTAGATCCCATATGCCACAACTAAAGATCACACATGCCACAAATGAAGACCCAGTGCAGCCAAATAAATAAATATAAATATTTTTTAAAAAAGAAAAAAAATCACAGAATCATTCATAGTAGGGAAAAACACAATTGTCCAGAAAATTGTTAATAAATAAAATCATAACACATCATTTAAATGGAAAATTATGCAATATGATCACAGTATACAAAATATACATTATACTTCAAGACTGAGAAAAACATTCCAAAATATTGCTAGTGGTAAAACTTAGGTAATGGGGTATGGAAGTATGCTTTAATATGTTCTTTTATCAACTCTACAAGTGTTCTGTCATACAGCTATTCTGACTTTAGCAAGTTACTCACTTAATGCTGTTTTCTGGGCTTGGAGCAGGAGGTGAGGAAATGTGTCCCCTTTCCTCTACTAATAAAAATTATCAGCTTCATCTCCCTCATCCTTATCACTTCCTAAGGCTCTAACAGGCACACGGCTTTTGGCTCAAGGCTTTTCCTCCCCGTGCTGGATGTGGAATGATTAGCAGGGTTTGGTAGAAAGAGACAAGAATGGAACAGATTTGGTTGAGTTTACAAAAGCTGCTAGTTATCAGAACCTAGGCTTCTTAAACCACTGGTGTCCTTGGGCAGGAAATAGAAACAGCTCTAATGTCTGCCTCTGAGAAGTACCAGCCTTTTTCTCTTCTCCACGAGGCCAGTAAGCAGGAGAACTAGAACACCCCAGCGGGTTGCATCTGCCTAAATATGAGTCATACTGTCCTTCTACCAGGGACCTGTCTCTGAGCTTCGATGCGGGCTGATCTTCTGAGCTTCACAGACTGCCTAAGTTTTCCAGGGGTCTCAACTCCCACCTTACTTCTAGGTCAGACATTCTGTCTGGCAGAGCTATGCTTTGTGAGTAATTTTTTAAAGTTACAATATATAGGCTTTACTGTTTGAAAGTAAAATGTTTCATCTAGGGTAAACACAGGGTAAAATGATCACCAAACATCCTGGAGGAAATGATGAAAAACTCAAAAGAAAAATAATATTATATTTTCTCTCTCACTACATTTTCCATTCACCAACTAAAATCTACTTTTTTTTCCATAAAAGTTCACGCTGGGTATGTTTCTATGAAGAGTCATTTCATGCAGCCCACACATAAGATGACACTTTATTCAGTCAATCTGTTCTTAGGAACAATGTAAAAATATATGTGGTGAGGTTAACAATTTTCTTATTTGAACTCTGAACACCTAAGCTGACAGCTGCCTCCCTCTTTAGATGTTTGAAATCCTTTATGTAAATGTTTAAATTTTTATAGCTAAGAGAATATATTTTATAATGTGACAAGATTTAAATATATTAGTCCCAAAATGTTTATTAAAGGAAAATAGTGTTCTTCTTTATGTTTGCAGACGTTCTATATATTAATACAAGATTGGGTCTTACTCATAGCATGTCTTATATTAATTTGTTTATCTCCAAATATCTTCTACCCATTTCCCAACTTTTGCATATGTTGGTAAAAAAGCATTACCCACTTTCCATAAATGATGATACCATCAAATCTTATTCTGACTTACTGTATCATTTGAATGTTATTTTGATAGCTTGATGCTTATAAGGGTGGAAGTGAGGCAAATATATTACTTCACAGAATTATCATTCTGCATTTATATCCCTTTAATTCATACAATTTAGAAAAATATATATTTCCATCTAGCTTCACCAACTAAAACAGCTAGTCCAAAGACAAAAATTAGATAGTTTTTTAATACCATGAGAACAAAATCATAGCAGTTTGACAGGGTGCGGCCACGGTCTAACAAATACTTCTTGTGCATAAAATAAAAACTAGTTCTATGTCTAGTCTTTTATCATGGTCTAACTTTTCCATAGTTGAATTTTAAATCTTTTAACTGTTTGCTACTTATTATGATTTTTTTTTTTGGCTTGTGCATTACACAAACTTTCTATCCCAAATACTTTTTCTGGTATGTAACAAGAGCTATAAAAAATATTCCTAAAAAAAAATATATATATATTCCTTGTTGGATCCAGAAATTCCACCCCTAGAAAGATATTCTGAAGAAACAATTTAAAATGTGGGTAAATCTATAGTCATAAAACTTGTCACTGCATTATTTAAAATAGTAAAAAATGAAAATAAGCTAAATACTAAGACAGGCATGATTAAGTAAATTATAGAAACCTAGTTGATAGATTTTTTATGTCAATTATCAATTATCAAAAAAATAATATAAAAGCAAGGAACATGATTGTCATGATTTCTATTTAAATAGTTTTACTATAAAATAGTTTTGTTCAAGTAAAGAATTTCTGAAAAAATAAAGAGAATAGAAGAAATATTATCCAGTGCAAAAAAACAGAATACATATTTATATTTGTGATATGATTCCAATCACTTTTTTTTTTAAAGAAGTAAAGCAAAAATATCAAAATGTTGTCTTGCTGTGGTTTCTTCTGTGTCTTTATCAAATTTTATCTAATATAATTTATAATGAAAAATATATTTAAAAAATAAAGCATCACCTTTTTTGTAGACAAAATCTCTTGTCTGATTTACAGAGGAGCCCCATGCCTAATTCCATCCTGTGATTTTTTTTTTTCTTTTTACTCTGTGTATTAAACATTGATTTTACTCTCAGTATCTCTCCCACATCTACTCCTCAGTCAAAAGTTCATGGTATTTGATACATATGAGGCATTTCTTGCTTTAAATATGGGAAAACTAAGTTCTGAAACAAGTTAATTATTCATTTAACATCACCCAAGTAAATCCATAGGCTATCTAGAAAGGAAAATAGATACTTGATTCATTTTTTCCCCTGACCTTTGCTTTTTAAAAAATCCAAATCTCTGCAAAATGCTGTCACAAAGTTCACTTACTTGAAGTTGAGCAAACTGAATCAGAACAAGGAGGTTAAACCTAAGACACCTTCACAGGGAGCATTCTTTCATTCTTGGTACTCAGAGGAAACTGTGAAGAGTGGAAATCAGAGGACTGCTCCACGGTCTTGCAAGGTTGGTAGGTACTTGGACTTTGCAGATGAGAAACAGGCTGGGAGAATTGAGCTAAATTGTTCAAGGTAACAGGGCTAGTAACTAGCACAACAGAGATTGATACCACAAATGGCCATCTACAAAAAGCCCAGACTCTTTCCCCTCCTGATAGCATCGCTGTGATGATAAAATGATGCAAATGTCACAGAAATGTGTGCTGGAAATGGAGGCACTACGTCTCCTCTGAGGCTTCAGGATCACCCATTTTCCTATGCCTCTCACAAACAGAACAGAGATGGTAACTGTAAAGTTTTGTGAAAAAAAAAAAAAAAAAAAACTAAACAAGAAACTGGTAATATCCTGTTACAATCTTCTTTCTAAAAATGTCTCAAATCTTTTGTTGAAGGGAAATTCTGATCTATGAGATGGTGCTTGAAATAAATGGGTCACTGGCCAGAGCTCAGAAATGTTTGCCATATGAAGAAGGTCATTTGGCATCTGTAGATATATTATTATTGTTATTTAATAATAATTAGTCAATTACTGACAAAATTAGTATATTTAACATCTTTTTTTGAGAAAACAAGCATTTATACAAAATTACGCCCCACATTCTGCTTACTATTTTATCCAGTTCCAAAAGAATGTTTGGGGAGACACATTCTTCCTAGATCTAAAAAAGTGTACCTTTCAAGGGTAGGGGTTACCTTACTTGCTTCACTCTCCATTTAGTAGTGAATGAGAGGGAATTTGGAAGAGTGGGAATCAGGTTCATTCTGTCACCATTTCTGGCCCTGGCTCTATGCTGCTCCTTGGCAAGTTTCTTATCCTTTCTGGGTGCTCCTCTTCTTACCTTTCTCCTCTGTCCCCCTCTAAGTGTGAGAATGATATTCTAACACTATACACCTGAGAGATGCCTGATCTAGATGGTTGAATATTTTTAATGTGTATTTATTTATTTGAATTAGTAATACATCCACATGGCTCACAACATAAAATATGTAAAGGGGGATTCAGTGCCAACTCCCTCCACCTGGTCCTTTCTGGGAGCCCCTGTCCCAGTCCCAGTTTTACTTTGCAAACTTAGAGGTTATGAAAGGCAAAAAAGAAAAAGGCAAGATGACTAGATTTCCTCTGAATGAAAGGGATTTATTCTAAGGTAATTATCTGTTCCCTTCATAGTCTCGGCCATGCTTTCTGAAACTTATCACTCAACCAAATTACTAACTAATCACAGTGCCTTTTCAAGAAATTTTGACTTTGAACTTACTAATGTGCAAAGGAAATGGTTCAGCCATTTCTCTAGAACTTGGTTGATAATAAGTTTTCTTTGGTCCCATTTATCATTAAAATTTGTCTCTTTTTTTTTGCTGTTGCATAAAATAGAAGGAAAAAAAGAAAGATGTGTTTTGACTGCTTTAAGATTTTTATATCTTAGGCAAGGACAAAGTACACTAATAAAAACTTCAAAATGACCGTGATTTTCCCTTCAGCTAATTCAATATTTGTAGTCCTTCTGATTAAGATTGCCCGCTTCTGCATTTATTTATAAAGAAAGTGTGTTAAGCAAATGAACAGTAGTGTAAGGAGGACAGCTAGTCACACAATTAAGATGTGTGTATGGTCCCACACCTGTTACATAGTAGGTGTGCAGCCACTGGTATATAAAATGTCTAAATTATTAAAGCATGCTTGAAGCATGGCAATAGTAACCAAATACTTTCCACAAACCTTTAGATTTACAAGGCAAATTAGAAATCACTTTAAAAACTTCTCTAAGGACTTTTTTTCCATGACAACTTTGGATTAATCTAAAAAATAGTAAGTTTATGTGCAATAACTGAGGAACACCAATCTCTTCTCTGGAGATTTATTGTGCAGAAAGTAGTGATCAAAATTAATTCAATTCATTTAGGAAATCAAGGTAATTATAACGGCTATCAATCCCCCTTAGGAAGGTTTAGGCTTTAAGTACACACCACAGGCCACACTCTTTGGATCATCACATACAGTCTAGCACTGGAGGTTGTTGTATTTATTTATGGGTGAGGTTTTAATTCTTTCCTTTTCTACAATTAATTAGTTAATTAATACCATTCATTCAGTCAGTCTACAGACATTCCCGCCAGGATGTAATGCTGTAGATCCACTGCCTGCCCTCGTGGAACACACAATCGCAGCGAAGACTGACTTTTCAACAATCAGCAGGGTGGTGCTTTTATGGCGCCTTACGGCTCCCCTCCAGTCCAGGTGCCTGGGTTGACCTTAAGCGTCGACGGAGCCCGCGCCTGGGGTACGGCTCTCCCTGGCTTGTCCCGGCAGGGCGGGGTCAGCCGAGCAGCCGCCGTCGCTGCCCCCGCGCGCTCCCTCCCGCGCGGCCTTTAATTTTGCAGCTCCGACCACCGGAAATTAGCCGCCGGCAGAGCGGACCCTGCCCAGCTCAGAGGAGCGCGGCGTGGGGAGGGCGCGCCCGCCAGCCCAGTCGGGCGCCCGCGGGACGCGCCGCCTGCACCCTTTAGGCCGGGGGCTCGGCGCTCGCCCACCTCTTCCAAATTTAACCATTACCTAAATCCGAAGGGAAATGAGCAAACCTCTGGGATTGGGTGTCAAGGTATTTTCAGCCTTGTTGGGCGTATTTATCCCGAAGTGTTTCCACAACAAGCTATTTCGGGTCTGCGGGGCAGGTTTCGCTCTGCCGACGCCGCGGCCACTCGCCGGGCTCCAGGCCGGCGGCACCGCGGGCGGGTGATTCACGGCCCCGACCCGGGGGGCGGCGTAGCCCAAGCAGGCGGCGTGTGTGTGTGTGTGTGTGTGTGTGTGTGTGTGTGTGTGTGTGTGTGTGTGTGTGTGTGTGTGTGTGTGTGTGTGTGTGTGTGTGTGTGTGTGTGTGTGTGTGTGTGTGTGTGTGTGTGTGTGTGTGTGTGTGTGTGTGTGTGTGTGTGTGTGTGTGGTGGTTGGTCGGGGTGGGGGGGAGTGTCCCGGACCAGATGGGTGGGGAAGCCTCCTCGGAGCTGGGCGCTACCACCCCCGGCGCTCCAATCAATCAGTGTCCTGAATCTGTGACTTCTTCTCGCTGCGGAAGTCTCCCAGGAGCCAAGAATAGTTCTTTTTCTTTCGAGTCATTTCTAGTGCCCGGGTGTTTGGGCCCTCTGGGTCTCCCCATCTCCTGCCGTCCCATAGAGAAAAAAAAAAAAAACGGAGAGGGCCGCGGGGGAGGGCAGTAGGAAGGCCGGGCCCCGTGTCCACCTCCTATACACCCTTGCGCAAAGGAGGAGCGCGCCCTGCCGCCCGACTGGGGCTTGGGGGTGGCGGGGGGAGGCAGGTCTGACTGGGCTAAGCGAGCTGCTCCTTAACGCTCAGGAAGTGAAGCTTGTGGTTTGGGGGCTGAGCTCGGAAGGAGATTTAAAAAAAGAGAGAAAGAGAGACAGCGCGGTCTCTCCCGAAAGCAACTCAGTTTGAAAACTCTCGGAGCGCTGTGCCCGCGCCCTGACCCCTCAGGTAGGTCCGCTGCGCCTCCCTCCCTGGCGGGGGCGTTCGCGGGAACTGGCACGGCGCTGGCGCTGCGGGGAAGCCCGGAGGGCGCTACCGGGTTCCCACACGAGGCCGGCAGCAGCTTGGGAACCAAAAGGGCTGTATCCTCTTGGTCCCCGCGCGACCCATACGGAGGGGCTGGGGATCTGGTTTAGAGGACGCACGCCAGGCAGTTTGATGGTGGTTCTGCGAGGGAGCGGGATCCACAGGGAAGGAAACATCTGGTTGGGAGACGGCGGCAGCTGAGCTCAACAGCTCCCGCCATCCCAGGCCCTGGCTGCGAAGAGTCTCGGCCGGCCCGCGTGCGCCGAGGGGACCGCCCCGCCCCTCGGCCGCCAGCTGCTTCGAGAGGTCGCCTTCCCACGCGATCAGCCCTTGGTCCTACGACCGCTCTACCCACTCCACCCTCCCGGGAACGCACGGAGCCTGCCAGGCTGAGAGGCGCGCGGCTGTGGCCCGAGTCGGGAGGTTGCTTGCGTGCCTGATCCCGCGCTGTTCCAGCCAGTCCAGACTCGGCGGCGGTGGGGACAGTTCACCCCCTTCATCCCCGCCCCACCCCCGTCCCGCTCCGCCCCGAGCCGCAGCAGGGCCCCTCGGGACATTTTCACCCTCTTTTTCCTTTTCCTCCGAGTTTCATAGCTGTTTAAGGAATTGATTTTTGGTTTTGTGGTGTCTAAGTAGACAACCGACGGAGCGGCTCACGCCGGGGCTCAGAGAAAACTGAACTGACAGTCGTTCGCCCTAGGGCAGCCGAGCACCCCGAAGCCTCCTGAAGCCCCGATCCTATGGGCTGGCCGGGACAACGGGCGGGCGGCACCCTCACCCCTAGGGGCCTTCTGGCGTTTAGGACACGGGAAACATCCCTTGGGACTCAGCTACACTTCCTAGCGGTCTTTTTCTCTCAAGCCTATCCTATTCTTCATCCGGGGAAGGGGACATGGTGGGGGCGTGGAGCGAGAACCCGTCTTGATTCCGGAGCGCCCACCGGTTGGCTTTAGACCCTGTCCCTTGTCTTGCCCCGGGAGCCGCATGACTCCTAGGCTGGCAGAATAAACCGGGCAAAGCCCAAAGACGAGCCCTGTCCCAGCCCGGGATCCCCAGCGCCCTTGTATCTGAACTAACCAAGACCACCGAGAGCTGCTGTGCCCGAAGAGCCTACGGCTCGCACTTGAACCCGGCCCCCATCGCCTTCACCCAGAGAGAAAGGCACGTTCATTTTCCCCGGACCTCCTAGCCCTCCTAGCCCCGCCCCCGGAGAGAGCCCCGGGCAAGAACTGTAGGCGCTGCCCCGCCTCCCCGTCGGGCTCAGGTTTCGACCCCGGGATTAGGTGAACTGATTGTGGGGGTTAATGAGAGCGGAGTAGCGGGCACGAACTCCCTCCCAGGCCCGCGAGCCCGGACCCCGGCTCTCCTGCTGCTGCCAGAGCAGCCTGCGCTCTCCCCGCCTGCTCTAAAAGGTGGGTTCTCCGCGGACTCCCGGACACCGTGCGTTTCCCAGCCGTCGCGCACGAATCCGGCTGGACTTTCCCTAGGGCGAGGTTTCTGGTGAGCAGAATGGAAAGTGCTTTCCCGAGACTTTGTTAGGTCTCCAGGGTCCAGTGTGTCTTGCCCGGATACCTGATTCTTCTCTGCGCACCCGCGTCGCCACTTTTTCCTTGCGTGGGGGCACAAGTCAGGGGCGTTCAAGACCACCGGGAAGCGAGTTTTTCCCGGGACCTTGCTTGGTCCTCTTCACCTGCTTCCCTACCTTCCTGCCTTCTTTCTCCGGCCTTTGCTTCTCAACCTAGTCCTTCTGTTGCAGTTCCCCCGACCTCGCCTCTCAGCCAGCTGGAGCCCTCTAGCCCCAGACCCCTTTTCACTAGTCTGTGAGCCTGCTCTTGGAGGCTTGGCTCTTTGACCCAACCGGGTTCGCGACCGTCTACACATTCCCCTCCCCGCCGCCCTAAATTGATTGGCGCATCTACGCCTTTCTCCCCAGACAGAAAGCAGATCCTTATAGGCAGTGTGTGATCCAGTTGGGGTAACTGGCCCGCTGAAGTTGGGGACTTCAGCTCTCCGAGAGGGTGATACCACAATGAGTTTTGCTAGGGAAGGGGAGGGGCCGAGGGGCGTGGGCAGGGCAGAAGGAAGAGGCCTGAGTCGGAGCCCGGAGACGGGTTGAGCTACGGCGGCAGCAGCGGCGGGCTCGAGCCACCTGTCCAAGTGCCACCTGGTGAGCGCGGCGCAGCGAGGCCAAGCCCCTCCTCCCGGGGGCCTTCCTCTCTCCTCCCTCCCTCCCTCCCCCCTCCTCCCTGCCCGAACGCTCTCGGCTCCGCTGCCCAGTCCCGGGGCCCCGGAGCGTGCTGACCCGCGCGTTTCCACCCTGTTCTCCTCTCGCAGGTCTCCGCCTGGCTGGGGCTGACGAATTCGGGTGAAGGTGGGCTGACGGCGGCTCCAGCGACCCTTGGAGAGGAGCGGGGAGCGCGCCCGACCACCATGCCTCGTTCGTTCCTGGTTAAGAGCAAAAAAGCTCACAGTTACCACCAGCCGCGCTCCCCGGGACCTGACTATTCCCTCCGCCTGGAGAATGTACTGGCGCCAGGCGGAGCAGGTGCGGGGCGGGCGCGGGCCGGGAGGGGCTGCTCCCGGGGCCGTAGATTCTGCGTCCTGCCACGCCATCCCCCAGGAACCGGGGGAAGGGTTCTGAAGCCCCTTTGCTGCCTTTTCTTGTTACCAACCGTTTGGGTTCCTTTCGGGCTCGGCGCCTAGATTGCCAAGGCCTCCCTGCTCTCGCCCTTGGATCCGGGAGGGTTCAGGCCAGGTCTGGGGAGAGCCGAGAGAGCCCAGGTGCCACCGTCTGGGGGGACGCACTTCAGAACCATCGGAACCAACCTGAGCCCCTATCCGGCCTCCTTTCCGCAGACGGCACTTCGAGCACAGGCGGGGCGAAGGCGGAGCTCCGGGGCCATGTGTCCCCCGAGTCTCAGCTGACCGAAGCCCCCGACAGAGCCTCCGCGTCCCCTGGCAGCTGTGAGGGCAGCGTGTGCGATCGGAGCTCGGAGTTTGAAGACTTTTGGAGGCCTCCGTCGCCTTCTGTGTCTCCAGGTAGGGACTTGTTGGGGGCTCCGGGGCCCGGGGAGGGAGGCGGGGGCAGGGACCCCGCGCTGAGGAATGAACCCGCTCGGCTTTGGGCACAGAAGTGCCAAATCGGTTACGGAGAATCTTTTCGAGAGGGGGGATTTGTTCTTGGTTCCCGAGGCGAGGCACTGGCTTCTCTAGGACAGCGTCAGCCTGCTCGCGGGGGTCGGTTGCTTGGATCCTAGTCGGCGGAACCTGGGCTGTTCATCCCTAACATTCATTGGCATGGGGCCAATGAGCGAAAGAAAATAAATGAGTCTTTTCTTTGGGCAGCAATGTTGACATTTCGTTTTCTGACCAGAGGTGATTGTTTACAAAGAGCCAGGATTCCAGAATACAGACCCCTCCCCGGGTCTCAAGCAGAGACCTGGGCAGTCAGTGAAAAAAAAAGTGTCGTTGCCTTTAAAAATTAAGCTCGTTTCCGCGGCGTTGGGCCTGGCAGAGATGGGGCCCCAAGCCGGACAAAAATCTCGGTCCCTCGCTAGGTCTTCGCAGGCGCAGATTGGGGGCCTATTTTATTTTTCGTTCTGCCGGGTTGGCCCGGCGTTGGGGACCAGTGCTTGTTGGTTTCATTTCCAGCCAGCAATCGAGTTTCGCGCAAACTGAGTGACTTGCACTTTGGGTGGGGGCGAGTCTCCGGTTCCGGCGGAGGGGCACGGAGAGCGCAGGACCGGGATACTGCTAAGGACCGGTTATTTCCAGATTTCATTTACCAGTTTTAAAAGATAACCCCCAACCCCATTCCACACTCGGTGTGTGGACCTGGCTAAGTGAGGGCGTCTGGGAACAGGCCACCGGAGGGTCCTTCTTGGCTGTGCTGGACACCACCCCTCAAGGACTGGGCGCCGCCGGAATCTCCGACGGAAACTCGAAGTGAGAAGCCACTTCTCACTGAAGTGGCTAGCCTGAGCTGGATCTGTTCACAGAACTGCAGTGTCTGTGAACAGATCTGTAAATCCGTGTGCACTTAGGGGAAAGTGTATGTTAGTAGCTGGTTTTAGCAAAATTCTCAGGGGTGGGGGTGCAGAAGGCCTCTAATTCGGCAAGTTGTTCGCCTTGCAGGTGGTGGCTAAACCTTCAATTCTAAATTATTCTCTAAGAAATTCGTGTTTTGTTTTCTTTTTTTGTCCCCTGTCAAACTATGATAGGAATGGGAACGGGGAGTATTTTGGCAAACAGATCCAGCCCCAAACCCACTTCCCGCTGCCTCTTCGCTACCTGCTAATACTGGATATTTAATAACGTTGAGAAGTGCTAACACCTTCCCGTTGTTTTTCTTTTCCCCCAGACACAAATGTCTCGGATAGGTCGGGCCATATTTTATTGGTCCTTGTCTCCCTCCCTCCTTATAGATCCCAGGAAAGAAAAAAGACGCAGTGGGAACACGTAGGGGCCGGGAGAGCGCTGGCGCTGGGCCCTCTGCCCGCAGGCTCGTCCAGGTCCGGAACAGTGGCCGCTTTCTCCTCCGGCACAGCTCGGCTTTGCTCCGAACGTTTGTAAAGCGTGGCGCGCCCTTCTCTACGGGGCCGCCAGATGTGCCGGTCCAGTCTAAAAAGACCCTGTTAACGTCATGCGCTTCGGCTGTCCTGGCACGGAAAATCCTCGCCCGATGTCATTTTAAGTTTCCATGTGCTGCCTTGCCGCCTCCAGTGGTTCTCGGAGGCCCCAGGGACCCGGCCAGGGTTTGAGCCTGGAGGCGTCCCTGGCACCCAGCGCAAGGCCCGGCGCCCCGAGTGCTGCCCCAGGGATGGGTGTCTGGCAGTTCCATAGACACACCGACTGGTTGACCTGACCCGACGCCCTCTTGTGCCTCCACAGCCTCGGAGAAGTCGGCGTGCCCGTCGCTGGACGAAGCTCAGCCCTTCCCTCTGCCCTTCAAGCCGTACTCGTGGAGCGGCCTGGCGAGTTCCGATCTGCGGCACCTGGTGCAGAGCTACCGGCCGTGCGCGGCCCTGGAGCGTGGCGCCAGCCTGGGCCTCTTCTGCGAGCGCGCCCCGGAGCCAGGCCATCCCGCGGCGCTGTACGGCCCGGAGCGAGCTGCGGGCGGCGCGGGGGCCGGGGCGCCCGGGGGAGGCAGCGCAGGAGGCGGAACTGCCGGCGGCGCGGGCCTGGGGCTCTTCGGCGACTTCGGGCCCGCGGCGGCAGGACTGTACGAGCGGCCGGCCACCGGCGGACTGTACCCGGAGCGCGGCCACGGGCTGCACAGTGACAAAGGCACAGGCGTCAAGGTGGAGTCGGAGCTGCTATGCACCCGCCTGCTGCTGGGCGGCGGCTCCTACAAGTGCATCAAGTGCAGCAAGGTGAGGCTCCCGCGCGCCTGGCTTGACCGGCCCCGCGCCCGCGCCCCCCGGCCCGCGCCCAGCCGGCGTCCGCGCCCCTCGGCCCCTCTCAGCGGCCCTCTCCCCGGCCCCACCCGCCTCAGGTGTTCTCCACACCGCACGGGCTCGAGGTGCACGTGCGCAGGTCCCACAGCGGCACGAGACCCTTTGCGTGCGAGATTTGCGGCAAGACCTTCGGGCACGCGGTGAGCCTGGAGCAGCACAAAGCCGTGCACTCGCAGGTAAGCGCGGGGCGAGCGGCCGCGCGCCGCCCTGCTCAGGTTTTCGCGTTCGGGGACCTCCTGCTTCTCTGCGCGACACCGGATGCTCTCCGCCTGGCAGCTTTCGCCTTGGACTTACCCCGGCTGCCCCCAGTCCCCTCTGCCACGTTCCCTGGCTCAGACGTAGGCGAGGGGAGAGACGTCGGGGGTTGCCGGCCTCGAGGCAGCCCTGGAGCTCGGTGTCACATTGTGAGACTCCAGAAAGTGATCTTGATCATTACTTTGGGTCTGAGGAAGGCTTGTATGCACTCTTGAGGCTGATATGTCAAATTTGTTAGCTCTGTTTCTTGGCCTCTTTCTTTTCACCATATGGCTGATACTTAACCTGTCTTGACCTCTCCGGATTGAAAAGGAGGAATCTCAGCTCATTTAGAGCATCCAGTACGTGTCCCGCTATTCTTTCATTTATTCATTTGTAAATATTTGTTGCTCAACTTCCAGATACTAGGTCCGTGAGAATCCAGTAGCACACCAGCTTCCTGACAGAATACCCTCACAGAGATTATGCTTTAGCTGAGAGAGGGTAGATACCCAAATAAGTACACAAGTAACGATGACAGCAGAATGCTTATTTACAGACTCATTTGCTCAAAAGTATTCTTCTGTCTCCTTCAACACCCACACTGGGTGGGGATGGGGTGGGGGAGGAGCATCTCAAGAGATTGAGGTCTAAGCCTCCTGTTGAGGAGGGTGGAGAAGTGTTTGTAAATGGGTGTCAAAAAAGCAGGGTGTGGATACGGTTTTGCCAAGGGGTGTGGAAGGTTGTGGCTGAAAAGTGTTTGGGTCGAAAAAATGTTAAAGGGGTAGAGGATAAGAGTGGGAAGGGTGGAGGCTGGAAATAAACTGGGAGGAGAGAGGATAATGGAGCACCCTATGTGGATGGAGAGTCTGAAGGAGGATACAGTCCTGGTTTGGGGGATTTCAGGGTCAGTTGGTGATGAGGAGAATGGCAGCCTAGACGATTGCAATAGGAGTGCCACGTCTTTCTCCCTGCAGGAACGGAGCTTTGACTGTAAGATCTGTGGCAAGAGCTTCAAGAGGTCATCTACGCTGTCCACACATCTGCTCATCCACTCAGACACCCGGCCCTACCCCTGTCAGTACTGTGGCAAGAGATTCCATCAGAAGTCAGACATGAAGAAACACACCTTCATCCACACTGGTGAGCAAAGGCCCTTGCTTGTAGGAAACACCTGGTGAGGGGTGGGAAATGGGGGGAGGGCGGTGGAGGTCCAAGTGTTTCTCCCTGAGGCCAAGGTAATTCACCTCCTCTGTGATATTCTTGCAGAGAAGGGTGGTAGGTGGGACCTCCCAGATGCAGTTAATCGGTGCAGTGTGTTAAAGAAAACTGAGAAGGAAAGATTCTCTCAGGTTCATTTACATACCTGGTTCCCCACAGAGTCTTTGATTTGGGGTTCTATCTGAAGAACCACTCAGCAGGTCAGCTGCAAGCTTTCTATCCTTGCAAAGAATATTTTCCTCTAGGTTAGCAGCTGCTCCAACTTCTTTCTGCTCTAGGTGAAATATGAAGCTCCAGGTCCTTTCAGAGCGTTGGTCTAAATGTTTACCTGGAGATCGAGATTTTCTCTAGGGCTACCACCTTTTCAGGGGGAAGGGTCTTATGTGTGACCTCTTGGCTGCATTTTTAGGAGTCTGACAGCTTATTCTGATTGAGCAAGGGGAAAAAATGGTAAATAATACTAGGCTTTTTCAGCTAAGCACTTTTAAAATGCAGTGTCTTATTTTATGCTCACAACAACTCAGGGAGGTGAAGACTATTCCTTATCCCCATTTTAGAGAAGAACAAACATAAAGTGAGGCACAGAAGGGTTAGGTACTTTCTCAGAGTCATATTGGTAGCAAGTGGTAGATCCAGGACTTAAATTCAGGTCTGTCTGCTCTCAAGTGTCTATGCTCTCTACCACTGTTTATTATATTCTATTTTCAAAGTCAAAAGGATTGGTGGATATAGAACTCCTCTATTCACTTATTGCCCTTTTTAAAATATAAGCCAAGTTTGTCATAATAATGATGATTCTTTACTTATTATAATGCTTCATAATGTACAAAATGCTTTTGAATCTGTCTCCTCATTTGATTCTTACTGCTGTCCCATAAAGTAGAAGGAGCTGCTCTTACCGTCATGAAACTCAGAGAGATGGAATGATTTGCCGAAGTTCAGACTGGAAGTAAATCATCAGGCTGTGGAATGCTTCTGGCTTCCAGTCCTGGATTCTAACATTTTGGTTATGTATAGGTGGCAGTTTTAATGCCAGGAGCACTCTCTTTAATAATCAACAAGATATTTACATGAGAGCCAGAATTTTATTTCAGAATATGAATACTGACTTAATTTGCAGTGTGTTCCAAACAGTCACCATTGCTGTTTTTAAATATGCTTGGATAGTGTAGATGCCCCCATCAGAAAACCCAGAAAAAATATCCTACTTGAGTCATGTTCCCTTGCCTCAAATTTCCATGCAACTCACTCCTTTTGAGTAAAGGTATTCAAGACACTTACCAAAATGCAACTAGGATCTTGACTGAGTGAAACATTAAGCCTTTATCAAACATTTACATTATAGCTAGAATTTGTTTCTCAGATTTGTTTGACCCTAAAGGGATAGGATAAGTTTTGATGAGTGGTTCCTTATCAAGGAAATCTGAAGCACAAAGATAGAAAGGGGTATAGCAAGAGGAACAGAGAGTTTCTCAAAAACAAACTTCATCTATTTTGCATGTTTTCCAAGGCCAAACCTGACAATAATGCCATGCTGAGGCAATTTGAAAAAATCATACTGCTTTTCCAAATGTTAAACAGCACATGGATTAGGGGGGGAAACAAACACTTTTCTATCTGTTATTAATCTATGGTGAAGGAGCTGTTGATCTATAAAGAATCCTGTGATTAGCCTCATTAAAAAAAACATAAAATCAAGATAGAAAAGGATCAGCTGCCTTAAGAAATACTTTGTGACCCAGATGTGGATTTTTTTTAAAAATAAGACTTTGAGAAATACCCATCCTTCAGATACATTCTGTTGTCCTCCAAGGGCAAGAAAGAAGGCAGCCTCACTGGTCCACACAGACCAACACTGACTTGGAAATTCAGATTTGAAAACTTCCTCTCCATTAGAACAGAGTCACATGGTTTGAAAGACTGCACCCCCCCCCCCCCCCACCGCCCTTGTGCTGAACATCTGCTGTGGGGAGCTTTCTACTTCTGAAGTCGGGGGTGTTCTCCCAGGGTGGATTCAGCTGCAATTCTGGGGAGGGCACGTGGCCTGTGCTGTTTCCGTTTAGCAGGAAACGGTTTGAGGCCTCTGGCTGGGAACCCCCATGCAGAAAGTCTGCCTTCCACCTGGTGCACCTATGGCCTCCCCGGCCTTACATTGCCACACACCTCACCCTCCAAACTGCTCAAAGGCCTTAGACTGTGGTGTAGCCAGCTGCTGCCAAGACCCGGTGGGTCACTGTGAGTCCCCGCTAGCTTTATCATGGACTCCTGCTTCCCCCTCTCCCTTCCATCCCTGTAGGCGAGAAGCCCCACAAGTGCCAGGTGTGTGGCAAGGCATTCAGCCAGAGCTCCAACCTCATCACCCACAGCCGCAAGCACACAGGCTTCAAGCCCTTTGGCTGCGACCTGTGTGGAAAAGGCTTCCAGAGGAAGGTGGACCTCAGGCGGCACCGGGAGACGCAGCATGGGCTCAAGTGAGCACCGCGCCTCATTGGCGTGTGCAGTTACACAACACTACGGAGGGCAGCCTCCCCACTTGCCACCAGCCACTTCCGCAGATCTCTCTGGGGTGAGACCTTTTCCCTTTCCTCGCTGGAACTGCCAGGGGGATGTTACCTTTTCAAAGTCCAGCCTGGAGGGGGACCCGAATGACTCCCTGGGCAGAGGACTCGCCAGATAGGCTTCTCTACACCTGAAGACTCCAGGTGGAAAAGAAATCAGCTAAAATCTTCGGCCTGATAGTCCTTCCCATACCCAGACCTGTTCCACAGATAGAAAGTTCCTTGGGTTTCTTCCCTTCTCTTCTTGTCTGACCCCAGATACTTGTGTGGAAGAGGAGGAATCATCTCTCACAAGATAGACACATATTAATGTTTTTATCTGGAATGGAGAATGAGTGTTATTTTTTTCCTTCTGGGGAGTTTTTTGACCCCTTTTTGTTGGGTGCTGCCTATAAAGCTTGGAGGAATTGTTTCTTGCATTTGAAAATTGGTTCAGAAACTGATTTGGGAAGGGAATTTCATACTTTTGAAATTACAAAATGGCACTGTAGAGCCTACCCAAAAAGAAGCAGAAGGAAAGTGGGCTTGGTGAGAAGAGATTCAAGGTTCTCCCTCCAGGAGACTTGCGAAGGCTTCTTCAGAAGAATGGACAAGACTGTCACCACTCAGCAAATGTCTTTTGACCACCAGTTACCATGGTATCAGGCACTATGCTAGATACTGGTGAGCCAGAGAGTAACGTCTCAGCCTCTGACCCTGACCTGCATCTCCAAGTAACTGGGTCTGTTCTTCCCCACAAAGGAATTCTGAGAAGATAAAACAGGATCTTGAAACTTTCCTTCAGGTCATTCGGATTTTATCAAACATACACCAAAAATAGCTGAATAGATACTTCAAAGATTCGCATCTAAATTAAGTTTTTTTTTTATTGTTAAGCTGGTATTTTTAAGATGTCTAAGCTAGCAGGCATGTGGGAATGAAGGCTCTGTCTTCAACTCTTTTGAACCCTCCATGTGTACCACAGAGGGAAAAAAATGATATTTTTACTTTGATGTAAATGTTTTTAAATCTTCTGGAGTGTATTATGTTTGTTAATACATATTTATTAGAGTGATGTTTTAAGTTAATAAAGTATTACGACTCTTACATATTGCTTTTCATTTAGGCAAGGAATTTGGGAAAGACCTTTGTTTTGGTCTGCATGGGAAGTTGGCACTGCAGGACACTGGAGTTGAGTACAAAGCAGATAAGACAACATCCAGAAGAGAGCAAAATCCAATAGCTCTGGTTTTCGTGTGTTTCTTTTTTTTTTTCTTTCATTCTGTGCCTGAGCACCTTCTTTCTTAACAGAAAAGCTAGGGTTACAAAAGTAAGCTGCTACCTTGCCAAGTCCCTGATATCCTACATAAATGTGCTCAGTCACTCAGTCGTGTCTGCATCTTTGCAACCATGGATCGTAGCCCACCAGGCTCCTCTGTCCATGGGGTTTTCCTGGCAAGAATACTGGAGTGGGTTGCCATTTCCTTCTCCAGGGGTTCTTCCCTACATGTTTATGGGCTCTTTATTCTGAGAGTTTCAGGATTTTTTTTTTTTTTTTTAAAACAGGCCAGAAGGCCTCCTGATAAATAAAGACATTAGGAACCTTAGGTCTAGAGATTGAGTCAGTCACGACCCTGTCACCAGCATACCGGGTGACTTGGACAAATCATTTGACCTTCCAGATACTGATTTCCTTCACCATAATAATGAAGATATGATTCCGTCATCACAGTCCAAACCTGACTACTTCTCTGGAGACTGGAGGGAAAGAAGTATCTGAGATTGATTAGCTACCTCACCTAAAACAAGTTATAAATCTGAAGACTGATGAGAGGCAGTAAAATTGGGATCTGGGTTATTTCTGGCTCTGTCCCACCTGTGGGAATTTCTGGCATAGATCAGTCCTTGAAAAGAATGAACCCAGAATAAGCTTCTAGCCTAAATCCCAACTACCTGTACTCTTTCTAATACTTGGTCAAGATCGTGCACAGCCCCCGGTGACTGTCAGCAGATTATCCCATTTCCGTTCAAATCAGTTTCACCAATATTGGTATGTGCCTGGCACTCTTCTAGGTGTTGGGGATTCAGCAGTGAACACAATGTCCTGTGGAGCTTTGTATATTTGGTCAGTGCCGAATCTTCAGCTCCCAGAACAGTGCCTGGTACATAGTAGGAGATCAATCAATATTTGCTGAGGTGGTTTAAGTGAATAAGCAGAGAAAATAAAGTCCTGCTTCATCCTGGCTGCTCTGCTCTCTCCAGCAGAAAGGGAAGAGAAATCGCTTGAGGGCCAGAGAAGCAAATAGAACACGTAGGACTCTCTCTGGCTTGGAGAGTAAGGGGGGTTTTGACCATGGTTTTCTCTGGTCTCTCCAAATCTCGGTGCTTGGCTATCCTTACTTGGTTTTCAAGACTCTTATCTTTTCATGTCAGTTTACTCTGATTTAGAATTGAAACATGTACACTCTATAAGACAGTTTAAGATAATTTTCCAGAACTGTTGGATGAACAGCTGCAGCATCCAGGAACCTCCTTCTAGTGTCCTGGGAAACAAGGTTCCCAGTGAATAAAGATCACAGAATGATCTTCTCACAGGATTCACGGTGCACACTGGTTGATAATTTCTAACTTGGTTTGAAATGTAAAGAAGCTACATTGTGGGGTAAGTAGAACTGATTGAAATCTAGTGAACTGCTCTGTCCTGCGCTCTCATTATGACTTTTAGAACTTTGGTCCATTTTTGTAACCTATATGCAATAAACGTGGAATTTTAATTTTGGTGTTAATAGTATGCATTTTTTGGGAAAAAAACATATCTTAATATCCTCAGTTCAGAATCAAAACAAATTACTGTGCCTGTTACTGTGTGAAATTTGAAGATTGCGAATATCTCTCTTAATGTTATTACTTGACTCCATTAAAAATAGATTGTGAATATTCCATGTCACATTATTCATGAAGCAGGCCCTCTGCCTTTTGTCCGCGGGAGTAACAGTAGAAAGGGTAACAAGAGACACCAGAGCACACCTTTGTTTCTTTCACTAAATTTTTAATAACACCTCCAGCTAGCCAGTTGGTGAAGCTCAGCTCTTGCATAAAAGTGGAAAAGCACAGCTATCTCAGAGAAGACCAACTCTTTCAGTAGCTAATTTGAGTTTGCGTTCATCTACATCAGAGATGATTAAATTACCTATCAGGTGTGCTGAGCTATCAGGATTCAGGCCATGTAAAAGGTGAATTTCATCTGATTGATTTGAAACACAAATGGAACAATTGAGTTTTCAAAGCCCTACCTTAATTAAAGGCATAGGAAAGTATCACTCTGGGTGGGTTCTTAACTGCCATTGCCCTTGAAACCTGGGTGTTGAGAGTGATTTTTTTTTTTTCCGGTTTAAGTGTCAATAGTGATTTGACCTGTTCATTTTGTCGTGTGCCTGTTTAACCTGATCATTTAACAGAAAGAAATGAATTCAGAGTAAGGCCAAAATGACTTGATTGCTTTTTCTGTGCATTTCTAGAGCACTATTTAAATCTCTCCTGCTATATTATTTCTGAAGTAAAAATTTCTCAGTTACATATGTAATAACTCAACATTTCATTCATTGAGTTTTTTTTAAAAAGGAATATCATCTCAAACTCTTCTCACAAGTTTGTTAATTTTTTAGTGCTCATTTCCAGTCTACCCACATGTGTGTGTATATTTATGTATTTTTTTATCCTGTGATCAGTTTATGTCTACATAGCGCTTTTATTTATTGATTGATAATATGGACACATATTTGCTTAAAATAGAAATATTTATGTTTAACAATGAGAATTTGACATTTATGATTAAGTTCTATTGAAATCATTTATTAGGAATTTTATCAGTCATTAAGATAAAGTCTTCTGAAGTTTTATTTCAAAGTTATTCACTTTTTAAATAAAACATTTCAATCGCATGGGAAATTAAAAGTCTAATACAATAAACATCAGTGTATCCATTGCTCTGCCATATTTATTTCAGATTTTATTTTAAAATAAAATATTACAGACATGGTTCAGTAACTCTAGAATATGTTTTTCCCTAACTACAGTCCCTTTCCTGTCTCATCAGAGGCATCCACTATACCAGAATTGGTACAATATCATCACCATGAATATTTGTATACCTTTTCTTATACAAAGTCCCATGAAGAATATATGATACTGTTAGGTATATTTTAACTTATTATAAATGGTGTCATAGTGTATATATCCTGCATCTTGCTTTTTTTCCCCTCAGTACTTTGTTTTTTGAGATTTATCCATGTTGATACATGCAGTTTTGTTCAGTTATTTTAACTGCTGCATGTAGGATTTATTGTATGAATACACGATGATTAATTAGGTATTCTCCTGTTGAGACACTTTTGGTTATTTCCAGTTTTCCCCTATCACAAACAATTCTGATGCAAGCAGCCTTTTATATATGTCCTTGTGAAAGGGATTCTTCAGGTTATGTTCCTGGGAATGGAAATGCTGGAGATGTTGGCTCTCCCAATTTACATCCCCATCAATAGTATGAGAGAGTTCCTGTTGTGCCACATTTTGCTAACACTTGCTATTTTCAGACTTTAAAAATGTTTACCAGTTGGATGGATGTGAAATGTTAATGTAATTTGCATTTCCTGATTCCTAGTGAGATTGAGAATCTTTTCGTAAGTTTTTTGGCCTCACAGATTTCCTTTTCTGTGATATGCCTGTTAATGTACTTTGTCCATTTTTTAAAAATTGGGCTGCTTGTTTTATATCAATTAATTTTTCTGTATTCTAGGTACTCACTATTTTGTTAGTTAAATATGTCGCACATGTCTCCCAGACTGTAACTTGCATTCATTTTGGTTGAAGAGAGAATGTGTTTGTTTTTGTCTTTGTGTTTATGTTTTTAAATGTATTTGTCTTTTCCTTAATGGCTTATGCTTTTTATGTCTTAATTGAGAAATCCTTCCGTAATTGGTGATCATAAGCTTATCCTTTATATTTTCTTCTAAAAATTCAAAAATGCTTAATTATAATATTAGCCTTTTAACCCACTTATATGTGTATGATATGAAATAAAATCTAATTAAACACTTTTTTCCTACATGGATAACCAATTGCTCCAACATTATTTATTGCAGATTATATCCTTTTCCCTCTGATTGTAATACAATCATATGTACTGATATTTTGCCATCATATGTCAAATTTCTCTTTCTATATAGTTCTGCTCTGGGCTCCCTGCTCTGTTCCACTGGTCATTTTGTCTATCTCTAAGCCAAAGCCATGGTGTCTCAATTAAACTTGTAATAAACTCTTAGTAGTTAGTAAGGAAGGTTTCCTTTGATCTATTTCATCCTCTTAGGAAATATCTTGGCTACCCTTGGTCCTCTGCTCTTGCTTGTGAAAAACTCAATTGGAATTTTTATTTATACTGCAGTTACTATTTAATTGGGAAGAACTGAAACCATTTTGATGTTGATGCTTCCCATCCGTAAATATAGCATATTGCCTGTTTTTAAAGTTTTCTTTTATGTCTTTCAATAACCCTTTATAATTTGGGGCATAATTTTCTGTCTTTCTTTGGTTTACTGCTTTCATATTTCTTTTTTAAAATTGTACTTTCTAACTGCTGCTGGTGTATTGAAGCAAAATTATTGTTTTTGTATGTTGATCTTGTATTCTGCAATTTTGCTAAACCTTCTTTTTATAAATATTTATTTTGTTTATTTATTTATTTGGCTGCCCCAGTTCTTGGTTGTCGCCTATGGGATCTTCCTTGTGCATGGGAACTCTTACTTGTAGCATGAGATCATTCCCTGATCAGTATCAGACCTCGGCCCCAGCCCCCTGTATTGGCAGTGTGGAGACTTAGTCACTGGACCACCAGGGAAGTCCCTAAACCTTCTTTATGGTTTGTTGCAGATTATTTTAGATTTTCAATGTAAGGTAATCATAGAATATGTAAATCATTATAGCTTTGTTTCGGTCTTTCCAATGCACTCTCCTTGACTTCACTGCAGTAACCAATACTATTAAATATATTAAATAGGGGCAGAATAGTAGGCATCCTTGTCTTATTCCTAATTGCCAGGGAAACGCTTTTAATTTTTCACATTTTAATTTTGTTTTGGGTAGGTTTGTGTTCAGTTCAGTTCAGTCACTCAGTCATGTCCGACTCTTTGCGTCCCCATGAATCGCTGCACGCCAGGCCTCTCTGTCCATCACCAACTGCTGGAGTCTACTCAAACTCATGTCCATCGAGTCGGTGATGCCAACCAGCCATCTGATCCTCTGTTGTCCCCTTCTCTTCCTGCCCCCAATCCCTACCAGCATCAGGGTCTTTTCCAGTGAGTCAACTCTTCATATGAGGTGGCCAAAGTATTGGAGTTTCAGCTTCAGCATCAGTCCTTCCAATGAACACCCAGGACTGATCTCCTTTAGGATGGACTGGTTGGATCTCCTTGCAGTCCAAGGGACTCTCAAGAGTCTTCTCCAACACCACAGTTCAAAAGCATCAATTCTTCGGTGCTCAGCTTTCTTCGCAGTCCAACTCTCACATCCACACATGAACACTGGAAAAACCATAGCCTTGACTAGACGGACCTTTGTTGGCAAAGTAATGTCTCTGCTTTTTAATATGCTATCTATGTTGGTCATAACTTTCCTTCTAAGGAGTAAGCGTCTTTTAGTTTCATGGCTGCAGTCACCATCTGCAGTGATTTTGGAGCCCCTCCAAAAATAAAGTCTGACACTGTTTCCACTGTTTCCCTATCTATTTGACATGAGGTGATGGGACCAGATGCCATGATCTTAGTTTTCTGAATGTTGAGCTTTAAGACAACTTTTTCAGTCTCCTCTTTCACTTTCATCAAGAGGCTTTTTAGTTCCTCTTCACTTTCTGCCATAAGGGTGGTGTCATCTGCATATCTGAGGTTATTGACATTTCTCCGGGCAATCTTGATTCCAGCTTGTGCTTCTTCCAGCCCAGCGTTCCTTATGATGTACTCTGCATATAAGTTAAATAAGCAGGGTGACAATATACAGCCTTGATGTACTCCTTTTTCTATTTGGAACCAGTCTGTTGTTCCATGTCCAGTTCTAACTGTTGCTTCCTGACCTGCGTATAGGTTTCTCAAGAGGCAGGTCAGATGTAGTCTCATCTCTTTCAGAATTTTCCACAGTTTATTGTGATCCACACAGTCAAAGGCTTTGGCATAGTCAATGAAGCAGAAATAGATGTTTTTCTGGAACTCTCTTGCTTTTTCGATGATCCAGCGGATGTTGGCAATTTGATCTCTAGATAACTTAAAATACCAGATTAAGGATTTCTATTACTATTTGATAAGAATATCTGTTTATGTGCATCAGGATTTAATTTTAATGTATGATTTTTAGGCATCTGTTGAGAAAGGCATGTGTTATTTTGTTTCTAAATCTTACGGCAAATGAGAATTTATAAGTTTCCAATGGCAAATTATCCTTCTATTGCTGGGAAGGACAAATCCCAACGTTTTTATTTATTTCTACATCTTAGCTAAAAAGATTTCTTCCTTGACAGATATTGTTTAGAGGTGCATTTAAATTTCTAATCATGTTTTTGCAGTAATTTTTTATGAAATATAATTTAATAATATTTTGATGAGATAACATGACCTCTGTGACATTAATTTTCTGATACTATTTGTTGAGATTTATTCTGTAGCCTTATCCATGGTCAATTTTTATAAATAATATGTTCTTGAAAAGAATGTATGTTTTCTGGTTATTGATGTTAATATAGTTATACCACCTTCCTTTTGGTTGGTTTTTATATTTACTTCTTAAAGTCTTTCTGACATGAGTAAAATATAGTTTCCAATCAAAATTTTAATTTCTGATACTGTTTGATTTTGTGTGTGTGTGTATGTATGTTAAAGCACCTAACATTTTGATCACACCCACCCACACACACTTGAGAGGAAAAAATGCTCAATAGAGTACTCTGACCAAAAGACTATGTATTGCTTTACTCTGCCAGTTCATTTTCTGGTGTTTGAGGAAGGATACCAATTTGCAGGGTTTCTAAAGCCTGAATTTATTGTAACTGTAGAGGAAAAACAGAAGCAGGAAGTTAGACTTGCTCCTTGATGCTAGTTATACAAATTTCATTGAGAATTTTTTTATTTTTGGCAAATTAGGAAGCATAGTTTCAATTCTGTCTTTTAACATGAATTAGACAGTTTCCTAGGCTGCCCTTTTTGAGAAGTAGAACTGATTGACACGCCTCTATAAGATTTTGCTGCAGTGGCAATTCCTTATTTGTTCTTAGAGTAAGGCAGGCTGACTGGATATTTCTTATCAGCTGACTTTTAGAAGAATCAGGAACCATTCTTTCGTTACCTTTCGTTAGACTTATCTGTGTTTCATTTCTTGGACATACCTTCCCAGAGATTTCACACAAACTTGACTTCCTCTTTCCTTGTACAGAAACTAGTATTCATGGGACTCTAATAAACAAGAAGGACAAGTTCTTAACTCAGCTGAGGGAGTCCCACCACAGTCTCATATTTTTGCACGCCATCTTGCTGATTTATCTTTGTGTGGTCACTGGTTATATCACATGTTTAGGCACTAAAGTGCATATAAAATAAAACATTTTGAATAAAGAATCAGATGAACTTCAAAATGTTTTAATTCAAAGGTACTCTGATTTTAAGTTCTTCCTGTTTTTCTGAGAGTTCATCTAAAATGACAACTAAAGAAGTATATTTCAGGTATGTCCAACTAAGTCCTTTCACTGAGAAAAGAGTTAACATTAGGAAGCTCTGGAAAAAAGATCCAGTTTACTCCATTTAACCAGTTGCCCAAGGATGGAAGCTTTGTGATTAGCCATTACATCTGATAGTCTCTCTCCATCAGGTAATCTGTCTCTCCACCTATAGCTCGGAGAAAGTGAAAGTCACTCAGTCGTGTCTGACTCTTTGGGACCCCATGTACCATACAGTCCTTGGAATTCAGGCCAGAATGCTGGAGTGGGTAGCAGTTCTCCAACCCAGGGATCGAGCCCAGGTCTCCCACATTGCAGGTGGAGTCTTTATCAGTTGAACCACCAGGGAAGCCTGTAGCTCAGAGAAGACAGGAATAAACAATTCTAGTCAGCAGATGGCCATAAGTTTGTCTTAATGGACTGTGGGTTTATGTTGGTACCATGTATAGATTATAACATTAAAAAATAAGATTATAGTAAAGTCATATGCTATTAAAATTTTAATTTTTATTTGATGATTGACAATTCAAGCCTCAGGTGATTATTAGGTATGTAGTAGCACTGATCAAGATAGAATTCTCCAATGGACAGACTCCTGGGCACGTGTGCTCTTATTAGGTACATGAAATAACATGCAGTAGACTGGGAGACACATTGTAGTCCAAGCACTGGTACCGGAGGTTTAGCTGATCCCAGGGCACCCAGAAACTTAGACTTTGTGCATTGCTAAGGATACCCTGGTGTTCTCGTGGGGATTTATTTTTTACTCTTGGTCCAAGACTGGAAGGTTCTAAGTATGGGAAGTGGATGTAAAGTTTCCTACGGAATCTTCTTTCTATTTCTCAGAGAGACATATAGTTTGGTGAAAAACAGCATTGACTTCCAAAAACAGCACTGAATTGGGAGACAGAGGACTGATACAATCTCTGTATCAGTCCGGGTTCTCCAGAGAAACATAACCCATCACACACACACATACATGCATAAATAAATAAGGAATTGGCTTCCATGATTATGGAGGCTGAAAAGTCCTGAGATTCGTAGTCAGCAAGCTGGAGACCTAGGAAGACCTCTGGTATAATTCCAGTCTGATTGCAAAGGCCTGAGAAGCAGGAGGATTGATGGTATAAGTTCCAGTCCAAGAGCAGAAGACCAATGAGCTAGCACACACCATCATGAAGACAAAATTTCCTCTGAGCCTTTTGGCTCAATTCAGTTGGTTTTGTCTTCAACTGATTGGGGAAGGCCTACATACAATAGGATGGCAAATCTGCTGTACTCCGTCCACCAGTTCAAATGTTAATCTTATCCAGAAACACCCTCACAGACAACCCAGAATAATGTCCGGGCACCCCTTGGCCCAATTACACTGACGAATAAAATTAACCATCACAGTCTCCAAATTGCCAGTGTATTTGTCAGAGTAAAGATCACTAGTTGCTGTTACAACTCCAAAGCTCAATGGATTATAAAATAGTTTATTTGTCATACATGTCACAATGGGTTTGGGTGTGTTCAAGTTCCTGCCTTCACAGGTGATTGAGAGATCTCAGCTTTTTCTATCTTGTGGTGGTTTTAGGGGGCTGTCATATTCTAGTGATTGCTTGGAGTCCTCTGCTGGATTATCTGTATTTAGCTGGTTGATGAATGAAGCTAGAAAGTGTACAGAGATCATATGCATATGAGACCTTTACAAAGACAGACTGGGCAATGAATTTTATCACTCCTGTTCACATTCCATTGACCAGAACATCAACACATGATCTCCATCTTACCTCAAAGGAAGCAAGAAAATGTGATCTTTTGTGCCAAGGAAGAGAAAATGGGACTGGTGAGCATCTATCTAGCCAGTCCTTGCCAGAGCCCTAAGTGAAACTGAAAGTGTTAGTCGCTCAGTCGTGTCCAACTGTTTGCCACCCCATGGACTGTAGCCCACCAGGCTCCTCTGTCCATGGGATTCTCCAGGCAGGAATACTGGAGTGGGTTGCCATTCCCTTCTCCAGGGGATCTTCCTGACTCAGGGGTTGAACCCAGGTCTCCAGCACTGGAGGCAGGTTCTTTACCATCTGAGCCACCAGGGAAGCCCAAATGTTAGTTGTTCAGTCGTATCTGACTCTTTGTGACCCCGTAGACTGTAGCCCACCAGGTCCCTCTGTCTGTAGCTTTTAAACTTGAGCTTTTCCCTTCTCTGAGTCTGTTTCCTTCCTCATAAAGTGAGGAGGATGGAAAAATGCCCTCTAAGGGACTTTCCAACTCTGACCATCTAAGGTCTACAACACTATCAAACCCCTGACTGGGTCTTGTAAACACTCAGCTTGGACATGGTCTTTCTCAGTCCAAGAGGGAAGAACAATGCTCAGTGTTCCCCCAAAGATTTTCTGGTCTACACCTGCAGCCTCTGAGAAGTTTATTCACTTCCTAGAATTCCGAAGAATCAAGATAACCCCCTGTCTCAGGGCATAGCCTTACCCTAGGTCATGGTACCAGTCCCTGCTACCTGGTGTGTATGCAAATACTAATGTGACCATGAAACTTCCTCCTTATTTTCTCTTACAATTCTCAGGCTGTGGGAAGTGATGATGCCCTTGGGCTCCTTCCCTAAGATTCTAGAGTACCGAGAGAGAGGGGTGAAAGCTATATACACCCCAGCCCCAGACATCCTAGAAAAGGACTTCACAAAAGGATAGGCTATGTCAGAGTGATTGTGTTCATGGGTTTTCTTCTTTTGTGCATTTTCTGATGTTTTGCAGTTTATTTGTCTGTTATCTGACTCCTCATTGGAGTTTTTTATTTCTTTAGTTGAGCAGAGTCTTAGTTGAGGCAAGTGGGATCTTCAGTTGTGGCATGTGAACTCTTAGTTGAAGCATGTGGGATCTAGTTCCCTGACAATGGATGGAACCTGGACCCCCTGCATTGGGATCATGGAGTCTTAGCCACTGGACCACCGGGAAGTCCCCCATTGCATTTTAGACTCCACAAAGTCAGAGATCATGTCTACTTTATTACTGCATCTATAGGGACCTATAATGATGCCTGGCATAAAGTAAATATTTTTGAGTGAAGAAATATTACTTAAAATCTTTTAGTCTAAGTTCAGGGCAATAGAATTTCTTGGGGGAAATTATGTTAGTAATACATTCATATATTTGCCTACTTAGTAATGTTTTAATCTTATCAAAGTCTACTGTCAACACTAGGACTTTTAGAATAATGAGCAAGAAGCCAATAACAGAGTATCCTTCATGGTTTAACCTAAGCTTGGGGTTTCTTGGTGGCTCAGATGGTAAAGAATCTGCCTGCAATGCAGGAGACCCAAGTTCAATCCCTGGGTCAGGAAGATCCCCTGGAGAAGGGAATGGCAACCCACTCCAGTATTCTTGCCTGGAGAATTCCATGGACAGAGGAGCCCAGCGGGCTACAGTCCATGGGCTTACAAAGAGTCGGACATGACTGAGTGACTAACATTTTCACTTTTCATTGGGGGCTCAGAAAGACTAAAACAGGATATAGGTGCTGTTTCTCCAGGTCGGGAAGCACCTTCTCTGAGCATTTGGTTGAGCGGCACTTTGTCCACATAGTAGAGTGTGTGCCAGATTGCACTTATGTTGGACAATGGTCAGTTTCAGAGTATGAGCATGTGTTTCTAAACTAGACAGTCTCTTTTTAGTTGTCTCTTTTAGTTGTACCTTAAAAAGCTGTCTCTTTTTAGTTCCATGGAGTATGGCCATGAGCTTTACTCCTTATTTGTTTATCAAATAAAATCCGCTCATCCTGCAGCTCCACTTGTCTCTGAAGAAAAGATGCGATGGATCTCTCCGCAGCTTATGCTTTCAGTTTCACTGTGATCATTGTCTCTTTATTTACCACCCCACTTTATGAATTAAACACAACTTGTAAGATAAGTCAGGCTTCCCTGATAGCTCAGTTGGTAAAGAATCTGCAAACAAAAGGAGCAAAAATATCATATCATGTAAGTCAAGAATCTAGTGTGGAATAGAAACTCAGTAAATGGCCCTACCATTGTTAATAGTTGTATCATTATTGGTATCTTCTCATATTAGTAACTGCTACTTATTAAGACTTTACTCTGTGCTAAGTGTACTGCATGCATTTTCTCATTAAGCCCTGACAATGTTCCTATGAAGTATTATATTAGTCAAGGCTCTGCAGAGAAACAGAACTAGGCAGTCTGTCCGGCTCTCAAGGCTGACTGACCTCAGGTTATTTGCACCCTGCTTTAGGGACAGATCATGTCATTGGTTGGTTTTATTTCCCAATTAGAACATGACAAATTTTTATTCTAGAAACCTGCTAATTTACTATTAAATCATGTACACTCAGTTAAGAGAAGTACATTTCTTTTTTCAAACAATTCACAAGAATGTTTAAGAAATTAGTCACTCATTGTGGAGGGCTGCAATTTATAGACGGCCTCTCCCAAGCCTGAGACCATTCCATTGCCTGATGTCCTTTGATACCATCACCCAAGTTGTTTCAATGTACCTGATGGAGATCAGACTTTTCTGTGACCCTGAATAAGCACAATTGTATGAGATACCTGATTCAGCAATTTATTGATGTCCAGAGATAAAGCTGGGCTTCCTTGGTGGCTCAGTGGTAAAGAATCCCCCTACCAACGCAGGAGACACAGGTTTGATCCCTAGGTGTGGAAGATCTTCTGGAGAAGGAAATGGCAATGCAGTCTAGTACTTTTGCCTGGGAAATCCCGTGGACAGAGGACCCTGGAGGGCTACAATCCATGGGGTTGTAAAAGAGTCAGACACAACTTAGCGACTAAACAACAACAAGAGGTAAAGCTATACTCTATTTTTTCACTAGCTTACTGATTCTAAAATCCAAAATGCAAATATGTTCTCTGGCAGCATTTAGGAAGTGGAATTACACGTAACATCTTTGATTTTGGACAGACTATCCTTGCAGATATTGAATATTCTCTGACTCTAGCTTTTTTATTGCTGTGGAACTTTCAATTCACTTAAAATTCTTTATTATATAACATTTGTTCTATACAGAAGAATATATGTAATGAAAGTGTAAGTTGTGAGAATAATAATAAAATCAAACAAGTATGATTCCAGCTCAAACTTAAAAATGAGAATTTTATCAGTACCCATTGACTCTACCTGTATACTCCTGTCTTGGCCCATTCCTCTCAGAATCACTCTTTATTACTTCTTTTACTTGTGTACTTTTTTGGTAAGACTAGAAAGACTTGAGACATTTTGTGATTAAAAAAAAAAAATCAGAGGGGCTCAGGAGGGAGGGGGTATATGTCCCCCATGCTGATTCATGTTGATGTATGGCAAAAACCATCACCGTATTGTAATTATCCTCTAATTAAAAAGAAAGAAAAGAAAAGAAATCAGTTCTAGTTCTCTCTACAAACTGAGAAATAAAAAGCATGATTTCCATGGCAGACACATCCCCTCCCCAAACCCTTGCTTCCCGTACACTTAAATATAGGCTACAATTATTACTTCTCTATTTAGAGATTATTGTGGTTTCAGTTTTCATTGTGTCCTTGTGGGTTTTTTCTGTTTTGGTTGCCATTATAAATGTCTCTTTTATTCCCCCATGTGGTCACTTTCTTAAAAACCTTGTTTAGCACATCTTCAATGGAGTGCGGTTTGACTGCATATCTACCAGCCTCAAGGATACTCAGATACTTTTGTTCCATTCCAAGTATAGAAACCAGGCAGTGATAATTTAGGCTCTGTGAACTGTGAGGGAAGCAAAGAGCACATGCATCTCTTAAGTGCCTATAATGTGTCAAGTTTTTTTTGCCAGTTTCTTCCCAATTCAGAATTCCTAATGGTCATTATGTCCTAGTTGTGTTTGTCCTTATGTCTATATTACAGATGAGAAAATTGAGAAGTAATTTCCCAGGGTCACACCAGCACTAAGTAATGAAGCCAGTTTTCGAATGCAAGTCTTTTGTGGGTATCATGGGTGGGGGAGACAGTTCAGCCTAATGAGAATCAGGCAGTCTCTTTCCTAGATATCTGCCCCCCTCCTTTCTTGTGGAAGTGGTAGTGACGGTCCTCTTAATGCACTTCACGGGGACTTTGTGGGGCTTAGTGCAGTAATGCCTAGAATTTCAGAGGACAGATACGATAACCATCAAAGGCATTGCTTATTTTAGTTTCTGGTGGTCAGGCGATGAGTGGACATTTAGTTCTGGATCATCATTTACGGAGACCAGCAGAGCTGAACGCCTCTAATTCAGACATGATGCCAAGTTTCAGGTCACCCCTGTGTTCACCCATTGCCATTTACCAAATCCGCTCACACAGACTGAATTGTGTGTCTGGCCCTTCCCTATCCCTGCAGGTCCACTCACCAAACTAATGCAAAGGCAGGACCCTGAGCGGGGAGGTTGAGAAACAAGACCCCAAGCACATGGACTCAATAATAAGCTCACAAATATTTAAATAATGTTTTAAAATAGTATATATTTTATATAAGTAAATATAAAATAGGTTAACTCATCACAGAGCTCCAAAGTATAGCACCAGGAAAATAACTTTGAACACAGAAAACGGTCACAGCTCTGAGAGCCTTTCACAAATGAAAGAGCTTGTATATGACCAGTGGCACCCACCAATGCCATTCCTGATTCTATTTCTTTGATCAACGAATCTGACTACCTAAAAATGATGATTCTTTTCCAACTTCTCTCTGGTTCTGGTATTAGATTGGTTTTCTTCAACAACCTGCCAATTAGTCTTGGCCACGAGGAACAGTGTGTGCGTGTTAGCATTCTGAAGGTGGTTTGGAGATTTTCTCCCACCGAGTTGATAAACTTCCTCCTTCTTAACGGTTTTCTGAGAGTCCAGTCCTAATCATTGCCTTCTTTCCAAATTCTCCACATATGTTGCTCAGGAAGCACCATTAGTTGCTAACCACAGAGGTTGGTTCTCACCAAGTGCTGGATGAAACCTGTAGAAAACTGGACGAAGCGTGGCCAAGCCCCTCAGGAGCCGAGAGCAGCTCCAAAGTGAAGAAAGTGAACTCAGTCTGTATTGTGTAAATTGCACCCCCTCAAACAGTCTCAGGAAGTATCACAGCTTCCTGATTGCAAACCCAGATAAAGTTGAAGGCCACAGCTGCTAAGGACAAAAGCCACCAACCAAAAAGATGAAGAAAAACGGCATCTAAAAGCTGCAGTTGTGAGAAAGTCCCACTAGATATACCGTGGAATGAAAGAGCATTCAGATGATGGGGTCTGTGTCTCATGAAAATAAAGATCACCTGGTGCTTTGGAAGAGCAGAGAAAAGGGGGGATCTGAGAGCTCTGAATATTGATGTTGTGAAGTCAGTTCTGCATGACCCTTTCACTGAAGAGCATTTTGAATCTGATGAAGAAGCATGTCAGGGATATGGGTTGAGCCTATGAGCCTAGTTGTAACACTAGAAAGGAAAACCTTACCCCTTAAACTATCTTCTCTGCTCAACTTGCTTTCAATGCCTGCTGTTAAATATAAAAGTCACTGTGTACCCCCAATATTAAGAAAAAAGACTCTGGGAATTCCCTGGTGGTCCAATGATTGGGAGATTCCACTGCAGATAGCACAGGTTTGACCTCTGGTCAGGAAACTGAGTGAAAGTGAAAGTCGCTCAGTCATGTCAGACTCTTTGCAACCCCATGGACTATGCAGTCCATGGAATTCTCCAGGACAGAATACTGGAGTGAGCAGCCTTTTCCTTCTCCAGGGGATCTTCCCAACCCAGGGATGGAACCCAGGTCTCCCGCACTGCAGGCAGATTCTTTACCAGCTGAGCCGCAAGGAAGGCCCAAGAATACTGGAGTGGGTAGCCTGTCCATTCTCCAGCTGATCTTCCCGACGCAGGAATCGAACCAGGGTCTCCTGCATTGCAGGCAGATTCTTTACCAACTAAGCTAGCAGGGAAGCCCAGTCAGGGAACTAAGATCCCACACACACACAAAAAAAGAATAAAAAACAAACCACTGCAGGTTGAAAAGAAGATCAGGATTGATTGCAAAGGGCAGAGTTCAAATTCCTTTGCTGGTTGGTTGTGTGACTTTGGACAATTTAATCCTAGTTGCCTTATTTGTTAAATGCAAAGAGTATTATCTACTTGTAAGGTTATTGTGGGAATTGGGGATTATACGTGTAAAAATACCCAAACAGGGGCAGGCATTCAACATGTAATAACTTATGTTACTATTGTTAACCAGTGTCTCTGAAATTTACCATGCAGCACCCGATTTGAAACAGGACAGGGCTGGAAACTCCCACTTCTGGTAGTATTATGGGTTAGACACCCGAAACAACCTTCCAGAAGGAGGTAACTAAATTTCTTGATAAAATATTTTTAAAGACTTGTAAATACACTCAAAGTAAAGAATTTGTTGGTGCTTCCCAGGTGGCACAGCAGTGAGGAATCCGCCTGCCAATGCAGGAGACGCAGGTTCGATCCCTGTGTGGGGAAGCTCCCCTGGAGGAGGAAATGGTAGCCCAGTGCAGTATTCTTGCCTGGAAAAATCCATGGACAGAAGAGCCTGGTTCTACTACAGCCCATGGGGTCACAAAAAGTTGGACACAACTGAGCACACACACACAGTGAAAGTAGGAAATCTGGTCAGGAAACAGGTGCCAAGCTGGCTATCACCTTAAAGCATTTTTTCAGACTTCAGAGAATCCTTCCTTCATGATGCCTGCATGAAGCAGAGCATGGAGTTGGGAGTTAAAGCCTGGGATGACCACGGTGGAGACGAACAGAAAATCTGCCTTATTACACCCTCAATGTAAGGGATGAATAACAGATCACACTGCACAGGAGGTAATGAAGAAATGTCTATTTTCACCTTAGTGTTGGCAGAAATCATCTTTGAGGGTTCATAAATCATGTTGGTCCTCATATGTGTTCTCTGTTAGGATTCTTTCCTTTAAATGCTAATTGTTAGGTTAAAATTTTAATCCAACTATAGTCCCAGATTGGGAGCCCTCCAGGCAACTGATAGAAACAAATGGAAATTTCTCTGTAGGAACTTAACTTTAATTCAGATCTCAAAGAATCCCTGCCAGTTTAGTTCTAAGGAAAATGGTCATCTAACAATTTTTTATTTATTTATTGACTTACAATTAACATACAATATTATATTAATTTCAGGCATATAGTATAGTGATTTGATGTATTTTTAAAATTTTTATTTATTAATTTTTATTTTTTGGCTGCACTGGGTCTTCGTTGCTGTGCATGGGCTTTCTCTAGTTGCAGTGAGTGGGGGGCTACTGTCTAGTTGTGGTATGTGGGCTTGTCATTGCAGTGGCTTCCCTTGTTGCAGAGCACAGGTTCCAGAGCACAGGTTCAGTAGTTGTGGCTCATGGGCTTAGTTGCTCCTTGGCTTGTGGAATCTTCCCAAACCAGAGATTGAACCCATGTCCCCTGCATTGGCAGGAGGATGCTTAACCACTAGTCCACCAGGGAAATCCTGATTTGATATTTTTAAAGATTATGAAATGTTCACCACAATAAGTCTAGTAATCATCTGTTACCATACAAAGTTATTATAATAGTATTGACTGTAATCCCTATGCTGTGTATTACATCCCTGTGACTTACTTATTTTATAGCTGGAATTTCTTTTAAAATTGAAGTATAGTTGACTTATCATGTTCTCTGCTGTACAGAAAAGTGACTCAGTCATATATGTATATATACATTGTTTTTTATATTCTTTTGCATTATGGTTTATCCCAGGAGATCAGATATAGTTCCCTGTGCTATACAGTAGGACCTTGTTTATCCATTCTAAATGTAACAGTTTGCATTTACCAAACCAAAACTCCCAGACCATCCCTCTTTTTCTCCCTATTCCCTTGGCAACCACAAATCAGGTCTCTATGTTTGTGAGTCTGTTTTTTAGATAGGTTCATTTATGCCATATTTTAGATTCCATGTATAAGTGATATCATATCGAATTTGTCTTTCTATTTCTGACTTACTTCAGTTAGTATGATGGTCTCTGGTTGCATCCATGTTGCTGCAGATGGTGTTATTTCATTCTTTTTTTATGGCTGAATAGTATTCCATTGTATACATGTCCATATCCTTTTTAACCATTCCTCTGTTGATAGATATTTAGGTTGTTTCCATGTTTTGACTATTGTGAATAGTGCTGTTATGAACATAGGGATGCATGTATCTTTTATATATATGTAATTTTGTTTATTTTGTTATTTTTGGCTGTGCTGGGTCTTTGTTGCTTCCTGGGCTTTTCTCTAGTTGCAGCAAGTAGGGGCTGCTCTCTAGTTGCAGCATGCAGTCTTCTCATTGCAGTGGCTTCTCTTGTTGTGGAACATGGGCTCTAGGACACTCAAGCTTCAGTAGTTGCAGCTCCAGAGCACAGGCTCAATAGTTGTGGCACATGGGCATAGTTGCCCTGTGGCATATGGGATCTTCCCAGACCAGGGATTGAATGTGTATCTCCTACATTGGCAGGCAGATTCCTTACTGAGCTACCAGGGAAGCCCTGCACATATCTTTTTGAATTATAGTTTTGTCCAGGTATATGCCCAGGAGTGGGATTGCTGGATCATGTGGTAATTCTATTTTTAATCTTCTGAGGAACCTCTATACTGTTTTCCAAAGTTGCATCATCAACTTACATTCCCACCAACAGTGTAGGAGAGTTCCCTTTTCTCCACACCTTCTCTTGCGTTTGTTATTTGTAGACTTTTTAACAATGGCCATTCTGAAAGTCCCAGATTTGCCAAAGCAATCCTGAGGGATAAAAACAAAGCAAGAGGCATCACTCTCCCAGACTTCAGACAATACCACAAAGCTACAGGAATCAAAACAGTGTAGTATTGGTACAAAAATAGACATGTGGATCAATGGAGCAGAATAGAGTGCCCCAAAATAAACCCACACACCTATAGTCAATTAATCTTCAACAAAGGAGGCAAGAATGTAAAATGAAAAAAAGACAGCCTCTTCAGCAAGTGGTGTCGAAAGTTGGACAGCTGCATGTAAATCAATGAAATTAAAAGACACCCTCAGACTATGCACAAAAATAAACTCAAAATGGCTGACAGACTTAAATGTAATACATGACACCATAAAACTCCTAGAAGAGGGCATAAGCAAAACATTCTCTAACATAAATTGTACCAATGTTTTCTTAGGTCAGTCTCCCAAGGCAATAGAAATAAAAGCAAAAATAAACAAATGGACCTAATTAAACTTACAAGCTTTTGCACAGCAAAGGAAACCACAAAAAAGAAGAAGAAAGAAAGGCGACCTTCAGAATGGGAGAAAATATTTACAAATGATGTGACCAACAAGGGCTTAATCTCCAAAACACACAGATAGCTCATACAACTCAACAACGACAACAAAAACTAAACAACCCTATCAAAAAACATGCAGAAGACCTTAACAAACATTTTTTCCAAAGAAGACATACAGATGTCTAGTAGGCACATGAAAAGATACTCAACATCACTAATTATTAGAGAAATGCAAATAAAAACTACATTTAGGTACTGCAATTTTTAAAAAAAATCATAAGACAAACACTGAAAACAAGACACCATGAATGAGAACCGCTGGAAACAAATTTCAGCAAATAGACCCACAGATGTATCAGATATTGGAATTATTGACACTAAAAAAGGAAATATGTGTTTTTTAACTTGTCATTTGAATTGTTAGGACAAGAAGTAACTACTTTCGTTATTTTTAACATTTGGATATTCAGCAGTAACAGAATTAAGTACCTAGAGTATTCTTAGAAATTTAATAGAATTTTTTTTACAGCTTTGACCTTTCGCTGTCACATTAGGAGTGGTTGGTGATTCTTTCTATCCCCACAGGTTACTGAGGCTATAAAAAGAGAAAGGAACTAAATACTTAGCAAATTAGATGCATTATATGAAAAGCCCAAAGAGGAAGTCTATGGCTTCATAATTCATGGAATGTATAAGCTATCAAGGGCTTCCCTGGTAGCTCAGCTGGTAAAGAATCCACCTTCAATGCAGGAGACCCAGGTTCAATTCCTGGGTTGGAAAGATACCCTGGAGAAGGGATAGGCTACCCACTCCAGTATTCTTGGGCTTCCCTGGTGGCTCAGCTGGCAATGCGGGAGACCTGGGTTCGATCCCTTGATTGGGAAGATCCTCTGGAGGAGGGCATGGCAATGCACTTCAGTATTCTTGCCTGGAGAATCGCCATAGACAGAGGAGCCTGGCAGGCTGCAGTCCATAGGGTCGCAGAGTCAGACACGACTGAACGACTAAGCACAGCACAGCACATAAGGTATCAAACCATCTGGATGACAAGGTGTGTAGTAAGTGGGAAGGTAGGGGGGTGCTCTTTTAAATTTTAATTTAATTTATTTATTTTTGGCTGTGCTGGGTCTTCCTTGCTGCTCAGGCTTCCTCTAGTTGTAGCAAGCAGGGGCTACTCTCTAGTTGCAGTGCACGGGCTTCTCACTGTGGTGGCTTTTCTTGTTGCAGAGCACAGACTCTAGGGCACATAGGCTTCCATAGTTGCATCTCCTGGGCTGTAGAAGACACGTTCAATAGTGTTGAGTAGTTGTGGTGCATGGGCTTAGTTGCTTCACGGCATGTGGGACCTTCCTGGACCAGGGATCAAACCTGTTACTCCTGCATCGACAGGCATATTCTTTACCACTGAGCCACCAGGGAAGACCATGGGGGATGTTTTCAATCCTCGCTAATAACAGATTTGTTAAACTCTTAGAATTCAACTTCAAAATAATGTTTTACATTCCAGTAATCTAGGATCAGAAACAAAGATGTTTCAGGGGATTGCTGACAGCACTCCTTTCCCTTTCGATGCCAAGGAGACAGCTCTGATGAATGCTGCCCTGTAAAGACTGTTCAGTGCCAGGGATTGAAACTACCTTGAGGTGACTAAAGCAGGAGGGACTGTATTAGGGCATATATTAACTCTGATTCATTCTAATTAAAGACAGTATTTTTCTTCCTGCTTTCCCATATAGAAGAACAAAACAAAACAAAAAATACTATATTAATTATCTGCCTGCCCCTCCCATCAACATCTCTGGCTCACTCTATATCAGAGTATTTTATACCATGTATAAAATACATACCAGAGTAAAATACCCTGATGTATTTAAAAATTTTTGCTTATATGGAAGTGTTTAGCTAACTTCTTAAATTTTTTGTTTATTTAGCTAACTTCTAAGTAGCTGACTCGACTTTAATATATTCATGTTGCTAAGGATTTGAGTCATATTTGCAAAAAAAGTTTACATAACAGGGTAAAACAAAATAGAAGAAATATCAATGTGATATTTAGGTGATAATATTGATAAATCTTTTATGGATAACAAAATGTGTACATTCTTTGTATGTTGAGAATAACAGGAAACTACTAACCAAATAGTTCAAAACAGACATTCTCTCTTAAATCAGATAAGGAAATATCTATATTTAATATTCTAAAGAAATTAAATGAATGTTTGACATTATGAACAGAGAATAATGACAATAAAGAATGACTACGCAGATTTGAAAGAAAATAGAACTTGTAGAAGTAAAAAGGGAACAAATAACAGATGGGATAAATAGAAAACAATTATTAATAGCAAGATGTTAGACACAAACCCAGCCCTATCAATATTCTCATTATATAGAAAGGTAAACTATTTAAACCAGTGCTGTCCAATACAGAAGCTACTAGCCACATGTGGCTATTGAGCATTTTAAATGCAGTTAGTGTGACTGAGGAACTGATTTTTAAATTTTAATAATTTAAGTAGGCATAAGTCCAAAATCACTGCAGATGGTGACTGCAGCCATGAAATTAAAAGATGCTTACTCCTTGGCAGGAAAGTTATGACCAACCTAGACAGCATATTAAAAAGCAGAAACATTACTTTGCCAAAAAATGTCCATCTAATCAAGGCTATGGTTCTTCCAGTAGTCATGTGTGGATGTGAGAGTTGGACTATGAAGAAAGCTGAGCACCGAAGAATTGATGCTTTTCAACTGCGGTGTTGGAGAAGACACTTGAGAGTCCTTTGGACTGCAAGGCGATCCAACCAGTCCATCCTAACGGATATCAGTCCTGAATATTCATTGGAAGGACTGATGTTAAAGCTGAAACTCCAATACTTTGGCTACCTAATGTGAAGAGCTGACTCATTTGAAAAGACCCTGATGCTGGGAAAGACTGAAGGCAGGAGAAAGGGACGACAGAGGATGAGACGGTTGGATGGCATCACCGACTCAATGGACACGAGTTTGGGTAAACTCCGGGAGTTGGAGGCTCTAGGACAGGGAAACCTAGCATGCTGCAGTTCATGGGGTCACAAAGAGTCTGACATGACTGAGCAACTGAACTGAACTGAAGTGGCTGGTGGCTACTGTATTGGACAGCACAGTTCCAAACATTCCGATTAAAAGGCAGAGATTATCTGAGTAGATGACAAAGCAAGATCTAATTATATGCTACCTACTACAAAGATCTATCTTAAATATAGACACAAATAGGTTAAAAGTAAGAGAATAGTAGATATATATCATGGAGATATATCATGATAAAACTAATTAAAAGAAGGCTGATCTACCTGTATTAATGTCAGGCCAAACTGATTACAGAGCAAAAAATCACCAGAGATAAAGAGAATGATTCATAGGGACAGAAGGGACAAGAACTCAAGAAAATGTCATAATCTTAAATATTATGCAACTAAAAGCAGGGCTTAAAAATATATGTGGCAAAAACTAATAAAACTGAAAGGGAAAATATATAACAATTATAGTCAGATTTTTCAACTCTATTCTCTAATAGACCTCCGTGGTGGCTTTGATGGTAAAGAATCTGCCTGCAATGCGGGAAACCCGGGTTTGATCCCTGGGTTGGGACGATCCCCTGAAGTAGGAAATGTTAACCCATACCAATATTCTTGCCTGGAGAATTCCATGGACAGATGAGCCTGGCAGGCTACAGTCCATGGGGTTGCAATGAGTTGGATACAACTGAACAACTAACACACACACATTCTCTAAATAATTGGTAGAACAAATAGACATAAATAACAGTATTCAATAAACTTAGTCAACTGACATATATACAGAATATTCTATCCAACAGGAGCAGAATACGTATTGTTTTAAAGTACACATAAAACACATATTCTTAAAAAAAAAAGATTATTTACTAACATAGACCATATTCTGAGCCACAGAAGAAATACCAATATATTTTAAGTGATTCAAATATGCAAATTTTATTTCTGATCATAATGGAATTAAATTACAAATCAATAACAAAGATATCTTGAAACATCCTAATATTTAGAAGTGAAATATCATGCTTCTAAGTATTACATGAGTCAAGGAAGAAATCAAAAGGGAATTTAGAAAGTATTTTGAATTGATAAAAATACACATCAACATCTGTGTGTTTCAGCAAAGAGTGCTTAGAGGGAAATTTATATCATTGAATACCTATATTAGAATCTTTATATCCCCAGAAACTAGAAAAGGAAGAATAAACTACACTGAAAGTAAGCAGGAGGAAGGCAATAAAAAGATAAGACCAGGACTTCCTTGGTGGTCCAGTGGTTAAGAATCTGCCTGCCAATGAAGGGGACATGGCTTCGACCCCTGGTCCAGGAAGATTCCACATGCCATGGGGCAGCTAAGCCCGTGCACCACAACTTTTGAGCCCATGTGCCCTAGAGCTGGTGCTCTGCAGCAAAAGAAGCCGCTGCAATGAAAAGCTTGTGCAGTGCAACTAGAGAGTAGCCCCCACTTGCTGCAACTAGAGAAAGCCCACATACAGCAACGAAAACCTAGGGAAGCCAAAAAATAAAATTTAAATAAAATTTAAAAAACCACAGTGCGATACAACTACATATCAACTAGAATAGCTACAAGCAAAAAGCCTCACAAGGATGTGGAGAACTGGAAACTCTCATTCACTGCTGATGGAAATGTAAAATGGTACAATCACTTTGGAAAACCTTTGGCAGTGTCTTTAAAAGAAGTTAAAAGTATGTGTACAATATAATTCAGCTATCCCATTCCTAAATATTTATCTAAGAAATGAAAGCATATGTCCTTAACAAGATGTGCATGAAATGTTCATAACAACTTAATTTGTAAGAGCCAAGAACTGGAAATACCCAACAAGTGACAAGATAAACAATGTTATATCTGTATAGTGAAGTACTACTCAGCAATAAAAACAGCAACAACTGATAGACCTAACAACACTGACAAATTCTCAGAATAATTTTGTTGAGTGAAAGAAATCACACTTAAAAAAAAAGGAAATCATGCTGTATAATTCCATATGTATAAAATTCTAGAAAATGCAAATTATAACGATAGAAGCAAATCAATGATTGTTTGAAAAGAGGTAGCAGTAGGGAAAAACTGGAGAAAAGAATTACAAAGTGGCGAAAGGAAAGTTTTAGGGATAAGCGATTTACTTATTATTTTGGTTGCCGTGATGATTTCATGAGTATATCTGTATGTCAAAATCCATCAAAGTGTACACCCTGAATATGTACAGTTTATTTTATGTTGATTATGTCTCAATAAAGCTGTACCACAACCCCTCAATGCATTAAAAAGAAGTTAGTCACAGATGAAGAAAATCAGAGAACTGAATATCTGAAGATATTTCCACATGTATTAGACTGAGATAAAAAGAGAATCATATTATAAAGAGGCTAGTTCAGTTGAGTTCAGTTCAGTCGCTCAGTCGTGTCTGACTCTGTGCGACCTCATGGACTGCAGCATGCCAGGCTTCCCTGTCCATCACCAACTCCTGGAGCTTGCTCAGACTCATGTCCATTGAGTCGGTGATGCCATCCAACCATCTCATCCTCTGTCATCCCCTTCTCCTCCTGCCTTCAATCTTTCCCAGAATCAGGGTCTTTTCAAGTGAGTCAGTTCTTCTCATTAGGTGGCCAAAGTATTGGAGTTTCAGCTTCAACATCAGTCCTTCCAAAGAATATTCAGGACTGATTTCCTTTAGGATGGATTGGTTGGATCTCCTTGCAGTCCAAGGGACTCTGAAGAGTCTTCTCCAACACCGTAGTTCAAAAGCATTAATTCTTCAGTGCTCAGCTTTCCTTATAGTCCAACTCTCACATTCATACATGGCTACTGGAAAAACCATAGCCTTGACTAGACAGACCTTTGTTGGCAAAGTAATGTCTCTGCATTTTAATATGCTGTCTAGGTTGGACATAACTTTTCTGCCAAGGAGTAAGCGTCTTTTAATTTCAGGGCTGCAGTACCATCTGCAGTGATTTTGGAGCCCCCCAAAATAAAGTCTGACACTGTTTCCACTGTTTCCCCATCTATTTGGCATGAAGTGATGGGACCAGATGCCATGATCTTAGTTTTCTGAATGTTGAGTTTTAAGCCAGCTTTTTCTCTCTCCTCTTTCACTTTCATCAAGGCTCTTTAGTTCCTCTTCTCTTTCTGCAATAAGGGTGGTATCATCTGCGTATCAGATGTTATTGATATTTCAATAACCTAAGATGCTAATGTATCTTAGGCTAATGTAAAGGTCCAATAAACAGAGTTCTAGGAAAATATAGTAAGGATGCAAAAGAGCCAGTATTTCTTAGATCCAGGAAACAGTGAATTTCAAGCAGCATATATTAAAATATATTCTCCCCTAGACATATAATAGTGAAATCATAGCGAAACAGTAGAATACAAACAAATTGAAAGAGAGCAAGAGATTGAGAGTGAGATCTTAAAGCACCCAGAGAGAAGAGAAAAATCACCTATAAAAATGAGCAATTAGACTCATAATTCACTTTGTAAGAACAAGTCTCGAAGAAAACACATTGTACGAATTTCTTCAATGTGCTGAGAAAAGATAGCTATCAATCTAGAACTCCATGTCCCATAAAGCTTTATTTCATGGAAAGGTATTACACAAGAAAATATTTCTAGGAAATCAAAACAGAAAAGCAATAATTACTGTCCTGCTCCCAGTAACCTGAGAGAGTATATCATAATAAGACCCTCATTAAAGGGGATCCTAAAAGGATGTACTTTAGATACAAAGTGAAAAACTTGAGGTACAAAAAGGAATGTTAAGTAAACATATCGGTAAATATGAAGTCATATCTCAAATATAGACCATGGTAAAACATACTATAACAAAGTCTAATTTTTGGAGGGAAAATAGACTAGAGTGAAAATACTGGGCTTATAGTAGAATTAAAATTGTCCAAGGTCCTTGGTTATTTAGGAGTAAAGTAAGGAGAATTACTTTATTTATTTATTTATTTTTGTGGAAAGGCAAGCTTTATTTCAAAGCAACATGAAAAGAGCAGTCAGAACAGTGTGGAGATTCCTTAAAAAACTGGAAATAGAACTGCCATATGGCCCAGCAATCCCACTCCTGGGCATACACACCAAGGAAACCAGATCTGAAAGAGACACGTGCACCCCAATGTTCATTGCAGCACTGTTTATAATAGCCAGGACATGGAAGCAACCTAGATGCCCATCAGCAGATGAATGGATAAGGAAGCTGTGGTACATATACACCATGGAATATTACTCAGCTGTTAAAAAGAATTCATTTGAATCAGTTCTAATGAGATGGATGAAACTGGAGCCCATTATACAGAGTGAAGTAAGCCAGAAAGATAAAGATCATTACAGCATACTAACACATATATATGGAATTTAGAAAGATGGTAATGATAACCCTATATGCAAAACAGAACAAGAGACACAGAAATACAGAACAGACTTTTGGACTCTGTGGGAGAAGGCGAGGGTGGGATGTTTCGAGAGAACAGCATGTATATTATCTATGGTGAAACAGATCACCAGCCCAGGTGGGATGCATGAGACAAGTGCTCGGGCCTGGTGCACTGGAAAGACCCAGAGGAATCGGGTGGAGAGGGAGGAGGGAGGGGGGATCGGGATGGGGAATACATGTAACTCCATGGCTGATTCATGTCAATGTATGACAAAACTGCAATGTTGTGAAGTAATTAGCCTCCAACTAAAAAAAAAAAAAAAAAGAGCAGTCAGGGGTCCACAACCACAAACTGGTAGGAAGGAGAAACAGTCACACATCCATTTGGCAGTGTCTTAGTGGAAAGTCTCACCAATTCCTGCTGACCGCCCAATACCTGCTCAGTTTCCTCTTCAGGCTGAAACTAAAAAGGTTGACTTGAAGATGCCCATTATATCTCTGTTATCCAAACACACTTATTTCAGGATGGAGGATACTTGGAGTCAATTTAATTGAGGGAATCCACTTAATTATTAAATATTTATACTGAGAATATGGTTAAGTTAGTAGCTTTCTTCACATTTTCACATTTTTAAAAGAGCCACAGAGGTTCCATTCACATTTTAAGCAGTTGAGTTGGCAAAAATCCATTTCATAGGACATAGATCACATTCAATTACTCCTCACAACAGCCAACTGGAAGACTATTCCATAGCTTATGAAGCACTGGTTGGGTTGGCATCTGCGATGGTAGCCAAATAAATGAGATTTCTGTGTAACACATGCTGGTACTGGATGTACTCATTTGCCTGGCTTTTGTTCTGATATTCTGCAATACAGTGGATCAGCTGGTCATTCTCCTCCAGGAGCCGCTGGATGGTCTCCTGATTGACTTCTGCCTTCCCTCTCAGCCAGTCCAGTACGAAAGCCACCAACATCCCAGGAAGCCAGGGTGGAACTTGGCCTCAGGCCCGGCAGATCCCCTCTCATCTAGACCAGAGTGGACCTGCAGCTCCAGACGCACTATGGCCGCAGCGGGGACCAAGATAGGTCAGGAGAATTACTTTAGACTTTAAGTCAACATGCTCAACCAGCTAGTGGAATCCCTGAAATAATAAACAGTGGCTATATTATTATTCAAACAATTAGAGGGAAATGGAAGTAGAAAAAAAAATCAATTCAAGAGGAGGCAAACCAAAGGAGTTCCAGGGTGATCCAGTGGTTAAGACTGTGCTTCCAGTGCAAGGGCCACAGGGTCAATCCCTGGTCAGGGAACTAAGATTCCCACATGCCACGTGGCATGGCCAAATTTAGTAAGAGGAAGCAAAGCAAGAAAGAGGGGAAAAACGTAACAGATAGTAATAGGATCTAGTGCATTTAGAATGATGCCTTACATATTATCATTTTAATAATAATTATTCTTTTACTAACAAATAATGATATACAACAAATAACAGTTATTGTTATAACTGTTATTTCTGTGTTGGTAAATCTCTCTGTGGCATTCAAGACAAGGACCTTTTTAACAAGCATATTCTACTAATTCTCATGGTTCCTTGATATTAACAAGTCAGTAATACTAATTAAAGACAGACTAATTAAAATCTGTAGGAATTTAAAAGCTCTACTGTTCTCAAGGTGTATAACCTTAGGCTAGGCATTCACACTTGGGGCCTTAGTTTGCTCATCTGTAAAATGAGGGAGCTGGAGGGAGTTGGAAGACAAGTTCAAATTGGGTGGTTCTGTATTTTTAAATCCTCATTAACCAAAATAACGAGAAAGTCTTCTTACTCAAACCAAAAACAAACAAAAAAATGGAGTGTGTGTGTCAGAAATAGTTTGGGTGAGTGGTCTTTTCACAGCAATCACAACAGACACTCACAAGAAGTTCAGTCCCCATGGAGTAGGAAGCAGTCAAGTCTTGTTTGCTCTATACCAGAACTTGACAAGCTTGGAGGCCACTGACTAGGGACAAAGGAAAGCCTCCACTTAGAGGAGACTTGTCAAAGGCACCGGGCCCAGCTAGGATGGCAGGGAGTCTGGAGACTCTCAGAGAAGGCAGCAGGCTCACAGCTCTGCACCAAAGCCCTGGGGTTCGGCTGCCAGACAGCCTGAAGCTATCAATCAAACCCACTTTCTTTCCCCCTAATTACAAAAGACTTTCAAATGCACCCTTGTCAGATTTTTTGAGTCCCCCTCCCTGACATTCTCCTAATTCACAAATGTGTGCCCTTTATGTATTTTACACACACATGATGGTGTTCTCCAGATCTAGGCATTGCCAAGGAAACTCAGGTATCAAAGATAGCTGGCTCAACTTCCAGAGATAAACCTGGTCTGTGTGATGGCTGCTGAGAGAGGAAGGCAGAGAGCCTCTTGCAAAGTTCCCTTGAATTTACCTGTGGCATGATTCCTTCTGTTCCCAAGAAGGGTTTTATCTAATCTGCCTAGAAAGTGCTCCATTGACTGACTGTGTTATCACTATAAAAGAATCTATTGAACTAAAGTTCCTCCTCTGCAGTTTTTCAACATGGGATCTGCCCTGTCTGAAAGCAGTGTCATAAGCAAAATGATATGTGTACAAGGATGTCTACCAGAGCATTGTTTAAAATTGTGAAATATCAGTAAAAACCCATCAGTAGAGTCCTGGGCTATATATTGTAATGCTAGGAATTCAACATGTAGCAAAGCAAGTCTTTGATTGGTATATAAAGTAATGATTCCATTCTGATAAAAATCAATGGTAACAATAATAATTTTAGCATATGATAGGGAAAAAATTGAAGGAATGTGGGTCAAAAGGTTAACAATGATACCTGGGAATGGGTGAAGTGGGATGGAATTTGGAGAGACTTCACTGAGTGTTGTGTTTACAATGTTTCAATTTTATATAACTTTGTTTTCCTTTTGGATCAAAAGAAGGAAGGAAGGAAGGAAAGAAAAATAGTATTAGAAACATTTCTTCATTCCCTGGATCCCTGGTCTTGATGTTGTACCCTCTCATTAGCCAAGGTGAGGATTAGGGCTGAGGTGCTTGCATGCAAATCTTTTTTCCTGGAGAGAGGCAGTCTATTTCCGTAGTTGCAGGTTTTATTCCACAACATGCAGCAGCAGCTTATTGCCTTCACTCATTTGTAATGGCTCTGTCCTCAACAGCACATGTTGTACCAGTAGGCGTTTATATTTTAAAATACTTGAGGTAGCTCACTGTGGTATTTGACCACTGAGGAGTTTGAAATTCATTTATATATCACCTTTGGTTAAACTGATAAAGTCTTTTTTTTTTTTTTCCCCTGGAAGTAAAACTCTATTTTAGAGTTTACTTTTTAAAAAAACTACTCAATTTGTGAGGATATTTATTGCAACAGAAAGAATGGAGAACTTCAAGGTGCTGAGATTAAAATCTGATGTAGACTATCCATCCATTCAAAACTTTAAGGTTCCTATGGCTTTTTATATCTTAAACATGTCTATACATGCACAACTGGAAATTTTGACCCCAAATATTGCCTCAGTTTACTGGATATTTCCAGGGAGTATATATATGTTCTTTTACTTTATGTCTCCAGACTTAGCCTAACAAAACTTGGCATATTTGCATAGATTTTTTTTTGCTTGCAATTTATTTCATTCATCCACTCATTCAATAGACATCTATTATTATTACATATTACATACATACATATTACATATTATTACATCATTAAAACATAGCTTACATTAAAAAAAAAATAGCTTACATTTAATAGGTATATACTACTTGCTGGCAGTTAACACAAGCTAACATTTAATTCCCATTTATTATCTGCTGCTCTTTAATGCCTTCTTTTTGTGTGTGGCATTGGAGAGGATAGAAAGATGTTACCGAGACCCTGAAAGTATATACTAATAGATGATCCAAATATGGCTCTGTGCTCCCAAGGAGGGTGAGCTAGTAGCTGACTAGATGATGCAGTTGCTAGACTGAATAATAAATCCTGGTTCTCATACTTGAGCATCCAGTTAGCCTGGGACAGATTAAGGAGTGCCTAGAATGGTAGGCTAGAGCTGGGTAGTCATCACAACACAGAGGAGAGTCACTGCAAGTTTTGAGGCATATGTGAGTAGCTGAGAAAGCTGAGATAGGCGCTAGGATGATTTGAAGTTTTTTGTTTTTAATGATTTTATATTTATTTCGCTATGCTTGGTCTTCGTTGCTGCCCAGGCTTTTCCCTGGTTGAGGCAAGCGGGTGCTGCTCTTCCTTGGGGTGCACAGGCTTCTCACTATGGCAGCTTCTTTTGCTGGGGAGCACAGGCTCCAGGGCATGTGGGCTTCAGTAGTTGCGGCATATGAGGCTCAGTGATGGCGGCTCCCGGGCTTTAGAGCACAGGCACAGTAGTTGTGGCTCACGGGTTTAGTTGCCCTGGAGCATGTGGGATCTTCCTGGATAGGGATTGAACCCACGTCTCTTGCAGTGGCGGGCAGATTCCTCACTGCTGAGCCACTGCTGCTGCTGCTGCTAAGTCGCTTCAGTCATGTCCGACTCCGCGCGACCCCATAGAGGGCAGCCCACCAGGCTCCCCCGTCCCTGGGATTCTCCAGGAAAGACACTGCTGCTGCTGCTAAGTTGCTTCAGTTGTGTCCGACTCTGTGCGACCCCATAAAGGGCAGCCCACCAGGCTCCCCCGTCCCTGGGATTCTCCAGGCAAGACACTAGGGGAGCCAAATTTGAAGGTTTTTAGGCTAAGAGACTGGGAATCCAGAAATTATATTTTGATAACTTTAATTTGATATCACATAGTTTCTGTTAACAGAATCAGATCTAGAAAAATAATTAGTTCAATTTAAAACAGTTGATCTAAAAATCAGTTCTCCTCAAAGTAACTATTTGATTGAATATAAACTCTTTTAAAAAGTCATGTTTTTAGACACATATTCTAGTTTAAGATTATGTTAAGGGTGGTTGGAGAAAGTGGGTCCAATATGTAATCGATCCCAGGTATTCAATTTGCCTCCTCTGAGGCTTTGTTTCTTACCTTGAGAAGTGAAGACTGTTACTTGAGTCCAAACCCCCACATACCCTTTATTCTCTTTACATTTGAAAAAGAAATCAAATATTGACTCCTTTTTTTGAATTCTTTACTAGAGGCTTATTTTAGTTACGTTTAAGTTTTACTTTCCTCACAAGCAGCATCTTCCAGCGCCACATATGATAGCAATAGGGATCAGTGAAAGAAGTTATCTTTGGCTACAGACACAAAGCCTCCTAATCAGCAGCAGGAGTCTCATTCCCTTCAACTGTAGAATTACAGACCAGTAGATGCACCTCGAAATCACTGACGCTCTCAAGGGGAGGCAAAGAACCTAGTCAGACTAAGTTTCAACCCCAGTTCTGCCACTCATGAGTCTTGAAATCTTGGGGAAGTCATTCAGTGTTTCTGTAGCTTATTCTCGTCTACGAAATACAGCTAACTAATAATAACTCATCCCAGGTGTGTACTGGTTGTGAGAATTGCTAAACAATGGGCCAATGGAGTTGACTACAGTGCCAGGCATGTTGTCAGCATCTTGTTCAAAGTTGAGCATATATTGTCTCACGCACACCTCAGGACAGACAAGCCGCTCAGAAAACAGCATTTCTAATAGGAGTTGTTGGTTCCCAAGCCCTAGTACCGTGCTCTTACTTTAGGTGAGCTCTAGACGTAAAAATATAACAAAACCACTTCACAATTTATTCCTCCAGGGTCAATTGTTTTGAGAGCATTACTAAGAGAGGAGCCTGGTGGGCTATAGTCCATGCGGTCGCGAAGAGTCGGACGCGACTGAGCGACTAACGAAGATGCAATTTCCACATCTTTGATTTTTGTAAAACTATCCGCCCCAAACCAAAACTGACGCTCTCTCTCTCCCAGTCTGGCCTGCCTCACAGCTGTTCACATTCCCTCTGGGATTTTCAGAAGCTCCACTTGATCTGCAGGAGCCAGAGGAAAGTAAACATCTCCGTCAGGCAGGCACCCCACCCACCATTTTATTTTCCTAAATCACTCCTTTAGCTAATAGTTCTGGGACAGACACGCGACGCATCTGGCTCCAACCAAATATTTTCAGTCACTCGGATTCCAAGGTAAATATTTGCCAGTTCGATTGCAGTAACATTGGTAGCCAGAAGCAAGGAACCATTAATCAACTTTCAATCAGGGCCACGGCAGCCGTAGGGGTGTCGAGGCCCCGCCCATTCCCGTGAGCCCCTGCGCGGGCCCCGCCCCTGCGCTTCCGGTCCTGCGTGCTTGGGGCCTGAGCGGTTCTAAGGCCTGTGAAGGCAAAGCCCAGGGAAGAGAGGTAACTGGTGTGCCAACTTGCCTCCTTCTGCGAGAATGTTTCTTTTTCAGTCAGGTGTTGTCTTTTACTTACTCTCCACGACTTGTCACCTTGTGAGATGGTGTTGGTTGTGGCTATTTGGAAGTGTTGAGATACACCAGGGAAGGGTTAGGAAGCCTCTGAGGACGCGTTATAATGGAAGGGATTTGAGGTGGAAGGCCAGGGAGAAGCCGCCAAACGCTTGTTCCTATTATTTAAATTGCTACCTTAAGAGACTCTTAACATTGGCCGACGGCCTTTTTTTTAAATTGGAGGCTAATTACTTTACAATATTGTAGTGGTTTTTGCCATACATTGACATGAATCAGCCATGGGTCTACATGTGTTCCCCATCCTGAAGCCCCCTCCCATCTCCCTTCCCATCCCATCCCTCAGGGTCATCCCGGTGCACCAGCCCTGAGTGCCCTGTCTCATGCATCGAACCTGGACTGGCGATCTATTTCACATATGATAATATACATGTTTCAGTGCTATTCGGCTTTTGAGTGAAATGAATAAACAGGGATTTGTGTCTTACCAAGTCATTTGCACTTCGGTGAGAAAGTTTTTTTCTCAAAGGGCTGCATTTAATGCAGGAGGAATAATGAAGGAGAAAGGAGTCAGGAAAATGAGGAGAGTAGGGTGGAAGTATATCAGAAGCAGACTTCCTCCCTCTGTGGCAGGGTTTCTTAATCTTTTGGGGGTCCTTTTATGACTATGAAGACTATGAAAACTAAGGCCTGTTTGCTGTGTTTCCATTGTGTTCATCCCAAGGAGGTTCCCCCAGAAGTGTGTGTGTGGGGGGGGCTTTTCCTTCCATCCCTGTGGCACAGGTTGGCAGTGCCAGGTTGTGTCCTGCTCCCGCCTCAAGGCAGTGTCTCTGACCTGAGACTCGCTGCACACAGGAGCCTGCCTGGGAGCACACCCTCACTTCTTCACGTGTTGCCAATTTATTAACAACAAATAAACCAATTAAATGGAAAAAAAAAAATCTTTTCCCCAGGGAAAGGTTTGTGAACACAACATCTTGACTATAATCTGAGGAAATTCGTGTATCCTCAAAACCCATCCCTCTCCCAGATTCCCTTGCGGGAGCCTTCCACCCCAGGCCAGGAAACCTGGGGTTTTTAGGTATAGTATGCCCTGGACCTGAGGATAGGGATATTCCTTGTCTTGCCCAGGGGCAACACTAGGGTGTAAAGAGTAAGGCATTCCCCATAAGTGCAAAATTTAAGGGGACATCAAAAAGATCAGAAATCAAGATAATGTTTTAATGCAGTATTATAAACAAATGTGCAAACTATAGCTGTGGCTAGTCACCTTCTTTTGTAAACAAAATTTTATTATAACCAGAGTTCCAGTTGGATGAGATGGGTGAGGCAGGTTTGCACAAGTGCAGAGTCCAATTCTGTCTTTCTTTAGAATTTTGATATTGTGTGTTTTGTTCATGGATTTTTAATTTTTTAGATAGTGCATTAAAATATTATGTTTTGAATGCTGAGTTTTTTGTGTCCCCCTTTGAATTGGCACCTGGCAGTAGTACCTCCTTTGCCTTACCTTAGCCCCAGCCCTGCTTATGTGCAACATACTGTTCAATTAAAAATCATATCTAAGTGAATACTTACTATGTGCTAGGCCCTTGTGGCCTCACATTTACAGACAGCAGGGATAGTGGGAAAAACTCTGACCTGTTAAGAGGGTTGAGGTCTAGTCTTGGCTCTGCCATATTGCTAAATGACCTTGGCCAGGTCACTGAACTTTTCTGAGCCTCCTGTTATCTGCAGAATGAGAAGATGAGACTGGATACATTCCAGTTTTGGCAGTCTATGGTTCTGTGACTTTGAAAGAGGCAACTAAGCCATATTATTCCCTAGAGAACATCCCTCAGTGAGCACCCAATTCCACATCTCAGCCTTCCAGGATTTCCTTGTCTGACCTCCTTAATGAAAGGATTATATACTACAGCATTTCATTTACCTTAGTGTGAGGGCCGTGACTATCAAATGTCTCCTAAATTTGGTTAATGATTGCCAGAATCAAAGATTTTGACAGCAGAAGAGAGTAAGGTACAGAGTAATTTTGTTTTAAGAAAATAAGGCTCAGACAGGTGAAGTCAGTTGACCAAGGTGGCACAAGTGTTAGATTTAGAACCAAAACCCCATTCTCTGACTGCCATCCAGTTTTCTTTCCACTTCACCGTGATGAGATATGATGCTTAACTTGCTGTTTCCCTCCAGAGAATTTCCTAAAATTACTTTGCATATTCTCTCACGATGGTCTCTCCAAGTCCTGTGTTTTGCTGGTTTCCTTGTTATGATGTTGCTCCCCAAACAACTCTGGAATTCACCCACTTCTGAGGGATTGGGAGCCAGAATTCTTCATCAGTGCCTTACCCTCAAGACCTTTTCTCTCCCACCCCCATCTTGGGTGATTTAACTTCTATGGGGATTTTTAAAAAACTGATACAAGGTATATAATCTTAGGAAGTGAATTTCCTCCTCCTTTCTTTTGAAAGATATTTTTAAACATGGAGAAAACAAATGATGCATAACAACTCTATCAGGAGGGTACTGTTATTATTCCTGTTTTACTGATGAAGAAACTGGGGCATAAAAGGATTAAGTAATGTGCCCAATGTCTTTCAGCTAAGTATCAGAACTAGGACTCAAATCTAGACATCCTGACTCCTGGGTCTGTGTTTTTAACCAGCACAATGTGTGGCCTCTCTTATGGGCTATTTCACCTCAGCTTGGACAGTTCCTATAATGGGAAGCTTCTAGGGGATCTCCATTTTGTTGGTGGGCAGCTTCACCAGTAAGAATGTCTTTTTATTTGTTCGTACAAGCTGTAGGCAGTTGTCCAAAATAGTTTTCTATTGTCTAGATAAGAAAAAAGGTTAAAAGGAGTTGAGCAACACAAAGAATAAAATCCCTTAGTCTACCCTGCCTCCACCAAATATTCCTGACCCACTTCCAGTTCTGTGGGCTTCCTAAAAAGACAAAGTTCCCTCTTTCAGTTTTGTGTCTTTTGAAAGTAAAATCCCCACTCTGTGTATAAACACATAAACACATTGTTCCAGGAAAGATTTAAGGTAGCACACATGGATTATAAAATACAGTTAAGTAGCATAAATTCAAAGTGTATGACATGATCTAGTAATTTCACTTTTAGGTATTTATGCTTCAGAAATAGTTGCAGGAGCTTACAAGGATAAATATTCAAGGGTTTTTGTTGTGTCATTTTTGTAGTTGTGCAAAAAAACATGGTAGGCAGTTTAAATATACATCAGTGAGAAAATGGCTAAATAAATAAATAAATAATGGAGTACCTTTACTTTGAACTACTTTATAACTTCAAACAATTTTGTAACTTCAAACAAAAGGTAGTTCTTCCTGTGCTAACATAGAAAGATGCTAGTGTGGAATTTAGAAAGTAATTTTTAAAACTATATTTGTCAAAAAGAATATATGGTGTGCACTGAAAAAGGTTTTTAGGCATATACTCCAAATTATTAACCATGGTTACCCCCAGGGATAGAAGTGGTGATAGCAAAGGGTGAAAAAACTTTCAGTCAATCAAGATCACCCCTTATAATTTAGACTCAAAGGGCAAGTGTTTTTTGAGCAGCTTGGCTCAGGTCCAATACATCCTGAGTCTTCAACTAATGTTTGTTGAATTGATTAAGAAGCTGGATCTTATCTTCAGTATATATTGATAATTTAAAGTTTATTGCTGACACAGTAAATAATCATCTGAAAGAAAAAAGGTATTCCACTTTAGACTCCACCAAAAAAATATCAAAATTGCTTCTCTGCTATTCAGACTACTTTTAGCTATTTTTGCATAATGCTTAAGTAAATTCCATATTTGCTCTGCAAAAAAATCATTATTGACATTTTAAAAATTGGTGCTTGATGGAAATATTTTTCATCAGGAGGTACATCAGTTTTAAAAAAGCCACTTTTTTTCTCATTTCAGAAGTTAATAATGTGGAAAATAATAGTGTAAAGAAAAAAAAGAACCTGTAAACCAAGCCCTAAAGGTAACCACTGTGAACATTTAACTGTAGTTTCCCATCTTTTTTTGTATGTTCAGCCTTTTTAAATAGACTCTTCTATTGTGATAAAATATATATAACATAAAATATACCATTTAACCATTTTTAAGTACACGTTTCAGCAGCGTTAAGTACATTCACATTATTGTGCATCCATCTGACTTTCCAACATCAGAACTTTTTCATCATCCCAAACTGAAACTCTGTATCTATTCAGTAATAACCCCCCATTCTTCTCTCCCCCAGATACAAATAGCCACTAGACTACTTTCTGTCTCTGTGAATTTAACTACTTTAGTTACCTCATTGGAGAAGGAAATGGCAACCCACTCCAATATCCTTGCCTGGAGAATCCCATGGAGGGAGAAGCCTGGTGGGCTATAACCCATGGGGTCATGACTGAGTGACTGAACACAGTTATCTCATACAAGTGAAATCATGGAATATTTGTCTTTTTGTTTCTGGCTTATTTATTTCTGGCTATGTTTTTAAGATTCATCCATGTTGTATTATGTATCAGAATTTCATTATTTTAAGGCTGAACAAAAACCCTTGGTAAATATGTGCATTTTATTTATTCATTCATCAAAGGACATTCGAGTTATTTCCATCTTTTGGCTATTGTGAATAATATTGTTATGAACATTGGTTTAGAAATATCTGTTCGAATTCCTGATTTCAGTTCCTTGGATATATATCCAAAAAGAGTGTTGCTCAATCATATGCTAATTCTGTGGTTAATTTCTTATGGACCACACACTGTTTTTGACAGCAGCTACATCATTTTACATTCCCACTAGCAGTGCATAAGGGTTCCAAATTTGCCAACACTTGTTTTTTTACCTTTTAAAAAAATAATAATCTCCATCCTAATGGGTGTGAACTGGAATCTCACTGTGGTTTTGATTTGTATTTCTCTAGTGGTATTGAGCACCTTTTCATGTGTCTGTTGGCTATTAGTGTATGTTCTTTGGAGAAATGTCTATTCATGTCCTTTGTACACTTTTTAATTGGGTTATATTTGTTTTTGCATTGTATGAGTTTTTATATATTCTTAATATCAGTCCCTTATCAGATACATGATTTGCAAGTATTTTGGCCCATTCTGTAATTGCTTTTTCTTTCTATTGATAGTGTTCTTTGCACTATTTTTTTAATTTTGAAGAAATCCAATTTATGTTTTTGTTGTTGTTGTTGTTGTCTGTGCTTTTGGTGTCATATCCAAGAAGCCATTGGCAAATCCAATGTCATGAAACTTTTCCCTATGTTTTCTTCTATGAGTTTTATGGGTTTTTTTTTAAGGTCTCGCTTTTAAGTCTTTAACCCATTTTGAGTTAATTTTTGTGTGTGTGATGTAAGAGTCCAACTTCAATCTTTTGTACGTTCATATCCAGTTTGGGCACTTTTTGTTGAAAAGACTTTCTTTTCCTCATGTGTAGTGCTTTTCTGATGCCAGACTTTTTCTGGCTGAAGCCCAGACTGCTTCTTGGGGTTTCCTCACCCTCACAGGTGTGTGCTCAAGGGATTGTAAAGTTATTTAACTGGGAACAAAATGAAGACATGATGAACTTATTTAGTACTGAAGCATGGTGTCTCAGCAGAGTCTTGTGAAAGTGATAGTTCGATTATTGACTATAGAGAGCTTGCTGGAACCTCAGTTAAACCAGTTTCATTTGTTGTGAAATGAGGATGATGAGAAGAAGACCTACCTTGTTTTACCAAACAATAGCACAAATGCTGGAATATTATTATGGCTAACAGTCATTATTGTGGTTAATGTTTATGAAGAGAGTACTAAGTGCTGCTGCTGCTAAGTCACGTCAGTCGTGTCCAGCTTTGTGCGACCCCATAGACGGCAGCCCACCAGTATCCCCCTTCCTTGGGATTCTCCAGGCAAGAATACTGGAGTGGGTTGCCATTTTCTTCTCCAATGCATGAAAGTGAAAAGTGAAAGTGAAGTCGCTTAGTCATGTCCGACTCTTAGCGACCCCATGGACTGTAGCCCACCAGGCTCCTCTGTCCATGGGATTCTCCAGGCAAGAGTACTGCTCTGTGTTAAATGTTTTACATGTAGTATCTTACTTAATACTCAAAACAGTCTTATGAGGTAGGTGCTATCATTTTTACCACTTTAACCATCCCTGAGCTTCTTTTATGATCTATAAATTGAAGAAAATTGTATCTACCTTGCAGAGCTGTTTTGAGGGTTAAATGAGAATAGTAAACGTAAAGAGCCTAATGAAGAATATACACAGTAGATGCTTAACATGTTAAGTAAATCCTTTCCTTCAGTTCAAGGAGTGAGTCCAAAAAACACAAGCTATATAATATGAGGATTCTGCTTGGTTTCTAACAATCTTGAATTTGCTGATACTTCCCCTTCAAGGTGAATAGTAATGATTATACTAGTCAGATAGGAAAGTCTGATACCATATGAGACAGGGATATCTTGTAATCATCTACCTGCCGGAGACTATAAATAATCAGACACTAGGACAAGTTTTGCAGTCACTCACTGAGAAACTGAACAAGCACCAGCAGTCCTGGAAACAGCTGGCTGTGTTTTTTGGTTCAATGTGTTAGTGATCTTTTAACATTTCATCATTTTGGCTGATAAAGTGTCTTTTCCTTAAACTTTTTCATTTTACTAGCTTTACTCATTTCCTTTATTTTGTTTTATTTTTTGATAATGATTACAGTGAATATGTACGACTGCATGAGACCAAACTAGAAGAGATGAGGCTTATATTAGCCAATGCATTAGTCCTTAGTGGGTGTACTTAGTCTGGGTCAGGTCTTCTGGATATCATTTGGACATGCATTGGATAGATCCAGGCCACAATATTTCTCTTTAGCTGTAGCTAATAAATTAACTGACAGTGGGGTCAATTCCTGCTCCTCTGTGGCAGCTGGGCCCTCCCTTGGAGCCTCTTTACAATCCCTTCATTTATTGTTAATTGATTTCCTAATTCCGCACAGCAGCTGTTGTAAGCAAACCTCTTTCCCTCCCCTCTGTCCCCTTAATCTTCTCCCTGCTCTCCTCACACCAAGTGGCAGGTGATCGTGCCTCCGTGATCACTTCTCTCTTCCATCGCCTTTGGGTCCTGTCCTCCTCACCTCATGTCCTTTGGGCCCTTGTCCCTGCGTACCCCCTTATCTTTCAGGGTCTGTCTCCTTCTCCGTCTCCCCTAGCTTCAGTCTTGCCTCTTCTTTTTCTTTCAACTGTAAATGAGCTCAAATATTCTCCAAACTAGAGAAGCCTAAGCATATTTGCTTTGAAGTTAATTTATTTCTCCTTTCACTATGGGCAAGCTTTTTTTTTTCATTATAAAAGTAATAAAGTAGTAGAAAAATTGGAAAGTACAAATAATGGAACATATTTCAAACATCCATAATCACACTTCTGGAAAGTAATCACCAGTGTTAACATTTGGGTTTGTATCCTCCCAGTATTATTTCTATGCACTTATAATAGTCATTTATGTCAACATTGAAAGCATTCTGGGTATTCTATTTTGTAAGTTGACACTTCTGTCAATGAGTATTCTATGTTATTTTTTAATTACTGTATGAAAATTTTCATTGTATGGATGCATTGTAATTTAGCCCTTTTAAACCATAATCATAGGGTTATTTTCCATTATTTGCTACAATTAACATTACAGTACAACCTTTGCAAATAAGTCTTCTCACATATTCCCATTCTTTTCTTTAGTATAAATTTCTGAAGGGAAGTTCCTGAGTGTGGATTTACTGCAAAATATAAACATTGTTGAAAGAGTAGTGTACTGTCATTCTTTCAACTTTTAACTCCCATTCCCTAACTTCCAGGCAATCCTAGTCCTTCTACCATCACTGAAGCTGCTCTGTCAGAGGTTAAGGTCAACATCAATTACTCATCACAAGTCTTCCCAAACTTTATCCAGCCTAATCTCTTTGCAGCAACTACCACTTTCTGTCATTTTCTTTTAAAAATGTTTTTCTCTTCTATTTTACCTGAGTCCTTTAACTTCTTTGGTAACACATTTTCCTGGTTCCTTTTCTTCTGCCTCATCTTTTACTTTACCCTCATTCTAGATTTTCAACTGTTGAGTTCCTGCCACTGCCACATAGCTCTCAGCATAAATCTGACCTGATGTGGGGTCTGCTGGCCTCTCCATCCTCACATTTCACCACTCTTCCCCAACAGCTTGCTCTCCCCATCCATACACATGCTTTATGTACCAGTCATTCTGAACTAATTGCTTTTACTATGCCTTTGATCATGCTGTTCTCAGTGCTTAGAAATTCCTTCTCCCCGTCTTCACTTGATGAAGTTCTGCTTGTCCTTCAGAATTCACCTCTTTTAGGAAGCTCCTTGACAATCACCTACCCTGCTCTCTTTAATGTGTCTTTGTCTCTTGCCTGGCTGACTAAGGTCGCCCTCCTCTATACTCTCATGTTTGTGTTTCTTTTCTTGTGCTGTGTTATAACTGTCTGTCTCCTCCTATAAGCTGTGAATTCCTGGGGGGCAGGAATTGTAACTTCGAGGATTATATTCCCATAGTATAGCATGATACTTGTCATCTAGTAGAGACTTGTACAAAACATCTTCCATCCCTTAATAAGATCATATCAAATCAAATCAAATCATCTGATCTTCCTCTGGGAACCTCTCCACTGCTTTAATCCTGAGCTGTAGGTTTGAGTGGGACTGACCTAATCCCTGCTGAAGGGGTAGGTCCTTATTGACCACAGTCCCCCAGTTATAAGCACACTTTAAAATAAATAAAAGCTTTATTTTTGTTCTGTAATAGCTGTTAGAAGATGTGTTTCTCTTCCCCTACATGTTATAGTGTAAAGATTCAAGGTAGAGTTTCTTAACCATTTTGCTAGTATGACAGGGTGGGTTAGAAGTGCTTGACTATGTTTAGAGGGTGAAGCTGACATCCTGGATGACAGAACAGAGAGAGTTAATTAGTTTATGCATGCATGCATGTATGTGTTATTATTATTTAACAATCATGTGTGTTATGTTTCTTAACACAGTACCAGGTGCTGTTCTACATGCTTTATAAATATTAACTCATTTAATCATCATATCAATCTTACGAAGTACTTATTATCCTTATTTTACAGCTGAGAAAGGCAATATACAGAAAGGCTAGATAATTTGCCTGAGGCAACACAACTCATAAGTAGGGATTTGAAGCTGGGCATAGTCACCCCTCTTATGCTCTCTCTCATTGGACACTGACACGAAGGGAAGGAAGGGCTTAAAGAGCAGGGCTTTCTCTGAAGTCAGACATCAATTCAGTGTGATCTCCTTTCTTCATTGTGTTTGAAATCTACATGACTGTAGGTCCTTGGATGCAGGGTAAGGGAGTCATTCTGGCGGGCTTCTACTTTCTTACCCATGGCTAATTAACACACAGCCTGTGATTTCTGAACAAACTTTTTACTTCAGAAAGTCAGATTTTCAAATGGTCTCTGCTCAGGAAAAGCAAAGCAAGAGTCTGCCTCTTCATGTGGCTTATTGGATCATGGAATGAATATGAGGGTTGGAAGGACACCTTAAAGATGATCCCTTCTGATCCTCTTAAGTTACTGATGGGAAAACGGAGGCTCATTAAGGAACTATGGCTTGCTCAGGATCAAAGAAAGAATTACAGATGCACCAGGACTGGTGCCTTTCCCAGGATGCCTAGGTGTGTTCTGTGTGCTCTCCTCATGGTTTGCAGTCCATTTCATTTGAGATTTTATAAAACTCAGAATGTAACAGGCCAGGATTAGAGCCAATGTAGTGACAAGGTTTGGGTCCTGCACTACTGGGGCTAGAAAGCAAAGGGTGAACGTCAGCTCAGATACAGCCATAAGCAGGATGGAGGCTCCATAGCCTGCCCTTCCTATCTAGGATCATTCTGAGTGGTACCTCCCTGGAAACCCAGAGATCTTGGTGGGCATGTCAAGGTCACTTTTGAGTCTTCATCTTCCTTGACCTCTCAGAACTGTTTGACACTATTATTCATCTCCTCTTCCAAACTGTTTTTCCTCTAAGGCATCGTGACCTCTTGATTTTCTTCTTAATCCTCTAGCTGTTCCTTCTCTGACACCTTCATGAGTTCTTTTTCTCCCTGATTTTAAGGCTGGTGTCCACCCTGGACCCTCTCTTTTTCACCTGTGTTGTACCCTCGCTGTGGATAGATAGATGTCATCTGTCCCCATGGCTTTAATGATTTACATGCTGCTATTTCTCACCATCATACCTCCTTCCTCTCTGTCTTTCCCTAAACATCAGGCCTGTATATTCAGGTCACCAGCTGGGCAGCTCCACTTGGATATCTGATGGGTATGGTACCTTGGTGTCCACAAGGACAAAATTGCTCTCCTTGTCTCTCTACCTCTCCTGCCCTCCTTACTGAGGTTGATTTTCACTCATGGTCCCTTTTTCGGTACAGGTACCACCACCCACACAGCTCTACAGTGTTGGTACTCCTGACTTCTCTTTTTCCCCATCCCCACAGCTACTTCTGTGGTTTAGCACATTGTCCCCTGCAATAGCCTTGTAACTGGTTTCCCTGCTTCGGACTTACCCCATTCCAACTTGCTCTGTGCACTGTAGTCCAAATTAACTTTTTTCTGCATTAAAAAGTATATTTTTAAATTATAAAATTGATATGTACTTGTAACAAATAATATAGTAGAATATAAAGTAACAACTGAAAGACTGCCTCCATATCTCAAGCCTCAATGCAGGTGAACAGTTTGGTGTATTTCCTATCACACTCTTTTCTGTGCTTTTCCAAAACATATATTAACTGGGCATCTGCTATATGCTACTTTATTATCCGGGAATCCAGAACTGCCCATTTCTTTGCACAAGCCAAGATCTAGGTCCCCTCCTTGATTTTGCTCATGTCTTTCCTTTGCTCTTCCCTCAGTGTCTTTCTTCCAGCGAATACCTGCTCATCCTTGGTGAGTTACTGCATGTATCATCTCTTTAAATGCCCCCTGACTCTCTGGGTAGCTTCCCCTTTATCACTCTCACTGTATTATTGTGAGCTCTTTTCTGCTGCTTTCTCCCACTGGGGAAGAGATTCTTAAGGAAGAGATTGTGCATTATTCTTCACAGTATCCCTCGTGGCATAAGAGGGATAGTACTTGGCATAAGTACTGGCATAAGATCTGGCATAGTACTTAATTTACATGATGGAGTGATTGTGGCTTTTATTACTGCCTGAGTGCAAGTGCCTTGGGTTGGAGAGGGAATTGTTCCCAGTGGACTGTGAAGCTTTCTGATGGTCAGTTCACAGCAAGAATAGGAAACAAGATAGGGGCTAAAGAGTAAGAGAAAGGATCCAAGAGTGGGAAAAGGAGCTTGGTAGCATCAAAGGAAGGAAAAGAACTGCTATTTATGAAGGATCATATCTAACACCTCTCATATGTTATTTAATCTTCTTAACAATACTGTTCCCATTTTACAGATGAGAAAATTGAGGATCAGGGGGTAGAGTACTTTTCCCAAAGTTGTACAGTGAGTGAGGAGCATAGCTGAGTTTCAGACCCAGTTTTGTGTGACTTCAGAGTTGAAGCTTTTACAGAGTGCATATTGGTGATCAAGTAAATACAGTAAAGTCAACATCTGCCACTACCCTATACCTTTCAGGAGTGCCTGGAAAAAGTCTGTGTCTAGCAACCTCTGAATAGAGACACTGAAAGGCCTTCAGCCTCTGGGGAGATATGAGGTACAGACCTAAAGTCCAAACTTTCAGACATGGTAAGCCTTTTCACTTGCATAGGCTTTGAAAGGGGTGCTAAAACTCCAGTTCCTGCTGCAGAGAGTTAATCTTCCAGAAAAGGCCAGCAAAGGCTCTGAGAAGTTTCACCTAGCCCAGCTTTCCTCAGATCTCCCTCAGGCAGCTGTGACTCTCCTAAGTTCCCTCTTGGCTCCTCCCCAGTCCAGATTAGCCCTGGTTGCTTTGTCATTTCACTGCCAGTCAGAGCACATCTATGGGGCAGAGTCACCTCTGGAGGCTCAGGAGTCTGGGGCCCCAGCCCTTTGACAGCTGAGTTTTAGAAATACCTTGAGATTTAGGAGGGTACCAGGGAACAGGGTCAAGGGTGCTAAGGGGCTGCTGGAGTAAGGAGCTGTGTTCAGGGGCAAAGCGGATTCACAGCGGATGCTAATGCTTCAGTCTACAGTGTTTACTGATCCTACCTATTGTTTGGTCTTTGAGGGCAGGAATGCTAGGCCTGAGAGAGGCACTGATGGTAATAATAACAGCTATGTTTTATCCAGACCATATATGTGTCAGAGGCCACACATACACCCTGTCATTTAATCCTCCAGTAACTCTGTAAGAGAGCTAGTAATAGTTGCATTTTATGGATTAGATAGTTTAAAAAAAGGAAAAAAAACCCTGAAGCTCAGAGAAGTTGCCCATAACCATTGAGAGAGAATTGAGATTGAACCCAATCCCACATCTGTTTATCTCAAGCCAGTGGTAAACTGCCTAGAAATATAAATTTTGTCCTCATCACCAATACTTGGGCCACCTGATGTGAAGAGGCGACTCACTGGAAAAGACCCTGATGCTGGGAAAGATTGAAGGCAGGAGAAAGCAGCGGCAGAGGAAGAGATGGTTAGATAGCTTCACTGACTCAATAGACATGAATTTGAGCAAATTCCAGGAGATAGTGGAGGGCAGAGGACCCTGGCGTGCTGCAGTTCATGAGGTCCCAAGGAATTGGACATAGCGACTGAAAAACAACAATCATCACGAAGCTCACAGTCCTGTCTGCTCTCTGCCCACACCAGTTCAATATCATCTCTTGTCAATGTCCATCTCACTGTATGCTCCAGACATATGGAAATACTAGCAGTTTCTGCATGCTTAATACATGCTGTTTGCTCTGCCTTGAATGCCTTCGACCCCTCCTTTCCGATGCTAACTCCTTTTCATTCTTCAGGTCTCAACTTGCCTGTCACCTGGCTGTCCAAGGCTGGGGAGTTCACACTGCTGCTGGGTAGGGAGCTTTATTTCCCCTCATCTTTTACAGGACGTTCTTGGACTTCTTGTTTGGGAAATCCACTGCCCCCCCACAGTTAGTCTCCCAGTTAATATGACTGACATCCCACCTGACATGCCTCTAGCTCCAGGCATGGGTTTGATTTGTTGTTCAGTCACTCATTTGTGTCTGTCTCTTTGCAACCCATGGACTGCAGCATGCCAAGCTTCTGTGTTCTTCGCTGTCTACTGGAGTTTGCTCAAACTCATGTCCATTGAGTTGATGATGCTATCCAGCCATCTCTTCCTCTGCCACCCCCTTCTCCTCCTGCCCTCAGTCCTTCCCAGCATCAGGGTCTTTTCCAGTAAGTCGACTCTTCACATCAGGTGGCCAAAGTATTGAAACTTCAGCTTCAGCATCAGGAATTCATTGCAGCATTCAATTCATTGCAAGGACATTTACAATTAATATTCAGGGTTGATTTCCTTTAGGATTGATTGGTTTGATCTCCGTGCAGTCTACTCTCAAGAGTCTTATCCAGCAGCACAGTTTGAAAGCATCAATTCTTCTGCGATCAGCCTTCTTTATGGTCCAACTCTCACATCTGTATTTGACTACTGGAAAAATCATAGCTTTGACTAGATGGACCTTTGTTGGCAAAGTTATATCTCTGCTTTTTAATATGCTGTCTAGGTTGGTCATAGCTTTTCTTCCAAGGAGCAAGTGTCTTTTAATTTCATGACTGCAGTCACTGTCCACAATGATTGGGGAGCCCAAGGAAATAAAAGTCTGTCAGTTTCCGTTTTTCCCCATCTATTTGCCATGAAGTGATGGGACCAGAGCCTATGATCTTTGTTTTTTCAATGTTGAGTTTGAAGCCAGCTTTTTCACTCTACTCTTTTACCTTCATCAAGAGGCTCTATAGTTCCTCTTCACTTTCTGTGATTAGGGTGGTGTCATCTGCCTTTCTGAGGTTACTGATATTTCTCCCAGCTATCTTGATTCCAGCTTGTGCTTCATCCAGCCCGGAATTTCACGTGTTGTACTTTGCATGGGTGACAGTATACAGCCTTGACTATTTAATTCAATCAGTAGATCTCATTCTGATACTGTGATCAACTCAGGAATGGGGTTACAGTGTACTCTGAAACAAAGAATCAACGAGAAACTAGAAATTTTGAGAGTTACCAGAAGAGTCATCTTTTCTAGGTAACTGAATGAGGAAATATATAGGTATTCAGCCTGGCTATGAGCAACCTAGAGTTTAATAGTGAAGAGGCTTAAGGGTCTGGGTGGAATACAGTAAAGGGGACTCTACCTCTATTATTAAAAATAGGACATTTTGGTCCCCATATATACTATTTGTTTACTTTTAACTTTTTCAGAACCTTGAGCAAGAAAAAGGGGTGCTATTCATAGAGGACTTTTTGGAGCCCCAATATAATCTTTGCAGACATTCATACAAACACATATATACAAATGATCTTGGAGTCATTTTAATGTATCATAATTTTGCATCATATTTTCTTACTTAAAAAAATCCAAATTAACTTTTAAATCTATCTTACAAATATTTTCCCAGATATCTTATTTCTCTATGGCTTTTGTTTATGGCATGAAAGTTGTAAACATTTATACAGGGAAAATAATCTTTCATCTTTTTTAGAGTCTCCAGGTTTCCAGTCTTTGTTAGAAATGTCCCCCCATCTTCAGTTTTTAATGTAGTCTCCAAAGTTTTCTTGCAATGTATTTTTTTCACTCTTTAACTGCTCTTTACTTCTGTATTTTTTAAATCTGTGTGGAATTTTTTCTTTTTAATAATGTATAAGATTAGAGTCCCTTTTTACTTTCTCCCATATGGAAAACCAGTTGTACTAGCATCATTTATTAAATAGTCCATTCTCTTCCTACCAAACTGAATTTCCATATATTATCATGTGTTAACTTTTTATTTTTTTGGCCTTGCCACATAGCCTGTTGGATCTTAGTTCCCTGACCAAGAATTGATTCGTGGCCCTCAGCAATGAAAGCACAGAGTCCTAACCACTGGAGTACCAGGGAATTACAATGTTAACTTTTCATAAATATTGCTATTGATTGTGGATTTTTTCTTTTTTTTTTTTTAACAACTGTTTTTCTATTTCTGTTTGACTCTATAATATGTTCTGGTAAGGCAAGACTCTTTAACTGTTCTTCTTTTTTACAGTTTTCTTGGCTATTTTCAGTCATTCTTCACATAAATTTGAAGATGATTTTATAAAATTCCATTGAATATGTTGTTTGTATTCTGATTGGAACTAATTTGACATATATATTAATAATTTGAGGAAACTGGCCTTTTAAACTAGTAGGTCTTCTGCTCCAAGAACACAGTATAATTTTCCATTGTCTAGATCTTGTTTTATATATTCTAGCAGAGGATGAGATGGCCGGATGGCATCACCGACTCGATGGGCATGAATTTGAGTAAACTCCGGGAGTTGGTGATGGACAGGGAGGCCTGGCGTGCTGCGATTCATGGGGTCACAAAGAGTCAGACACGACTGAGCGACTGAACTGAATACATTTACTTCATTTAAGTCCTGTATCTTTCTTATTATATAGATCTCTGTGTTATATATATATATATATATATATATATTTTTTTTTTTGCAGACAACATGTACTATTTTATTGGGCCTCAGAAACTTTAAATACAGAAATAGGGAGGGCTGGGCAAAGGGGCAGATGTGGACACACTGGCATTATTTTGATTGTTTAATGTAATGCTTTCCTTATTTCCTTTTCTACTGTTTTCCAATATAATAAAATTATTTTATTGTTAAAATTATTACATTAATAAATTTTAATGTTTATTTTATACCCATCCCACTACCAAAGAATGTAAGATTACTTAGTGAGATTGGGGAAGATGTGGGGATTAAACATGTTGGGGTCTATGAAGCACAGGGCTAGCTTGGCCTGGAGCCTCAGGGTGTCAGGAAAGAAAGCAGACCAAGGACAAGAAGAAGAACTGATAGTGTATTTAGCGCACTGTGTTATGTTAATTCTACTGTGAGCAGTGCTGAGTAGCAGAGACCTGAAAAACAGTGGATTAAACAGAATAACATTTATTTCTGTCTTATATAAAAAAAAAGTCTATTGTAGGCAGTTCAGGCTCTATAGTACTCAGGAATTCAGACTGCTTCTAGCTTTACATTCTGCTGTCCATCAGATGTGGCCCTCATCTTTATGGTCCTAGATGAACTCAAGGCATCTCATCCATGTTCCAAGCAGGAGGATGAGGGATGGGGAGGGAGAGACAAAGGGCACATCTAGGGTGTATCTTAAAGAAATTTCCCAGAAGCTGCCAAACAATTCTGCTTATCCTGTTGGCTGTAACTAAGTTATATGTGGTCGTCTGCCTCCAAGAAATGTTGGGGAATATTTTTATTCAAGAGGAAAATTCTAAAGATTAAAAAGACTTATCCAAATCAAGATTCTAAGGATTCCAGGATGAAGTCTGAGCTCAGAAACAGCTATCACTCACCCTGTCAGCTGCTGGAGACAGCCCTGGCTGCCCAGCAATACTGGGAATCCTGCTCATCTAACATCCATTTTGATTTAAAATCTTTTGTGTTTGAGATAGATTTTTCTCTGTTGACAATGGGCTGGGTTTTGCCTGTTCATTAGGTGTGGAACTCCTGGCTTGTGGTAAATCCTGATTGGAAAACAATATAAACACGTTTCCTGGTAGATGTATAAATATATATAGATGTTGGTTGGTCCCCTCCCCTCCACCAACACACACCATAGAAGCAATTTGTAGCAATTTAGACATGCTCAGCATCTGGCCCTCATAAAAGGTCTTGAGTGAGTCATGATTTTGCACCAACAGAGAGGGTTTGTCTTGCTTGTGGAGAGAATTGTGTTTACCTCCTATTCTGCCCGTGAACCTCTCTATTGCTTTATGATGATCAGTCTGATTTGTGTGCAAAGAGACTGGTGAGATAAGAATTCAGGAAAGGGGAGCAAGAATAAGACGAGGCTCCAGACAGCTATATACTCAAGGCAAAACTACAAGTTTTAGGGGGCTTGCTGTTTCTGCTTTTGAGGAACCAGAAGAGAAAAAAAAAAGAAGCAGTGGAAAGAGCCTCATTTTGTGAGTTAGGAGATGACCTCTACTTCTAAGTAGGCTTCTCAATCTTTGGAGTCTCAGTTTGTTCATAGGACAACTGGGACCAGTAATGGCTGCCCTACCCAGTTGAGAGAGAGAGAAAAGGGCAGCTCTTGCTTGAGTTGTGGAGAAAGGACCTTAAATATGCCATCTCATTTAATGCCCAAGACAGTCCCATGAGGGAGGTGGCATTAAACCATTCTTCAGCTGAAGCAACTGAGACATGGAGAGGCTAAGTTGTTTGTCCAAGGTCACAGATGTGTTGTAACTCAAACTCACATCTCTCTGGCTCCAAATCCTGTTTTCTTTTTATTACTTAATGCTGACACTTAAGTCATAGGACACATCCCAGTCTCCCCCTGGGGAGGGGAAAAGCTCAAAGTTGCTTCCCTGCTCCGAGGCCCGAAGTATCCTTGTGTCTTTTGTCATTACAGAAGTTCCAGCCAATCTGAGTTCTGTTTCCTCAGGACCCTGCTCTTTGCTGTGGGAGCAGGTGGGTTGTTAATCTGATAAACGGCTTCCTGCTAAGGTGGGAAGGCGAGCTAAAGAGCTGCTGAATTGCCCTCCAGAGTGGTAGGTTTGACACTCCAGTTGCTTTGGTCCATGAAATTGCTTAGGACTGTGATCTGAAAGGATGAGGGCTTTGGGGTCAGTCAGCTCTGGGTAGGAGTCCTGGCTCTGAGTCTTGCTAACAGTGTGACCTTAAGTTGTCTGCCCTTCAGTTCCCTCATCAGTAAAATACAGATACGAGCTCACTAGAGGGTGGACGTTGTGACTATTAAATGAGCTAATGTGGGAAATGTGCCTGGGGCCTTGTGCTGTACTCTGTACACAATTGAGTAAAAGGCAGCAGTTGTTTCCTTGGAGGGAGTAGTGAGCAGACCTCCACGAGAGCTATTTAGGCAGTGAGTTGTTTTTGTGTCCCCTCTAGCTTAGAATATATGGGATAACTTACCTGTTATCTGAGGCATTTATAGAGTGTTAGGTGTGCCATACCTGCCAGGGACAGGTTCCTGGAACAGGACCTGTTCCAGCTCCCGGCCCGCTGACTCACAGGTCACCCTGATGTCACCAGTGAGGGCTCTGGGCCTTTCCTGGGAGGCAGTGAGAAGGGTGCCTGGGTCCAGGCATGGAACTTGATAAAGGGCTCATTTCTGCTTGGTAGGAAGCCTAAGGTACAGCTGTCCTGGGGATTGTGTCAGGTGTAGACATAAGAGTTCATCCTTCTGGGCTTTCCAAATACTCCATGATTCAACTCCTTCCTATCCCATTGTACACTCTATCTTGCTTGTTCCTCGACAGTCAACACCTCGACAAAACTGGCAACTCATGAGTCTCCAAACACATAGAAACTCAGTCCTACTTCACTGGTTTGTCTGCAGTTTGGATCCCTACGTCTTTACTTCTTAGCCATAGCTAGATCCTCTCTCAAGGCCAGCTCTCATCTGCCTCCTCCAGAAAGCTTTCCTTAACTTCTACAGTGCATGCTGACCTTTCTCCTTGTGGATCTCCTATTTTAGTGATTATTCATTAATTATGTCATTCATTACTTCATTCAATGCATTGGCAAGTCTTCCCCATTCTATACACAAAAAGTACTTCCTAAATTCATTTAGTTCTGTCCATCTCTACTGCTTCCACCCTAGTCACCTCTTGCTTGAATTATTAAATATCCGTGTAACTGGTCTCCTTGCTCTTGCTCTTTGTTATTGTTCAGTCACTCAATTGTCCGACTCCTTGCAACCCTTTGGACTGCAGCATGCCAGGCTTCCCTGTTCTTTACTATCTCCTGGAGTTTGCTCAAACTCTTGTTCATTGAATTGATGATGCCATCCAACCATTTCATCCTCTGTTGTCCCCTTCTCCTCCTGCCCTCAATCTTCCCTAGCATCAGGGTCTTTTCCAATAAGTCAGTCTTCACATCAGGTGGCCAAAATATTGGAGCTTCAGCTTCAGCATCAGTCCTTCCAATGAATAGTCAGGGTTGATTTCCTTTAGGATTAATTGGTTTGATTCCCTTTCATTCCAAGGAACTCTCAAGAGTTTTCTTTTGCTCTGCATCTCTCCAACTTTTTCATACTCTGTGGAGCATCCAGCAAACTTTGTTAGCCCCTGTCATTCTTTTGTTTGCAGTCTTCTAGTAGCTTCCCAAACTCACCACAGCCCAGGAGGCTCTGCTAATCTGGCACTTGAGTGTTTTCCCAGCCTCTCTCAACCTCTCATTTCTCTTGCTCATTCTGCTTTACGCCCCTCAACCTTCTCTCTGTTCCCCCCGAAAGGCCAAACCACTGCCACTGCCTCAGGTTCTTTTCTCTTTCTGGGTCTTCTGCCTTGTATGTTTTCAGTTCCTCAGTGCCTGCTTCCTTCTCATTTCAGCATTGTTTTCAGCTGTGGCCTTCTTAGTGTGATCTTCCCGGAACACTCTATAAAATTAGTTCTTGCTCTCCTCAAGTCACACTTTATCTCATTACACTATTTCTTTTATGTCATTAACATTTTATGAACTACCTGTTTTCTTTATATTGTCTGCTTCTTTCCAGTAGAGAGAAAGACAATACCCATCTTTTTCACCACTGTAACCTCAGAGTCTAGAATAGCTTAACATGTACAAAACTAAAAAATATTGTTTAAAAATTTATTATATGGGTATTAAATATCTTCTTTGTGTGAAGCACTGATAATCAGTAAGTACTTCTGATTAGAGATATGGATGCCTATTTTTAAAACAGTTTCTCAAAGGTAGTCCACAAACTCTGGTGCTCTGTCAAGGAGTTTGCAAGTGATTTGATGGTTTGAGGAAAAACTGATGGGCCAATTCTGTTCACATACACTTAACTAATTTAAAATGTAAGATTAGTTAAAATTTCCATAGAATTTTTATTTGTTGCTCTTGTTAAGTCACTAAGTCATGTCCAATATTTTGTTACTCCACGAACTGCAGCATGCCAGGCTCCTTTGTTCTCCATTATCTCCCTGAGTTTGCTCAAATTCATGTCCGTTGGGTCAGTGATACTATCTAACCATCTCATCCTCTGCCACCCACTTCTACCCTCAATCTGTCCCAGCAACAGAGTTTTTTCCAATGAGTTGGCTGTTTGCCTCAGGTGGCCAAAGTATTGGAGCTTCAGCGTCAGTCCTTCCAATGAATATTCAGGGTTGATTTTCTTTAGGATTGACTGGTTTGATCTCCTCACTGTCGAAGGGACTCTCAGGCGTCTTCTCCAGTATCACAATTCAAGAGCATCAATTCTTCAGTGCTTCACCTTGTTTTTGGTCCAGTTTTCACATCTGTACTTGACTATTGGAAAATCCATAGCTTTGACTATACAGACCTTTATCAGCAAAGTGATGTCTCTTCTTTTAATGTGCTGTCTAGGTTTGCCATAGCTTTCCTTCCAAGAAGCAGGCATCTTTAATTCATGGCTGCAGTGATTGGGGAGCCCAAGAGAATAATATCTATCATGGCTTCCACTTTTCCCCCTTCTATTTGCTGTGAAGTGATGGGAACTGATGCCATCATCTTAATATTTAGTTTTTTAAGGTCTAGTCTTTTGAATGTTGACTTTAAACCAGCCTTTTCACTTTCCTCTTTCACTGTCATCAGGAGGCTCTTTAGTTCCTCCTTGCTTTCTGCCATTAGAGAGGTAATCTGCATATCTGAGGTTATTGATATTTCTCCCAGAAATCTTGATTCCGGCTTGTGATTCATCCAGACCAGCACTTGGCATGACGTACACTGCATAGAAGTTAAGCAGGGTGACAACATACAGCCTTGTTGTACTTCTTTCCAAATTTTGTACCAGTCAGTTTTGCCATATCCAGTTCTAACTGTTGCTTCTTTGACCCACATACAAGTTTCTCAGGAGACAGGTAAGGTGGTCGAGTATTCCCATCTCTTGAATTTTCCACAGTTTGTTGTAATCTACACAAGTCAAAAGCTTTAGCATAGTCAATGAAGCAGAAGTAGATGTTTTTCAGGAACTCCCATGCTTTCTCCATGATCCACTAAATATTGGCAATTTGATCTCTGGTTCCTCTGCCTTTTCTAAACCCAGCTTGAACATGTGGAAGTTCTTGGTTCATGTACTGTTGTTGAAGCCTAGCTTGAAGGATTTTGAGCATAACCTTATTTAGAATGTGAAGTGAGCAGGAAGTTCTGTTACCTTCTTCTTCTTGTTTTTTTTTTGCCAGTAAACAACTTAGTCTTGTATTTGCCCAAGGCCAGCTGTTGTAGGTACTGAGGCCCCAAGACGTCCAGAAGGGATGGAGGGGTGGGGGTTAGCCATCCTGCCTCCCGGGTGGTGCCTGCCCCATCCTGCTTCCTGCAGGAGGTGGGAGAGTAGATACAATGTACGCTTGCGTCATCAAGTATCTCCTCAATTTTGTGTGTGTGTCAGTTGCTCCGTGGTGTTTGACTCTGTGACCCCATGGACTGTAGCCGGCCAGGCTCCTCTGTCCAAGGGATTTTCCAGGCAAGAGTACTGGAGTGGGTTGCCATGTTACCTTCTTAATAATTGTTTCTTTTTATTCACTGCAGGGACTGCATTGGTTGATAATTTCAGTTATCAACTATAGATTATTTGGGATAATGTGTTTTGTGTCAGGATAGTGTTAAAATTCTTAATTGTAAAAACCTGTATTTTTACTGTTACTATTGTGTTGCATTAAATTTGTCATGATTCAAAAGTAGTTCATTGAAGAGTAAAATTAATGATGAAATAGTGCAATACAAAATAACTCTGTAAGTGTAAATGTTGAATAGGGCTACAGTTTGAGTATACACCATGAATCTTTATGAGCTAGGGGACAAAATAATTTATAGGACTGTTGACTTGGCATCATAGCTGAAAATGAGAAGTTCAAATAAGAAATATAGTGCTGAATGTTTGAAAAGTGGACTTTATTGGATTTTATTGTAATGATCCCTAAGGGTATTGTTTCTTGTGATACTCTGTCCTATGGTGGCACAAAGCCATAAAACTTTGACACTTTTTTTTCTCTTTTTTTGGCAGTTCACTTGGCTTGTGGCATCTCAGTTACCCACCCAGGGACTGATCCTGGGCAATGGCAGTGAAAGTCCAGAATCTTAACAACTAGGTACCAGGGAACTCCCCACAATTTTAAAACAAAGTATGGCTACCTTTCTGTTAAATCAAATTATATTTTCCAGAATAAGTGTAGGAAACTGATTAATTTTGTCAGTAAAGGTAGAGAGGAGACCAGAACTACAAAAATACTGTTCAAAATTGTACTTCTTAGAGCAAAATCATACAAGTTACATTGCCATGAAGACACCTGAATAACTAGCTTAAGTAATGGTAAATGTTATGTTTGGAGAGAAAGCAGAATAAGCTTTGGGCACAATTCTTTTTATCAGGAGATCCTTCGAAAGTTAGTAAAGAAAATGACTTATGACTCATTTAGACTGTATAGACACTTTGACTATCCAGTGAAAAGTTAAAAACAGTTTTTATCCTTCTCACTGTTTTGGGATAATTATTAATTTAAAAACTATTATGTCTTGTTTATAATTTTAAAAATTGAAGTGAATTTCCAGCTAACTGTGGTAGATTGAACTCATGTTTACTTTCCACTACTTCCTCAAAATTGTTAGTAAATGGATTTTTAAAAAAGGATAAGTGTACTTCTGCTTTAATCTGTCATGGAGTAATAGGGATCACATTTACCCTGCCACTGTAAACAATCAGAAACTGTACAAAATGTATCAAACACCTGTTTTCTGATGTTGGACTAGAAGTAGTACAGGATTGTGATCCCTGAGGGAAGAGAGACAAACGAAGTGAGCTCCATCATCACCTAAGCTTTTACCTAGAGGTACATTCTGGATCATGGAGCAGGGTCTGGGGAGTCGCAAGTAAAGCACAATGGTCTCATTGACTGGAGGGGAGAGAGACTGGACGTCAGGGAGGTTGAAGCAGCTAAAAGTTGTGAGGAAGAATTCCATGCAAGAGACAGTTATGTCGAGAAGTGTAAGCTGGAACAAGGAGCTATCTGAAACTAAGCCGAACCCATACGGACCGCAATAGCTCCAAGAAATTCCTAGATATATTTTTACTTTTTTTTTTTTTAAGTAAGGAAAAAAAAAAAATTTTTTTTCTTTTTTCTTCTTTCTTTTATTTTCCTTTAAAATTCCCTATTACTCCCCCATTACTCCTTAACTTTCATTTTCATAGATTTTTACAATTTTTTTAATTAGGGAAAAAAATTTTCTTTTCTTTTTTTTTTTTCTTTTTCTTTTTTCTTTCCTTCCTTTCTTTTTTTTTCTTTCCTTTTTCTCTTCTGTTTTCTATTTTTCTTTTTCTCTTATTTCTTTTAAAGTCCTCTAGTACTCCTCTACTACTCCTTAATTTTCATTTTCAATACACTATAACCTTACAAAAAAAAAAAGAGAAGCCCTATTTTTAAACCAAACTTCATATATATTTCTAAAATTTTTTTTGTGTGTTTTGGTTTTTGTTTTTAATATAGTATTTTTAAGAGTCTAACCTCTACTCTAGATTTTTAATTTTTGTTTTTCAGTATATGATATAAATTGTGAACATTTAAGAACCCAATATTCAGTTCCCATTTTTATTCAGGAGTGTGTTGATTATTCTCTCCCAATCTTGACTCTCTGTTTTCTACCTCAGAACACCTCTATTTCCTCCTTTCCCCTCTCTTCCCAATCCAATTCTGTGAATCTTTGTAGGTGTCTGGGCTACGGAGAACACTCTGGGAACAGACAACTGCGTAGATCTGTCTCCCTCCTCTTGAGTCCCCCTTTTTCTCCTCCTGCTCATCTCTATCTCCCTCCTCCCTCTCCTCTTCTTCTTGTAACTCTGTGAACCTCTCTGGGTGTCCCTAACTGGGGAGAATCTTTTCGCCATTAGCCTAGAAGTTTTATTATCAGTGTTGTATAGTTGGAGAAGTCCTGAGACTACAGGAAGAATAAAACTGAAATCCAGAGGCAGGAGACTTAAGCCCCAAACCTGAGAACACCAGAAAACTCCTGACTACATGGAACTTTAAGTAATAAGTGACCGTCCAAAAGCCTCCATACCTACACTGAAACCAACCACCACCCAAGAGCCAATAAGTTTTAGAGCAAGACATACCACGCAAATTCTCCAGCAACACAGGAACATAGCCCTGAACGTCAACATACAGGCTGCCCAAGGTCACACCTAACACATAGACCCATCTCAAAACTCATTACTGGGCACTCCATTGCTCTCCAAAGAGAAGAAATCAAGTTCCACGCACCAGAACACTGACGCAAGCTTCCCTAACCAGGAAACCTTGACAAGCCAATCATCTAACCCCACCCACTGGGTAAATCCTCCACAATAAAAAGGAACTTCAGACTCTACTACAAAGCCACAGTCATCAAGACAGTATGGTACTGGCACAAAGACAGAAATATAGATCAATGGAACAGAATAGAAAGCCCAGAGATAAATCCACGAACCTATGGACAACTTATCTTTGACAAAGGAGGCAAGGATATACAATGGAAAAAAGACAACCTCTTTAACAAGTGGTGCTGGGAAAACTGGTCAACCACTTGTAAAAGAATGAAACTAGAACACTTTCTAACACCACACACAAAAATAAACTCAAAATGGATTAAAGATCTAAATGTAAGACCAGAAACTATAAAACTCCTAGAGGAGAACATAGGCAAAACACTCTCTGACATAAATCACAGCAAGATCCTCTATGACCCACCTCCCAGAATATTGGAAATAAAAGCAAAACTAAACAAATGGGACCTAATGAAACTTAAAAGCTTTTGCACTACAAAGGAAACTATTAGTAAGGTGAAAAGACAGCCCTCAGATTGGGAGAAAATAATAGCAAATGAAGAAACAAAGGATTAATCTCAAAAATATACAAGCAACTCCTGAAGCTCAATTCCAGAAAAATAAATGACCCAATCAAAAAATGGGCCAAAGAACTAAACAGACATTTCTCCAAAGAAGACATACAGATGGCTAACAAACACATGAAAAGATGCTCAACATCACTCATTATTAGAGAAATGTAAATCAAAACCACAATGAGGTACCATTACACGCCAGTCAGGATGGCTGCTATCCAAAAGTCTACAAGCAATAAATGCTGGAGAGGGTGTGGAGAAAAGGGAACCCTCTTACACTGTTGGTGGGAATGCAAACTAGTACAGCCACTATGGAAAACAGTGTGGAGATTTCTTAAAAACCTGGAAATAGAACTGCCATATGACCCAGCAATACCACTTCTGGGCATACACACCGAGGAAACCAGATCTGAAAGAGACACGTGCACCCCAATGTTCATCGCAGCACTGTTTATAATAGCCAGGACATGGAAGCAACCTAGATGCCCATCAGCAGATGAATGGATGAGGAAGCTGTGGTACATATACACCATGGAATATTACTCATCCATTAAAAAGAATTCATTTGAATCAGTCCTAATGAGATGGATGAGACTGGAGCCCATTATACAGAGTGAAGTAAGCCAGAAAGATAAAGAACATTACAGCATACTAACACATATATATGGAATTTAGAAAGATGGTAACGATAACCCTATATGCAAAACAGAAAAAGAGACACAGAAATACAGAACAGACTTTTGGACTCTGTGGGAGAAGGTAAGGGTGGGATGTTTCGAAAGAACAGCATGTATATTATCTATGGTGAAACAGATCACCAGCCCAGGTGGGATGCATGAGACAAGTGCTCGGGCCTGGTGCACTGGGAAGACCCAGAGGAATCGGGTGGAGAGGGAGGTGGGAGGGGGGGTCGGGATGGGGAATACGTGTAAATCTATGGCTGATTCATATCAATGTATGACAAAACCCACTGAAATGTTGTGAAGTAATTAGCCTCCAACTAATAAAAAAAAAAAAAAAAAAAGACAGTTATGCAGAAAAAGAGCTCCAGAAATGTTAAATCTTTTCTGAATACCAAGAAATACTACTAAGAAACAATGGTGAAAACCTTTCTAAATTTGATAAAAATGCTAAGACAGTGATCTAAGAAGCTTGGTGAACCCCAAGCAGGATAAACCTGCAAACCCTGAAACTCACACCAAACCCCATCATAATCAAGTTGCTGAAAACCAATGATAAAGAGAGAAATTTAAAAGCAGCTAGAGGGAAGAAGACGGTATGTACAGAAAACTAAAGGATCACTGTAGACTTATTGTCTAAAGCTATGCAAGCCAGAGACAATAGAATGGCATCTTTAATTTGCTAAAAGAAAATGATAGCTTGGAAATAAGTGAAAGCATTCTTCAAAAGTGCAGGCAAGGGAATTCCCTGGTGGTCCAGTGGTTATGACTCATTGTTTTTGCTGCCAGGGCCCAAGTTCAATTCTTGGTTGGGCAACTAAGATCCTACAAACCACATGGTGTGGCCAATAAAAACCCAAAACCAATAACAATAAAAACAAAAGTGAAGGCAAAACAATAGTTTTTTTTCCAACAAATAAAGTTGAAAGAATTTATAAATATACTGCTCTGTGAGAAATATTAAGTTATTCAGGCAGAGAGAAAAAAATCAGGTGGAAATGTGGATCTACACAAAGGAATGAAGAGTACTTGAAATGGCATAAATGTGAGTAAATATAAAAGACTATCTTCCTTCTCATTAAAATTTTTATTTAAAATACAATTGACTATTTAAAGCAAAAATTATATGCATGCCAGGGTTTAGATCATATATAAAAGTGACATGTATGACAATAGTAGCACAGATGGAAGGAATGAGATGATAGTTATAAAGTTTATTATTAGGTTTTTATATTATATTTCAAGTGATATTATTTGAAGGTGCAATGTGATAGATAAAATATGCATTTTTAAACCCTAGAGCACTCACTGGAAAAAAAAAAAAGGAAAAACAAAACTCCAAACCAAAAAGGAAAAACAGAGAACTATAGCTGATAAATCAGTACTGGAGATAAATTGGAGTGCTAAAAATACTTAATATAAAATTAGGTAAAAAGGGAAAACAGGACAAAATAAAAAACAAATATGAAAATGATAGACTTAAACCAAACCATATTATTGTTATCAAATATAAAGGGTCTAAACACCCCAATTATAAGGCAGAGATAGACTTTTATCCAGTTAGGATAAAAAAACAAAACCCGACTATTCTCTGTCTAGAGGGAATCTACCTTAAATACACACGTAGATTAAAAGTAAAAGGATGGAAGTTATACTATGCAAATACCAACCAGAAAAAAGCTAGCATGACTATATTAATAGCAAAGGATATCTTAGAACAAGAAATTTCATATGGGATAAAGAAGGTCATTTCACAGTAGTTGAGAGTACAGTCCATCGGGAGGACATAACAATTCTAAATGTGTGTACATCCAGTAACAAAGCTTCAAAATACATGCAACAAAAACTGATAAAGAAATTAACAGGGCTGGTGCACTGGGAAGACCCAGAGGGATGGGATGGAGAGGGAGGCGGGAGCAGGGATCGGGAAGGGGAACACATGTAAATCCATGGCTGATTCATGTCAATGTATGGCAAAAACCACACACACACACACACACACAAATTAACAAACCCACTGTTACTGTTAGAGGTTTCAACATTCTTCCTTTAGTAAATAATGGGATAAACTGACAATATCAGTAGGGATTTGGATGATATTAATAATACTATCAACCAACATGACCCAACTGACATTTACAGAACACTCTACTCAACAACAGCATTAGGCCATGTTATGAATTATAAAACGTCTCAATAAATGTAAAACATTAAAATCATACAGAGTATGTTTTCTAATAAGAATGGAATTTAAAACTATTAACAAAGATATTTGGTAAAAATAGCACATCTTTAAATAAGGTAAGGATCAAATTAGAAATAACAAAAGAAACTTTAAAATATTTTGAATAAAGATGAAGAAACTTTTCAGAATTCATGGGATACAGCTTAGTAGATATGTATAGCTTAGAAAAGAAGAAAGTTCTCCAATCAATGACCGAGGCTTTCACCTTAAGAAATTAGGAGAAGAGAAGCAATTTGAGTCCAAAGGAAGTGGAAGGATGGAAATAATAAAAGAAAACAGAAAAGAAAGAAAATTAATGAAATAAAAAATTTAGGTTTTTTAAATCAATAAAGTTGCAACATTACATAGAATGATCAATAAAAAAGACAAATTTTCAGTATCTTTCATAAAAATAGAAAACAATATTAAAACCCTGTGTTAATTAAGGGGATAATAAAAAGATATTATGAATAACTGTGCAAATATGTTTGACAGCTTAGATGAAATGGAAAAATTCCTTGGAAGACAGTTTTCCAGTACTGACTCAAGAAGAAACATTTCTGAATATCCATATATCAATGAAAGTGATTAAATTCATATTAAGAAATGTTTTCACAAAGAAAACTCCTAGGCCCAGATAGTATTATTGGTGAATTCTGCCAAAAATTTAAGAGATAATACCAATCCTTTAGCCCTGAAGAACTTTCAGAAAATAGAATTGGATAGTATACTTTCCAGTTCATTTTATGAGACTGATATTAAACCAGACAAAGACATTATAAGAAAAAAATTATAAAACAATGTCTCTTAGGAACAGGCAAAAATCCTTAATAAACTATGAAACAGCAATATACTATTAATAAAAGGTAAATGTGTCATGATTCAGGACTTATCTGAGGGATGCAAGGTTAATTTAACATTTAAGTATCAATAAGTATAACTTACATTAGCAGAAATAAAAAATATCTTTATAGATATGCATGAAAGCCTTTTGTCAAAATTCAACACCCATTATGAAAATCTTATAGTAAACTGAATACAAGGAACTTCTTCAAATTGATAAAGGTTTTCCATGAAAACCTACATTTTATTCTTAATGGTGAAAGACTGTTTTCCAAGATCTAAGGATGAATGCTTTCACCACTGTTCTTCCTTTTTTAATAGTTTATTTATTTGTTTTTGGTTGAGCTGGGTCTTCATTGCTACACATGGGCTTTCACTAGTTGTGGCGAGCAAGGGCTACTCTTTATTGTGGTGTATGGGCTTCTCATTGTGGTGGCTTCTCTTGTTGTAAAGCGCAGGTCCCAGGATACTGGCTTCAGTAGTTGCAGCATGCAGGCTCAGTAGTTGTGGTTCTTGGGCTTAGTTGCTCCATGGCATATGAAATCTTCCCAGACCAGGGATTGAACCTGTGTCCCTTGCATTGGCGGGTGAATTCTTATCTACTGTACTGCCTGGGAAGTCCACCACTGCTCTTTTTTTCACCACTTATTTTTTAATATTGTTGTGAAGATCCTATCCAGGGTGATAAGGCAAGACATAGAGATTGGCAAAGAAGAAATGAAATAATATTATTTGCAGATGACATGGTTAACTATGTAGAAAATTCTGATTCTATAGAAAAGCTGCTGCTGCTGCTAAGTTGCTTCAGTCATGTCCAGACTCTGTGCGACCCCATAGACGGCAGCCCATCAGGCTCCCCCATCCCTGGGATTCTCCAGGCAAGAACACTGGAGTGGGTTGCCATTGCCTTCTTCCAGAAAAGCTGCTAGAACTAATGTAAAGTTCACAGGATACAAGGTCAATATATAAAAATTATTTTTCTTTATACCAGTAATGAATAATTGGAGATGAAAAATTTTAAATACCACTTACCATAACATAGGGCTTCCCTGGTGGCTCAGGTGGTAAAGAATCCACTTGTGAGAGACCTGGGTTGGAAAGATCCCCTGGAGAAGGGAATGGCAACCCACTCCTGGATTCTTGCATGGGAAATCGCATGTACAGAGAAGCCTGCCAAGCTACAGTCTGTGGGGTCACAAAGAGTCAGACACAGGTGAGCGGCTAACAGGACAGTAACATAAAAAACACTCAGGTAGGGGTGAATACTCTGGTGGGGGTGGTTGTGTGCATGTAGGGGTGGGGTATATGGGAACCTGCTGTACTTGCATTTTGCCATGGATCTAAAACTGCTTTAAAAACTAAAGTTTATTATTTCAAAAAAACACATGAAATATTCAGGGACATATTTTCCAAGATTTAAGTTGAGACTTGTATACTAAAAACTACAAAACACTGCTAAGATAAAGTAAAGGAGACCTAAATAAATGGAGAGGTATGGCATCTTCATGAATTGGAAGACTTAATATTTCTGAGACATCTGTTTCTCCAAACTGGCTTGTAAATTCAATGTAATCATAATCAAGCTGATTTTAAAATTTACAGTGTAGTGCAAAAGAGCTAGAATGGCCAAAACAATTTTGAAAAGAACAAAGAAGGAAGTCTTATACTGCTTAATTTGAAGACTTACTATAAAGTTACAGTTATCAAGACATTCTTGGTATTGGCATAAAGATAGATATATGGGTCAACAGAAGATAATAAGAGATTTGTTACAGATCCAAACATGTACTGTAAATTGATTTTTTTTAAAAGATGGCTTTTTTCTTTCTTTTCTTTTTTAAAAAAGATTATTTATTTATTTATGGCTGCGCTAGGACTTCGTTCCTGCACATGGGCTTTCTTTAGTTGCTGTGAGCAGGGGCTACTCTTTGTGGTTGCGGGCTTCTCACTGGAGCAACTAGTTGCAGAGTACTGGCTCTAGGTACGTGGGCTTCTCTTGTTGTGGAGTACAGGCTCTGGGCGTGTGGGCTTGAGTTGTTGCAGCACTCGGGCTCAGCAGTTGTGGTGCCTGGGTTTAGTTGCTCTGTGGCATGTGGAATCTTCCCAGACCAGGGATTGAACCTGTGTCCTCTGCATTGGCAGGTAGATTCTCATCCACTGTACCACCAGGGAAGTTCTGTAGTCAGTGTCGGAGATATTTTGGTGGGGAAAAGGAAAATCTTTTCAAGAAATGATGCCGTATCAACTGGATAGCTATATGGAAACAACCTTATCCCTAACCTTCCACCATGCACAAAAAGTAACAGAAATGGATCCCAGACCTAAACATAAAAGCTTAAATTATAAAGCTTTTATCTAGAAGAAAACTTAAGAGAAAAAAATTTCGCAACTCTGGAATAGGCAAGTATTTCTTCAGTAGCATACAAAAACCACAAATGAAAATTTAAAGAATGTATCAAAATTTAAAGAGCCCAGGTAAACTAGCCCAAGTAAGAAGCAAATGTACTTACAGAAGTGATGAAAGGAATGTCTCAGATCACTGTGCAGCAGAACTGGAGGCATCCTGTGCATACTGGAACAGAAAGGCTCTGGGAAAGCTGTGTTCAAGGGACTGATAGACTTCTGATGTGTTTATTTTTTTTTTTTTTTATTTTTTTTTTTTTGTAGGTTTATTTTTATTCAAAAAGTTACTGTCTCAAGACATAAATACAAATCAGAAAACAGTACAATTAGGACAATAGAATGTGGAGGACAACAGGTTAGAGTAATATATAAAACATTTTTAGCTGGTTGAAAACAAAGCTGTAAGAACTGCTTTCACAAAGAAGTACTCCTTTCAAGAGTGAGAAAAAAAAATCAACTTAGGTTTAAAATCATATATACAGTCCTCTCAGCAGTTCTAGTAAATGCAGTGGTGTGAAAAACAACATAGGCAATACTTTTGCACGTAACAATATTTGTTGATGGAAAATCTGTTAGACATGTCTTGATTTCATTTGTTATTAACCATGATTTAATAAAATAATTGTATTTTATCATGATCTTTTAGCTAACCTATGGTTTTTGGCTACCACAGCCCAATGCTTGTTGGTTTCTGACTCTTAAGAACTGGAAGCCTTTTGGTATTCACCCATCTGAAGATATTCTTGTATTGCAAGCATATTAAGGCATGGAATGATTAAAATAATATACCTCAAGAACTGAGAGACGACTGACAAAAGATAGATACACATGTAATATAAGTTAATATTTTGTTTTAAACGATGTCTAGCTGCCTAAGCCTCGCAAAATGAGTTGATGTCAAAATGGCAAGTAGCCACTTTCTGTTTTAAACTAATTCATTTGTGAAAGGACATAAAATGAAGTTTAAAGCTTAGCTTTCAAAGAATATTATGGGTTATGAATTCTATTATCCCATCTAATTTACATACAGAGGAAATGTACTGTAACCTGTTAGAAGTATCTTTAACCTGAAGACTGCTTGCAAAGACAGATAGATAAAACAATATAAAATACAAATTTAAAAATCATTTTAAAGCATGAACACTCATGCTTTTCTATTTTTAAACATTGTTAAACTTTCAATATATTTCTGAAACCTCATAATTTTTAAGTTGGAATTTAAAAGTAAGAAAAAACTAAACAAACTGCGCAATTATAAAATCAGCACCAATTTATATATATATATAATTTTATTTAAAATTTAGATCCCTATTCCCACACTCTAATAAGCTGTATAATTTTTGTTTAGAATTTTTCTGCAAACATACTACAATAAGCTTCTTTTATTTGGAGACAAAATACAGTGGCACTACTGGAAGGAATATCACAACATTACATTTTTATCTTAAAGGACAAGCAAACTTTCAGGGTTGATAATGGGATAAGCATGGTTGAGACTGGTTACCTTCTGGCAGTTCACTGCATCTGGGTATTTCTGAAAAGTATAGAGAAGCTCTTGGATTTTAAAAATATCTTAAAATACATTTTAGATGAAAAAATTGTAAAAGTTCTGCTTATAAGTTTACTTTTCTCCACAATTACAATATTTAAAAGAAAGCCTCGTTGATTGATGTTTCAAGCATTTAAATTTAGAATGCTAAAAACAATTCTATCCTATAATTTCAGGGCGGGGGAATAAATTCATCCTTAACTTTGTTTCTTGGATGTAAACAGAAATCCAGCAGAGGTCATCATTACTTAGTACACCCAGTAAATAAATGTAAGAGGATTCACGTCTGTACCAAATGCCTCTTCAGATTGTTATAGTTTCTTTAAAAAAAGCATGAAATAATTGATTCAAAAGCCAACTAACAGCGCATAAATAAAATATTTACTTTCTAAGAAAAACTGTAGCTTATCATCAAATTGTTTACTTGTCCTTTACTTTTTTCAGGCAAACAAAACTGCCCCTCAAATGCACTTGATCTTGGTAAGTATAAGCACGTCATATTCTCCTTAGAGAAAAATCTGTACAGAATTTCACTGTATCTACCACACTTTATTTTAAAATTTCCTCTTCCACTTAGAAAATGACTTCACCACAGACTTAATTGTGTACTGGTATTAAAACATTGACACCCCAAGAACTGATTCATCCATAATTGAAGCTGGATCAAAGAAATCAGGCTTCAGTTCTGTTCTCTCTCGTCTGTTCTTTGATGGTGGCAAGTCTATATCCATGGTGTCAAAATCCATCCCCTCATTAAGATCTTCAATCCTCCCTTCTGAGGACATCATAACATCTTCAACAATTGGCTCTTCATCATCTTCCATTAAGCTTGTACCACGCCGAATGGCATGCTGAAGATTAGTTCGCAGTTTAACATAGCTCATTGCTGCTCTCTCCTGCTGCTGCCTTGCTTCCTCTTGTTGTCTTTGAGCTAACATCCATGTTACCTGCGTGTTATAATCAAGAGGAGTTTGATGATGTTCAGTCTGCATTGGATAGACACTCATGAAACTATCCTCAGGTCGTAATCTTTTGGGCTCTCTCATAATCGTTGAGGTGAGCTGTGGTGTCTGCATCATAACTGGGGTGTGCAGTGTTTGTTCTCTGCTTAGCCACATACTGTCACTACTACTGCTTTCTTCGGTGAGTGCGAGCTGCATGCCTTCAACCACTTTCCGTTTCCCTGTAGATGGTTTGGATTTTTTACTCCGCACAGTTGACCCCCGGCTACTAATTCCACTAATAACTGACATGGTGTCATCATCACCACCAGCTAGCAAAGAATTTCGGTATGACATTAGTGGAAGCCACACGTCTTCTCTTCGGAGTGACATTTGAAAGGTCATGAACTTTTCCAAGTAAACATACACTGTTCTTTTGTCTTGTCGGAGTAGTTTAGAAGAAAATTCACTGAGAATATCAAGAAATGCCAAATTTAAAGGTGGATGGCTCTCTCCTTGTGGATTAGGTTCTTTAAAAGCAAATTCTATGCCATCTTTGTGTAGCATAGCAATGGCCTCTCTAGTTTTCAACTGATCGAGTCCAAAAGTTAAAGCAAAACGTCGAGCAAGTTCTTTAATGCCGCTAAAAGTTGAGGATGACCTATCAAAATTATAGCCATTTTCCTGAATCATTTCATTAAAAAGCTGTTGCAAACTGAGAATAAGGGTCTTTGCACACTGAATTTTGTCTATCTGTCTTGTTTTACTCATTGTTTCTTTGATGATATCACCATAGTCATTATAATACTTCATATACTGCTTGAAGATATCTGCAGCTGTATTCATCTCCACCACAGTATATACAATTAGCTTACAAAATGCTGCAAGTAAATTTCTCCTTTTGTGCAGAGCTTCAATTTTACTGGCTTCATCCTCCTGCTGACCATCTGCACTGTTATTGTCATCATCCTGTTCGATGAAGACATGATCCAGAATAAAGCTGAGCAACTCAGACTGCAATGAAGAATCAGGGGTGTAAACTAATGGCTCTAACATGTCGCGCCCTCCTGACATAATCTGATGGCTGAAGATCATCAAAATATCACACAGAATAGTGAAGGCCTGTTCTTTAACAGTAGTATTCACATTGGTCAGGTAATGCTGACAAATTTGACAGAATACCCTCATCTGTTTCTTTAAACGCAGCAAGTCCTCCTTTGTAGAGCTGCTTTCAGTTATCTTTGCAAGCTGCCAAAGGATTACATAGTGAGTACACTGCAGTGCATGAATAACAATCTGTTCAGGCATGTCTCCATTTTCAATTCCGGTTTTCAATAGTTTGTAATTACAAGCAAACAAATCCCACTTTGAAAGATCATGGGCATTATGAAAAGCAGTGATTCGCTTCAATGTTGACAATACCTGATATGCATCATCTTCATCAGGTTCTTCGCCCTCTTGCAGAAAATCTTCAAGAAGCCGGTTAAATTTATCTGCCAACTCATCTATCAGTTGACTTCTTGAAATATCTACTCTGTTGAAAATTGTGAACTCTTCATTACAGAGTGCATGGTAAGTTTTAGAACATGCTTCCAAAACATCTGTATCTGTGTGCTTCTCTACAATATTCCGGATCTGTCGTAATAAGGCATCCAAATGCTTTTCTAATCGTCCAGTGGTATATATTTCCAAATCAAAGTACTGTGGCAACTGCAACAAGTTAGTCACCTTTTCAGCATCTATAGAGTACTTAGCTAATAACTGAGGAAGGGCCACAGCAAAAAGTTCAGTGATTTTTGTCCTGTCATCCAACTGGGTCTTCTTCTCCTTTGCTGTAAGCACCCTTTTTCCTGTCCCTCTCCCCACAGGAGGATGACATTCAGCAGCTTGTCTAATGGTACAAAGCATTATTTCAATCAGAGCACTCTCTTGTCTGTCTGTTAGTGCTTCCTCTCCACTAAGTGGCTCCTCCAGCAACAAGCTATTCATACATTCCCAGTCTTTCAGCAGCTCAGTAGCACAGTCCCACATACTATCCACAAGGTATGCTGCATGCTCATGTAACTCACTTTCCAGAAAGAAAAAAACCAATGTCTTAACAAGGTTGGCATTTGGACCCTGTCGTCCCCTTCTTTTCATCATTCCATCCTCCTCTGGATCTCGACGACTAAAGAGCTTTTTGTACAGAAATTCTCCTGCTGCTACTGCTACTGGCCGATGAGCTGAATAAACCAGATGATAGACATTTTCACAATCTTCTGCAGTAAGAACTTCTTCACTACTCTGTAAAACAAGAGTGAGTAATTTTATTGCTTGTACTGCAACATCATATTCTTTGTCAAGGGTCATAGAAACAATTCTATCCTTGAACCGACTGGTAAATAGCTCCAGTTTGGAATTAAGTTCTTTGTTATAATAAAGTCCTTGTAGAGCAGTGAGACATTTGAGTCTTACCTCACCTTGTTTATCATGCATAGTCCAACCAACGTATTTTAAATAACTGTCATTAAGAAAGGCATCACTATACATTTTCATCCAAATGCCAATTTCTTCAATGCAAATAGCTCGGATTTCAGCTATTGCATCACGGTATCTATGTACAAACACTCCCTTAAATATTGCATTCATCATATTTTCTATTTCATCTTGATTTTCTTGAAGCTCTTTCCGCTTCTGTAGCAGGAGTTCTAGCCTCTCATTGGCTCGTTTTCCAATCATTTTATTCCGTTCTGCCTCATACTGTCTTTGTGTATTATCCATATTAATGCTAAGATTTAGTGCCACATTCACCAAAGCTGTCATCAACTTCATAGCTGCCAGGGTGCTTGTATGTCGAAATGCTCTGACTTGTGAGTCAGACAATCCTGTAAGAAGTGAAATGACTGTATCCATCATGTACTCATCGTATATGATACTATATTGACACTGCCGTACTAATACGCCAATGAATTCACAGAAACTGGATTTGAACTTCTTCCACTGAGGACCAGCCATGGTAAGTGGATAATCTCCACTATCCTCATCAAACTCTTCGGTCATTTTTCGAATTATTTCAGAGTTTTGCATATGTCTAAACATTTCTGCTGTGACAACACCTTTACAGCCTGAACACTGAATAAAAAAGTTGATGAGGTCAAGAAGTGCTATATCTCGGTCATGCTTGTATGACTCTATCCAGTCATCTACCACCGACTGCATAGCACTCTTGCCCATTTTAACAACTTCAAACAACATCATGTTTTCCACTCCATTCTGTTGATGATGACCATTCATTCGGTTTGGACCAGAAGGAGGTTTTCCTCCTCCATTTCCACCTTTGCCCTTCTCTCCTGGGCCTTTTTTCCCTTTTTTACAAGTTTTTCCTTTGCCTTGCTTTTGGTTTTTTCCTTCAATGTCTTCAAAATCTGTGTCAGAAGAAAAGTGTGTTTCTGACTCCTGAAGTAGATTAAAATCAGTTGGTATTTCTGGAGCTGCTATCATTTCTTTATCATCTTCTGTAACGCCCCAATGTCAGAAATGTATTCATATATTTATGTGGGTAAAATGATGGTTTGCTTCTTTCTTCTAAGGCAGACAATTCCGAAGTCGGGCCTCGGAAGGGATGGAGAGATCGATGCCAATCGCTTTCCCCGGCAGTTCCCCCACCACGCGCTGGAGATGACGGGGCGGGGGAGAAGCAGAGGGGCCCGTCACATGAATGTTGTTCCCTCTCTAGGAAGGGAGGAAGAGAGGGAGGGAGGGGAGGGAGGGAGGAAAGGAAGGAGGGGAAGGGAGAAGGGAGGGGGCACGAGGGAAGGGTGTGATCAGAGTCCTGATGTGTTTAAATAGAAGGAGTGGAGATTAACAGGGTGGAGAGTTTGGTAACGGATTAGTGAAAGATGCGTAGAAACTAAGAAAACTAAGACAAGTATTAATTCTAGTTACTAGTTGTAAAAGGAGGAATGAGAAACCATACTGCATGGCCTGCCTGTAATAGCATTACAGATGATAAAAATGTAAACACTGAATATTAATCTATTTAGAAATGATATTGAAAGGATGGAAGAGGGAAAATGTGGAGCGTCAGGTATGTGGTGGTTTCTAGTAGTAGTAAAAGACTTATGTCCTCATCTTCTATAAGCAAGTCAGTTGAATATACAGAGTGGGAAAGGTAGGGAAGGGAGTGCAGAAGGTGGCAGTTTTTCATAATGTCTTGTAGAATATTTTGAGTTTCTTGAACTATGCATATGAACATGATTTGAAGCCTCGTATTGCCACTTACTAATTGTGTGACTTTGATCACTTAACCTCTCTGTGCCTCAGTTACATCTTTCGTTGAAAATTAGTGTAATAATTGTGCTTTCCTCAGGAAGTTTGTTTTTAGAGTGAACTAATTTAATCTATGCAAAATACTTGGGATAGTGTCTGGTACAAAGTAAGTGCTGTGTAAGTGTTTCTGTTATAATTTTATACAGCCTTTACTTTGAAAAGTATTAAAATGAAAATAAAAACAAAAATAGTGCTGAATCTTCAAAGCTTTTACCTGATGTTGTGGCCCCTATGTATTTACCTAATATTGGTGATCTCTGTATCTTTAAGTCCTATTAAATAAATAACCCTGTAAGGAATGTATTTTTATTATTCTCCATTTTCAAATAAGCTGAGGCTCAAGAGAAGTTAACCACCTACCCAAGATCAACCAGCTAGTTATTGCCAATAGCCCCAGTGTTAGGATTTCAACTGAGCCAACCTGGCCACAAATCCCAGCCTTTTCCCACTTGCCTCCCGGGCTCACAGTTTACTGAGTGTTTCACAAGCCAAGGTAGGCCACAAGTTTTTGTGGGGGAATGAGGGAGTGAACAGGGTACAGTCCCACATACCTCACAGAGAAACTGCACAGGGCATCATGGAACACACTCAGTGAGTAATCACAGATGGGGAGGCCTGGCCCAGGTGAGTGCTCATTAATATATGTTAAATGAATGCATGCATGTGTGGGATTCTGAAGCCCTGGGTAGATTTCTTTTTTCTTAATATATATATTTCATTGAAGTAGAGTTGACTTACAATGTTCATGTGCACAGAAGGTGATTCAGTTATACATACACACATATATTATTTTTGAAATTATTTTCCATTATAGGCTATTACAAGATACTGACTATAGTTCCCAGTGCTATACATAGCATATGTCACATAGCTATTTTTTAATTAGAAATCTAGCATTCTATTCATATTAAGTCAAACAAGTGAAATCAAAATGTCATAAAGTTTTTAGTTAGGCAAAAATGTATAAATTTTCCAAAATATATATATTACACATATTACTTATATATATATATATACATATATATATATATAAAGGTTTTTCTACTATGCTTGATAAAGAACACCAAGAAAAAAAGATGGAGAAATTGGAAAACATAAACTAAATGAATTGGAAGAACTGAATATGAAATAGAAAAAGTGAAACAAACTAGATAAAAGATCATCATATAGTCCAGTTGTTTTTGAACATGACTACTCATCAGAAACATAGCTGGCGCTCTGGAGGGAAAAAAAAAGCCAGTATCTGGGCATTTGCATTTTTCAGAAAATTTCAAGATAATTCTGATATGCATATGGGTCTTAAAAAGTGATTACAGGTTTTTCTGTTAAATCTTAGTTTTGGTGATACAGAATTCTATTATTTTTCTTTTGACCAGTGGTATTGAGTAATAGTTACATAATCACAATAGTAATAGTAAAAGATGTTTATCAGTTTTCACAATCAATAGCCAGACAAAAAATAAAAGATAATTACAATTGCAAGCCATAATAGGAACATGATTAACTTAACAATATAAAATAATTACATAGAATTTGAATTTGGGGGGGGGGTCAAACAGAGTGATGTGTTAAGTAGAAGTGCTTACATGCACAGGTTTTCATCTTCTGGGCAGATTTTAAAGTGCTCCTCAGATGACCTTATATGCGAGACAGCAAAAAAGAGACGCAGATAAAAAGAACAGACTTTTGGACTCTGTGGGAGAAGGCGAGAATGGGATGATTTGAGAGAATAGCATTGAAACATGTGAATTATCATATGTGAAACGATCACCAGTCCAGGTTCAATGCATGAGACAGGGCACTCAAGGCTGGTGCACTGGGATGACCCTGAGAGATAGGATGGGGAGGAAGGTGGGAGGGGGGTTCGGGATGGGGAACACATGTGCATCCATGGCTGATTCATGTCAGTGTATGCAAAAACCACCACAATATTGTAATTAGCCTTCAATTAAAATAAATTAATTAAAAAAAAATAAAGTGCTCCTCGGGAATGCAGGCTGGGGGAGGGGGGGTGGCGGTGAGGAAACAGCTTCAGGGGAGACTCTAAAGCTCCACACTGCTCTGTCAGGCCTGACCACCCCCATCCCAGGGCATGAAGCTGAACAAGCTGAAGACTGAGTGTGACATTTATCCAGCCAGTTAATTCCATATACTCCTAAAAAATAACCCAGAATTTTAATTTGGGGTCCTCATAGTAATGCTAACTGATTTCTCCCACTCCCCCCACCCAGATGTCCCAGAGCCTTACTTCTCTCACCAACATGAGCGAGCTCACTTTCTTGGCATTTCATTTTTCACAAAAAAACTTAAGGCTTTAATCACAGAAAGAACAAAGTTGTGATACATGTGTTTGCTGGTTTATTGAGTTGAAACTCTCAGAAATGGGTTAGAAAGGTCGTCAGCAAATGCTGCTTCTTCCACTTAGTAAACATTCCTTCTCTGTCCTAGAGGTTTTCCCCGAGAAATTTCTAATGAAACTGAGCTGTTTTCCCAAACTCTAGAAAACCAAGGGCTGCTGGTGGCCCCATGATCTTTTAACCTCTAACCAAGCCTGGATGCTTCAAACAGAAATATCTGAGCCTTAAAACCAAATTGTTCTGACTCAAATCCAAACCCTGTCTACAAGTTCAGCTCTCTGTGTGGCAGTGACCCTTGTTCTAAAACGGAAGTGGGGGTGGAGGTGGAGGAATCTCAGTTTAGCTCACCCAGACAGGGTGGCTGCCCTGATCCCAGGTGGGTTTTGATTCAGAGTCCTATTTTGTGCTCCTGTCTCTCTCTTCAAAGCTCATTGAGCTTTTTTGTTGCCATAGACTATGAGTTTGAAACCTGGTTTCTAGCAATCTCTCTGCTAAAAGTGGCTTGAACTTGTGTCAACTCTGGGTCTTGTGCTTTCTTATAGTCAGGGACTTAGACCAGCCCAGCGCTTTTCAACCCACTCCAGTATTCTTGCCTGGAGAATCCCAGGGACAGAGGAGCCTGGTGGGCTGCCAGCTATGGGGTCGCACAGAGTTGGACACGACTGAAGCGACTTAGCAGCAGCAGCAGGGCTTTTCATATCCTTTTCCCAAGTTGCAAGACTCTGGCAAAGGAAATCTATCTGGATGCCTGCTGCGGAAAAGAGGTAGAGCTGCTTGACTTCTGAAGGTGGACTCTCTCCCCTACCATGTGGCCATATCGAATGCAGTTTTAAAATTCAGTTTTAATTTTTTCCCCCAAAGATGGATAATACATTAATAGGATAATGGGAGGAAGAAAATAAAGAGGTAAGAATGTGGGAGGGAGTGAGTTAACAAATCATTGGCTATGCTTTGCATATGAAAAATGGAGATAGATGGTACAGTAGAAGATATTAGTACTCCGTTTCTCTGAAATGTCTTACAAATTATTATATGAAATTTTGTTGTTTGTATGCCAACTCAAAAGAATAACATTATAGTTAAGTGAACACTGTCTTGGCTGTATGACCCTAGCAGGTCAGGGCTCAGATGGGTATCTATCCAGGGACCTGGCTTTTCCTGCCCATGTAAATAATAAAAGTTTTCACTGCTACAACACTTCAGTTTATGCTGTCTTATTTTTGTGATAGGCTCTATAAGCTTGGTTGAGTCAAGGGTCACCCAGAAAATAACCAGCTTCCACTTTCTTTATTTATGCAAACTAGAGCTAGGCGACTGAGATCTTGCCTTTGGTCTGCAAGACATAGGGAGTTTTGCAAGCCCTAGGGGAGTGCAGAATTTCCTGAAGATGTTGCAAGGTGGCTGACTTTCTTCTGAAGTCATGCAATATTCTCCTTTGCTTTAGTTATGACTGCAGAGGTGCTGGGAAGCAAACTGAAAACTAGCACCTTGAAGCAGGCTTTCCTCCATGGGTCCACCAGAGGCGAGGCAGGCTCCTTTGGAGGGAAGAGCTTGGTGCCACTGCTTTCAGCTAAAGGTACTGTGATCCAGTTCCACCTCCTTGCTGCTTCACTGGCAATCAGTTTTCCGAAACACAAGTGTTTTTGCTGAAGGTAGGAGATGCAAAGGCTTGAAAATTTGGAGAGCAGAGAGCTGGATGGCTGAGGTTTTACCGAAGTTCCTGTTTTGCTATTTTAATTTGGAAAAGGATACAATTCCCACAGAATTCTGTGGAATTCCCACAGAAAACAAGCTTTATTGAAGAAGAACACATTTCATCAACATTCACATTGGTCGTCCCTATACAGTCACTGTTCCATATCTCTTAGCTCTAGGTGGTACTGCATTAAGAAGAGAACCTGGACATCAGAGGCCCCCAGGAACCTGTTTCAACCTCACTCAGCCCTTTCTAGGCACATTTCAGATGAAAGTCACCCCTGCTCCTCACTCCACCTTCAGCCCAGCAGAGATGGCCTTCTAGACATCCTACCTCCTGTTTTTCTACCAGGGCTTATAATGTGAAACTCTTAAAGATTTTAAAACTTCACAATGGTATCACTTTCCTTGAGTTTAGGTAAATCTTTATAGAGAATGGACCCTGTTCCCTAATGAGTAGGAAAATTACCTAGTTTTTGGACATGACTGTAAGGAGAAGATGCTAAATAATACCTTATAGAGATTCCACTAAATATATTAAGCCTAGTGAGGATTTTAAGTGTTTGAGTGTACGAAGGGAATGGAATTATTCAAAGGGAAAGATTTTTTAAAAAGTCACCATTCTCTGACTATAACAGCATATGGGCTAGTTGCTGAAGTACTTTAATAGAAAGTGAAACTGAATCATACTGTTTACTTTTCAGAGTAAAAGCTATTGAGAATTCAAATTTTCACTGAAAGAGTAACAGGGATTTTGTAAAATACTCCTTTCTGTTCTTTGAAATTCAGAGTTCATATGAAAACCTGGGGGTTATGCCTTATTGAAGTAACACTTCAATAATGAAGAATGCCAGATGGGGTCAAGGAGTTGTGTTCTGGAGAGAAGACCAGGGTGTGCTCTGAGTCAGCAGAGCACATGACTGAAACACAGATTGGGTCAGACACCCAAGGCCTAGGGAAGCAGCTGCTCAATCTTGTGTTGGTTGAGAGCCTAGTTAATGGAGTGTTTAGAGGGGTCTCACAATACATTTTAGAGTTAGATTAGGTGAGCTGCAACTCAGTGTGTGTCAAAGGGCCTAGAGACAGTACAGGAAAAGTTAGGCAAAGAATAGATATGCAAGGGCAAAAAAAAAGGATCTTTCTTAAGAAAATTAATTTTATAAGTTTTTCATTTGTAGGGTGGTTTGCTCACTTTCCCTCCTCTGTGCTTGAAAATAAATTACTGCCCCAACAATGCTAGTTCATTTAGCCTGGATGGGTCATGGTGGACAGTTGGTCCACTGGAGAAGGGAATGGCAAACCACTTCAGTATTCTTGCCTTGAGAACCCCATGAACAGTATGAAAAAGCAAAAAGGTATGACACTGAAAGATGAACTCCCCAGGTCGGTAGATGCCCAGTAGCTATTGGAGAAGAGTAGAGAAATAACTCCAGAAAGAATGAAGAGACGGAGCAGAAGCAAAAACACCACCCAGTTGTAGATGTGACAAGGGATGGAAGTAAGGTCTGATGCTGTAAAGAGCAATATTGCATAGGAACCTGGAATGTTAGGTCCATGAATCAAGACAAATTAGAAGAGGTCAAATAGGAGATGGCAAGAGTGAACATCGACATTTTAGGAATCAGTGAACTAAGAGGAACTGGAATGGGTGAATTTAACTCAGATGACCATTATATACCTACTACTGTGGGCAAGAATCCCTTAGAAGAAATGGAATAGCCATCATAGTCAACAAAAGAGTCCTAAATGCAGTACCTGGATGCAATCTCAAAAATGATAGAATGATCTCTCTTTGTTTCCAAGGCAAACCATTCAATATCATGGTAATCCAAGTCTATGCCCCAACCAGTAATGCTGAAGAAGCTGAAGTTGAATGGTTCTATGAAGACCTACAAGACCTTCTAGAACTAACAACCCCAAAATATGTCCTCTTCATTACAGAGAACTGGAATGCAAAAGTAGGAAGTTGAGCTACCTGGAGAAACAGGCAAATTTGGCCTTGGAGTACAAAACAAAGCAGGTCAAAGGCTGATAGAGTTCTGCCAAGAGAACACATTGGTCATAGCAAACACCTTCTTCCAACAACACAAGAGAAGACTCTACACATGGACATTACCAGATGGCCAATACCGAAATCAGACTGATTATATTCTTGCAGCCAAAGATGGAGAGGCTCTATACAGTCAGCAAAAACAAGACTGAGAGCTGACTGTTGCTCAGATCATGAACTGCTTATTGCCAAATTCAGACTTAAATTGAAGAACATAGGGGAAACCACTAGGCCATTCAGGTATGACCTAAATCAAATCCCTTACGATTATACAGTGGAAGTGACAAATAGAGTCAAGGGATTAGATCTGACAGAGTGCCTGAAGAACTATGGATGGAGGTTCATGACATTGTACAGGAGGCAGTGATCAAGACCATCCCCAAGAGAAAGAAAGCAAAAAGGCAAAACGGTTGTCTGAGGAGGCCTTACAAATAGCTGAGAAAAGAAGAGATGCTAAAGGCAAAGGAGAAGAGGAAAGATATACCCATTTAAATGCAGATTTCCAACGAATAGCAAGGAGAGATAAGAAAGCCTTCCTCAGTGATCAATGGAAATAAATAGAGGAAAACAATAGAATGGGAAAGACTAGAGATGTCCTCAAGAAAATTAGAGATACCAGGGGAATATTTCATGCAAACATGGGCTCAATAAAGGACAGAAATGGTATGGACCTAAAAGAAGCAGATGATATTAAGAAGAGGTGGCAAGAATACACAGAAGAACTATACAAAAAAGATCTTCACGACCCAGATAACCATGATAGTATGATCACTCACCTAGAGCCAGACATCGTGGAATGTGAAGTCAAGTGGGCCTTAGGAAGCATCACTATGAACAATGGTTGTGGAGGTGATGGAATTCCAGTTGAGCTATTTCAAATCCTGAAAGATGATGCTGTGAAAGTGCTGCACTCAATATGCCAGCAAATCTGGAAAACCCAGCAGTGGCCACAGGACTGGAAAAGGTCCGTTTTCATTCCAATCCCAAAGGAAGGCAATGCCAAAGAATGCTCAAACTACCACACAATTGCACTCATCTCACACGCTAGCAAAGTAATGCTCAAAAGTCTCCAAGCCAGCCTTCAACAGTACGTGAACCATGAACTTCCAGATGTTCAAGCTGGTTTTAGAAAAGGCAGAGGAAGCAGAGATCAAATTGTCAACATCCGCTGGATCATCAAAAAAGCAAGAGAGTTCCAGAAAAACATCTGCTTTATTGACTATGCCAAAGCCTTTGACTGTGTGGATCACAACAAACTGTGGAAAATTCTTCAAAAGATGGGGATACCAGACCACCTGACCTGCTTCCTGAGAAATCTGTATGTAGGTCAAGCAGCAACAGTTAGAACTGGACATGAAACGACAGACTGGTTCCAAATCGGGAAAGGAGTACGTCAAGGCTGTATTTTGTCAGCCTGCTTACTTAACTTATATGCAGAGTACATGACAGGACTGAGCGACTGAACTGAACTGAACATCATGCGAAATGCCAGGCTGGATGAAGCATAAGCTGGAATCAAGATTGCCAGGAGAAATATCAATAACCTCAGATATGCAGATGACACCACCCTTAGGGCAGAAAGTGAAGAAGAACTAAAGAGCCTTTTAATGAAAGTGAAAGAGGAGAGTGAAAAAGTTGGCTTAAAACTCAATATTCAGAAAGCTAGGATCATGGTATCCAGTCCCATCACTTCATGGCAAATAGATGGGGAAACAGTGGAAACAGGGGCTGACTTTATTTTCTTGGGCTCCAAAATCACTGCAGATGGTGACTGCAGCCATGAAATTAAAAGACGCTTGCTCCTTGGAAGAAAAGCTATGACCAAGCAGAGATATTACCTTACCAACAAAGGTTCGTCTAGTCCAAGCTATGGTTTTTCCAGTAGTCATGTATGGATGTGAGAGTTGGACTATAAAGAAAGCTGAGCGCCGAAGAATTGATGCTTTTGAACTGTGGTGTTGGAGAAGACTCTTGAGAGTCCCTTGGACAGCAAGGGGATCCAACCAGTCTGTCCTAAAGGAAAGCAGTCCTAAATATTCATTGGAATGACTGATGCTGAAGCTGAAACTCCAATACTTTGGCCACTTGATGCAAAGAACCGACTCACTGGTAAAGACCCTGATGCTGGGAAAGATCGAAGGCAGGAGCAGAAGGGGACAACAGAGGATGAGATGGTTGGATGGCATCACCAATGCAATGGACATGAGTTTGAGTAGGCTGTGGGATTTGGTGATGGACAGGGAAGCCTGGAGTGCTACAGTCCATGGGGTTGCAAAGAGTCGGACATGACTGAGTGACTGAACTGAACTGAAACAAAACTGTAGTTGATCCTTTCTTTTTAATCATGTTTGCCAATTTCCTCAGAGTTTTCTCTCATTTCAGATGCCTTTGTCTTGAAAAGAACACACCCTGGGTCTTATCTACCTCTGGGAATTTCTTCTTGAAGCTGCCTCTGCCTGGACCATACCCTCCATCCCTTCCTAGCTCTCTGACTTCTCTCTCCACTTCATAACTCCCATCCATTCTTCCATGCCATCACAAATGTCCCCTCCTACCACCACAGCATACCCTGTGCCTTTTAGGTGGTAATATCATATAATTTAATGTCTAAATCAGAATACTTTTGGAAGTAAAAGAGGGTACTTGTAATTAAAAATGATGCTGAGCTTACATTTATATACTCGGGACTATCCCAGGCATGCTAGGATGGATGTTCCTCTTCAGGTCATTTACTGTAGTCTTGCCTTTCCCATAGGCAGGCTGAAGATTCTGAGGGCAGTGACTGTCTCATGTTTGCATCCCTTCTCATATCCAGTTAGTATCTTTTAAAAGATAAACTTTTTATTTTGAAATAATTTTAGATTTCTAGAAAGTGGCAAAGATAGTACAGAGTTCCTGCTTACCCCTCACCCAATTTCTCCCATTGTTTACATTTTATATTTCCATGATACATTTGTTAAAATTAAGAAACTGCCTTGGTTTGTTGCTATTAATTAAACTTCAGACTGTATTTGGATTTCACCAGTTTTTTCATTAATGTCTTCTTCCTGTTCCGGTTCAGACCATGACACTACACTGCATTTGGTTTACATGGCTCCCCTAGAATGTGACATTTTATTCTTTCCTTGTTTTTCATGACTGTCTTGAGGTATTCACAAAATTTCCTGCAGAAATGTCCCCTCAGCTTGATTTGTTTTTTCTCATGGTTAGACTGAGGTTGTTTTTAGGGTAAGACCACCACAGAGGTGAAGTGCCCTTTTTGTCATATATGTCAGGGCGACACATGCACATGGCGTCACTGGGGATGTGGGCTTTCATCATTCGGGAAAGGTGTTCTTCCTGTCCCTGTGCTGTTCATTGGGAGCAAGTTGCTGAGTTTAAGAATCTCTAACTCTACCTCCTGGAAGGGATAGTATCTACATTTTTTTTTTTTTTTCTTTTTCCTGGCTGTTTTGGGTCTTCATTGTGGTGTGCAGGCTTCTCTGGTTGTGGCAAGTGGACTTAGCTACCCTGTGGCACGTGGGATGTTCATTCCCCGGGCAGAGATGGAATCTGCGCTCCCTGCATTAGAAGGTAGATTTAAAAAAAAAAAAAATGAAAACATTTACATTTATTTTTGGCAGTGCTGAGTCTTTGTTGCTGCTCAAGCTTTTTTCTAGTTGTGGCTACTCTCCAGCTGTGGTGTGTAGGCTTCTCACTGTTGTGGCTTCTCTTATTGTGGAGCATGGGCTTCAGTAGTTGTGGCTCCCAGGCTGTAAAGCACAGGCTCAGTAGCTGTAGCGTGCAGAGTTAGCTGTTCAGTGGCATGTGGTATCTTCCCGGATTAGGGATTGAACCTGTTTCTCCTGCATTGGCAGGCAGATTCTTTACCACCAAGCCAACAGGAGAGCCCCTAGAAAGTAGATTCTTAACCACTGGACCACCAGGGAAGTGCATACATATAGTTTTATTTATTTGTTTCCAAACTGATTCTGACAACCTTATCTCTGTTTTCTGTTTAAGAGCCTGTGGAAGAACAGCTTAAGACCACCCAGTGATTGTTCCCATCCATTCAGTGGCCTGACAAGTGGGAGCTTCAGACCAGCCTTCAGTGGCAGGCTGGGCACTCCAGTGTTCTGCAGGCAACAACTGAATAGGCACAGAGGACCCCAGCCTGCCTTCAGGCTAGCCTGTAACCTCAGGTTGAGGAGCAGTAAACTCAGGAGCTAGAGCAGTTCATTCGCTTGGAAATGCCTCCACAGTCACAGCCTTTTGAGCATGCCTCGCTCTTCTTTTTCAGTCTTCTCAGGATCTCTAAGTAGAGATCAGACATGACCTGTCTGATCACTTGGAGACTGTGCAGAACACTTCCCAGACCAGTATCCACTACATCAGGCCTACTGAGTGAGCTCCCTTGTCATTGCAGGGGATGAGTGTCTACGTAGCAAAATGAAGAATGTGTTACACAGAGTGATGGTAGGCAGGTTAGCATAAAAGGCTGGTGGTAAGCCCTGGGGTAATAATCACCAGAAAAATGAGGCTCCCGGAAGCTGTCTGGATCTGATTAGTGTAGATTCCAGGAGTGAAGCACCTGGGGAGTGGCTCCAGTGGCGGGAGCAGCAAACTTCAATGAAGTCTGCTGGCCAGTATCCCTGAAGGATGACAGTGGCATCAACCGGTTTTTCAATGGCAACAATGGCATGAACTGTCAATGGAAGCCTCTCCCAAGTCCTCTAGATTTATGATATAGATGCCATCACTCTTCCTTTTGTACATGCAATGTTCCACTTGGAAGTCAAGGTTTGTACCACTTAAGTGTGTTCCTGCTGCTAGGAATTTGAGGACATCCTCCTCTTTCATATACAGGACACCCAGAATTGTAGACATCATGAAAATTTCCCTTTAAGTTATGGGGATAGAGGACAATGCCATATAGATCCCTCTCTGGGTAGTACAGAAGGACTCTACATATATTACTTGGAGTTCTTCTGTAAGGAAGATTTGTCTCTTTTACCTCATTTATTTTTCAGTCACTTACATCAGTGTGTATATTTCTTTTATACTTTGGGTCATGATTCAGTACTATATTGTTATTTATTTCATTGTTGGAATTATCATGGCATTGGCCATTGGGAGCTTTCAGGTTGGTTCCTGTGTCCTTTTGACATACTTTCTTTTGGTTTTTGAGCACTTGCTTACCTTAAAGAATCTGCCTGAGATGCAGGAGATCTGGATTTGATCCCTGGGTCAGGAAGACCCCCTGGAGAAGGAAATGGCAACCCACTCCAGTATTCTTGCCTGGGAAATCCCATGGACAGAGGAGCCTGGTGGGCTACATTTTATGGGGCTGCAGAGAGTCAGACATGACTGAAGCGACTAACACCTCGCCTTATGGTATTATAAAGTGCTCCAGACTTGTCTTGTATTTTCTCTGCCCTAGTCCTAGAACTAGCTATTTTCCCAAAGATCTTCCTTTTATGACATTTGGCTCCTTTAACGACATTTTGAAACTAAGATCTAGCATAGCTCTCTGAGCTAAACTGAATTCTGCTCAGGTGCTCCCAAGTTAACATAAACATGGCAGAAGTGTGAGGGAGGCAGATGCAGCACCTGGAAAAGCTGCTGGCCCCACAGTGACCTTGTGGCAGAAGCAGCAGTGGTCCATTTGGGCATCAGTACATTTGGTTTCTGTTTCTCGTGAGCCACTGGCCCTTCACCTGAGGCCCTAGACCTGCACGGTGTGGGAGATAACTAAAGAGGTGTTTCTGGGCCCAGGGAGGGAAGCAGTGGGATACAGCAGCTGCTTCTCCTCTTTATCCTGGAGAGCTGCCACTAATAGGTTAGAGGAGGGGCCCTGTCATGTATGATTTCTCAAAATTTAATTTTTAAAAACTGTGGTGTAAGTGACATTTTGCAATTTTAGATTTATCTGAATTAACAAATTTATAAAAATAGTATTGTGTGTTTAAATGCATAGAATATGTGTTCATAAACTGCAGTATTTCAGTGGAGTCATAATTGATTATTTTGCTGAGTACAGAGTAAGTTCTTGTAAATAATGTATGTTGTTGTTCAGTCACCAAGTCAAGTCCAACTCTTTGCAACTGCAGCATGCCAGGCTCCTCTGTCCTCCCCTTTCTCCCAGAGTTTGGTCAAATTCATGTCCATTAAGTCAGTGGTGCCATCCAACCATCTCATCCTGTTGCCCCCTTCTCCTCTGCCTTCAACCTTTCCCAGTATCAGGGTCTTTTCCAATGAGTTGGCTTTTTGCATCAGGTGACCAAAGTATTGGAGCTTCAGCTTCAACAGTATTCAGTGAATATTCATGGTTGATTTCCTTTAGGATTGACTGGTTTGATCTCCTTGAAGTCCAAGAGACTCTCAAGAGTATAGAGCAAATTAAATTATTTAGTAATATGAAATGTTACTTTATTTTTAATTATAGTTTATTTACAATATTGGTCTGAGGTATACATCAGAGTGATTCAGTATTGTTATAGATTAATTATACTATATTTAAAGTTAATAAAAGAATGGCTATATTTTACTATACAATATGTCCCTGTACCTTATTTTATACATAGTAGTCTGTACCTCTTTATCCCCTATCCTTACCTTGCCCCTCCTGTCTTCCCTCTTCCCACTCGTTTGTCTCTGTATCCATGAATCTGTTTCTCTAGTTATATACATTTATTTTTTAGATCTTTCATATAAGTGATAAATGTCTTTCCGATTTATTTCACCAAGCATAATACTCTTAATAGGTCCATCTGCTTTGTTGCAAATTGAAGAATTTCATTCTGTTTTATGGATGAGTAATATTCCATAGTGTGTGTGTGTGTGTGTGTTTGTGTGTATACATGGGCTTCCCAGGTAGTGCAGTGGTAAAGAATCTGCCTACCAATTCAGGAGACACAAGAGACACGGGTTCAGTTCCTGGATCCAGAAGATCCCCTGGAGTAGGAAATGGCAACCCACTCCCGTATTCTTGCCTGGAAATTTCCATGGACAGAGGAGTCTAGCGGCCTACAGTTCATGGAGTCACAAAGAGTCTGACATAACTGAGCACACGTGCACATACATACATACATACATACACATCATACCTTTTTTATCTATTCTTCTGTTGATGGACACTTAGGTCTCCTGGCTATTGTAAATAATGCAGCTATGAAATGAACATTGAGGTGCATGTATCTATATACCAAATTAGTGTTTTCATTCTGTTCATATATATTCTCAGGAGTGGAATTGTTGGATCACATGGCATTTCTATTTTCAGTATTTTGGGGAATCTCCATCTGTTTTCCATTAACGGTTGCATCTATTTACATTCCTACCAACAATGTACAAGGGCTCCCTTTTCTCAACATCCTCACCAACATTTATCATTTGTAAACTTTTTGATGATAGCCATTCTGACAGATGCGAGGCGATATCTTATTGTGTTTTGGTTTGCATTTCTGTGGTGATAAGTGATGTTGAACATCTTTTCATGTGCCTGTTGGCCATCTTTGTTTCTTTTGTAAAAATGTCTCTTCAGATTAGATCATCTCATTAAAAAATTTTTTTTTTTTTTTGCTATCGAGTTGTATGATGACTGTTATTTTGAATATTAACTGCATATCAGTTATATGATTTGCAAGTATTTTCCCCTATTGTCTTTTCATTTTGTTGTTGGTTTCCTTTGCTGTACCAAAGCTTTTAAATTTAATTAGATCCCATTTTTTACTTTTGCTTTTGTTTCCTTTGCCTTATGAGACAGATCCCAAAATAGTTACAATTTATGTCAAAAAGTATCTACCTGTGATTTCTTCAAGGAGCTTTATGGTTTCTAGTCTTACACTTAGGACTTTTAATTCATGTTGAGCTTTTTTTTTTTTTTAATGTGATAAAATGTTCTGATTTCACTCTTTTACAATGTAACTGCTCAGTTTTCCCAATACCTATATGCTCTTGCCTTTTTTGTTGTAGATTAACTGACTGTAGGTGCAAGATTTATTCCTGGGCTCTCTATGCTGTTCCACTGATCGATGTCTGTTTTTGTGCCAATACTACACTGTTCTGACTACTGTGGCTTTGTAGTATAGTCTGAAGTCAGGAAGCATACTTCCAGCTTTGTTCTTTTTTCTCAAAATTACTTTGGCTATTTGGGGTCTTCTGTGGTTCCATATGTATTTTAGGATTATTTGTTCTAGTTCTGTGGAAAACGTCATGGGTATTTTGATAGGAATTGCATTAAATTTGTAGATTTGGGTAGTATGGACATTTTAACTATTAGTTCTTCTTGTCTCCCATTTCCTTCATCAGTATCTTACAATTTTCAGAGTATAGTCTGCTCACCTCTTTGTTTAAGTCATTTCTAGGTATTTTATTCTTTTTGATGCAATCATAAATGATTTCTGTATGTTAATCTTGTATCCTGCAACTTTACTGAATTCATTTCTAATAGTTTTTTTTTGTGATGGATACTTTAGGGTTTGCTGAATATAGTATCATGTCATCTATAAACAGTGATGATATTACTTCTACCCTTACAATTTGGATACCTTTTATTTCTTTTTCTTATCTGCTGTGGCTAGGGCTTCCAATACTGCATTAAATAGAAGTGGTGAGTGTAGGTATTCTTGTCTTATTCTTGATTTAAGAAGAAAAGCTTTTAGCTTTTCACTGTTGAGTATGCTATTAGCTGTGGGTTTGTCACAAATGGCCTTTATTATGTTGAGATGTGTTCTCTCTGTAACAGTTTTAAAAAAATTCTTAATTGAAAGATAATTGCTTTACAGTACTGCATTGGTTTCTACAAATATCAACATGAGTCAGCCATAGGTTTACCTATGTCCCCTCCCACCTAAGCATCCCTCCTACATCCCTCCCCATCCCACACTGTAACAGCTTTGATGAGAGTTTTTATCATGAATGGATGTTGTACTTTGTCAAATGTTTCTCTGCATCATTTGAGATGATCATATGATTTTTATTCTTCTTTTTGTTAATGTGGTATATCACACTGATTGTGGCTATTGAACCATCCTTGCATCTCTGGGGTAAATCCCACTTGATCATGGAGTATGATCCTTTTGATATTATTGTTGGATTCAGTTTGCCAGTATTTTGTTGAAGATTTTTGGATCTATATTCATCAGAGATACTGACCTGTAATTTTCCTTTTGTTTAGTTTCTTTGCCTGGTTTTGGTATCAGGGTAATTGTGGCCTTATAGAATGGAATTGGGAGTGTTCCCTCTCCTTCAAGTTTTTGGAATGGTCTGAGGATAGGTATTAGCTTTTCCTTATATGTTTGGTAGAATTTCCCTGTGAAGTTGTCTGGCCCTGGATTTTAGTTTGCTGCAAGTTTTTTGTTGTTGTTAACAAATTCAGTTTCACTACGAGTGATGGTTCTGTTCATATTGCTGTTTCATTATTCAGTTTAGGAAGGCTATATGTTTCTCAAAATTTGTCCACTTGTTCTGCTTTGTCCAATTTGTTGGGATATAATTATAGTATGTGAGGTACACGTGCATGCATGCTCAGTTGCTAAGTTGTGTCTGACTCTGGGACCCCATGGACTGTAGCCCACCAGGATCCTCTGTCCATGGGATTTTCCAGGCAAGAATACTGGAGTGGGTTGCCATTTCCTTCTCCAGTGGACACTCCCGACCCAGAGACTGAACCCGTGTCTCCTGCTTGGCAGGTGGATTCCTTACTACTGAGCCACCTGGGAAGCCCATGTGAGGTATAACTGACATTTAAAATCACACTAGTGGGACTTCCTTGGAGGCGCAGTGGAAAAGAACCCACCTGCCAATGCAGGGGACACAGGTTTGATTCCTGGTCCAGGAAGATTCCACAATGCCTAGGAGCAACTAAGCCTGGGTGCCACAACTGAGCCCGCGCTCCAGAGACTGAGCTCTGCAACAACAGCCGTAACAATGAGAAAGCTGAGCACAACCAGAGGAGCCCCCACTCACTGCAACGAGAGAAAGCCCTTGCACAGCAATGAAAATCCAGTGCAACCATGAATAAATAATGTTAAAAAATCACATTAGTTTCAGATGTATAACATGATTTGATATGTTACAAAATTATAATCATGTAAGTACAGTTACATCCATTGCCATATAAATGTTTGTAATGAGAGATTTCAAGATCTTTTAGCAACTTTCAAATATGTAACACAGTATTATTGACTATAGTCACCATGCTGTACATTGCATCTCCATGACTTATAAATTTTATAACTGGCAGTTTGTACCTTTTGACCCTTTCACCCATTTTGGCTATCCCTGACACTCTGCCTCTGGCAACCACTAAAGTCGGTTCTCTGTACCTGAGTTTTTGTTTTTAAAAATAGATTCCATCTATGAGTCTTAAAAAAAATAAAATTCCACTTGTGACATCATATAGTATTTGAGTTATTTCACTTAGCATAATGCTCACACATTCCATCCATATTGTCACAAATGGCAAGATTTTCTTCTTTTTTAAGGCTCGATAATATTCCACTGTATAAATACACACTACATCTTCTTTACCCATTCATTCATCTCTGGTCACTTAGGTTGTCTGCATAGCTTGGCTATTATAAATACTACTACAGTGAACACAGAGGTGTCTGTATCTTTTTGAATTTAGTGTTTTCATTTTTGAGGCTAAATAGCCAGAAGTAGATTTGCTGGATCATATGGTAATTCTAAGTTTTTTGAGGAACCTCGATACTGTTTTCATAGTGGCTGTATCAATTTATATTCCTACCAACAATGCACAGAGGCTCCCTTTTCTCCACATTCTTACCTGCACTTGTTACTTGTCTTTTTAGTAACAGCCATTCTAACAGGTGTGAGGTGATTTTTCATTTTGATTTGCCTTTTCCTGATTAGTGATGAATATCTTTTCAACTGCCTGTTGGCCATCTGTATGCCTTCTTGGTTAAAAAAAGTCTCCATAGATCCTCTGCCCATTTTAAAATGATTTTTTTTTTTGCTACTGAGTTGTATGGCTTTATATATTTTGATATTAACCCCTTATCAGATATATGATTTGCAATTATTTTCTCCCATTCAGTAGGCTGCCTTTTGATTTAGTTGATGGTTTCCTTTGGGGCACAGAAGCTGTTTAGTTTGATGTAATCCCACTTGTTTTTGATTGGTCAAATCCAGAATATTGTCAAGACTGATTTAGAGGCTCAGTGCCTATGTTTTCTTCTAGGAGATTTATGTTTCATGTCTTATGTCCAAGTCTTTAATCCATTTTGAATTAATCTTTTTGCAAGGTGTGAGACTGAAGGCAGGAGGAGAAGGGTGAGACACAGGATGAGACGGTTGGATGGCATCACTGATTCAGTGGACATGAGTCTGAGCAAACTCCGGGAGTTGGTGATGGACAGAGAGGCCTGGCATTGCTGCAGTCCATGGGGTCGCAAAAAGTTGGACACGATTGAGCAACTGAACTGAACTGAAGGTGTGAGATGGTGGTCCAGTTTTCCCAAAACCATTTACTGAAGAGAGTCCTTTCCCCACTGTATATTCTTCACTCATGTGTCATGCATGTATGTCTGACTATACATGCATGGGTTTGTATCTACTCTGTTCATTGATCTATGTATCTGTTTTTGAGGCAGTCCCACACAGTTTTGATAACTATAGCTTTATAATGTAGTTTGAAAACAGGACACATAATGTCTCTGGCTTTGTTCTTTTTCAAGATTGATTTGGCTATTCATGATCTTTTGTAGTTCCATACAGAGTTTCAGATTATCAGTTCTATGAAAAAAATGACATTGGAATTTTGATATGGATTGCACTGAATTTGTAGATTGCTTTGATAGTATGGACATCATATATTATTTCTAACGGCTTTATTAAGGTGTAATGTACATATATTACATTCAGCTGTTTTAGGTGCACAACTATTTTTGAAGTTTATAAAACTGTGCAAAAGGGATCAAACCCAGGTCTCTCTCATTGCAGGCAGATTCTTTACTAACTGAGCCACCAGGGAAGTCCTTCCCACTCCCGTGTAACCACTAATGTAGTATCTGTTTTAGATATTTTCTTCTGTCATTATAAATAGAATCACACATTATATGGTTTATGTGTCAGAATTCTTCTACTTAGCATGATGTTTCTGAGGTTCATCCACGTAGCAGCATACATCAGTGTTCTATTTTATGAATTTTTTATTTACCATTTACCAGTTAATGATCATTTGTATTGTTTCTACTTTTTCACTAGTATAAATAATGTTATAAGCATTCACCTACAGTTTCTGTGAACAGTTTTTACTTCTCTTAGGATGAAACATTGAATGGAATTTGCTGGATCATATGGTAAACTGCTTAACTTTTTAAGAGACTGTCAAGACCATTTTCCATAGTGGCTATGTCATTTTACATTTCTACCAGCAGTGTATTAAGGCTCCAGTTTCTCCATATTCTCACCAACACTCTCTTTGTCCTTATCATAGCCATGCTAGTGGCTATGAAGAGGTGTGTGCTTTTGGTTTTAATTTGCATTTCTCTAATGACTAGTGATGCTGAGCAGCTTTTCATATGCTAAGGCACTGGATACCTTCTTTGCTGAAATGTCTATTCAAAATTTTTGCCCACTTAAAAATGCAGTTGTCTTACTTTTGAGTTTTAAGAATATGTAATCTGGATATAAGTTGTTTATCAAATATGATTTGGAAATATTTACCCGGTCTGGTTTGTCAATTCACTTTTTTCCCCTATTGGGTTGGCCAAAAAGTTTGGGGTTTACCATAACATCTTACAAAAAAGCTGAACGAACTTTATGGCCAATGCAGTGTTATGTAAGTTGTTTCAGGTGTACATTGCTCAGGACCACTTTGTAGAATAGCAAGCTTCTTTAAAAGAATAAAGACTAGACTACCAAAAAGCCTTATCTTAAATTGTATTTACTGACCTCAGTCTTTACTGTGTTCTTTAGTATCTAGAGATCAACTATGAGGCTAAAATGGGACTTTTCTCAATTTTCTAGTCAACTGATAAGACAACTGGTATCATCCAGAAAAATTACAGCTTGTTATATTTTCTCAAATATTCAAGTTTCAGTTTATATCAACTTTTATTTTCACATAAATAAAAATACTATCTTATACCTAGGATGCAAGGACTTGGTTATCCTTGTTGGGATAATGGTTCTCTTATCTCTGCAAGTCACTCTGTCTGGTGATAACTAATAAGTAGCTCTAGCTATACAATTATTGTGGCTAGAATTCAAGAAATGGTGAACGGAAGCTCATCTATTCGGTCTTCACGGAATATACCTGGGAAGGAAAAATGACACTTGAATAAAACACCTAAAGTATTTTTACCAGTTTTGGGGAACACTGTGTTGTCTCCCCAGTATACACTCCACTGCCCCCCATTATGTAGCAATAATGGTTTGGGTAATTCATACTTGGCTCGAGGAGCAGACCCTGATCTAGGTCAATAAGAAAATCTTTCTCTCCTATTCCTTGCTAGAATGACTGGGTTAAGCTCATAGCATTTCATAGCCATATGGATTAGTTCAGAAGTGCCCTGAATTAGTGTGAAAAGTTGAAGACTCTCACTAGGACAGTGTGATATGCTATAAAGCTGGGAACTACTGAATGATTCTGCCACCTCTAGTAGATTCTAAAATGGCCCCCAGTGACCTCTGCCTTCTGGTATTCATTCCCTTATACAATCCACTCACCTTCAACGTGGGCCGGACCTAGTGATTAGTTTCTAACTAGTCACAGGATACAGAAAAAGTGATGGATGTTACTTCTGAGACTAGTTGCAAAAGGACTGTGGCTTTCATCTTGCATTTCCTCTGACTTGCTCATTCTCAGGGAAGCCACATGTCAAGCTGTGGGCCACTATGGAGTGGTCCATATGGCAAGGAACTGGGAGAGGTGTCTGGACAACAAAGAGTGAGAAACTGAGGCCCTAAATGCAGCCCGAGAAGAACTAAATCCTGCCAATAACCACATGAGTGAGCTTAGAAGGACCTCTTTCTCCACTTGAGCCTTCAGATGACCTTGCAGCCCTGCCAGAGAGCTTTAATACAACCTCATGAGAGACTCTGAGGCAGAGGCCCTAAGCTAAATTGTGCCAGATTCCTGACTCACAGAAACAGATTAAAAAAAAAAGTTTGTTGTTTTAAGCCACTTAATTTTATAATAATTTGTTAAGCAGCAAAAGATACTATCATAAGAAAAGTTAGTTTGAGCGGTTTTTTTTCCTGTTATTTGTAACTGAAAGCACATTGACATATACTAGCTAGTAGTAATCTAATCTTGAAAAGGCTATAAGACGTTGTACACAAATAATTTTGTGAACTTAAGGTTTACAAATATACAAACAAAAAACCCCCCACCTACCCATTCACAACCATCTTCATTTCTCATATGGAAAATTATGTAATAAGGCCTCATTCTTCAGTATCCCTTATAATATTGACAAAGTCTGGGCAAAGATTCACCTTTAATTATTACACAAATAAACAATGTAAAACAACAACAACAACAATGATCACAGGGCAACTATTAAGTCCACTTAAAACATCTACTGTTTAGGGAATTCTCTGTCAGTCCAGTGGTTAGGACTCAGCACTTTCACTGCCAGGGCCTGGATTGGATCCTTAAGAAACTTTAACACCATTTGTTTATCTACAAGCATTAAATATGCTAATTTACAAGGGCCCTTAATTGATACATAGTCATTAAAGCAGATCTGCAAGGACATCTGATTAGGCACACTTTGTTCTTAGTCTATCTCGAAAAGCAACCTTTCAACCAATGGACATAGGGTGTCATGAATTGAGGGGTATGATTAATTCAATATTCTGTACCTGAAGCTCAATAAAACAAAAAAAACCCAAAACTCAAAACTTACTATATTCTTAGAAAGGGGCTTGAAGTGGTGCTTCCACCAGCCAAGCTGAGTTCACTGCCTAAATACAAGTCTTTGCTTTAGAGGGTTCTCAGGGGAGCAGGGTTGCATGAAATGGTCACTAGGTGTAAGTCTGGAGTGAGTAACAGTGCTAAGTCCTTATGTTCTATTTTCTAGGAAGTTCAATGAAAGGATAATGGCATTCTTTTTTGTCTGCCAAAATACACCTCTCAAATATCCTTGTCATATATTTAAAGACTTGCTTCAAAGTGTTTTTTTTTTTTTTTTTCCAAAAATTCAAATATCAAAATGTAAAATGATATCAATCAGTAGTGTGCTTCTGGGAGGAGACAAGATTCGAGATAGAAGTGATGGGGGAATTTTGCTTTTTAAAATTATACATGTAGTTCTGTATTGTTTTATTTTGACAAGGCTGTATTGCTTTTATAATTTAAAAAACAGTTGAAAACTTAAAAAAAAGGAAATGCTCCATAAGGGGATCTCATTCATGGTTTAGAATGAATTTCTTTTAATCAAAACATTAACTTAATACCTATCTGAGCACTTGAGAGTATGCGAAATAGAAAGTAAAGGGAAGAGATGGAAAGTTGTGGATAAGGAAGGGGACATTCGTATGGGCAGTTCTTAAAGAGACAAAAACGTGGGACAGTAGAAGAGGGCTATGTATCTGGGAGCAGGGTCAGGAATCAACAAAGCCAGACTTGTAAACTCACCTGCTTATCTGTACATGAGATGAGTAAGGTATTGGCTGGGCTGAAGAGGGAAGTAGGGTGAGGATATTCTCAAAGATCACTGCAGTATTTGGTTGAAGTAAACTGCTATTTCCTGGGCAGAAACTAATCAGATGGGACATGCAGGGTGGGATGGTCTAGATTTGAATATGAAGCTCATAGTGGGGAGTTTCCTGGATTGTAAGAAACAGAACCAACTGTGGTATCCTATAAAGGAAAAATAACAAAAAAGATGGGACATGGAGTGACAAGAGTGGACAGGAAATGACTGGGGCAGCTGGGACGTAAGCTGCCTGAAGCTGGACAAGCTGAAGATGTATGGAGGTCTCTAGTTGGTTTTTAAAATTTCCAATATGAATACAGAATCCAAATGGGCAACAAATAAAAAAACAAACAAAAAACTAAAGTAAAAAAGTCAACTGACCATTCTGGTTAACAGCTGGTTCTAAATATGATGGTTAAACTTTCAAGGTCTTCATTTTTTAAATTCAGTTCTTCAAGCAGGGTGGTCATGAACTGTGTAAACATCACATTTTCCTGAGAAAGCTTCTGAATGCCAAGAGTTGAGGTCAGTCTGAAACACCAAAAATATTAAATGCATATCCATGAAATTGGAAGGACTAAGGGGCTCCAGTCTTTAACATGGCAGAAGGGATTTTTCTGAGAATAATGAAGTCTCTCTGATTTAGTAAAAATCCACAGAGAGAGGATCTTCTACTAAAGCTGAAGAGAAATCTCATGAAAAAAACTGAAAGACCAAACCTACTGTTACATAAGGAAAGAAGCTTAAAAGTCTTAATCTAAAACATGTCAGTCATTATGTCAGCAAAAGCTACCAAAACTCTGCTCAGAAAAGAACATTAATGAAGTCTTTCCACATGAGAAAAGGAGGTTGGGTAGAGAAGCTTAGAGCTGAGAATTGCTTTAAAAAACATAATTTGTATCAACTGTTTAGGTTATATCACTTGAAAAACAGACAATAAACAAAAAAGACTGCCTTTGGATGAAACCCTAACATTTTAATTTATTTAAACATTTTTATTTTTGTAATACTGAACAGATGAATTGCATCTTACAAGGTACTAGTACAAAACTTCAGAAGGAAAACAAAGCTTTCTTTAACCATTTCCAGTAACTATCCCTAAATACTGATTACATATATAACAGTCAGAGAAGTAATTTTCATGAATGTGATTAGCAAACATGATTTTTTTAAAAATGAAGAATATCTAATCACAAAGACTACAAACCATTCCTTTTCATAAATTTTTTTCTCCAGAGAGCATGAGCATGCTTCACAGAGCCTTTTTCCAAGTACATTCTAGAAAGCTTTTTGAAAAAAAATTATTTTTCACCCAGTCTACACTTCTCACACAACGCTCTTACAGATGCTGACTTAACCTTGGCCATTGCCAGTGGTCACATCAAATATAAATAAAATAACTCTGATTTCAATCAATATAGCTCAAGAAATCAGAGCAGAGGAGTTCCACAGTAGTGAGTGTGGGAATGAGAAATGTTATTTTCTGAGTCAGATTTCTTCCTTGCTTAGTATTTCAAGCAGAAACAAAAGGAAAAAATTGTCAGAATTGTCCAAAGATGCCCTAGACTCTGAGTAGATTCTCTATATTCCTGAAGGTATTTTAGCAAGAACTGGAGATGGGGTGACTCTGTCCAGTGAAATCCAGAGTGCTACCCAAGAAAACCACTGATTTCCTTACCCATCTCTCCTCTATTTATTTATAGCTAGTGGATGGAGTACTAGGTTCTCGTATTTCATGAGCCTTGTCTGCAGGTATTCCCCAAAGGCAGTTCATACTTGGAAATCCCTCTATCCAAGCATTCTAATGCCAAGTTGAAGCTGGGCACTTGGGTGAACTTATAGGCAGTTGTGGCCAGCTTTTCCTGTGGAGAAAGTAGAACCTAGAAGTCAACTCTTTTGGCTTTTCTCATACTTAGGTGATGCCAATATTTAAAATATCAAGGTGCTGCTTCTCCACAGTAAGACCAAAGGTGCTGGGGATGGGATGACATTGGCTAAAAACAAGAAGTCAGGGCAGTAAGATCAGATGTCAGCTTCACAGAAACCTAGCTTTTGTGTGTTTCAAAAATGGTAATGACATATCCAAAACAATGTCTCTGATTTTCAAGACTATATGAAAACATATAGTTTGGTTCATATATGAAAACAAAGTTTCCTCAATTACTTCTCAAAGTGCCATTAATATGTTTTAAAACTTCCTCAAATTAGAAATAAAGGTTGACTACTAGATTTTTCAACCTGTGTGCCCATATGAAAACAGAAAACAATAAGTGTTATAGAGAAAGAGTTTGTAAGAGAACTGTTCTATCAATCACCCTAGTTAGAAAATATTTTGGGAATAGTAACACTTCTCTAACAAACTTATAACGTTAACATTATTATATAAATAATTATAAGATATGTCCGTGCATGCATGCTAAGTTGCTCAGTCATGTCCAACTCATTCCAACCCCATGGACTGCAGCCCACCAGGCTCCTCCGTCCATGGGATTCTCCAGGCAAGAATACTACAGTGGGTTGCCATTCCCTTCTCTGATATATTCAAATTTACCTAAAAGTTTTGTTCATAAAGAAAAACCAGGGTTATTGAGAAACTTTTCCAACAATGCAACCTTGCTCCTGAGGCCATGCCACACACAGCTAAGCAACCAGTCATTCTTTTCTTAATGAGTGTGGATCTGTTTTGAGACTCCTCAAAAACATGGCTCTGAGCAGCAGTCTGTTATGTTTTCTCACAAGATGAGTATCAAAGCCCTAGGGTGTATCTATAAAATGGGGCTAATAGTACTTAACTTCCTTAAAAGTTATTATTGCAAAAGGATACTATAAATAGGCTGTTAAAAAATCAATTATGATAATGATAATAACATTTATCATGTGCTACCTAGGAGATTTAGTGTGTACTTGTTCTAAGTATGAATTATCTCTTTTAAACTGCACAATGACGCTGAAGAATATATACTGTTCCCACTTTATGAGTAAGGAAATAAAGGCACAAAAAAATGTAAGCACCTTCCCCAAAGTCACAAAGGTAGAAAGTGTCATGTCACGGCTTTGAAACCCAGGCACTGTATCTCAAAATGCCCATGCTCCTGGCTAATACGCAAGCTTTCATTCTTTGTAGGCTACAGAATACTATATAATCTTCACTTATGCCCTTCACTACTGTGCCCTCAGTGAACATGCAGAAGAAACAGAATGTTTTAACTGCTTTAGAGAACTAGAAGGACAACAAAGTAGCTAGCAGCAGAAGGAAATGCTAATGAAGAAATCAAACAAGGTCTGGTGTCTGTTAGGAGACAGTAATAGCAGTTTTGGGGTCTGGGGATTTCTGCAGCAAGTCATCAAACAGATAGCAATCCTTAGGCATCTAGAGCCAGGATTTCCTGACTTCTCTTAACACTTGAGCCTTAAGTGTTGTTGCATAATTTTACTCCTGGAAAGTGAGCCAATGAGATTTCCTTTATTTATTCCCTTGTCCTTTTAATCTTTATCTGAAAAGATTTCTTCCCTACCCCCAAGTCCCTAACACAGAATGTAGTAAGAAATATATATTACCTTTCTAAAATTTTTGACTTAAATCCTTTTTGGAATAAGCTGAAGTATAAAGAAATAAATACTCTAATAGTGCCTGTGTACCTCTAAACATTAGTAACCCAGTGGATTACTTTTGGGGAGTCATGTAAAAATTGTTTTTCTTTCCATAAAAACCAGGCTCACAAATACAAAAAAAAAAAAAAAAAAAAAGAATGGTTTTGACAAGCTATAAAGTCATAATAATATGTCAGGGAAGATGCTAAACCCTGAAGACTGGTAATTTTATTAATAATTCATTCAAAAGAATTATGATTTGCTTCTATCTCCAAAGTTATTTACATTTAAAGTTGAATAAGAACTATATATAACCTTTGTTTTCCAGATTCCTTGACTTGTCTACTTTAGTATGTTTTATTACTTAATAGCAAGCAACTGGCACTCCTCCAGACTGACTGCTCACTGGATATCTGCTGGATTTCCATGTCCATGTCATCGCTGCAGTGAGGGGCCTCTGTGCCTGTCTGCAGAGATGAATCTGAGACAAGATCATAACCTTTTATCAGACTTTATGGTTTTGGTCAATGATAAGAGTTGGCTGTTGCCATTGACAACGATGCTTTTGCCACTGACAAAGCAAGGATTATTTTTAGGGTACACACCACCTTAATGATAGGTACTATTGGCTGAATGGGTGGGTGGACCTGTCTGATGTAGAGGAGCACTGCATTGAGCTTGGAGACAGGGTTCTGTGCAGAATCTGCTTTTGTTAGCAGTGACCATGGAAGGCGGCTTTGGAAAGCACAGAGCACTAAGCAACACAGTCTATGTGTGCTTAGAACCAGGTCCAAGGACAAATGAACAAAGACTTATTACTGGAACTATTCTTTACATTGTCTCTTCATTGCCACATCTGACAGCCTCTCCTTAGTTCTTTTTCCAGTTGACTGCAGTATTTGATGTCCTCATTCACTTCCTCCTTTTCTAGAATTCTCCTTCTTTGACTTTTCAGGCACTCTTATCTCAGTTCTCCTCCTACTCCTGAACTTTTATGATCTCTCTTGCTGGCATTCTTTTTTTTTTAACCAGCCCATTAATAATGACTGGTCTTACCTAAGGTTTCACATTGACCCTCTTCTGCATTAAATCCTATCTTGTGGCTCTGATTACCAGTGATTCAAATCTCTTATCTTCTCTCTTGGGATTTTTTTACACTTTGGATGTCTAAAAGGTACCTCAAATACATTCTGTTCAAACCTGAAATTCTGACTTCTCATTTTCATCAAAACCTTCTGGTATTAGAAATCTCAGTCATCTTTTAACTCTTAACCCTTAATGTTCTTTGTTCAATCAATTACCAAGGCCTCCCGATTCTCCTCTGATGTGCTTCTTGAATCCATTTCATTTCCCCCATTCTCATTGTCTAATTCAGATGAATCATCTCCTCCTGGGACTACCACCTCAGCCTCCTAAGTGGTCTCCCACTCCATTCCAGTCTCCACACTGCCACCACAATCCTCTTTCATGGATCTGATTAAGTCACTTTCTTTGATAAGTACTCATAGGAGAAACCAAATTTCTTTGGACCTTTTATTTTTCATTTCTATCACATGGATATTCTTATAAATATTTCAAATAATATGAAAATATATAGTTGTATATTTTTTTCTCATCAAGCAGAAAGGTGGAAAACTTGGATATTTATTCATCCATCTTTGTATTCCCCACAGGCTTGTTCCCTTAACAGTAATACATAATTTGGTGGATGATTACAGAACTGAAACTGCTGCTATGCCATACTAGCACTTGTCAGGGTACTACAAGATGCATGGGTATGTGTGCGTGCTTAGTTGTGAGTGACTCTTTGTGACCCTGTGCACTATAGGCTGCCAAGCTCTTTGTCCATGGGGCTCTCCAGGCAAGAACACTGGAGTGGACTGCCATTCCCTTCTCCAGGGGATCTTCCGGATCTAACCAGGGTCTCCTGCAACTCCTGCTTTGGCAGGTGGGTTCTTTTACCAGTGAGCCACGCGGTCCTGGACAAACGATGGTCTGTGGGCCAAATCTGGCCTGCTGCTTGTTACTTTTGTAAATAAAACTGAAAAACAGTCATGCCCATTTATTTATGTATTCTGTAGCTGCTTTTGTGTTCCAACAGCAGAGCTGAGTAGCTGGGACTGTAGGGCCAGCAAAGATGAAGATATAATCTGGCCCGTCACAGAAAGTTTGCACACTCTTAGACTAGAAGATTAATATGCACCAATTTTAATTTAAAGTGAATAACTCAGTCACTAATACAGTGCTTTATATGCTGTAAGTCTGATGATGGGAGCAACTAACACAAGATGAGAAATCCAAAGCAATCATTTGGCTGTAGGATATTTAAGATCTGGTCTGTGAAAGATCTTCTGCACCCTGGACCACTGAAGTATGGAAGATGCTTAACGAAACCAAAAATATCTCATAAAAATCTACCAGCTGGAGAGAGAACTTTCCCTGATTTACTTCACTCGAGCCAAGCTGAGCAAAATTGCCTCAATTACGCCAAGGTTTGGTTTGTCCTCACTTAAGAGCTGGCTGTGTTCTTTCTAGGGAGTGCTCTTTCCTCAAATATCTACATGGTGGACTCCTTCATGTAATGCAGTTTTGTTTAAATGTCACCTTTTCTATCTGAAACCCATCGTCTCTTTTACCTTCTCTACCTACTTACTTTGTCTTCACAGTCCTTACTATTTTCTAGTTCTGTTGTTTGCTTGTTTACTGTCTATCTCTCATCCAAAAGAAGGTGAATGTCACGAGGGTAGTGACTTGTGTATTTACTGCATTCACTTTGTGTCTGGCACACTGTAGGTGATCACTGATTACTTGTTTAACGAGAAGAAATGGCTTAAGAGGTCACGAATTTGTTGTGTTTACTGAAATATTTTTTTTCTTCAAAATATTCTTCTCCTTTCAGTTTTAGAGGAAGGAAGGGAGGAAACATTTTCTTGATGCCTCCTCCTGCCTCCACATAGTATTATCTTCTTGCTAGAATATTTCAGAAAATCTATCAGTGAGGTGAGATGAGCTTCAAATTCATTAGGTAGGCCAAGCATTAAATCAAGATCTACCACTTGTTTCTCCATTTCTCCTCCTCACTTCCATTTGTCCTGAAACTCAGTGTTGGCCAAGGGTGAGTAGGACTGAGAGCCACTGAGCAGGCTTGGTCTGTAGCTTTAATTCGCTCCAGTCCTGTAGAGGAAACTGTGGAGCAAGGGGCTGTTCCTCAAGTGGTTGCCTGGTGCCTTCCTCTGGAGCAAAAGTACTTTAGCTTCACAGGTTAAATATGAAAATGACACTTGGCCAAAAGGAAGAGCACTTTAGAATTTCTACAGTCCAACTAATACAGGTCATTATTTCTGTGTATTTCTGGTTGGTTACTGTTCTTGAATGGGGTGTGTCCTCACTCTTTTTAGGTCAATCACAGTAACGGAGTGTAGCTGCAAAGCTATACTCCCTTTCAGTCTCCTGCCATTAAGGTAAAAGATCTAAGAAAGCAGACTCAAGATCATTTCTTAAGGTAGTGATTTGGACCCTTTACACAAGATAGTTAATAAACTACCTCCATGACCTTGAAGGAGGGAGATTCTTTTCCTCTGTGTGTGTAGCATGTTGCAATGGTTAATAGGCTTTAAATCTGGACATTGTTTCTTACATATAATGTAAATGGCCCTCGAAGAATATGGAGGTGGTAGGGTGTGTGTGTGTGTGCGAGGGAGAGGCAGCACTTAAAGAGTTATTCCTTCATATTCTTGAAAATGGTTCTCAATTAATTCCAAGTCTTTTTATTATTTCCTAATAGACGCCATCTAACTGCTCCTTATTCAGACTGGTGTTCTTCCCTATATCCATAATTCTAGCTTCTCATTTTTCCGAAAATTCAATGCCCCAGAATATACTGTTCAAATTCATTACTTCACAACAAAAAAACATCTTCAGAGAAAGATATCATGATGTAAAATCTTTCACATCTAAGTTATCTTTGAAGTAAAACCTCAGAATCTTATCAATCCTCTCCCTTTTTTGTTAAATTGAGTCCCCAGGTTCCTTTCAGTACTTTAAATGCATATACAGATGTATATGCTAATCACCTGTTTAACCTTTTAATTAAAGAACTCCCACCCTATTATATATTTAAAGGGACTCAAACCTCTGTTCCAGTCCAACAACTTCTAATAGTGAATATCAAAGGAAACAATAACTGGGCCCAAATAACTACTCTACTTAAATAAAATAGTAATATAGCATAGTTGGTATTTAACAGTGTGCTTTATGTAGGAAATGCCTTTAATCAATAGAAAATGTGACTGGCAGTGAGTAAAAACAAAAGATTTTTATGTTTCCATTTATTTCCTTTGGGTATTTTTAAAGATGAATAAAAACCTCTAAAGGTGACACAAAAAGGATAGTTTACCACAAATAGTCTTTATGTTGGAGAATATAATTTGACAAAAACGATGTAATCTGCAAATGTATAAATCACAAACAAGCCTCATGAGAACTCCACTGATTCAAATCTCTATCCTGAAAAGAAAGGCAGCCTTCTATAACTAGTTCTTTACCATATGGTCAACGGCATGACAACAGAATAAAAAAAACCAAAGTGTCAAACTGCATCTTATTGATAAGACCTTTATTTAGCTGACTGCTCCACATATGCTATGCATCAAAAGGAGCGTCTGAAGTCAGGCTAGGACAGGTACCCTCTATTTGTTATTACTGAGCTATCAAACAACATCTGGTTAACAGGAATTATTGTACACAGAATTGGGAAGAGTTTCAAAGTTTGACAACTGAAACAAGAGATTCTTAATTAAAAGTGGCCTTTCTATAAATCCTTATATCCACGGATTTAGAGCTATACAAACTCTTGCTTAAGCCTCAGAAGAAAGTTATCTATGACTGTGAGTCACTGGTTTGTTTCGTATCAACAGAAAAAGCTATATGAAGAATTAAAGTTGTAGTTTACTGAACAAGTGGAGGTAAACAACTGATGGGACTCAAGGTTATCCATCTCCTGTAGTGCATTAAAAACCAGTAATCAACTTGGAATTTTAAATGGCTTTCCCAATGTGGCTGTATTGCTTTGCTTACTGCACATTTCCACTGGGGAGCATACAATGCAGCTCTTGCAACACCAGAAATCGCAGCCTGGTCTGATCGATCCTTTCCTGAATAATCTGGGTGATATGTGTGAAGATCACATCAGGCACTTATCTTCAATGAAACGGCACAGACATCCCTTAACCTGACCATCAACACTAAGAAGCAGTAACTCTTAAGAGTTTCCTAAACTTGCAGAATCAAGCTGGTAGGCTGCTGTAAAATGACACTGAACAACACTCTTCATATTCAGTATAATCTTAAGTGAAAAAAATGCTGTGAGAATGTCTATGTGAATAAATGTCACCAGAAAGCGTGCTTCTCTATGGTTTGGGGTTGGAGGAAGGGACAGGAAGTGAAAAGCCACACTTTTCTGTATTATCAGATTTGAGAAATTACTAGGTTCATAAAGAGTTCTGTTGCAGTAGGGAAACCTGTTCTGCTGATTACCACACATAAAGGTGATGAATATGCAGGGACTGCCAAAAGATAATGCTGGGCTTAAAAGAAATTTTTTGACACTCTCTCATCCTTCAGAAGTTAGGGCTGGGAAGGAGAAGGTAAGAGGAATACTTCTGTTAAAAGGAAGTACCTTCAATATTTACACGCACAGCACTATGCCTGTTACTTTACCAATGAAAACAGAATAGACACTACAGTTCCTGACATTTCAGGGGCTTAGAATCAAACAAAGCCAAACGTCTTTTGGGACAGATGAGGCATCTTTATTAATACTGGCCTGAGTAAGTGAGAAATCCGAAACATGAGGTCTAACTGCACAGTCTTCTTTGAAGAGGCTATTCCACTTAGTTTCTTCAAATGTGACCTATCCAGCTAGTTTCCTTTTGACAACTGAGGTGGGCAGGGTAAGGGATTCATCCAGGGTCACACTGGTTGAGAACAGTGCTGAGCGTGGACACCTTTTATCACAGAGGTGTCTTGCGATCTATCAAGTCTGGGTACTCCTTCCTGCACTGCAGCAACCGTTGTCGCTTTACCCTTACTATGTCTTCTTTAAGAAAATGAGTTGGGATTCTCCCTCCTTCTCTACATGAACAAGTGCTAAATGATAAAAGGATGACCTCTGTGAAAACACACACTCAAAACTGAAACAAAGGAGAGCTGTGACCAGTAAGTAACCCAATGGGTCAAAATGTCATCTATTTTCAGAAATTTGAGGCCTCACACAAACCCAAGGCATTTTACAAAACATCCCTCTCAGATATTAAAGAAAATTTTTTTAGTATAAACTTCCAAAAAGGATATCATCTGTATGTTCTGGGCTCATATTTAACATAACTCTTTCTCTACCCTGAGTGTTTCTTACTGGGGAGAAGGTAGATGATTATTCAACTATATATGTCAGTGATTTCTCTAAAAACATTTATCTAATCTGTGACTCCTAGCCTCCTCCTTGAAGTAACACAGTGGCCCCAGGGGCACAGGGAAAGAACAAAAAAAGTCAGCCTTTGGAAGAGCTTTTCTTTTTCCATAAAATAACATGTAGTGGGCCATGTGCAGAGGTATTAACTCCTTCATGGCACTTCCCTAAGTTGCTCTGGACGTTGTTTTTAAGTAGCTGCTCTGTATGTTGTTTTTAAGGAAACCATGTTTACTGTTTACTTAAAAACAACATCCAGAGCTTCCCTGATGGCTCAGAGGGTAAAGCATCTGCCTGCAATACCGGAGACCTGGGTTGAAGCCCTGGGTGGGGAAGATCCCCAGGAGAAGGAAATGGCAACCCACTCCAGTATTCTTGCCTGGAAAACCCCATGGATGGAGAAGCCTGGTGGGCTACAGTCCATGGAGTTGCGAAGAGTCAGACACAATTAAGCGACTTCACTTTCTTTCACTTTCAAACATGGTTTTACTCTTGTTTGACAAGGAAACAAATGACAAGAGGCCAGAGCTCAGTTTAAAATTCAGATACTTTAAAATGGGTGGCTTTGTAAATTAGAGGAAGTGAATTAGTTTGCCTTGAAGAATGCCAATTTCTTCCCCAGCCATTCCTTTTGTGGCAGGATCTCAGCCACTGAGTCAAACATAAGCAGCTACAGTGATTTCCAAGTTTGTAAAAAGAAACTTTTCTTTATGAAACTAACTTGTTGATTTTCCACCTTTCTGTGAAGTTACACCAAGTGTTAACTCCAAAGTGAGGCTCAAGTGACTTTCTTAAGGTCACGTAGTTATTAAGAGATGAGCAAATAAGCCCCAGAAGTACCCACAGGTCTACACTTCTAACCACCATAGCACACAAGCTCACATGTCTGATTCATTTTAAGAACTGAGTAGACTTTATGATTTCAAAGGCCCACTTGTCAATGCTCTTCAAATAATTTTTGAAATCTGTCATTACAAAGTAAAACATGCTAATGAAAACAATTCTATTTTTTTCTAATTAATTCATCCTTTCTGTAATAGCCAAAAAGCATCTTCCAACATCATTAACTACTGCAGACTTTAGAAGAAACCTAGGAAATGCCTCTAAGCAACCAAGTCCTGGCAGATACAGCTAAATTAACTGATTTAGCGTATCTTTATCTAGCACACTAATAACTGCACTAGAATCAAGGACAGTGGTTGTCAATTTTGTCTGCACATATTACAACCACTTGGGGAACTTAAAAATATATGTCCAGGCTCCATCTTAGACCATTCAGTTAAAATCTTTGAATCAGGTATTATACATTTTATATATATACACACACACACACACACACGGATTCCCTGGTGGCTCAGATGATAGAGTCTGCCTGCAATGTGGGAGACCCGGGTTTGATCCCTGGGTCGGGATGATCCACTGAAGGAGGAAATGGCAACCCACTCCAGTACTCTTGCGTGGAGAATCCCATGGATGAAGGAGCCTGGCAGGCTCCAGTCCACAGGGTAGCAAACAGTCAGACAGGACTGAGCGACTTCTTTCTTTCTATACATATACAGATGTGTATGTGTGTGTGTGTATGTATATATATACACAAAGTAATTTTTATTTTTTTGGCTATGCCATGAGGCTTGCAGGACATTAGTTCCCCAAGCAGGGATTAAACCTACACCCACAGTAGCGAAAGTGTGGGGTCCTAGCCACTTTACCGTCAGGGAATTCCCCAATATTAGTAATTTTTAAACACTTTCTATGTGATTCTAATGGACAACCAGTGTTTAGAACCAATGTTGAATTTCAGAATTGACATAATCTGTGCAGTTCTGATCATTTGTTATACTTGTTATCCACACTGCTGGAAGAAACCGAATAGCAAAGAAAATGAGATTTTTATATAGATACCTCTACCAAAGTAGAAGATAATACAGTCCAAAAGAAGGGTCTCACCTATAGGAATTTGTAAAAGGAAGATATTATTTGTACCTCTGGGGGGTTAAGAAAGACTTCTAAGGAGGCAGTGACATTAGAAGTGGGTCTTGAAGGCTAGGACAGGCAAACATGAAAAGGAAAGGCATTTTAAGCACAGTCCACAGTGATACAAGCGAACAGAGAACACAAGGACACAAAAGAGAAATAAGTTGGGTAAGCAGGTTGGGGCTGTATTAGGAGGGCTTTGAATTTCAAGCAAAATCACATGATAGGAAATGGGGGTGTCACTAGGTTTCTGAACAAAGGCCTGCCCTGATCAGAATTAAGCTTTAGTGAGTTACTTTTGTAGCTGGAGAAAGGATGGGCTAGTTTGAGGGAAGAGACACTTGGCCAGAGACCTGTTTAAGAAGGTTATGATTGCAGCAGTCTAGGCAAGTAATGAAAGCCTGATGTGGGTTGGTAGCAATGGGAAGGGAGAAAAACAACTGGGTAAGAGAAATTACAAATGAAGTATTTAGCAATTGATTAGATATGGGAGGTAAGGGCAAGAGAAGCATCAAAGCCAACTTCAGACTTCAATTCTGGGTAATTAGGAAGAGATCACCTAAATCTCAGATTTGAGAGAGTGAATTGCTTTAGTGATATCCAAATGGAGATCTCCCTTCCCCCAAATAAAATTTTGGTTTGCAACCTAGAAGAGATGTCAGAACTGAAGATACAACTTTCAGGGAAGGACAAAAGAAACATTTCATTAGGACAACCAATTATATTCCTAAGATGTCTCCTTTACTGGCTACCAATTATATTTTCCTGATTTCTTGAACTAACCTTTCACCAGCACACTTCAGAATCTCTTGCATCCTTGTCTTAACTTTCCTATTCATCAAAACTACAATCTGAGATCAGTGCTACATACTTGCTTTCTCCACACCTACAACAGGATGGCTGAAAAGTACTGGAGGGTAGGAGTGTGGGAGGAAGAAGGGAACTTCAAAAATTGATACCATTACAAATCCATGATCTCTGGCCTCATCTGGGTTACTTGTCAGTTTTCTCTGGCACTTGGTTAGGTTCTTTTCTGTACTCTCAATGACTGTAACCACTTTCTTTCACACCCTACTCAACCATCATCTCTTTAGTTTCAGAACCCAATATCATATTCATTGAAAACATCAACTTTATTAGAAAATGAAATTGTCAGGCATGATTTTAAAATCTCCCTTCTACTTACAAACTTACCTATAGCCACACTTATTTAGTCACTAAGTCCTGTCCAACTCTTTTGTGACCCCATGGACTGCAGCCCACCAGGCTCCTCTGCCCACGGGATTTATTCTTCACTTATTTTCTTCCGGCCTCAGAAGATAATGTGTCTCTGTATTTGACCATGATCTCACTTCTTTGATTATGGGCTTCCCAGCACCTGCCAATGCAGGAGACATGAGAGACATGGGTTCGTTTCCTGGGTCAGGAAGATTCCCTGGAGGAGGGCATAGCAACCCACTCCAGTATTCCTGCCTGGAGAATCCCATGGACAGAGAAGCCTGGTGGACTACAGTCCATAGGGTTGCAAAGACTTGGACACAACTGAAGGGACAGTGCACTCTATTGTATGAGCTTCCTTGGTGGCTCAGAAGGTAAAGAATCTGCCTGCAATGCAGAAGACCGGGGTTCAATCCCTGAGTCGGGAAGATCCCCTGGAGAAAGGAATGGCTACCACTCCAGTATTCTTGTCTGCAGAATTCCATGGACAGAGCAGCCTGGTGGGATACAATTCATGGGGTCACAAAAAGTCAGACACAACTGAGCAACTAACACTTTCACTTCTTTGTGTTTCTTCTGGGACCCTGTTCCACCATTATGTCTACCCCCCAACTCTGCCCTCAGCTTCAAATTCTTATTAAAATTCTTCTCTGTACCCTACAAACATACTTAAGTATTTTATGCAAAACAGACTGTAACTTTTCAATTTCTTTCCTACTCTTATCAATTTTCTTAAAAGAGAAATGTACATTTGCTAACTCCACTTCCTCTTGTTAACCTGGGATACTGAGTTTCATAAGATTCTTCAAAATTACACAGTTTTTTTCTTTTCAAATGTGTATTTCTTTCCCTTTGGGGAAAGAATACATAACTTTATTTCTACTTTCAATGTTTTAATGTATCTCTCAATCAATAATGTGAGCTGTAGAGGGTTAGTGGCATTTAGTTTTAGGCAGTTTGAGGAATTTCGGAGTATGTGAAAGTTGTATGAGCTAGTGTTTTGGATGAGCAACATACTTCTCTGCACTGAAACCACAGGAATATGTGGCAGCTGCTTTATTCTTATGAAACATTTTTGCAGTGTAGTTGATTTGTCATGCATTGTAATGGAAAACCTCCATGTGGCAAACAGCATCATAACATGGAGAACTGAAAAACTCATTAGAAAGAAAATCAGTAAATAAAATTGTACAATTCCGTTACTATAACGTGATTTCACCTCCACAGAAATTATGGGTGTTCAAGCAGTTTGTAGCGGTTTCCTGAGTACTTTTGCTCCAATGTAATTTTCAGTATTAAGCTTTATGTATTTTGATATGTCTTGCCTTTTAAGGCAGAATATACCTGAGCTTAAAAAACAGACATTACTTTGCCAACAAAGGTCTGTCTAGTCAAAGCTATGGTTTTTCGTCTATGTCCATACCACCCTGAACGCACCCGATCTCGTCTGATCTCGAAAGCTATGGTTTTTCCAGTAGTCATGTGTGGATGTGAGAGTTGGACCATAAAGAAAGCTGAGCGCCGAAGAATTTGATGCTTTTGAACTGTGGTGCTCGAGAAGACTGTTGAGAGTCTCTTGGACTGCAAGGAGATCAAACCAGTCAATCCTAAAGGAAATCAGTACTGAGTCATTGGAAGGACTGATGCTGAAGCTCAAATACTTTGGCTACCTGATGTGAAGAAATGACTCTGGAAAAGACTGAAGGCAGGAGGAGAAGGGGACGACAGAGGATGAGATGGTTGGATGGCATTACTGACTTGATGGACATGAATTTCAGCAAGCTCCAGGAGTTGCTGATGAACAGGGAAGCCTGGCATGCTACAGTCCATGGGGTCGCAAAGAGTCAGACACAACTGAGAGAGTGAACTGAACTGATACCCGAGCTGTACCAGCATGACAAAGAGAAACTCACACTGCTCCCTGAAAATGGGACTACACAAATAGCAATAGTGAGAACTAGAAAATAGTAATCCGCCTCTTACCTTCTGGCCTTTATAATCTGTTCTAAAACTTTGCAAAAATATCAATATTTAAACTAGAAATAAATCAGAAGCATTTTAATTTTGCCTGCAAGAATCATATGACTTTACTGCTACTGTTAACTAGAACTATCAGAATGAGAAAAGTCAGAGGCAGGAAGAATATTAAAAAGGTGTTAAGTCTCTATAATACACAATCTAAACGGAAGTGTTTAAAGACAACAGAGAAAAAACACCCCAGGCAATTAGGTTTCTTGAATTTAAGAAGCACTCAATATACCTGGGAATGAAATTTTTTCCCCTTCTAATTTTCATGCAAGTTTGCAAGACTAGTTAATAAAAACATATTCAGTAAGACTAGTTAAAGAAGAGTCTGCCTCTAGAGTGAATTTTTCCATTAAGATCCATTAATATTTGATAAATGCTTCCAATTCAACGAACAAATACCAACATGTAAAACATTTGAAGAAGTCTCCAGAAATGTGTCTGTGAGGCATCAGAGAAATAAAAGATTTAGTGTTGTATCTACATACTTGGTGATTAATTGCTCTATAACCAATTCTTCTATTTATCAGTCCATAGAACATGAAAGAATAAGTCCATCAAAATCAGAGAAAAGCAATATTTGAAGTATAAAGTATTTAAATCAAAGACATTAAAAATTAAAATGCTCACTAACTTTATAAGTTAGTATGAGTTAAAAGATAATCTCCGAGTCAGATGTCTAGTTTTGTTTTTCATTAATTTTTAAAAGGTTTTATAAATATCTATTTGCAAAAAAGCTATGCTAGGTTTGGTTAAAAGTAGCAACTGTTTTTAGGCTATTTACATCCTTATCAGACAATATTCATCCTGGAAGATATGAATCATTACCAAGACAAAGGTTACAGTCTTTCTTTTAACTCATGACAGTAAGCAACTATTTTCATTTTTTCCTGTGCAATATTACCAGTGCTACCCATTCTGTTTTGAAGTTCATAATATCAACAATTTAATCAAGTTTTCCCTGTCCATTCATTCATCTGACTTATTCCACAAATACTAACTCAGTGTTTACTAAGTGCTAGACTGAGTGCTTGGCCCTAGGGAGACAAAAGTAATCCAGATAATGTGCTTGGTTGCATGGAGATTGTTTTGGTAAGAAAACAGTTTCAAATCTGCCTCACTTACTGTAGTCATCTTTACTGGTTTAGTGTTGTTTATACGTTGTCCAAACACAACTTCTGGATGACGGGAAAGTCTCTTACTCCTATGGAGAAACTGTGTATGTGTGTATTTTTTGGTGAAGTATGTGTGTATGTTCCTAAGACTGACTTGTGGATTATAAAAGAAGGCAGAGAAGGTAAAAAGCACAAAATATGAAAGAAAAAAGAAAGTTAGACGCCAGATTAAACACAGTGGCTGTATAGATCAAACTTAGAAATGCTGCCCTAAGTTAATTTTCCTAAAGCATATCACTAACCTGTAGAGGAGGGGGATAAGAATAAACTAGAACAAGTAATGAAATGATAATAAGATGGGTTTTTGGAAGAGGCAATATACAAGATTTGATTCATTCACTTATGAAATTAAGTACAAGAGTCAAAATGTTACCAAACAACACTGACATTCAAGGCAAGGAGAAACATGTGGAGAAAAGCAGGAAAGATGAAAAAACTGGGAATGTCATCAAAGGCATATTTGCCTATTACTTTTTCTAGGTGAAGTAATATTTGCCTATTACTTCATCAGTGTAAGAATTCTTCATCAGTTACACTGTTTTTTCAATATTCCAAATCCTGCCTGTCTGACATCTCCTCCTTTGTTGCCAAATGCTCAAGCCTCCATTATTCTGAAAAGTGTTCTGAAGATTTACCATATTCTACTGGATATGCAGACGACACCACCCTTATGGCAGAAAGCGAAGAAGAAAACTAAAAAAGCCTCTTGATGAAAGTGAAAGAGGAGAGTGAAAAACTTGGCTTAAAGTTCAACATTCAGAAAACTAAGATCATGGCATCTGGTCCCATCACTTCATGGGAAATAGATGGGGAAATAGTAGAAACAGTGTCAGACTTTATTTTTCTGGGCTCCAAAATCACTGCAGATGGTGACTGCGGCCATGAAATTAAGACGCTTACTCCTTGGAAGGAAAGTTGTGACCAACTTAGATAGCATATTAAAAAGCAGAGACATTACTTTGCCAACAAAGGTCGGTCTAGTCAAGGCTGTGGTTTTTCCAGTGGTCATGTATGGATGTGAGAGTTGGAATGCGAAGAAAGCTGAGCACCGAAGAATTGATGCTTTTGAACTGTGGTGTTGGAGAAGACTCTTGAGAGTCCCTTGGACTGCAAGGAGATCCAACCAGTCCATCCTAAAGGAGATCAGTTCTGGGTGTTCAATGGAAGGACTGATGCTGAAGCTGAAACTGCAATACTTTGGCCACCTCATGCGAAGAGTTGACTCACTGGAAAAGACCCTGATGCTGGGAGGGATTGAGGGCAGGAGGAGAAGGGGACGACAGAGGATGAGATGGGTGGATGGCATCACCGACTCGATGGACATGAGTTTGAGTAAACTCTGGGAGTTGGTGACGGACAGGGAGGCGTGGCGAGCTGCGATTCATGGGGTTGCAAAGAGTTGGACATGACTGAGTGACTGAACTGGATTATAATCCCTCTCTCCTTTTCTCTTATGCCAACCATATGAAGTAGTCAACGTCTGCTGTGTCTAGTATCTTTACAACTGTCTACTAGTGCAGCCCTTGCAATCCGGGTTTCAATCATCATTCTATGTAAACTGCTTCCTGGAAGGTCACCCACAATCACAACTGACCAAAACATAGTGTTTATTCAGTCCTTGTCTTTGTTCAGCAAAGGATAACTGCTTGATTTTTCAGGAAGGTAGCTACCACCTCTTTCTTGAACATCAAACCCGCTTTGGATTCCTTGTCCATGTTCTCTTCCTAAGGAACACTGGGCAGTGGAAAGTGCACACATTTTGAAATCCAAGTCCCAGATGTGACCTTGGACAAAGTGCTTGTCTTCCTAGTCTCTTTCTTTTCTCTGGAAGTGGGACACCACCACTGACCTCACTGAGTAGTGAGGATCAAATGAAATAATGTAAAGAATCTAGCATAATTACACACAGATGGTGTTCAAAAAATTATTTGTTCTTCCCCCTTTCTGCTTTCTTCTGTATTGCTCAGGCAGCCTTGGCATAGAGGCAGCTCTGTTTCACTGCATTTAATACTCTCATTCATCTCAATGACTATGATTTTGCTTACCACTTGGTAGCTTCTATTCCACCTTTTCAATTGCCTTAACCCTAAATCTTTTTAATACATTGTCTAGGTTTGTCATGGCTTTTCTTCCAAGGAGCAAGTGCCTTTTTATTTTTGCAGCTGCAGTCACCGTCTGCAGTGATTTTGGAGCCCAAGAAGATAAAGTGTCACTGTTTTCATTCCCCACCATCTATTTGCCATGAAGTGATGGGACCAGATGCCAGGATCTCTGTTTTTCGAATGTTGAGTTTTAAGCCAGCTTTTTCACTCTCCTCTTTGGCCCTCATCAAGAGGCTCTTTAGTTCCTCTTCATTTTCTGCCATTGGAATGGTATCATTTGCGTATCTGAGGTTGTTGACATTTATCCCAGCAATCTTGATTCCAGCTTGTGATTCATTCAGCCTGGCATTTTGCATGATGTACTCTGCATAGAAGTTGGTAAGCAGGGTGACAGCATACAGCCTTTACGTACTCCTTTCCCAGGTTTGAACCAGTCCGTTGTTCTATGTCTGGTTCTAACTGTTGCTTCTTACTTGCATACACATTTATCAGGAAGCAGATAAGGTGGTCTGGTATTCCTGTCTCTTTAATTTTCCAGTTTGTTGTGATCTACACAGTCAAAGACTTTATTTAGTGTAGTCAACAAAGCCGAAGTAGATTTTTTTCTGGAATTCCCTTGCTTTTTCTGTGATCCAACAGATGTTGGCAATTTGGTCTCTGGTTCCTTTGATCTTTCTAAATCCAGCTTGAAGATCGAAGTTCTCAGTTCACTGCTGAAGCCTAGTTTGAAGGATTTCAAGCATAACCTTGCTGGCATGTGAAATGGGTGTAACTGTGCGGTAGTTTGAACATTCTTTGGCATTGCCTTTCTTTGGGAATGGAATGAAAACTGACCTTTTCCAATCCTGTGGCCACTGCTGAGTTTTCCAAATTTGCTGGCATATTGAACACATCACTGTTAACAGCATCATCTTTTAGGACCTGAAACAGCTCAGCTTGGAATTCTATCACCTTCACTAGCTTTGTTTGTAGTAATGCTTCCTAAGGCCCACTTGACTTCACACTCTAGGATGTCTGGCTCTAGGTGAGTGACCATTACCATCATAGTTACCCAGATCATTAAGACCTTTTTTGTACAGTTCTCCTGTGTATTCTTGCCACCTCTTTTTAATCTTTTCTGCTTCTGTCAGGTCCTTGCCAGTTCTGTCCTTTATTATGCCCATCTTTCATGATATGTTCGCTTGGTATCTCCAATTTTCTCAAACAGATCTCTAGTCTTTCCCATTCTAGTGTTTTCCCTCTATTTCTTTGCACTGTTCACTTAAGAAGACTTTCTTATCTCTCCTTGCTATTCTCCGGAACTCTGCATTCAGTTGGGAGGTGTATCTTTCCCTTTCTCCTTTGCCTCTAGCTTCTCTTCTTTTCACAGCTATTTGTAAGGCCTCCTCAGACAACCATTTCGCCTTTTTGCATTTCTTTTTCTTGGGGACGGCTTTGGTCACTGTCTCCTGCACAGTGTTATGAACCTCTGTTCACAGTTCTTCAGGCACTCTGTCTACCAGATCTAGTCCCTTGAATCTACTTGTCACCTCCACTGTATAATCAATTGTAAGGGATTTGATTTAGGTCATACCTGAATGGTCTAGTGATTTTCCCTACTTTCCTCAATTTAAGCCTGAATTTTGCAATAAGGAACTCATGATCTGAGCCATAGTCAGCAGACTGTATAGAGCTTCTCTATCTGCAAAGTACATAATCAGTCTGATTTTGGTATTGACTGTCTGGTGATGTCCATGAGTAGAGTCATTTTTTTTTTTAATTTTAAATTTATTTTTTAATTGAAGGATAATTGCTTTACATAGAGTCATCTCTTGTGTTGCTGGAAGAGGGTGTTTGCTATGACCAGTGTGTTCTCTTGGCATAACTCTGTTAGTCTTTGCCCTGCTTCATTTTTTACAAACCTAGACAGTATATTAAAAAGCAGAGATATCATTTTGTCAACAAAGGTCTGTATAGTCAAAGCTATGGTTTTTCCAGTAGTCATGTATGGACGTGAGAGTTGGGCCATAAAGAAGGCTGAGTGCCAAAGAATTGATGCTTTCACATTCTGGTGCTGGAGAAGCCTTTCAAGAGTCCCTTGGACTGCAAGAAGATCAAACCAGTCAATCCTGAAGGAAATCAACCCTGAATATTCACTGCAAGGACTGATGCTGAGGCTCCAATACTTTGGCCACCTGATGTGGAAAGCCGACTCACTGGAAAAGACCCTGATGTGGGGGAAGATTAAAGGCAGGAGAAGAAGGGAGCAACAGAGGATGGGATGTTTGGATGGTATCACCAACTCAATGGACCTGAGTTTGAGAAAACTCCAAGAGATAGTGAAGGACAGGGAAACCTGCCATGCTGCAGTCCATGGGGTTGCAAGGAGTTGGACATGACTTAACAACTGGACAATAACTACCACCTTAAATATGCCTGAATAGGAACAGTCTCAGTGCTTGGAGAACAGGTTAAATCAAATCTAGTAACTCCTTCAATTAGTTCCTCATACTCTCTTTTCTAGAAGAATCAGCATTTTCCCAGTTATCTGTCTTAATTTTGTGAAATCATGTTTGTCCCCCCCTTATCTCCACTGCTAAACTTTGTATCTGGAGCTGTAATGTCTCTCATCATCTGTGTGTCTCATTTCATTTTCATTGTAATCATTTTATTTCACTCACTCAGTGTTCTTTGGTTAACTAGGCTGTTACTAGTGGAGGACTTGAGAAAATCAATTTCATAAATGCTGTGGGCAAGAACCAGAATGCAAGGGATCAATGAAAAGCACTGCAATCACTGACAGCAGACTAGCTCCTTCAAGAAGTTCGGCAAGTGGAAGGATGATAGTCTGGGAAGCTCAGCAAGGTTATGGAGAAAGGATAGGTATTTTTTCCTTTCTGTTTTTTAAACTTTAAAAAATGAATAAGCAGTTGTAGGCAGAAGGGAAGCACTTGGGAGGCAGGAAGGAAAGAGTCAACCAAAAGTCAGAAATGATTGCTTCCTAATAATTCATTCTTTCGTTCACTGTTAGCTATTTATTTTAAATCTGTGATGCTAAAGTGCAGGGTATATAATGCTGCATAAAATCAGACATAGAACCTGCCCCTAAAATCTTCAAGTTTTTCTTTTGGCTGTGCATGCAGCATGTAGGATCTCAGTTCCCTGACCAGGGATCTAACTCACACATCCCCTGCATTGGAAGTGGGGAGTCTTAATACTGGACTGCCAGGGAAGTCCTAAAATCTTCAAGTTGAGTGAGACAGATATTAATCAAGTAATCATACAATTCAATATAAAACTGAAAACAGGGTAAGTGCTAGGAAAGATAAGTACATGGTGTTATGGCCTATTATAAAATGTTTTGATCTAGTCAGGGAAGTCCAGGAAATGTTTTTTGAGAAAGGAACACTTCCTCAAGTTCTGAGAGATGAGAGGGAATTAACCAAAGGAATAGGAGTGGGAAGAACATTCTGGATAAAGGGAACAATCTGGGTCCTATGGTGAGAGAAAAAGATGATGAGAAGGGCTGGAGTGGTAGGAATGAGAACAAGGTAGGGTGGTGTAAGCTAAGGCTGAACCACACAGGGCCACAGTAAGAGCAAGTGGAAGCCTTGGAAGGACGGTGTAAAGTGGAAGATAGGATCAGATGTGACTCCAGTTAAGACTGATCTTCCTAAAGCACTGGCTTCAGGATAGTACTCTCTGCTCAAAACTTCAGTGACTTTCACTGTCCACTAAAATAAGTTTCCTTGCCGTTAAAGGCTCTAACTCTACAATACACCTAACTTTCCAACCACTCTTTCCAGTTCCAGTTATCTTTACTCGTCACTACATCTCATCTCTTTGCTTTTTTCATTATACAGGTACTTCCTAGAATGCTTTCAACCTTTCATTTCTATTTCTTTAAACCCTTTCTCTTTTTGGGGCCCATCACAATTCCCACTTCTGTGAAATCTTTTTTGATCTTCCTAATAGAGCTATTTTGCTTCTTTGAAGTCCCACGACAGTCTGTGTTTCTTTCTTGCTTGTAGTTACCTGTGAACATACAGTTCTCCCCCTTTCCTCAGTAGTCTTGGAGGGCAGGGTCTTTGTCTTTGTTTAATCTCAGTATTCCCCACAATCTTACTGATAGCAGCTGCTCAATAAACATTTTACAGTCATATTTCTAATATTTGAAAACATTTCCATTATTGTGTAGATGCCAGCCTCTACATAGATTCACAGTTCTGATGCAGTAGCGAAGTGTGAGTCTCATCATTCCTGGTATAATGTGGGCTCTTCTTATGCTGGTTTTTATGGCATGATATTAAAAACATGAAAAAAAAAAAAAAGGTCCTAACAAACTCTTTAGATTAAAATTCAGGGCAACAGGCAAGGTAGCTTATCAATCCTTTAGCTAACAATCAGATGGTACTATCTGAGTTGAAACACAAATTACTCTACCATACCTAGTTCGAAGAAGTTCTATCAATGAATGGTTGGGATCTTTTCATCAATGAAAGGAAAAAAAAAAACGGCATTATTCTAGAATTACTTTAAAAAACATCCGTAAATATGATCCGAACAAACAATCGGAAACAATTTGAAATTTAAAAAATCAACTTACACTTTCTACTTTGCTCTTCACCACCTTTAGTATAATGCTGAGGTACTAAATCACTTCACTGTTCCCTTTGGCATCCAGAGCAGCTTCCTCATCTTTGATGTGGAGAGCAATATAATGTCAGCAAGGTCTACAGTAGAAAGAGACTAAAAGAATCTTGGGGGTGTTCATCCCATTTACTTAAATGAGCACTCTGTAATCTTTCCACAGAAGGAATGGCTAGCAGTATTAATGTATTTCTTGCCAAGCTTAAGGACTAAATACCAAACAAAGCAGCAACACTTGGACAGTGTCACCATGACTGTCAGCACAGTTACACTGGTTCCTTTGCTAAAATAATCATCTTCACTGTCTCCTTCAGTAGCCTTTGACATACTGCATTAAAACAGTTTCTTACTTACAAGATGTCGTAGTTGAATTCACACTGCCAAGTTAATTTAACCAGGATTTAGTCCCCCTCTTATTACTAACAGGACCAAAAAAATGCACAATGAAGTTAAGAAACTTGTGCAAGGCTGAACTGCTAATGCAAGGGTAAAAATAAGATATAATCCAGAATGAGAACTGAATTTAGGGTTTTTAAGAACCCTTGCATAGTTAAGGTGGTCTTTGGGGTAAGGGAATTACATTTACAAAAATATAATACTTAATGATAATTTACATAAATTTAATTTTATCAAAGGCACAAATCTAAAGTCTTAAAATTTGAAAAACCAAGAGGCATGTGAGGCTATTACTGTTAAGGATTTCTGAAAGAAGAACATACCATGAAGAAGTGTATTATTATGAACTTTCTATTTCAGAACTATTATCTAGAAAACTGAGATAAAAACTTTGTTATAGAAGACCACGATAGCCAAATAAAATAAAATGTTTTTTTTCCTAACAGATGGTTTATGTCCTGATAATGTTTGCATTTAATGCTTTGGGATTACCTATTAATAAGGAAGCAGGGATGCTTTCCATTGATATTTCTAATTCAAAAGAAACAAGTTCTTTGTAGCTCACTTAGTAGTGATATATTACACACTGGTTTGCTTAAAGGGCTGGGTTATTGTGAGTTTAAACTTTATATCTAAATCCTGTTTGTGACAGCTCTATAGAGCAGCTTTGGAGATGTGTTAGAAAAACTTTTCTTCGTAATTATTGCTATGAAACAATTCTCTCAGCATAGTGGCTACAACTTTTTCAGTGCTCTAAGACAGAAATGGAATCAACCAGCAGTGTCCACAATGATTACCACACTCTTACGGTACAGAACCCGAGGCTAGGGATAACAGTGCCCTTAGTCAAGCCTCATGCTTCCTGGCCTCCTGGCCATGCTCTCAGTGCACTCAGTCAGGCTGTGAAGATGTCAAGAGCAGGTAGGGAGGGAGACTGACTTCTCACATCGAGGTGTGACTGGTAAGGGACAAGTGCTGCCTGCTACCAGCTGTCCCCACTGCTGTTACTGTGCTGCTTGTGAAGGGGAGGCTGCTTCATCTTTTTGCTGAAGACACTTGGTGACTTTAATATGTATTCTGGCCCAAGGTTTGGGACTCTTAGCTACTTATGGATTAAAAAAACCAATATTATAAAATTGCCAAAAATTTGAGAAATTTTGAGGGAAAAAAAAATCAGTGAAGAAAGTAGGCTTGGTTAAAATTTTTAAGAAGTACTATTTTTCCTTTAGAAAATATCTGGGTTCCCATACAGCTTGGTGGCTGAGGATAAAGTTACTTCAATTAAAAAACATTATATTTTTCTTATAAGTCAGCCAGCCATAAGTATAGGGGACTTAGGAATAATCTAATTATTATTTAATACTCAGTAAATAGGTACTTTACTTAAACTTCACAATGATGTTAGTGAGGGGGCTTATTTTGCATATGTAGTAGAAATTCCTAGAACATAAAAAATTTGATGTTACAGGTCCATGAAGGTCTAAATTTAATCAGAACAGCATATTTAAAGTTTGGAAAACTACAAGCAAAAGCCTGGTGGGGCTGCTGGGTATGACGCAATTCAATCTATGGAGTCTTCACAAAGTGCCCAAGGAAATTTAAAACAGTGCATTTATTGTGGAAGACACTTTAGTAGTTCCTCAGATAAATACAGAGTTATCACAGATCCACTAATTCCACTAAGAGAATCGAAAACTTATGTTCTCACAAAAACTTACACACAAATGTTCATAAGAACCAAAGAATGGAAAGAACCCAGATGTCCATTAACTGATAAACGGATAAATAAAATGTGGTATATCCATACAATGGAGTATTACTCGGCCATAAAAAGGGATGGAGTACTGCTACACGCTACAACATGAAATGAACCTAGAATACATTAAGTGAGAGAAGTCAGACACAAAAGTCACATATTATATGATTCCATTCATATGACATGTTCAGAATAGGTAATTCCATAGAGACAGAAAGTAGATTAGTGATTGCCAGGGGATGGAGGAAGGGAAAACTGGGACTAAGGTAATGGATATGAAGATAATTTTGGGGATGATGAAGTGTTCTGGAATGAGACAGTAGTGACAGCTGCTGTACACTCACAGCACACTGCTGTATACTCACACTCACAAAACAGTGAGTGTACTAAAAACCAGTGAACCGTACATTTTAAAATAATGCATTTTGTTATATGAATTATATCTCAATAAAATTCAATTAAATATAAAATCTGTAAGGAAACAAAATTATTTCAGTGATCTGCTATTATGGTCTCAAATACTGAGAACTAAATTGGGAATATTAAGAGAAAGGCTTTGGAATACTTCTGAGAACCAATAAATTTCTAAGGAACCATATCTTCATTTTTCATGGTGTGCTCACAAATTTCTCTAAGGAAATTAGTGATGGGCGCACTATAAAAAACAATCTGCTGAAGCAAAAAGCTGTAGTCACATCTTTCTGTTCATGCCTCGTACCCTAGGGAAGTGACTCTCCTGAGTGTCTATCTGTATGATGGTTACCTAAAGTGGCTGCCCACGTCCAGTGAAGGCTTTTGTTTAGTGATCATGGTCAAGTTGAGCTTATTTAAATACCATTTCCCAGGACTTACATGCTACTCCCAGAACGACGGGAATACTCAAAGCTTTTAGGGGGAATAAACTATTGCGTGGTCTGTGTCTAGGAAGTGGGCCACAGTTCACTGGAAACAGACAGTTCAGATAAATAAAATGAAAGCAGACATTTTTGGAGATGATCTTGAAAGCTTTCCATTAGAGAACATCAAGGGCATAAAACTAGGAATAGCATATATCCATGTTAGACTACCACAAGTCACTTTCTACCCTCCATTCTTTCTAAGTAGTACAACGTAACTAAGTATTTACTTACTTCTTCCTTCATTAGATAACCAAATCATTCCCATGGAACACAATAACACCTCTCTCTAGCTATCCACTAAGAGACATTTGACTCCTATGTTACAGTTAGCTATAGATCATCACATTACATAAGCAGTGGTCTTTCTACAAAGGTTCCACATTAAACTCTGGTGAAAAAATTACATTTTAGATACAAGAAGTTACTGGAGAAACTGATTCCCACTTCTGGCACAAGTGCTGCACATAAAGGAACTCAAGCCAATCAATTTGTTTCTTCATAGCCTCCTATAATTGTTTCATTTTGGCTGCCAGACTTGGTCTGGACTCTTCCCTAGATTTCTCAGCTTTCCTAACATTTGCATGTTACAGGCTCAAGTATAATGACAGAGGTCAAAGAAGACTGGGAAGACTAAGACCAAAGGGAAGAAAGGAAGGAGGAAAAGGATTGAGCTGGGGGGGGGTGTGTGTCCTACAGCTACAAAATCTCAAAATACCAGTCAAAAATCTTCTCAAAGAAACTACTCTGAAAACCATGACCATGATAAACAGTGATTCTTCAGTTTCTGTTTCCCTATACTGAGGACAGATGAGAATTATGAGGAATATAAAAACCAATATATGATACAGTATGAGAAGGCATCTGAAAACAAACATACTTTAGTGTAATTTATTGGGCTGGCTTAGATAGTAAAGAGTCTGCCTGCAGTGAGGGAGACCCAGGTTTGATCCCTGGGTTGGGAAGATCCCCTGGAGAAGAAATGGCAACCCACTCCAGTATTCGTGCCTGGAAAATCCCATGGATGGAGGAGCCTGGCAGGCTACAGTCAGTCCACGGGGTCTCAGAGAGTCTGACATGACTGAGTGACTTCACTTATTGTGCTTTCTAATCTGATGTATGAACAACACTGAAATATACAAATACATTAACAAGTTTTACACAACAGCACATTTAGGTACTAAAACATTTACAGGAGACTATACAGTTACATACATTTTTATGAAAATCATGCATCAGGACTGTGGAAAGAGCCTAATATCTTTACTAGAGCATACTGATGTGAGAAAATCAGATTCAACTTCATATTATTCAACATATAATCTGTAATCATAAAGTACTAATAAAGTTCAACAAAGACAAAATTGCTATAGCTAAGAGCTTAATCAATAACACCAACTACCAGGTTACTTTATTGCATTTCTAGTCAGTTATTAAAAAAAAAAAATACTGTTAATCACCACTGTGAGTTCTTCTACATGTAAGGAGCTCTTGAGAACTTATCTTTGTTAATTATAACATTTACTAAATAAAAACATGAGTAGCAAAGGCAGATTAATTCCTTCACTGTTAAATAAAGGTACACTGCTCAAGCTTTAAAAGGTTTTAAGTGTGCTTTTGGTAATGGCTTAGGTTTGAATACAGAGTATACATATCAATAAATGCTGCAGTCACACTGGCCATTCCACTCCTCACTATGGAATTAGTGAGAAATCTAAATGAACAGAGTATCAACTGATCAAGAATATCACTTTGATTTCGTCAATTTCTTTGAGATTATATGGGTATAAAATTCCATCAGTGCACACTGATAAAGTACACACTGTGATTCATATTTTTAAAGTGTTAATGTCTGTGAAAGTTCAAGGGAAGTTACCAGGAAAAGATGGTTTGCTACAGACACGCCTTATTTATTCTTAAGAAAACAGATGTGAAAATTCAGGACCCAGCTTTCTTGTCTGGACTATCATGTTTTGCTTAAAATGTTGATTTTTCCCTTCTAACATGAGTTTGATTTGAGCCATTTACTTTCCTAATTACATGTGTATAGGTATCCTCTTCTAAGTGCTTCTCATAAGGAATTTTGAAAACAGCTTTCATGCATTAAACTAATGCTAAAAATAGTAAAAATCTGCAATATTCACAAAGAATAGTACCATTGTTATAATAATACTAAACATATTACCTTACTATATTCATCTTCATTGTCTACAACTACCATTCAGAACCTCCTTCCTAGCTATTAAGTCTTAAAGGAAGTTCACTTCTTAATATGAATTTCAGAAATGTCTACAATGACTTTAAAAATTCCATTGGCAATTTGAGAGTAGATGCAAAGATTTTCTGAATCATAGGATAATTAAATGAAAAAAGGGTAAATCCCATGCATGCCTATGCTCAATCTTAGTGGCAATAAATTAAAAGACTGAATGATGAGTTACTATTCTACAAATATGTGTTTACCTTCTTTCTTTTTATATGTACATGCCTCTTGGAATGTGTGAAATCTCCATATTTTACCTAAATTTAAGGTTGTTTATCTAATGCTAGCCTTCATACCTGCTTTTTCTTTCCCCAATGACAATAATGTCTTCCCAAAAAAGTAACTGTGGGGCTTCCCTGGTGACTCAGTGGTAAGCAATCCTCCTGCCAATGCAGGAGACGTAGGTTCAATTCCTGATCCAGAAGATCCCATATGCCACAGAGCAACTAAGCCCAAGTGTCCCAACTACTAAGCCTGTACTTGGCAACAAGAGAAGCCACTGCAATGAAAAGTCTACACACTGCAACTAGAGAGTAGCCCGTTTGCCACAACTAGAGAAAAGCCTGCTGCAAAAAATACCCAGCACAGCCAATAATAAATAAAATTGTATGTATAAAAAAAGTGTGAACTGGAAGTGGGAGGAAAGAAGAGTGCAAATATAAAGTATAGTTACACTTTACAGAAGCCAGTGGGATGAGTTTTAATATGATGGATGTGTATTTTCATTTTACTCCCATCTCATATGGTAATATTTACTGTAAAATGATGATGACAGGCTAAGAAGGAAAAGGGCTATCAACTGAGCCATAGATTCCCTAGGGGGGAGAAAGATGAAAACCTAAAGGGAATTTGCTGAGAAATGAGGAAGTAAGAAATAAAATAGTATGGGGACAGAAGTCTTAAGAGAACAAATGATGAAAAAATAAGGAGAAAGGAGATTCAGTTAGGGAAGATAAAGAATGTTCAAGAGGGCCTATAGAAAAAATTATGAGAAAATTATCAGAAAACAAGATTTGAAAGGCAAAAACAAAGAAGTACCAGCTAACTTCGTGTCTACAAGTGACTAAAGATTTTAAAAGAAGTCAAAAGGGCCCTAACTGGAAAGGTTTTTAGTTGTCAAGGGCTCAAAAGTACCAAAGACTAGAGAAAGATGGGTAGATCTAACTGTAGGGCTTGGGGAATAATGAAAAAGAATTCAAGGTGAATGACAAAAGGAAACAGTGTTTACTGCTACAACCTTAAGCTAGATTACATAATGTGAAATATGCAATACACCTAAAATGTGCACAGTTTTGTTTCTTCAATTAAATTACTGTTTTCATGGGTCACTGACCCTTGAAATCCCTACACTAAATCCAAAGTGAGAGAAGACAAATAGTATTAATACATAAAAGAACTAGCAAAGCTTTTAGTGTTTTGGGCCACATGGGTGCTTCTATTAAAATAAAATTACTTTTATATGAAATAATCATATGAAGTTTCGATAGTAGCTTTATTTATTTATTTATTTATTTATTAGTTGGGGGCTAATTACTTCACAACATTTCAGTGGGTTTTTTCATACATTGATATGAATCAGCCATGGATTTAAATTTCATTTTCCATACTATTTTTTGTTCCTTGTTATACATTTTGGAGAAGATGTGGCAAGAGTTTGATACAAAAAGAAGTAGGACCTAACGTGCATCCTCAGTAAGCAGCTGCTCATTAAGATAATACTTCCAGTCATCGGCTTAGAAAGCAAGATTCTGAGATTACTTCTAAGCCTTGGGCCTCTGACTTGTCAACCAAAAAAGTTACTTCCCCTTTAGTGTAATGAATTGCAGAAGTACAGTTAAACAGTTATCTATGAGGGTTTATTAGCAGGCATAGGATATGGTGGGTGAGCAGAGATACTGATTTTTTTTTTTGCCAGTGAGCAAAATATTTACAAATTTCATAAAATGGAAAGAACTTTCTAAAAAATTAATAAGATCTGTTTCATAAATTACCAATTCAACTGGAACATTGAATAGTAAAAATGACAAAAGATTTGTTCTTATGGTTGATAAAAAATTTATGTTAGGGCATTCAAGTAAAGTTATTTTCTGTGTTCTGATTTAATGAATCATGTGAGTTGTATCTCGTTGGGCCACACAGATGCTGGCTCAGTGAAGCCTACTCTAATGCCTCCCAGCACAGCCTTCCTTGGGACAGTGAAGCCAGAATAATGTGTCAGACTGAAGTAATATCAAAGAAACAAAAGTAGGGCTGGAGATGCTATGAGGTTGACTCATAACACTTCTTGACCTGTGAGTGTCCAGTAAGTATTCAATGTCCTATGGGCTTCAATGACCTAACAAGCACCAAGTAATAACAGTAATGCAGTAATGAATGGTCTTCAAGAGAAAGACTTTTGCAATTCAAGCTGAAAAACACTACACTTACTAGATGGTTTTAACTCTATTGAAAGACAGCCTTAGAAACCACTAGTGATTTCTTAAAAGGTGAACGAGTATTAAATGTTTTATATATGCTTGTGTAGTATCTACTTTAGTTCCTTTAAATCTGTTTGATTTTACATTAATTTTGAAAACAAAATTTTTCTGATAATAAGAATGCTGATGAAAAATAAAATAGCATTAGCTATATTGGTAAAAATACAGATGCAAAATAATGAGGCCATTTAACATTAATAAAATAAATGCACTGTTAAAATTAACAGACTAGCCTGTGTTATATCCCACATGGAGGTGTTTTTTTCTTTCAAGTGATTACAAATAATATTTGAGAAAAAAAATGCCCTGAGAAGAAAAGATAGTAAAACATATAAAGAGAATGACAATAGCTTATCAAAATACAGCATATCACTTTACATTAAAGTTATTCTATCATAAGGAAAATTGGTGCAAAATAAAGGTATATTCTCCAAAGAAGTTTAGAAAACTACTGAATTAACTCTGTTTTTCCCTAATCAAATTCTTCATATTTAGTATATAGAATTAAAAATCTTCCGAGTACTTACATTGACAGCAACACCAAAGCAATTAAGGTCCACTCTGCAGGTTTATGTATAATATTTCTATTTGTTAATCTGAAAGACATGTAAAATTTACCAAAAGATTGTTACAGTTAAATACATAAACTTTCTATTTTCAGATAAACTCAGTTTTATGATATCATATGTTAAAGGACACTTTTTTAATCCTTGCTATATTTGATGGAAAAGAATCAACAGTATAATACTGTGGCTTGATATTCAGAAGGAAGTGTTCTAGCCTTACATTTATATATTTATAACAATACCACTGTTAAACAAGATGGGGATATAGGAACAATATGAGGAAGTAAACTGAATGGTTTATTAAAACACACGAACATATACCATGCCTCCCTGTAACCATATCTTTTGTTTTTCCCTAATCAAATGTTTTATTAAAACTGACAAGGTAAACAATTTCTGATTTTAATTCAGCTTTTGCTAGGTTGGCAGCAGGCAATTAAGGAATGTCATAATCCATAATTTTCAGAAGTCAGAGTTGACTTGATAAATTTTAAGACTAGGTATCTTTATTCAAGAAAAGTTTTAAAAAATTAGAAGTAAAATCTATCACTTAGCAGTTGATGACAATAAAATACATTGTCGTCATCTTATTTCTCAGAAAACATTTAGAAGGATCACTCTAAATAAAAAAAAAGATATAAGCTGATAAAAGCAGCCAAAAATATCTGATAAAGGATTGTTTTCAAAATATCAAAGAAATCTTAAAACTTAACAATGAGAAAACAAAATGTCCAATTAAAAAATGGGTCCAAGACCTCAAGAAACACTTCATTAACAAACCTGTAGAGGGACTTCCCTGGTGGCGCAATGAAAGGAGAATCCGCCTGCCAGTGCAGGGGACACGGGCTTGATCCCTGGTCCGACAAGATTCCATATGCCACGGGGCAACTAAGCCCCTGCGCCCCAACTACTAAGCCTGCGCTCCAAACCCGAGAGCCACAACTACTGAGTCCCTGTGCTGCAACTACTGAAGCCCGTGTGACTAGAGCCTGTGCTCCCTCCATGATGAGACCCAGCACAGCCAAGAATAGCTAACTAAATAAAATTATATATATATACAAAGAAGATACATAGGGGTTTGGGGGTGGGAGGGAAGCTCAAGAGGGAGGGGAAACATGTTTACTTATGGCTGATTCATGTTGTTATACGGTAGAAACCAACACAACATTGTAAAGCAATTATCCTCTAATTAAAAATAAATTTTAAAAAAAGATGGCAAATAAGCATATGAAAAGATGCTTTACATCATATGTCATCAGGGAGGTGGAAATTAAAACAATGAAATACCCTACACTTTTAGAATTGCCAAAATCCCGATAATCAATAAAATCAAATGCTGGCGAGGATGTCAAGTAAGAACTCTCATTTATTGCTGGTGGAAAAAAAATAGCACAGCAACTTTGGATGACAATCTGGTATTTCTTGAAAACTAAACATACTCCCACCACACAATCCAACAATCACACTCCTTGGTATCTCTTTACCGAAAGGAGTTGAAAACTTAATGTCAACACAAAAATCTGCACATAGATGTCTATAGCAGCTCTATCTATACCCTGTGAAAACTGGGAAGCAACCAAGGTATCTTTCAGTAGGTAATGGATAAATAAACTGTGGTACATCCAGACCCTAGAATATTATTCAGCCCGAAAAAGAAATGACCTATCAAGCCATGAAGACACGGAGATATTTCAAATGCATATTATTTAAGTGAAAAAAGCCAGTCTGAAAAGGCTACAAACTGTATGATTCCAAGTATATGACATTCTAGAAAAAGTAAAATAATGGAGATATTAGTAAAAGGGGAGTGGTGCCAGGAACTGTGAGGCAAGGGAGGATAAGTGAATAGGTAGAACACAGAGGATGTTTAGGTCAGTGAAAATACCTTATGATACTATAATAGTGGATAAATGTCATTCAATATTTGTCCAAACCCATAGAATGCACAACACCAAGAATGAACCATGGACTCTGACTGATAATGATGTCATTAATATAGGTACATCAATTGTAGCAAATGTATGACTCTGGTGGCAGATGGTTTTAATGGGGAAGGCCACACATATGGGCCAGAGGACGTAAGTAAATGCACCCTTCTCTCAATTTTGCTATGAACCTAAAATTGATCTTTATGTCTCTGGAGGGGGAAAAAAAAACAGCCAATAAATAAACTAACTTGAGCAGGCAATTTAGAGAGGAGGAAAGCTGAATGGCCAGTAAACATTTGAAAAGGAGCTCAATCTCATCATTAAGCTGATAAATTAATATAAAAACAGTAATTCACTCCATTACTTTGGTGAAAATAAAAGATTAACAATACTAAGGGTTTTTGAGGACACGAAGAAATTTTACTTTTAAATATGCTGTTGATGTGAGTAGTCAATTTAGCAATACCCAATAAAACTGAAAATGAATAACTTCCAAATATAAACCTTAAACTCTCACTACGCATAAGGAAATGTACATGAAGATATTTGATGTGACACTGCTTATAACAGAAGCATAATAAATTGTGGCATTTGTATAGAATATTAAGTGGTTGTTAAAATGAAGGAACTAAACTTACACATTTTGCTCACAATGATTTGAATGAGACAGCAAGTATGAGACGACATTATACAAATCAAGGACAGATACTCATATTTATGGACATAAATGTATGTACTAAAAGTATAAAAATGAAGACTGCTTCTGGGGAGCAAAGGAGAATGGACTGGGGAAGAGACAAAGAGGACTTCATGTCTTAGGTCTTTGGAACTGGTGATTCCATCTGTCTGAAAAGTTTTCTTACATCACTTTTGCAGCAGGGTCTACTTGGGCCACACCATTAGCAAGTGTAACTCTCTCCACCTCCCAGCCCCACACTCCTAGCTTCCCTTTCTGTTATATATTTTACTTTATCCTCGTACCACTTCTCACCTTCTAACATATAATTATTGTTTATTATCTGTTTTACCTTGACTGAGGGCAGGAATATTTGTGTTCTTCATATATTTACTCCAAATGCCCAGAACAAATCCCTCACAGAAGAGGTTCAATTAATTTTTTGAATGAATTAACCTATATTTATTTTATTAAAAATGTATGCCAATCAAAGTTTATAAAATATTAAAATCTATTAATTTTGAGTGAATAAGCATATCTTTGTTATATTAACTCAATTTTTTTCCATAATTAAAATGTCTACAAAAAGTCTACTTGATATAAAAAGCAAGTACAGGGACTCCACACTTCCAATGAAGGTGCTAGATTCGACCCCTGGTCAGGGGACTAGACCCCACATGATGCAATTAAAGATTCCACATGCTGCAACTGAAGAAAAAAAAAAAATCTGCACACTGCAAAGTAAACGTTAAAAGGGAAAAAAAGCAAGAACAGCAGTTGAAGCGTCTGACAGAGATGGTTTCCATAGTCAGATCTGTTTTACCTTGGACATAGTCAGTGACTGTAAAACTTTTTTTTTTTTAATTTAGTAAATTGGGGACAATAGTACTATCTACCTCATAGGATTCTTGTGAGGATTAAATGTACAAAAGACATCTATGTTGCCAAATCCAATGGACATTTCTCAGTTCTCACCTTAGTCTACAAGAAGCATTTGACACAGCTGGTCACTCCTTTCTCCTTAGGAGACACTCCTCATCTGGTTTCTGCTTGCCTAATTCCCCTTCCTCTCCCTGGCATGCCTTCAGAGACCTTTTAATTTTGGATCACCCCAGGGTCTCTGTCTTAGGTCACTCCTCACCTCTCTATATGCCCATTCCCTTGGTGGTGTCATCCAATCTCTCAGCTTTAAATATTAGATAACTACTTGTTCACAACTCTCAAATTTATTATCTCTAGCCTAGACCTCTTCCTTGAATTCCAGACTTGGACTAATGATCTACCTTAATTTCCACTTGAATGTCTAACAGGCATCTCAAAATTTTAGTATAGCCAAAACTGAGCTCCCTATTTCCTCTCCAAACTGGGTTCTCTTGCAAGTATCTCCACCTAAGTAAATGGCTACCCAGTCCTTCAGAATCCATCCAGTTGCTCAGGCCCAAAACTTTGACTCTCTTCATATCCCATGTCAAAATCAGTCATCAAATTCTGATGATTCTATTTTCAAAATTAAATCTGATCACTTATTACTTCCCTGTTTTCACCTTAACATCATGTCTTGCCTAGATTACAGAAAGAGCATCCTAGATAGTCTTCCTGCCTTTGACCATCTACTATAATTCTCAAGTCAGCAGCCAGAGTGATACTGCCAAAATATGTCAGATCATGTCAGTTTTCTATTCAGAATCCACAAACTGCTCTCCATATCACTTGGAGTAAAAGTAAGGATTATATAACTATACTACAGCCAATCCCTGCCCTTTACTTCTCTAACCATATCTCTTTGTATTGTTGCCTTGCTCATTTCTCCAGCCTCACCAGCATCCTTAACATTCTGTGAATATACCTGGCCTGCTTCTGCCTCAGGGCATTTTTACCTGTTGTTCCCTGCCTGATGTATTTTCACCAATAGCAACATGGCTTGTTCCCTTAATAACCTTGAGGTCTTTATACAAATAGGATCTTCTTAATGAGGTCTTCCCTGACCAGCCTATATAAAATCACAACTTCCTCCCTCCTTAGTACCGCCCCTCTTTCCCAGCTTCTGAGGAGAAAAGGAGGTGATGGAACTGGGAAAAGGGTGTATCACCACATAAAAATAACACATATATTGTTTTTAAAATTTTACATATCCTATTAAAATAGTTCCATGATAGAAGGAATTTTCTTTATTTTGTTCAGGTGTTTTACCTGTAGCGACTAAAACAGAATCCAGCACATAACCAAAAAAGGCCAAAGAAGGTAAGCAAAGAAGGATAAAACAAAATAGCAAAAGCAGTTAATAGAATTTCCTTTTCTGTAATACTCAAATCTCTCAAAGCTAAGACAAATTTTAGATTTCATGCATTTATTTACTGGGTCAACAAAAAAATCTACTGAATGCCTGCTCTAAACTGTTTCAGGCACTGAGGAACAAGGTCTTTGCTTTTACTTCAAAGCACTTTATACAGCAGAACAGCAAAATTTTACCTGCTATCACATTTTTCCCTTTTGCAGAACCAAAATAATTTCAAGCACAAATGCTAAACAAACACTATTTTGAGTGCTAATTCAAAAATTAAAACAGTAATACTTGAAAGGAAACATTTTAAAACCATAGCTTCAAAATATAATTGGAAATTCAATATAGATTTAGAAGAAAATACCTTCAGTCATCACTGATGAAATTTAAAAAGGACTCGTGTCAAAATACAATTTTAATTCAAATTATATTTAGAAAATATCTTGCTTCAACACTGACGACACCTGATCATTACCAAGTAACTTCTGATGGAACCACTATGAGAGGTAAATCAATGTAACATTCCAGATAAATGCCTATGAAGCAGTTCAGTGGAAAGGACAGCTCTACTCACTGGGGAAAGATTCTTCAAAAAGGTGAAAAAGCTGCTTTATGTTTAGTTCTAACATGCTCTCAACTCTGGCTGCACATTAGAAGCACCTGGGGGGCTTTTGAAAAATACTAATGTCTGGGCCCAACCCTAACCAAATGAAACTCAATCTCTAGGGGGTGAAGCCAGGCATCTGTCATCGTTAAAAGCTCCCCAAGTAATTCTGCTGCACAACTGGCTTAAGAATCACTGTTCTACAAGTTCCAATTATTGATTGCCATTTCAAAGAGAAAGATACGGTTATTTATGTCAACTCTTTCCCACCGCCAGGATTGACTGAAAAGATCTCCCAACACTAGTCCCTGTCATTTATACGGTGTTTCCTCAGAGACTTCACCTAGAAGCCTTGGCCTACAGTCACATACCTGTTAAAACTGTCCTGCCAGAATCTGAAGACCCCAAAATGCATTATCTTACCAGAGGTCTCTCAGTATTATAAGTAACTGACATTTTACTGAAAAGAGCAAACTCAATTTAAGCAAAAGATTTTGACATGCAGGTACTAAATAAAGAGTAAATATTTGGAAAAACCAACAACAAGGTTTTATAACATCCCCTCCACCAAAACAGACTTCCCTGGTGGCTCAGAGGGTAAAGAATCCACGTGCAATGTAGGAGACCAGGGTTCGATCCCTGGATTGGGAAGTTCCCCTTGAGGAGGGCATGGCAACCCATTCCAGTATTCTTGCCAGGACAACCCCATGGACAGAATTGAGCCTGGCAGGCTACAGTCCGTGGGGTCGCAAAGAGTCAGAGACAACTGAGCGACTAAGCACACACCATCAAAACAAGAGTTTTTTGGCTTATTTCCCTGAAACTTTTTAAAAATTATAATTGAAATTTATTTCAAACATATATAAAAATAGAACATAAAATCAACTCCCATATAGTCATCACAACTGAGAATTATCAAATCCTGGTCAATCATATTTCATCTATACAACCTCATATTCAACATCCCCTAACCTTAATAATTATGAAGCAAATCCCACACATCATATTGTTTCACCTAGGCTTTAATTTAGTGTAAACAATGCAGAAAGTACCCTGAAAAGATTTACATAGTAAGAATGACAGAAAAAGGTGATTAACAGTTTATAAATATAAAAGGAAAATGACATGTGAGTTTCCTCATTTCTACAATCTGTTGGTTACCTCTTACTAGACTAAGGAACACTACCTCTTGTCTTGGCTAGCTTAGATGTCACAGAGGTTCAGTTTCACAGGTAACAACCATTTCAAGTGGAGTTCTTACCTGGGATCTAAAGAGGTAATAAATCAAATTACTTAAAAAAAAACCTTTAATACTGATAAATCTTTAATACTGATAATTACCAAGACAACCAACAGTAAATTCTTTAAATTTTTTTCCAGCTTTCTTGAGGTATAATTGACACATAATAATTATATATATTTAAGGTACACAACTTGATGTTTTGATATATGTATACATTGTGAAATGACAACCATAATCAAGCGAATTAACATTTCCATCACATACAGTTACCATTTTCTTTTTTCGGTGGTAAGACCACTTAACACCTCTCTTCTTGACTTAGATTTGGGGTCTAAACCCAACTACTAGTTGTGTAATTTGAAATTACTTAATCTGTCATCTCTCACCTGTAAAATGAGGATAATACCACTATTTTTTGGAAATTAGATAACGTGTAAAGTGCCAAGCACAGTCCAGCACATAGTAGTTACCACAGTGAGTCCATGTACTGACATGAAATTAATGTTATTATCAGGGCTGCTTCAAAACACCGAAATAACAAATAGCCTGGACAGTGAGTAGTTTCCAACCTGAAACACCTAAATTCATTGGGCATATAAAAGTAATAATGTGGTAATCTTGAGTTGTAGCCATACATTTCTTTTCAACAGGTTTCAAGTAAGTTCTGAGACCCTCAGAATAGTTTTTTTAAAAAAAGAAAACATGCAATTAGACAGAAAAATAGTGCTAGAAAATATAGTCAAAATAAATTGAATCACTTGTTTATTTATTCTAAGTGAGTAGGGTTAAAAATGAAGTACAAAGTTCCTATCTGTAGTTCAAGGTCAAAGGTATTATTCTTATATCTTTTCTAATAAGTCTTAACCAGTTTGCTCAGAATGGTAATTAAATACTGTCTGCAAAAAACTGAATGCCAAGTCCTTTAAAAAAAATCAGTGAAACAGAGCGACACCTGGTCTTCATCTTCCCTCAGTTAAGCTATCTTAATATATTTACTTCCTTAATAAATCCTGAACAAATCCTAAACTTCGGTGCAACCACACTGTGCATTCAAACTTTATCATCACTATAGACAGTTGAAAACACTTTTTTTTTTCTTCTTTTGGATGTATGGTTTTGTGGTAGGTATATGACACAGACTCTCTCTCTTAACGAAAAAGGAATGCAGAAAGTTTCATTTACTTTCATTAAACAGGAATGCAGAGAAGTTAGGCTTTGGTCTTGGTATTTGGTCCAAATCCTCCTTTTAGTAAAGCAGTTAGTATTCCAAAGGTCTAGCCCAAACAGAGCAACCATTTCAGGCGTTTATAAACCTGTGTGTGATCACTGATCTTGTGATTGCATGGGTGTAACAATCTCAGTAATTAAAACAATCATATCATTCAGGTTTGTTATTCCCTGAATATTCACTTTCAAATATAAACATTGTAGACGCCACGAGAATGTCTTAGACAACTTATAATTGTCTTAAGTCTATGAAGGCTGAAGATTTAATCATAAAGTGTTACAAATGATCCTTTTCAATAGCTGAAGATGAATTTTTGGGACACACCTAAACTTTGAATCCTAGTTCCTACTAAATAATTTATTGGAAACATTTTTCTGAATGTTTGTATTAACTGTCAATCTATTTTGCTAAATAACTGAAAGATTTTACAAATTTTTTATATATAAAATTAAGATTTCACAAGCAACATAATTACTACAGCATTCTACTCTTCTACTGACTGATAAAATGAGCATACAAGAACATTTTTACTCCGTTTCAACCAGTTTGGCCACCTGATGCGAAGAGCTGACTCATTTGAAAAGACCCTGATGCTGGGAAAGATTGAGGGCAGGAGAAGGGGACGACAGAGGATGAGATGGTTGGATGGCATCACCAATTCAATGGACATGGGTTTGGGTAAACTCTGGGAGTTGGTGATGGATAGAGAGGCCTGGCGTGCTGCAGTTCATGGGGTCACAAAGAGTCGGACACGACTGAGCGACTGAACTGAACTGAACATGTCAATACTACTATTGTTAGCAATAAACTATAGTAATAGTTAATTTTTTGGATGAAATGATTCTTCTACTCTAGAAGCTCATCCTATCTTGATGCAATTATATAAAAACTAATTGCATTTTTGGTCATTGGCATTGGGTCAAAATGTACATCTGGTATACACCTCTACTCATGATGTATGTAGCAGCTTATCTCTACTGTTTCCTAGTAGAGAATCTTGTCTTAGCCTGGTGGAGTATTTTTACCTTGATAGTTGTAGAAAAATCCCAACTGTTCCACTTCATAACTGATATTCTCTAGTTTTCCTTTTCCTGTCTTTATCACTCAAAGTCTGTTCTACACTATTCAAAACTAAATTATCCACTGTTTTGCACTGTTCCCTGTGCTCACCTTGTCTTCTCATAGGAATTCTTCCTCGAGGATGGGCATTAGGCTTCTTCTATATTGTCCATAGTGCTGAACAATACAGAAGTGCCGGTCATTTAATATATATTTACTAGTTCAGTAAAATCCAAGATATTACCGACTAGCTACCTTTGTGTCTCATATACCATTCTCCTTAATTTTAGATCATTCCATAAATAAACTATCCAAAGCTAAACATATCAAAGTTTAAGCAAATAAGGGGCTGCATTTAACAAAAGATATGTGTGGGGGAGGGGGAGGGACAAACTGGGAGACTGGGAATTACATAAACATTAAGATACCAGTAAGGACCTAGTGTACAGCACAGTGAGCTCTGCTCAGTGCTCCATGATGGCTCATATGGGAAAAGACTCTAAAAAAGAATGGATATATGTATAACTGATTCACTTTGTTGTACATCTAAAACTAACACAACATTGTAAATCAACTGTATTCCAATAAAAATTTAAAAATAAAGCGAACAAAAACCCCCAAAGATATAATTAATGTTGTTTAGTGGAAGAGAAAACAGTATATTAAGATTTAAGACAATGAAGGTAAATCATTTACTTTCTTCATGCCTTAGTCTACTATGGATTCTGCAAGGCAATTACATAAAGTCAAAATAACTGAGAAGGAAAATCGTAGTAGTAATACTAACCTGAAAGTCTGGACAAGATTTTTAAGTTGTGTGTAAATATCTCCTAATGTAATCTGAAGAGGTCCCAAAAGTCCAGGCAATCTGAAAATAAAAATTACATTTCTTTAAAAAAAATAAATTTCTATTAAAATATAATTATGTAGATACATTTAAAGAATATAACTATATACATATATTTGGGGGGTTCTTGCCTAAGTTTGGTTATTTCACAGGTAGGTAACCATGCCACTGAGGTGGAGACAGCTAAGCCAGATTTAACTGGTGAGAAGTCATAAAGAAATATTTCAAAGTAACTCCACACTCTATTTTGTAGTTTATGCTACAGAAAGAAGCAGTGAAATGAAAAAATATTTTGGCTGCTATCTATATTCTTGTCTCTTTCTTACCTTTTCACTTTCAAATATTAAATAAATGGAAAGAACATAGGCTAGAGGAATTGCCCTCCAAATGGAGCATTATGGGAATGTGGATTTAATATTTCTTATTAAATCCTTAAGGTAAGGTAAAAACTGGTACATTTCTAGAGAGCAATTTGACAATATATACTAACATTTTAATGCAGACACTGTTTGACCCAACAGTTTTAATCAATACTATACAAAATTTATCCTAAAGAAATAATCAAACATAAAAAAAGACGGTTATTGGAGAAGTATTTTAGTAGTGAAAAACTGGCAACAAATGTCTGTCAGTAGATGGTTACATAAATTATGATGTAACCACAAAATAATAAAACCTTTAAAATATAAATCTATATATTTTAATGTGGAAAGATATTCATGATAAACGTTAAGTGGAAAATGCACATGTGTGTGTGTGTTAGTTGCTTAGTTGTGTCCGACTCTTTGCAACCCCATAGACTACAGCCCACCAGGCCCCTCCATCCATGGGATTCTCCAGGCAAGAAAATGCACATGAAGTTGTCCCATTTTTTATAAAAACATACATATTATAATGCAATTGTATATCACACACAGTATATATCAAGCATGTCATTTTCTCTGGGTTTAGACTATAATAAAGATGGAACCAAAGGGAATGAATATACACATATCACATATATGTCAGGGATGAACATCAAAATATTAATAGTAATTACTGTGATTACAGTGATTTTCACTTCTTTAATTATATCATTTTGCACAGCCTAACCCTTCTGGAATAAGCATGTATTACTTAAAAAAAAGTTACATAAGTTTAAAACATGTTCCAAAATAGAGAAACAATAATAACCCCTCATTTCTATTTCCAGATTTAGCCTCCCAATATTTTGTTCCATTTGCTTCATTTTTCCTTTTTATTTTTTTTTTTGCGACATCTTCAAGTAAACCATGTCATTTCTTTGACCCCTAAATTACTCTTTATGTATCTCTAAATACAAGTGCATTCTGTATAAAACCATAATAAAATCATCACGTTTAACCAATAATGGTTCCTTAATATCATCTAATACCCTGTGCATAGTTCACTTTCTTTGATTCTCTAAAATAAATTTTTTGTATAATTGGTGTGTTCCAATCAGAAACCAGAAAGGGTCTTACTTTTATAATAAACTGTTAACTTTCATAATAAGAAAAATAATTAACTGCTTTCATAAACAATGAAACAAAAAAAATCCCTATGTCACTATCATTTTGTTTCCAGTATTCTTTGTGCTTCTCCTTCTTTAAGTTATTCTACCTCTTCTCAGATTTAGTTGTCACTCTAATATTAATAACTTGGTATTCCAGCAAGGTTCCTTTTGGGATCTCCTGTTGCAGCTAAAACCCACAAGGAACAGAATTCTTTCAGTGACATGGCTGTGTGGTCTTAAATTTAAAAGTGGCTACTTTCATCAGCTAAAAAGTCTAGAAAACTATTTTCACATAAATCCCTACCTACTAATTACACGCTAGCATAGTTAATATATCCCAACTTTCAAAACCTATGTAACGAAAATGAAGGATTGATACCTTCTTATCCTAAGTCAGAAAGTTGGTAACTTATATTGTTATATAAATTAAATTTTAACGGAAACAAGTATGAAGAACAGAAAAAAGGCAAAACAGATTTATTATATATGAAGAGTCTTAACACATGACAAGCATGCAATAAATATTACATTTAAACACTTATTTAAAATGTAAACTTTAGAAAAGTAAGCTATTCAAAATACTAAGGCTTCTAGAAAAGGCTTTTTAATTTTTGAACTAGTATAAAATTAAGACTTCTCCATGTGCACAACACCTTCAGCAATGCGTGAAAAAACTGTTCTGTCTTTTCTGCTGAAGAAAAAAAACGCAAGTTGAAAAGTTCAAGACATCCGTCACATCTCTGGAAAAAAGATTTTCAAGCTCCTTTTGAAAGAGAAACCAAGATTGCAATTTTCAAATGTCATTTATGACTGGGCTAATTACAAGAACAACAATTTCCACTACGGGAAGCTCAAAACTAAAGTGCAACACTCAAGCTTCTGAGTGTGAAATGGTTCTCTGAATATGCGTATACACCGAGTAAGTCAATAAACCGTTAAACCTTTATAAAATCTTATTCACATGTGAAACTGATGACACATTTACCACAAATCAGTATTTAAATGGGTCCAGCTCTGATATTTTTTCCCTGACTTCACTGGATTATTGAATGGAAGTGAGGTAGTTTGGTTTTCTATTCCCATAATCTCAACTTTCGTCTTTATTATGTCTCTGTCTTCAGCACAAAACAATTTCAACACATTTTGGTAGAACACCTTAAAAATACAAGTTTCTCAGGTGAAGAAATCCATGTAAACTTTACGTATTATTTTTCAAAATTAAAAAATCAAGGATTACACCTATAAGTTATAAACCCACAAATATCAAATTGATTTTTAGATATTATAAAAGTGGAATGATAATTACATACTTACACTTTATTCAGTTTTTCAAGTACGATGCGTTTTCTGATCTGGTTCTGAGAACTTGAATCTATCAGTGGAAAGGTGGGATCATGCTGAATCACATTTTTAAACAAAGCAAAATAAAATAATAAATTTATATTCTTTCTTTGATAGTAACACATTAAAACACAAAAGTTTATACCTATGATATGGTAGAATAAAAATCAGACTTCAGAAGGAGATTTAAATTTGACTATCCACTTAGTCAGCAGGCTGGTGTGAACTTGCTTGAATCATCTGCCCTCTTTTGAGAGTCTTTTCTCATCTGTGTAATAGGGATACTAACACCTTCTTTATTAAATGCTGAAAATGTATAGAAAAAGACTTTATAAAATGCTAAATGTCGCATAAATGTAGGAGATTAAAGGACTAAAATTATCGAATACTATAAATATAATTTGGGAAACTCCACTTCTAGAAATGGCAGACAAGACAATTCAAACCACTCTTCTTGCTGAGAACTGAAAAAGCTGGGAAAAAACCCACATTTGTTTGAAAGCATCAGAGAGCTAATAAGACAGTAAAGAATTATGTCTGAGATTTTGGAGAAAGTAATTCCAGAGAAGGCACTGACTAATTCTAGAAGAGGCAATTTAGATACTGAGAACCTAAGCATCAGAGTTTGGGGCATGCCAAAAAGGAAGAGCTACTGTCAACCTTCCCCAAGCTTGAGACCAATAAGAATGAATAGGAAACAGACTCGCTGCTACAGGGACTGAAGCCCAGCTTCAAATCACCTTAATCACTGACTGGATTAAAGTGATTTGGGATGGCTGCAAATCTGCCAGAAGCAAACACAAATCTGTTCTAGAGGAAGATAACATCAGCCTGGGTTTCAAGTTATCTCTGTAATTTTTTATTATACGATGTTTGCCACATAAAGTAGGACAATATGATCATAATCTGAAACACGAGTTCATAAAACAACCCCTAAGGAAATCCATGTAATGAAACTATCAGCCTTATTTAGAATAACTATGCTGAATATATTAAAAAAACGACAAGATGGAAAATTTTAGCAGAGAATGGGAAACTATATTAAAGAAAGAAATGAAACCCCCAGTAACTGAAAAATATATTTAAAATAACTCAATGGATAGATTTAATAACATAGTAGAAAGGACTGAAGAGAGAATATTCATTTGGAAAATATCCAAAATGAAACATAGTCACACACCTCTCCCCACCAAGGGTAATGCAAAGTGCAGGAGAATATAAAAGACAGAAGATACAGTGAAAAAGACTAACATATCTGCAATTGGAGTACCAGGTAGAGAGGAAAAGGAAAATGGGACAGAAACAATACTTGAAGAGGTAATACCTGAGAATATTCCAAAACTAATAAAAGAAGTCATCACAGATTTAAGTATATATAACAGCCAAAATAATAAATACAAATATAATCACATCTAGGCAAAGCAATCAAAAACTGATGGCAACCAAGGGGACAAAAAAACAAAATCTTAAAAGTAGCTAAAGGAAGAAAGTATTTTCAAATAAGAGAAATAAATAGAGGCCAAAAGACAATGAATATGTATTTTTAGTGGGCTGCAAGAAAATAACTGCTAATTTAGAATTTAATGTCCAGGGAAATATCTTTCAAAAGTGAAAGTAAAATAATTTCCTGATAAATAAAACTGGGAAGATTCACCATTAGCAAACTGGCACTAATTAAAAAAAAGGATATTCTTCAGGCCCATGGTGAATGATCCCGGATCAAAGAACAGAGATGCAGAAGACATGAACAGTAAAAGAGTAATTAATTGGGCAAATCCAACTGAACACTGATTATAAACAATCTTGTAGGATTTAAAAATATAGAGAGAATAAAAGTGCACAACAGTAAGAGCATGTTAAGTTGAGTGGGTAAATGTAAGTTTCTAAGGTACTAACTGTCCAGGAAACAAAGTATTAACTTATATTAAATTTTAGTAAGACAAAGATTCAAGTTTTAATCTTTAGGGAAACCAATTAATGATTAGTAAAAGAATGTATAAAAACAAGCTAACCAGAGGACAAAAAATTGGAATACTGATACTGGATCCAAAGAAAGAAAGGAGAGAAAGAACACAGAACAGATGGGACATGCAGAAAGCAACAAGTGAGATGGCAGATTTAAACCTAAATATATAAATTATGACATTAAATGTAAATAGACAAAATTCTTCACACAGAGGACATAGATTATCAGCCAAGGCTTTTTTTTTTTTTTTTTAAAGACAGTCCTTGAAAATACTAATGAAAGAATGCTAGTGTCAAAGCAGATCTTTTAAGACCAAAATTAAATAAATAAATAAATGTAGAGAAAAATTACTCCATATGCTAAGAGGTTTGATTTACCAAGAAGACATAACAACCTCACATTTACACCTAAGAACATGGTCTCAAAGTATTAAAATTCAGAAAACTAAAGGGAAAAATAATCAATTTATAATTATGGTGATAAATCTTGACCAACCTTTCCCATCTTTCTCAGTAACTTATGGAATAAGCAAACAACCAAGAAAGAAAAGAAAAATCAACAGTGCTTCTCAAACTGTAATGTGCACACATTTCCCCAGAGAGAAATAAGAAATCTGACTGATACTCCCCACCATAAACAAAAATCAATTCCAGATAAATTACAGACCTAAATGTTAAAGGAAACACCACAAAGCTTCTAGAAGATGAAATAACCCAAGCTAAGTAAAGATTTCTTAAAGAAGTCACTAAAGGGAACAATTAATAAACTGGGTTCAAGACACTGTTAATAAAAGTGAAAAGGAAAATCTCAGTGGAAGATATCTGTAATACACGAAAATGGGTTTGAATTCTGCACACAGAATTCTGACAAATCAACAGGAACTCCCCAGCACCCATCACCAACAAATGAATGGAAAAAAGACTAAAACAGGTACTTGACAAAACAAACTATCCAAATGGCCAATAAGCAAATGAAACAGTGCTCAACTCAATCATCAGAGAAATGTACTATAACCTAACAGCAATACCATCAGAATGGTGAAAAGTAACAATATCAAGTATTGGTGAGAATGCAGAATCATGGAAACTGTCAGAGTGATAGCAGAAAATACAATGCAGAACCATTTTGGAAAACTGTTTGGCAATAATTAGTATAGTTGCATATATGTGTACATGACCCAGAAATTCTAGTCCTAGATACAAACCCAACAGAAATGCATACACATTAAGAGAGATGTATACAAGACTTCATAACAGCATAGTTCTTAATAGCCCCAAACTGGAAACAGCCTAAATACTCATTAACATTAATAAATTATGGTATATTTATAGAATGGAATATCATGCAGCAATAAAACTATGAATTACAACTATATGCAACACCTACATACATAATGGTTTTTGTTGTTTTTTGGCTACACTGTGTGGTTTGTGGGATCTTAGTTCCTCAACCAGGGATCGAATGCTGGCCCTTGCAGTGAAAGCCAAGTCCCAACCACTGGACTGCCAGGGAATTTCCAAGGACTTCCCAGGTGGCGCTAGTAGTAGAGAACCCGCCTGCTAATGCAGGAGACATAAGAGATGCAGGTTCAATCCCTAGGTCGGGAAGATCCCTAGAGAAGGGCATGGCAAACCAATCCATTGTTCTTGCCTAGAGAATCCCATGCACAGAGGAGCCTGGCAGGTTACAGTCCATGGGGCTGCAAAGAGTCAGACATGACTGAAATGATTTTGTACATATAGCACAATGTTGCAAAAAATAAATTATATACATAGTGAATCTATTTACATATAGTTCAAAATTGGGAAAACTATGCTATTGTTAATAGTCATTAACTCTGGAAAGAGGTAATGATTTGTAGGAGACATACTGGACCTTCTGGTTTACTCAAATTTTGTAGCCTGGGTAGTGATTACACTGGTATATTCACTTACGATAATGCAATGAGCTGTACACTTACAATTTGTGTTATACTTCAGGGAAAGAGGTTTAAAAACAGAAGCAATCAAATTTAGGGATTAATTTTCCCTTTGTAAGGCTTATAAGCATAAAAATGATATAGGCATAAAAGGCTGTACAGCTGAATGGCAGAGATCAACGTTTTTCCAAGCTTCATGTAAAATTTACAGATGCTATCTAATAATACAAGTATACTACTGGGGTAGGTAACATTCTGTAGAAATATAAGAAACTTCTAAATTTTTTACTATATTTTTAAATATAGTAAAATCTTTTTAAATCTCCAATGTGTCATTTAATTTAGAGCCATATTTACTCAGAAATCTTTAGTAACAAACTTCTGTGCTAAAAACAAGGTTATCACCTATTTGTCTTCATGCCAAATTACTTCATTTCTCAAACTACACATCAACCAAAATAGGATAATGGAAATATTGAAAGACCCCTGTTAAATCTCAGTGGCATACATCACTTTCTACATTTGACTATTTATTTACATATAACTGAATACCAATTATATGTTAGGTACTGTGATAAATCCTTTATATGCATTACTTTTAAAACTCATGACTTTTGAGCAAGGGAAGCCATTTACAATCCCATTTACAGATAAGCAATTAGACTCAAGAGACTAAGTTTTCATACAGCTAGTAAATGAGAGAGCAGATATTCAAATCTAGGTTTACCCAAATGTGCTCTTTCCATTTTCTCCTATGTCCTCTATTCTCCCAATATGTCTCCTTTACTAAGTCATTTTCATTCATATTTTAAGTGAGCATGCTTTCCTAATATTAACCAAATATTTCACTATTCAATTAGCAAATTTACTCCCATAAATGTTCATAGTCCCATTGGAAATAAAACACAAAGATACACAACCTATGTAGAAATCTGAAAGCATATACATCAACAAAGAAAAAAGAAGTCTTTTCAGAGTCTAGATAGTCCATGAAAACTAGGTTTTAAAGAAAACTTTGTCCCACAACTCTAGGCTATTTCTACATTAGCAAAAAAAGGTTAAATGTTTATGAAAATTTTCTAGGACAAACTTATTTTGAAAATAATAATGCTAATACTGGGCTTCCCTGATAGCTCAGTTGGTAAAGAATCCGCCTGCAATGCAGGAGACCACGGTTTGATTTCTGGATTGGGAAGATCTGCTGGAGAAGGGATAGGCTACCCACTCCAGTATTCCTGGGCTTCCCTTGTGGCTCAGCTGGTAAAGAATCCACCTGCAATGCGGATCCCTGGGTTGGGAAGATCCCTGGAGAAGGGAAAGGTTACCCACTCCAGTATTCTGGCCTGGAGAATTCCATGGACTGTACAGTCCATGGGGTCACAAAGAGTCGGACACGACTGAGCAACTTTCACTTTCAACTTTCAATGTCAATAGTGGAGATGGCATTTTAAACCAAATGATTAAGGGAATCTTCTTTCTTAAATTCTTTCAGTACTTTTCTTCCTGCTCTAAGATTTACTATGGTGATTGTTCTATATATTAGCAGTATGGAGAAATCATCATCATTAAGGGACTTCCCTTGTGGTCCAGTGGCTAGGACTCCACCCTCCCAATTCAGTGGGGCTGGGTTTGATCTCTGGTCGGGGACCTAGATCCCATATGCTACAACTATGAGTTTGCATGCCACCAACTAATAAAAAAAGATTCCTGCACACCACAACAAAGACTGAAGATCCCACATGCCGCAGCTAAGGCCTGGTGCAGCCAAATAAATCAATATTAAAAAAAATAACTGTCATTAAGACATACCTCTTCTGAGTCTTGTGATTTGGTAGTTTCTTCATTCAAAACATATCGTCCTCTATAAAACTCCCTGATCCTTAAATTTAATGTTTCAGTTTCTTTTTTCAAGTTCTCATAACTTGGCAGTGGTTTAATGGCTGTATCTGAGGCTCTAAATTGTAAAGACTCATCCAAGCTGTTCAACTCCTGCAAGGCAGGGGGATGACTATCTGGGTCAGAGTTTGTATCATCTTCATCAAGTTCTTTAACCAGAGGGGTTGAGGAGGATTTTAGACATACAGATGCATAATTCTGGCCATACAAAAACCTCAAAGTTTCTTCTGTCTTCCACTCAATCAAAGTCTCCTTCAGGGTTTTAAGTAAGTTTGCCTTTGCAATTTCAGGGCACACCTGCAATGAACTGGAAGCTGACCCAGAAACTTGGTTTGATTTGGCAAATTTCCTCTTAAAATGCTCAGCACTTTTCTTACTTATGCCTACAAGAGTTACTTTTGAACTACTGTATTTAATATCAGAAATTTCTGAAGCTTCTAATTTTTCTTGCAGAGAACTATTTGAAGAAATCTGTGTATTTACATTCTGTAAAGGAAGTTCACAAGCCGTAGCTTTCTCCCGATTATCTAATCTGCAATTGCCTAACTGCTCAATGACATCTACTACTGCTTGCTCTTTGCTTTCATGTTGAGAGTTAACTTTTTGACCAGCTTTCTTTTTCATTATGCTTTTTTTGTGCAGCTGTGGCCTTATACTCGTTGCATTTGGTCTGTTTCCTGGTAGAATGGAGGAAACAAAGTCTTGCTCATTATCACTGCTACTATCACTATGAGTGCTAGAAGAACTAGATTCATAATGCTTCTCAAAATGGCCAGGACTGTCAATATCTGATGTTTTAATGGCTTTGCTGCATAACTGTATTTCTTCTCCAGAAGGACCACTGTTGAGAGAAAGAAATAAAAACAACTGTAACACAATAACAAAATGTCCCAGAGAATTTATACTTTGTAACTTTCAAGATAAAAATTTTATTCCCCAGGCAAGGCTTTATTTATAAGCTAATATTTACCTAGGCCTATATATACATACACACACATTTCAGAAGAAAGTTCTAATTCTGTAATTTCTCTACATATTTGATATAGTTCTCTTTCCATCTTCTTCCCTTATCTTTTCTCCTTAATCATTTTAAAAGTGTTATAAGAGTTGAGCAAAAAGAAGAAAAACAAAACAAAAAATCAAACCATACCCGCACAAACAAAATCCCACAAACCAACACTCGATAATTCCATCCTACTGAATTATTCTGACTTTTTCTCACTCCATTTCTGTAATGAATCCAGTTTTTTTTAAGGTTTCTTTTGATAACTTCATTACTGGTTTCTCCAAAAAAAAAAACCACAAAAAACTGTAGGAACTCTGTTTAGACTTTGAATATTTAAAAAAAGATGTTTAAGCATTTTCCAATTCTGGCTGATAGTTATGTAGAAAATTGCATTAAATGAAAAATATAAGAAAGTCATTCAAAAGAAAAAGTTGGCAAATCAACATTAATCAATGAAAGATACTTGAAAGTCCAGAATTAAGACACAAGGATAATAAAGACAACAGTTTTCCCTTTGATTATGTTACTTTAATTTTCAGATTAGGTTTATAAAAGATTAAAAATATGAAAGAGTAAAGGCAAAGAGAAGCGTTGTCTATACAAACTTGAGACAGATGAGGGGAGGAGATCAATTAACCTTAAGCAAATGCACAAAACAGAACTTTAAAAGGGCAGGATGGGAAGGATTCTGGGTCAAGAAGTACTGGAAGAGTCATGAAAAGGTATATAGGAATTCTACTTTTCACATAATTTTTCCGTAAACTTAAAACTGCTCTCCAAAAGTGGCTATTGCAATTTTTAAAAAGGTTTTTAAAATGAGATAAAATAATTCAGCAATAAACAAAAAAGCATGCTTGGGGAAAGTATAAAAGAAGAATAAAAGCAGAGTTGAAAACAAGGTTCTGGATGGAAATGGAGAAAAAAAGATAGTAAGTTTATTCAGTATCAGGTAATAGTTTTTAAGCTAGAATTTAGCCTAGACAGTCATGAACTGTCTACTGTAACTGAAGTACAATTTCAAAAAACTTAGAACTAAATTTTCATGTATACTTTCTCTTGAAATTGTAAGGTAATTAATTATATTTTTCTTTACTATTTCAAACCCATAAATTGAAGATTTATATCAATTAAAAGAGTATCTCACTTGTGTTCAATTCCATATAACTAAGGTTATTAAGTTATAACCAGGAAAATTTACTCTGGAAGATAAAACGGTATGTTTTGAGAGATGATCATGGCTGGACAAGCAATGTCACTAGGAAAGTTTAGGGGAAAAAAAACTCAGAATTTCTATTAATGCTTTAAACACTCTTTCAAATAATTAAATAACTGATACATTAATGTTTTGAAATTCTACAAAATAAGGCCATAAAAACCTTTCAACAAATGTAATTGGCATAATTTGGTTGACAAAGAAACACAGTATCTCAGATGGAAGCTGTGTTTGTGTCGTATTTCAACAGGTTCAATTAGACTTCCTTGGTAGGAACAGCTGTACAGTAAATCATACAGATCAAACACATCATCTTACCATCACAAAAGAAAAAAAGCTGTACAAGGCAAATATTTCTTTGTGTGGGCTAGAATGGGCACTTACATAATGCACCAGCACAGGAAGTCCAAGAGTTCATATCACCTGGTTTACTCTTAATGTTTCTATTAACATGAATATACAGAAGGTAAATGATACTGATTCAACCATACCTTTGTCCTTCCTGTAGCAGCTGAAAATCAGGATGTCTGTAACAAGAACACAGGAATAAAAAATTGAAAGCCCTGATATGTCAAACACTTGAAAGTGGTTCATTATAACCACTTTGCATAGACAACATAACAAAAAGGAAACAGTTTAAATTTTTTTATATAAAATTTTTTAAGAAAAAATATAAATGACAACATATTGTAAAACTCATCCACAAGAAATCTGGATTAATCTTTTTTATCCAAATTTTCTCATATTTCTGGACTAAGTTCTACAAGCTCAAAGAGTTTCCCTCACTAACCTGCTAAAGTAAATCTCTCCCTTCTCTAAATTTCAGTCATCATTGTCTTTACAGTTAATACACATTAATCATGTACTCTTCTATGACCTAATACAGAAATTTTATCTAAATGTCTTGCTTTTCATATGTTTAAGTCTAGTTTCTTAACTAGACTACAAGCTTGTTGAGGGCAGAGATTATTATAACTCTCCTGTATTTTGTTTATATAGTCAGTAAGACTTTTTGCCTTAATTGATAAAGCAGTTGTACTGCAGCATTGTTGTGAGGTATGTAGGTCAGGTGATTTAACTCTAGGAAAATTTTGCCTTATAATATCAAAATCACATTTAGCTGGGCATCAAGGATATCAAAAACAGGAGGAAAAAGTTCTTACAAACCCAAGTACAAAAGGAACCAATACAACAGCAAATGAGTTCAAGAGAATATGAAAACTCTGTAAAGTACTACAGAAGTACTCAGAAAAAGTACATTCTAAAAACTACAAAGAATTAAATAAATGGATCAGTATTCTACGTATTTACCAACAGATTCAGTCTTGTCAAGGAGTCAGTTCTTCTCAACTCGATCTACAGATTCAATGTAACTCCAATCAAAATCCCAGCATATTATTTCATGGATATCGACAAACTGATCCTAAAGTTTTTATGGAGAGGCAAAGACCCAGAATAGCTAACACAATACTGAAGAAGAACAAAGTCGGAGAGTGACACTTCCTGACTCCAAGACTTACTATAAAACTACAGTAATCGAAAGAAGAAGAAAAAAAAAAAAACTACAGTAATCAAGACAGGGCAGTGTGGCACTGGTGAAAAAGAGACAAGAAAGATCAGTGGGAAAAAACAGAGAGGCCAGAAGCATCCCACATGGATACAGTCAATAGGTTTTTGACAAAGAAGTAAAGGCAACACAATGGAGAAGATACAGTCGTTTCAAAAAATGATGTTCCACGTGCAAAAAAATTATTCTAGACAGAGACCTTATACTCAGGCATGATCCATGAAAAAAGAATTGATGAGTCAGACTTTATTAAATGTTTCTGTTCTGTGAAAAATACTGTCAAGAGAATAAAAATATAAGACACAGACTAGGAGAAAACATTTGCAAAAGACATATTTAATAAAAGACTGTTATCCAAAATATCAAAGCCCACTTAAAACTCAACAAGAAAACAAACTCAATTAAAACATGGGCCCAAGACCTTAACAGATACCTCACCAAAGAAGAGAAACAGATGATAAATAAGTATATGAACAGATGCTCTACACCATAGTTCATCAGGGAAATGCAAATTTAAAAAATAATGGAAAAACAAACAAAACAAAGAGACATCACTATACATCTTTAGGAATAACCAAAATCCAGACCACCAATAAGATCAAAAGGTCTGAATGTTTGTGTCCCCTCATCACCAAATTCATATGTTAAATCCTAACTCAATGGGACAGTATTAGGAGGTGAGCCCTTTGGAGGTGATTAGGTCACAGGGGCAATAAGATTAGTGTCTTTATAAGTGAGGCCAGAGAAATCCCCATCCTACCACGTGAGGCCAAAACCAGAAGTCTTCAACCCAGAAGAGGTCCTCACCCAATCACACTGGCACCCTGATCTCAGATTTAAAATCTCTATAGCTGTGAGAAGAAATTCTTCTTGCTTATAAGCTACCCAGTCCATGCCATTTTGTTGTACCAGCCTGAACAGACTAAGACATGCACCCAAGAGCTCCCCAAAGCAGATATACAGATGGCACACAAGCATATGAAAAGATGCTCCACCTCATGTGACATCAGAAGTGGCAAATAAAATAATGAGATATTCCTGAACACCTATTATAGCCAGAATTCAGACAGAACACTATCAAATGCTGGTAAGGATGTGAAGAAAAAGAAATTCTCATTCATTGCTGGTGGGAATGCAAAATGGTACAATCACTTTGGAAGACATCTTGGAGACATCTTACAAAAACTAAACATACTCTTTACCACACAATACAGAAACCACACACTGCAGTATTTACCCAAAGAAGTTGAAAACTTATGTCTACACAAAAACCAGTATGCTATGCTAACAGCAGCTCTATTCATATATGTCAAAACTTGGAAGCAACCAGGACATCCTTCAGTAGGTAAATGGATAAATTCTACAGTAAATTCAGACAATGAAATTTTATTCAGTGCTAAGAAGACAAGAGCCACCAAATTATGAAAAAACAGGGAAAAAATTAAACGTGTTATGTGACAGAATCCAGTTTGAAAAGGCTACATACTGTATAGGACTACATACTATATAGGACTCCAACTATATGACATTTAGAAAAGGTATAGCTATTGGGACAGTAATAAGATAAGCGGTTATGTAAGTTTGAGAGTAGGAGATGAATAGGTAGAACACAAAGGATTGTTAGGGCTATAAAACTACTCTGTATGATAGTGTAACGGTATCTTCAAATCATTATACATTTGTCCAAACCCCAAACTGTTCACCAAGAGTGAGCCCTAGTGTAAACATGGGTGTGGGTGATAATTATGTGTCAATGTAGGCTCATCTATGTAGGCTCACTTTGATGGGGGATACTGATAGTAGGGCACGTTAGGCATGTGTGTGGGCAGGGGCTTTATGGGAAAATCTCTGTGTCTTCCTCTCCATTTTGCTGTGACCCTAAAATTGCTCTAGAAAACAAAGTCAGTTAATAGGAAAAAAGAAGAGTTAGTACAAGGAAACAGATGTGCACTAAAGAGAAACTAAGTCACTGAACATAAACTCCATTTAAAAGGAAAAATAGGGCTGCAATGAAGGTAATAGTGCAAAGAATTTCTATTTTAAAAAGTGAAACTAAATAGATATATGGAATCAGAAGTCATTTGAGTTATGACATTTAAAGGCTGCCAATCAAAAACATCAGAGTTGAAAGTATTATTCTATATAATTAAACATCATAGCATCAATCATATATTGCCTAGATAATCCATTCATCTTTTGTTTAGCATACAAGGCACTGTAGGGGATGGATTCATTGCCAGTCCTCTCCTTAGTTATGGGAGGCACTGCTAGCTGATCAAGTTACTCTTTCCCATTAAACGTCTAAGAACCACCCATGAGCATACATTCCTGTTCGAGAGATTCCCCTACAGTTCAGAAATTCCCCCAAGACCAATAATAAAAAATTCAGAAGAAAAAGACAAAATAAGGCAATAATCAGAGAGTTCCCTGAGAATAAAAATTTAATCTATTTTTTCCTTTCCTTAGTCCTTCAGTCAATCAAGGCGTGTCCTTTTGCAATCATCCAAATGATCCTGTTTACCCTGCTTCTTCCCACTCATGAAAACTCTAGTCACAAGAGCTACCTTGGTTCGGTGTTACTCAAAGAAAACAAATGACACTGCTTGGATGGTGACAAGTCTTGACTACTCCAGCGGATATTTATAACTCCCATTAAGAGCTTTTTTAGCATACTAAATAATATGCTAACGTCTACAACAGAGTGTTTTATTGCCTGTTGACTACTTCCTCCCACTTCCATTTGTAGTTTTCTCACTCTTCCTATCCCACATCCTCGCCCAAGTCTCCTAGGCTAAAATTATCAAGGTCCAGTACTATGCAGCTGTCTGGCATTTGGTCCTACACCGGGATATGAGTATCAGTGTAGGGGAAAAAAATGTGTATAGACACAGTGATTCTCAACTAGATTCTTGTACTAACTAAATGGCTAACCTGTAAATACAGGGTATATTCCATCACTCAACAAATTCCTCCAAAAATAAAATTCTGAAATACTATACACATGGACTATACTGGGTATGTTAAATAATATAAAGAATAAGTTTCTATTTTTAAGGACATTACAATTTAGTAGGAGGAAAATGCACATTCTGAGAGATTTACAAGTAACCATCCTCATGAGAATGATGTGGCTACTGCTGTCATCCCACGTTACAGATAAAAAGGCTGAGTACTGAAAGACTGAGGAGCGTGCAGAAAGTCACACAGTTGGTAAGTGGTAAGCCCAGGTATCAACCCAGCCAGCGTGGCTCACAAGAACTGCACTCTTGCACCGTATAATTCAACAGAATATGTAATAAGTACCCTGAGAGATGAGTTGCTACAGGAAATTAAGAGAAGAAAAACTTCCTGCTGAGCCAATGATGACAAGCTTCAGATTCAGCTGTGTCTCTAAAGAACAATACAGTTTATATGTAAAGGTGTTTGAAATGAATCCTATGAATTTTACAGGGAGGTTTTTTTTTTTTTTTTTCTTTTCACTTTTTATTTCTGGACTGGTTGTTAATTTCTTTTTTTTTTTAATTGAAGGATAATTGGTTTACAGAGTTTTGTTGTTTTCTGTCAAACCTCAACATGAATCAGCCAGAGGTATACATATATCCCCTCCCTTTTGAACCTCCACAAACCTCTCCCTTTTTTCTCTTTCCTTTTAGTAAGTTACCAAGGTTAAATCTAGCCTATTTCTTAAAAAAAAAAAACACATAAAAAACACATATACACACACATAGAAAACAACTCTGTCCTTGAGCCATATAACCCTCTCCCCTTTCACTGACAGACTTCTTTAAAGAAAGCTACACCCATCACTTCCAATTCCATTATCTCCTCTTCAGTCCTCAGCCCTCTGCCTCCTGATATCTGTATGCATTACTCTACTAAAGTGGCTCTTGCTAAGATCACAAATTACCAGTGTTGCTAAATCTAAAGAATAATTTTCAGATTTTTTTTTTTTCCTTTTTAAAGTAGAGGAAGAAGAATTAAAGGAAGGGTTTGCAAAAGGAAGAAAATAGGAATAAATCACAAATCCTTGGTGAGAGGAGAATAGAATCGGGAACATACAGGGTACTATATTTGCAATGAGGAGGCAGAGAAATGAGAGAGTATATGAAGAAAATAATGAAGGAGATCCTGGTGGATGTCCTTAATCATTTCACTTAAGTAGTAGGTTGTATCTACTAGGAGTTGGGGGTGGGGGGCTTCAACACTTAAGGAGAGGAGAAAAGGTCTGAACATATCATAGTCATTAAGAAAGAAGAAACATGTGAGCACACTGTTGAGACTAGAGAGAATCAACTGGAACAGGGCCACAGGAGTGTAGGCTTTGGCGCCAGATAAATCTGGATTTAAGTCCCAAATCTATATACATGAGCTAAGTGTTCTTGAGTGAGTCGCTAAAGCCTCAGTTTCACCATCCGTAAAATGGGTACCACTTCCCGAGTATGTTGTGAGGATTGAAATAAATGAGACAGCGTATCTAAAGTGCTAATGGTCTTATTTGAGAATTTTACCTAATAATCTTGAGAAACAGGAAAAAAAGGATGACTGAATTTTGGGAAGGTGGACACGGTAGAAGGCTAAGGGAGAAAGAATCTGGGATTGTTTGAGAGGATGATATTATAACTGCTTACCATGGAGCTCAAGAAAACAAATTTAATGAGGGTCTCCCACCCTAGAAGAACAGAGCTAAGGTAGAGACAGAAGGTCACAATGAGGTCACAGAGCACACTCAGGAGTGACAGCTGTAGATGAGATAGAGGTTGTGGTCAGAGACGGGAAGCTCTTATTTCAAGATCGTGGAGGCAGAATAGTTCCAAATAAGAATAAGGTCCAAGTATGGCTGAATCAAGAGTAATACAAATGTACACATTATTCTAAATCATTAAGATAATTTAAGTAGTCCTATGAGACATCTCCAGCAATGCAACTTGATATTTTTTGAGAAAAACACTAAGAATTAAAAGAAAACGCAATCTCTAATGAATGGGGGAAATTAGCATATACTGAGTGCTTTTTATGTGGTAAATGTTTTTAAAATTGTGGTTAAAAAAAAGAATATATATATATATATATATATATATAAAACATAAAACTGGCCATTTAAACTGTTTTAGCAACAGTCCAGTGGTATCAAGTACATTTACATTATTGCACAACTATCACCATCCATCTCCAGGACCTTTTCATTCTCCCACATTTTCTGCTACGTGGCTCCATATATTATATCATTTGATCCTCACATAACTCACAACTTTATTTTTATAGATGAGGAAACTGAAGCTCTGAGGAGTAAAGTGATCCTTAAGGGGGTTCCCAAGATCACTACATGTCTCAAGCAGTAAATCTAAGATTTGAATTTAGGTCTTTCAAAGCCTAAGTTCTAACATGTTGCCTCTAATTAAAGCCAGAAAAAGGAACCCCCAAAGTTGTGATGAAACTGTCTTTACATAACCCCTCCCACATGAATTCAATATACTTCATTATTTTCCTCTCTCGTTTCAGTTTTCTGACTTCTTGTAAAGAAAACTATATTGAACATTGTTTCTAGATGCTTTAGGAATGAACTTAATACTCTGATTTCCAATCTATAAAAGGGCGAGTGGTACCTGACACTAAAATAAACTAAAATTGAGTTTAATGAGGACAAAAGATTCCATATAAAACTTTGGTTTTTGCTATGAGCTGTTTTAGAAACAAGGTACCAAGTCACATTGTTCTTTCTTTTATGTTTAGATGAAATTCAAAAGCTTTTTGTTAAAAATACCATTTCTCTTCAATCTAGGTACCTTCCATTCCCTTCAAGTTTATGTTGTCCTGAGACATTTAACCGAGATAATTTCAATTTTAAAAATAAGTAACCATGTTAAAGAATACTTTCAAGCTGGTTCTCCATAGACATATTATTTTCACTAAATTATAAATTAGATGATTAACTGTAACTTTACCAAAGTAAGTCTAAAACTAGAAAAAGCACACCAAAAGACCTTGATGTGTGTGTGTATATATCACTTAGAATTATTATAAATAAACCAACGGAAGGAGCAGACTGCAATTCCCTCCTGTGGTGGGAGTTTTTCAAATATGTTAAAAGCTGTTTCAGAAAGTTTTTATTCTGTCTACCAAGCAACAGAGGTGACTGTTCAGGAAGAGGTTATAGAAGTTGTTCTGCAGAGGTTTTAGGCTTCCGCACCTCTGAGATTATACCATGTTTATTGCCAAGAAACATGTGTGAAAACCCCCTACGCTGGGCCACATGATGGCGCTTTCAGCTCTGTCAGCATTAACCATTTACCCCAATTTCATCTTTTAAATCAAACTTTGATTCTAAACATTTGTCTTTCCTCTTTAGCTTTAACTCCTGATTTTTTAATTACAATTTTAGAAGCTTCCCTCCTTCAAAGACTTGTCAGAGCCTCCGGTTAACGACAGGGTTTATAAATATATAATATTTATAAAACTATATAATATTACTACCTAAAGGAGCATGCTGTCTCAGGAACAAAACTGTATGTGGTCTGGTTCTGGCCACCAAGTGTGTGAAAATTTTCTAACTCACAACATGTGAAACCTCACACTGTGTCATGACCCAGGCCATCTAGGTCAATGTTTTGTCTCTGACAGGGCATCAGGAGCCTTTCTGTGTAAAGCACTGCTGCTGTCCACGACATTCAAGACATACTCCAGATATTTTTACCTTAAATAACGAAAAAGAGGGAACACAAAACCTGTAAGACCCTTTCTGACTCTAAAGCCTTAATAGAAATATGGAGCTAGAATTCATGAATTTGTCTAAATTTTTCCTAAGCTGCTTTATACATTTTTACCAAGGTGGTAGTGAGTTTATTATGGTACAAAATAATATTTTATACATTTTAGGAGATAATATAGGCTTTAGTATTTAAGAATCTGGTAGATAGATTAACATTAGCTTTCACAATAATGTAAGAAAAACCAAATTGAGTCAAATTTAACATTCTATTGACAAATGGTAAGATCATCGTGTCTCTGAATATGTAAATTTCAAGTTGTTTGGGACATACTATAAAATATAAAATATTCTTGGTTTTTATTCATAATATAAAAACTTTAATTCAGTCTTTTATCAGCCTTCTACAAGACTAAAGAATTTTAACTATTTAAAGTCAGTAACTTTTATTCTAAACTCTTAAATGAGACAGACTTCCCTAAAAGGTAGTATAAATTTCCCTAGGCTTATGCTGATATTTTTAATTTTCATCATTTTTATAAATGAGACAATTCTTATCCAGAAAACTTTCAACTATAGCAGCAGTGACTGACTTAGAACTGTAAAACGTTAAAATGAAAGGGATCTAAGGTTAAATGCAAGTTTCTACTTTACAAATGAGGAAAATGAGGTTCAATGCTGATAAGACTTTCCTAGAGTATAACAATACTAAAATCCTAAGATGGATTCAACAAAACAGTGCTCTGCAGATTAGGACCAACCAATTAAGGAGGTTGCTACCAGCATTTCAAAAAAAGCAACAGAGTAGAAAATAACAGGTTTTCAAGGTAGGGAGGATAAAAATGATTTCATAAAACTTTTTCTTCAGTTCTATGTATGTGTTGGATAAGGTAAAATGGTCAAAAATTCTGGAAATCGTTCATGAATACAGAGAAGAAACAAGTGGTTGCCAGAAGGGAGAGGGGTGTATGTGTCGATGAAATAGGTGAAGGGGATTAAGAAGTACAAACCTCCAGTTAAAAAGAAATAAGCCACGGAGATGTAAAGTACTGCATAAGGAATATGGTCAATAATACTGTAGTAACTTTGTATGGGAACAGATGGTTACTGGACTTATTATGGTAACCATTCCATAATGTATGCAATTATCAAATCACCACGAGTACATCTGAGCCTAATATATAACACTATATGTCAACTATATTTCAATTAAGAAAAGATTTTGGAAGTCATTACAATAAAATATCTAATTCTTGAATGGATTTTCAAATTTATTATTTTTAAATTATAATGAAAATAGCAATATTAATAAAATTATAACTTGCAATTATGGTGACATAGCTTATTTATTACAACTCATTCAAAACCAATAAAAATATCTCTGTATTAAATACTAAATGTTAGCTTTTTTTTTTAAAAAAGCCATTTTTTGCCTTTAAAAGATATGCTATGGGGTGTAACATTCATAACCTATGTGAAAAGACTTCCTTTAAAATACATTTCTGTAAAGCTTATACGTACAATATCTAGACAAGCTTTTTAAGAAAATATTGAATTCCAGAGTTCTGATCATTAGCACACATAAAAATACCAAACATTTTTTGTGAAAAAACAGTGACCTCTAGTGGATTAAATAAACTGACATAATGTTTGCCTCTAAGAATTTAGAAATTAAGGTAACACTGATGCATCCAGTTATGAAAAATATTGACATGGTATACAGACAACTATTATACATAAATAAGGGCTACAGTTACACTATGTAAAATGTAATAATTGTATATTTATAAATTGCTCACTGGTTACTTACAATCAAGAAAGAATCCTAGCTTTGTTCAGAATCTATCACTAGCTTCAGGAATACACTAACTCTTTCTGATCTTGTGTGATAATGAAGTTGGATTAAATTATCTCTAAGGACCCTTTCAGTTCTCTCATTGTGATCCTTTAATTCATCTTGTATACCAATGCCAGACTAAATTCTATTAAAAAATGTTCAGTGGCTCCCCAGCTCTTGACTACATACCAAACTCAGCTTGGCCCCTTGATATCTATCATTTTCTATTTTTTCCCCAATACATCCCTTATTTCAAATGAGTTAATGTTCTCACTATTTTCGATACCCAACCTACTCCTGTGAGTTTATTTTCTCATCTCTGCTTCAAGTTTTTCATTATGCGGTGTTTTAACCTCACTAACTTACATTACACGTGCCCATTAGAATGAGTCAAATTTGTTTCATTCAGGTGTATTTGTTTTGCCATCCCAAAGAGATTGAAACTTAACCACAGAGGTTGGCTTTCACACACGTGTGTGCACAAGCAGACACATGTGCATCCTGCTGGGTAGTAAGAGTACACTACTGTACCTACCTACTTGTTTTTATTTTTTGGCTGAGCTGTGCAGCATGCAGGTCTTAGTTCCCAGAGCAGGGATGGAACCTGCACCCCCCTGCATTGGAAGCACAGAGGGCTGGACCAGGAAAGTCCCTACACACTTTAAATGTAAATTAAGTTGGTAAGTTTCAAAAAAAAAACCAAGGGCATTTTCATCTTTCATTTTAGTGAGGTAGTGAAGGGTATATAAAGTAGAATTTCAAGAACCATAAACATAAAGTGACAGAGCTTCATATTTTGGGAAAAAAGTAGGCATTCTGAAGATAGGATGGTGATTTTGGGAAAAAGTTAGAGGAAGGAACTTTTTAAAATTAGTTAAAGGAAGTACCAATAACTATATCTGAAGAAAACAGAGATGACAGGAAAGGTGCTTTGATAAATGGTTTTGAAGCATATATGTGGATGGACTAAATGAGTGCACTAACTTAAAGAAGTAGAAAAAAAATCTCTGGAAGCAAAACTAAGAACTCAAGCAAACATCAGTTTGAACACTGGGAAATGTAATATTGTTGCTCTCATTACAACTGAGGAGGCAATGGCAGCTCTGGTGAAAGAAATTTAGAAAAAATATTAAGAGAAAAAATGATAGTTAAAAAGGTGCTCATAAGTTTCCAGAAAGTTTGGACAATGCTACAATCTTTTATCCCCAAATAAGAAAGTCAGGCTGGCAGAGAAATGATGAGCAATTTAGTCTCTACAATGTTTAATTCAACTAACAAAGGCCACATTGTAGAATATTGAGCATATTCCAAACCACATAGATTTGGATCAGCAAACAAAGGTGTCTGCAAACAAAGCTACTGTCACCAGTACAACTGATGCTAGGTGAACATACAGTAGTGATGTTACTTGAGTATCCAGTAAGATTATTTAGCATATATCTTATTTTACCTCAAATAACACTGCCTTGTGTTATAATATTCTCTATCAAACATGAATTACTTGAGACATTATCTTATTAATTTAAGCCTTTGTATAGATACATAACAATAATTTTTGTTTCCTTTTTAACATTATTATGTCAACTTCCCTTCAGTGATGAATTCTCTTTCAAATTCAGCAACTACTAAAATGTTATAAATGTTCAAACATTTCTCAAAATGCAACAACCCATGAATGTCTATAAACTTTTTTTTGCTAAAAATGACTCTTTAAATTGGCTTTTTAAAATTTATAAAATGTTATACTGACTTTTAATAAAGATTTAATAAATTAAACAAATAATTATTTAATAAATTAAATAAATTAGAAAACAAATTAGAAATAAGTAAATTACTAAACTAAATAAATTAGCTCTAATTAAATAAATTAGAACTTTTTAACTTTAGTACTGAATTAAGAACTATGTACAGAGGTTCATAACACTGTACAGGAGGCAGTGACCAAAACCATCCCAAAGAAAAAGAAATACAAGAAGGCAAAGTGGCTGTCTGAATGGCATTACACATAGCTGAGGAAAGAAGAGAAGCAAAAAGCAAAGGAGAAAGGGAAAGAAATAACCAACTGAATGCAGAGTTCTAGAGAGCAGCAAGGAGATAAGAAAGCCTTCTTAAATGAAGAGTGCAAAGAAGCAGAGGAAAAAAATAGAATGGGAAAGACTAGAGATCTCTTCAAGAAAATTAGAGATACCAAGGGAACATTTCACGTAAGGATGGGCATGATAAAGGACAGAAATGGTAAGGACCTAACAGAAGCAAAGAGATTAAGAAGAGGTGGCAAGAATGTACAGAAAGACTACACAAAAAAGACCTTAATGACCCCAAAACCATGATGAAGTGGTCACTCACCTAGAGTCTGAAGTCAAGTGGGTCTTAGAAAGCATTATTACAAACAAGCCTAGTGGAGGTGATGGAATTCCAGCTAAGCTATTTTAAATACTAAAAGATGATGCTGTTAAAGTGCTGCCCTCAGTATGTCAGCAAATTTGGAAAACTCAGCAATGGCCACATGACTGGAAAAGGTCAGTTTTCACTCCAATCCCAAAGAAGGGTAATGCCAAAGAATGTTCAAAATACTGTACAATTGTGTTCATTTTGCATGCTACCAAGGTTATGCTCAAAATCCTTCAAGCTAGGCTTCAGCAGTGGTGAACTGAAAACTTTCAGATGTACATGCTGCATTTAGAAAAGGCAGAGGAACCAGAGATCAAATTACCAAGATACTTTGGATGACAGAGAAAGCAAGGCAATTCCAGAAAAACATCTACTTCTGACTCATTGACTTTGCTAAAGCCTTTGACTGTATGGATCACAACAAATTGGAAAATTCTTAAAGAGATGGAAATACCAAACCACCTTACTTGAGAAATCTATATGTGGGTCAAGAAGTAATGGTTAGAACCTCACATGGAACAACTGACTAGTTCCAAACTGGGAAAGGGGTACAATTAGGCTGTATATTGTCACTCTGCTTATTTAATTTATATGCCGAGTACATCATGAGAAATGCCAGGATGGATGAATCACAAACTGGAATCAAGACTGACAGGAGAAATATCAACAACCTCAGATATGGAGATGACACCACTCTAATGGTAGAAAGTGTAGAGGAACTAAAAAGCCTCTTGATGGGGATGAAAGTGGAGAATGAAAAAGCTGGCTGAAAACTCGGCATACAAAAAACAAAGATCATGGCATCCAGTCCCATCACTTCAAGGCAAATAGATGGGGGAAAAGTGGAAGGAAGCACTGGCAGATTTTATTTTCTTGAGCTCCAAAATCACTGCAGATGGTGACTGCAGCCATGAAATTAAAAGATGCTCGTTCCTTGGAAGAAAAGCTGCGACCAACCTAGACAGCATAATAAAAAGCAGAGACACCACTTTGCCAACACAGGTCTGTCTAGTCAAAGCTACGGTTTTTCCCGTAGTCATGTACAGATGTGAGAGCTGGACCATAAAGAAAGCTGAGTGCCAAAGAATTGGACTTTCGAACTACGGTGCTAGAGAAGACTCGAGTCCTTGGACAGCAAGGAGATTAAACCGGTCAATCCTAAAGGAAATCAACCCTGAAAATTCATTGGAAAGACTGATGCTGAAGCTCCAATACTTTGGCCACCTGATCTGAAGAGCCAACTCGTTGTAAAAGACCCTGAAGCTGGGAAAGACTGAAGACAAAAGGAGAAGAGAGTGGCAGAAGACGAGATGGTTGGAGAGCAACACCCACTCAATGGACGTTGAGCAAACTCCGGAAGAGAGGGAAGGACAGGGAAGCAGTCCATGGCACTGCAAAGAGTCTTGACATGCAGAGTCTTAGCCATGACTAAGACATGACTTAGTAACAGAACAACGATACAGTTCTCTAGGAGGCACGAGAGGTAAAGAACCCTTCTACCAATGCAGGAGACAGAGACATGGGTTTGATCCCTGAGTTGGGGAGATCCCCTGGAGGAGGGCATGGCAACCCACTCCAAAATTCTTGCCTGGAAAATCCCATGGATGCAGGAGCATGTTAGATAACAGTCAATGGGGTTACAAAGAGTTTGACACAACTGAAGCGACTTAGCACGTGGCATGCACATACAGTTTCCTAACAAAGTATAAGTTCAGTTGGATCTAAGATCCTGTACCTTCTGGAAAAATTTAAAATTCTCATCCCAGGATTATTGTATTATTAGGATTAATAGAAATAACTATCAGAGCAGGAAGCAAAGTACATTTTGTTCTTAAAGCTAAAATAGAAAACAAGTAACATCTGTATGTACTTTCTGATTTTAAGTGTAAAATCCTTAAAAGCTCTGCTTGAAATATAACCATTTCTCCACAATGAAAATGTGTATAATGAATGCATTCCAAAGAAAACTAACCTACTCTTTACATATCTCAAAAACTATAAAGAAATACATGAACAAATATATACATCATGATTTAAATTACCTTTCTTCCTCGCGAACCCACACTGGACTTTTAGGAATTTGTGCTTCAAAAAATTTAGATGCTTTATAACAAAAATTGCTGCAAAAACACTGAAAAGAACATTTTAAAACAAGCAACTTATTTTGTTCTTATTGTGAAATACAATTTATGTACAGAAGAGAATATAAAACATAAATATGTAGTTCACAGAAAAAAAAAATCAAGAATCGACCACCCAAGAAATAAGATTTAGTACCTTTGAAGGCTTTTCTGTGTCCCTCCCCAATCGCATGGCTCTCCACATTCCCCAGAGATAACCACTATCATAAATTCTGTGTTACTCATTCCTTTGCTTTCTTTCAGTCTTGCTTCTGACATTTGGTTTTGCCTATTTTTAAACTTTGTTTAAATGGAGTATTATTATGTATCCTTGTATTCTGTTCCACATTATGTTTTTCAGAGTCATTTATGTAGCTATAGTGTATGCATTTACACTGTGTATTATATTCCATTGCCTAAGTATTACTACCTTTTATTTACTGTTTAAGGACAATGAGTTGTTATTTTTTTGTTGCCATTACCATGTTACATGAACCTTTTTTTAATTACAATTTTTACATTAAAAAAATTGTGGTATGATACATAAAATTCATCATCTTACACATTTTTTTTTTTTTCATCTTACACATTTTTAAGTGTTCAGTTCAGTGGCTTTAAGTACCTTCTTACTATTTTGCAACTATCACCATCATCCATCTCCAGAACTCTTTTCATCTTACAAAACTGGGACTCCACACTGATTAAACTATAACTCCCCATTTCCATCTCCTGTGACAAAAACCATTCTACTTTCTGTCTCCATAAATTTGACTACTCTCAATTATGTTACATAAGTAGAATCATAGACTGTTTTTCCTTTTGTACTGGCTTATCTCACTTAGAACAATGTCTTCAAAATTCATTCAGTTGTAGCTGTGTCAGAATTTCCTTCCTTTTTAAGGCTAAATAACGTTCTATTCTATGTACTGAATATGCACTGTATTGTGTTTATCCTACTAGGAACATTCATGGACTTCCCTGGTAGTTCTGATGGTAAAGAATCTGCCTGCAATGAAGGAGACCCAGGTTCCATCCCTGGGTCAGGATGAATGGCCACCCACCCCAGTATTCTTGCCTGGAAAACCCCACGGACAGAAGAGCCTGGCAGGTACAGTCCATGGGGTCGCAAAAGAGTCAAACACATCTCAGCAACCAAGCAGCAGGCTACAGTCCGCGGGGTTGCAAAAGAGTTGGACATGTCTGAGCAACTTAGCACAAGGAACATTCATACACCTATGTACTTGTGTACACAGGTTAAACAAGAAAGAGTTTATACCAAAAAATAGAATGGTCACAAAGAATGCATAAATTTGACTTTAACAAATATGACTTTGCCAAACAGTTTCTCAGAAAGGTTGTACCAATATTTATTTGACCAGAAGTATAAACAGTCACTAATGTTGTCAAATTTTTATACTTTTACTAATTTGGGAGCTATAAAAATGTAAATAACTCAGTGTGTTCTAATTTGCTATTTTCCTGATTAATGATAAGGCTGAGCATCTTTTCACATATTCATTAGTCATTCAAGTTCCTTCTGTAAAATTTTTTTATCTAAATTTTGTCTTTTTCTTATAGATGATGCATTCTGGTTATGAATCTGTGGTTAGTTATATGTGAGAAATATAACCCCTGATTTTTAGCTTATCTTTTCACTCTTGTTTTAGAAACTTCTAATGAGCAAATGTTTTCTACTTTAATGTAGAAAAATTTATCAGTTTTTCCTCTATGGTCTATAATTTTCTATCTTATTTAATAAATTCTCTGCAACCCAAGTTCTGAAAACATATTTTTTTACATTTAGGTTCTTAATCTACCTAAAATTGATCTTTATATACACACTCTAATAGCTATCAGTTTTCATTTTTTCTGTATGGATAATTGGACATGTATAATTTATTAAAAAACCCATCCCTTCTCCACTGATCTAAGATACTCCTGATGTCTTATGTTCAGTGTCCATGCAAGTAGTATAAGTCTGCTTCTGGCTCTCTATTCTGTTCTATGAGTCACTCACCTGAATTCATGCCAATATGCAATTTTTAAATGTTCACATACTAACTAAAGTGTAAGCAAAAAAATTTTTAACACTATACATACTTATAAATGAAAAACTTTTAACATAGTCATTTTCTAAAAGGCAAGATTTTAAACAGATATATTTAGAATTCCATTTAGTATAATATTAAATATTAACTCCCACACTGATAATAATCTTTAAACTTACCTTTCTTTCAGTAATATCATAGACTTTATTAGCTTTGGTAGAAATTTTGTATTTCTGTTTTGGTACCTAAAGAAAAGAAAGCATAGCATACGATAGAATTCAAGTAATAAACATGAACTTTATGGTTAACATTAAGTCATCTATATATATCATTGGCTAACCCACATCATTAGTTCATGACCTCAGTTTTATTTATTGTTCTTTTTACATGGTATTTGCTAAATATGAAAGTTAAAAGTCTACAGGTTAAAAAAAAAAGTTACTTACAATTCCTAGCTTGTTCTGACATAAAGGATAGCCACAGAGTTTGATAATAGAACGCTCATCCACGACATCACTATAGTGAGCAGGTGTGATGAATTTCCCCTACAACGAAATGAGAGAGGCACTTAACTCTACCAGATTATTCAAAAAGTTTATTTATCAGCTCTTTAGGCCTCATTGATCTCATATGAAAACACAGGGATCATACAAGTACCTATCTCATAGGTTTGATTTACCTATCTCATAGATTTGATAGAATCAGAGGAGAAAATAAAGGAAAAGCACTTAGAAAAGTGCTTCTAGACACAGTCTAAGTACTTAGAAAATGTAAGTTATTATTTAAAAAAACACAAACCCATAAAACTGCCAAAATTTCTGCCACAGTAAACTATGCATCTTTGTGGATTATACAATTCATGAAATAATTCTGAGGCAGGAGGAAGAGGTGATGCTATTCTGACTGCTTTACCAAAGGAAAATATTAATAGTATATTTTTTATTTTTAAAACTGTTACTCAAAAATAAACAAAATAGAATTATATACAATTTTACCTATTTCTGAAAGCACAGTCTTATAAACAAAGTATATTAAAGGTGTCATTGTGACTCCTGAACAAATTTTTGTGCAAAATCTTCTACCTTCTGAAAAAACAGAACAGTGAGGTGACAGTTAATAAGCTAACACCAAATATTTTTGACATTTTCTTGTTCAAATAATCTCAGATCTACCACCCAGAATGATGGGTTGGCTATGTCAGTAGGCTAGAGGGGAATGTTTAAATGTACGAGAGAGAGTGATGAAGAAAGGTCTCAGAAGAGGAGGAAGATGATGAAGTTGGGCAATAGGTGGAAGGATGGGTCAAGGCAAAGAAGAATGTCCCCTCTTCTGATGAGAAGGAGTAAAGGTGAGGCTAAGTAAGCTAAGTGACAGGGTGAGCAAGGTAGCGCAGCAGAGAAAAAGATCCAGGTGTCTGCTGTGTTCTCCATGAATTAGGCAAGAGCTTAGAGGAACAGAGTATGGACTTGGGAAAAGCAGTAATGATGGCAAGAGTGGCAGTGGGTGGTTAAAAAGGGTGCTAATTGCAGATATAAATGATATATATACTATATAAAAATATACAAACAACAAGGCTCTACTGTATAGCACAGGGAACTATAGCAGAGTCAGACATGACTGAGTGACTAAGCATGCATGTGCGCACACACACACAAGCATAACTGAACGCTTTGCTGTATACCGGAAACTAACATTACATTGTAAACTAATGGAACTTCAATAAAAAAACAAACAACAAACAAACCTCAGTTCTTGAGACAAACTAGCATTTCTGGTTTGTCTTTAGAGTCATCAAGTGTGGAGATTCTGATGCAGTTACCCATATCAATTTAAATATTGTCATATTTATATTCCTCTTGTTTAGGAAAATCTCTGAGTCACACTAAGAATTATTTCTACAATAAAAGCTCTAGCTTTAATTTTCTACTTCTTTTTTCTCATAAGGATTATGAGGATATAACACACATTTCAAGTTTTTAATGCAATAAAGCCATTAATGAAAACAAAAAAATTTTTAATGCAAATGATAATTCTCGTTATGTGTTGATTAAACCATAGGGGATCTGTATCTCATGGTTTTAAAATATCAAAATTAATGAAATTACATTAACAGAAATGATGATTTTCTATTACTAAAACAGGACAACATACAGCCTATGAAAAATGACATGGTGGTCAGCAGTGCAAAGCAATGAAAATCAAGTGAGATTAGCAGACTGGTTAAAAGAACTACTATTAAGGAATAAAATATGCATGTTACCTCTCTCAAGCACATTTTAAAGTCACAAAACAAAGAATGCATAATAGTAATAGTTATCTTTAAATGCACAAATTATATAGCGTGTGACTGACAACAAATTCAAAGATTTCAATAATGCAAGGAAGTTTCATGTTACACAGATTTAAAGACTTTATACTATAAAAGTGTTAGTCAGTCAGTCATGTCTGATTCTTTGCAACCCAATGAACTGTAGCCCACTAGGCTCTTCTGTTCATGGGATTCTCCAGGAAAATATACTGGAGTGGGTAGTCATTTCCTTCTTCAGGGGATCTTCCCTACCCAGAGATCAAACTGAGGTCTCCTGCATAGTACACGGTTTCTTCACCATCTCAGTCACCAGGGAAGCTGGTGGCAAACCACTTCAGCGTTTTTGCCTTGAGAGCCCCATGAACAGTATGAAAAGGCAAAAAGGTATGACACTGAAAGATGAGCCCCCAAAGTCAGTGGGTGCCCAATATGTTACTGGAGAAACAGTTCCAGAAAGAATGAAGAGGCTGGACCGAGGTGGAGACGTCTCCTAGTTGTGGCTGTGTCTGGTGGTATCCAGTCTGAGGCTGTGCAGAACAATACTGCACAGGAACCTGGAATGTCAGGTCCATGAACCAAGGCAAATTAGGTGTGGTCAACCAGGAGACGGCAAGAGTGAACATCAACATCTTAGGAATCATGGACAGGTGATGATGGACAGGAATGGGTGAATTTAATTCAGATGACCATTATGTCTACTATGGTGGGCAAGAATCCCTTAGAAGAAATGGAGTAGCCCGCATAGTCACAAAAGAGTCTGAAATGCAGTACTTTGGTGCAATCTCAAAAATGAGAGGATGATCTTGGTTTGTCTCCAAGACAAATCATTCAACAACACAGTAATCCAAGTCTATGCCCCAACCACTGACTCTGAAGTTGAATGTTCTATGAAGACCTGCAAAACATTGTAAAACTGACACCAAAAAACTATGTCCTTTTCATCACAGGGGATTGGAAAGCAAAAGCAGGAAGTCAAGAGATACCTGAAATATCTAGCAAGTTTGGCCCTGCAGTACAAAATGAAGCAGGGCAAAAGCTCACAAGAGTTCTGCCAAGAGAACACACTGATCATAGCAAATATCCTCTTCCAAAACACAAGAGATGGCTCTACACGTGGACATCACCACATAGTTAATACTGAAATCAGACTGACGATATTCTTTGCAGCCAAAGATGGAGAGCCTCTATACAGTCAGCAAAAACAAGACCGGGAGCTGACTGTGGCTCAGATCACGAACTCCTTATTGCAAAATTCAGACTTAAACTGAAGAAAACAGGGAAAACCACTCAGCCATTCAGGTATGACCTAAATCAAATCCCTTATGATTACACAGTGGAAGTGACAAATTGATTCAACGGATTAGATGTGATAAGGGTGTCTGAAGAACTATGGACAGAGGTTTGTAACACTGTACAGGAGAGAGTGATCAAAACCATCCCAAAGAAAAAGAAATGCCAAGAAGGCAAAGCGGTTGTCTGAGGAGGACTTACAAACAGCTGAGAAAAGAAGAAAAGCAAAAGGCAAAGGAGAAAGGGAAAGACACGCCCAACTGAATGCAGAGTTCCAAAGAATAGCAAATAAGAAAGCCTTCTTAAATGAACAATGCAAAGAAATAGAGGAAAACAATAGAATGGGAAAGATTAGAGATCTCTTCAGGAAAACTGGAGATACCAAGGGAACATTTCATGCAAAGATGAGCACAATAAATGACAGACACAGCAAAGACCTAACAGAAATGGAAAAGGTTAAAAAGAGATGGCAAGAATACACAGAACTATATAAAAAAGGTCTTAATGATCCAGATAATCACGATGGTGTGGTCACTCACCTAGAGCCTGACATCCTGGAGTGTGAAGTCAAGTGGGCCTTAGGAAGCATTACTACGAACAATGCTTGTGGAGGTGATGGAATTCCAGCTATTTCAATTCCTAAAAGATGATACTGTTAAAGTGCTGCACTCAATATGTCAGCAAATTTGGAAAATTCAGCAGTGGCCACAGGACTGGAAAAGGTCAGTTTTCATTCCAATCCCATAGAAGGGCAATGCCAAAGAATATTCAAACTAACATACAATTGTGCTTATTTCATATCCTTGCAAGGTAATGCTCAAAATCTTTCAAGCTAGGCTTCAACAGTACATGAACTGATAACTTCCAGATGTAAAAGCTGGGTTTAGAAAAGGCAGAGGAACAGAGATCAAATTGCCAGCATTCACTGGATCATAGAAAAGGTGAGAGAATTCCAGAAAAACATCTACTTCTGCTGCATTGGCTACAATAAAGCCTTTGACAACAAACTGTGGAAAATTCTTCAAGAGATGGGAATACTAGACCACCACCTTACCTGCCTCCTGAGAAACATGTATGCAGGTCAGGAAGCAATAGTTGGAACCAGACATGGAACCAATGGACTGGTTCAAAACTGGGAAAGGAGTATGTTCAGGCTGTATATTGTCACTCTGCTCAATTAACATATGCAGAGCACATCATGCAAAATGCTGGGCTGGATGAATCACAAGTTGGAATCAAGATTGCTGGGAGAAATGTCAATAATCTCAGATATGCAGATGATACCACCCTAATGGCAGAAAGAAAAGAGGAACTAAAGAGCCGCTTGATGAGGGTGAGGGAGGAGAGTGAAAAAGCTGGTTTAAAACTCAACATTCAAAAAACTAAGATAATGGCATCCAGTCCCATCACTTCATGGCAAACAGACAGGGAAAAAAATGGCAACAGTGGCAGATTTTATTTTCTTGGGTTCTAAAATCACTGAAGATGGTGACTGCAGCCATGAAATCAAGATGCTTGCTCCTTGGAAGTAAAGCTATGACGAACCTAGACATCATCATTAAAAAGCAGGGACACCACATTGCCAACAAAGGTCAATATACAGTCAAAGCTATGGTTTTTTCCAGTAGTCACGTATGGATGTGAGAGTTGGACCATAAAGAAAGCTGAGTGCCATAGAATTGATGCTTCCGAATTGTGGTGCTGGAGAAGACTCCTAGAGTCCCTTGGACTGCAAGGAGATGAAATCAGTCAATCCTAAAGGAAATCAACCCTGAGTATTCACTGGAAGGACTGATGCTAAATAAAGCTCTAATACTTTGTCCACCTAAAGTGAAGGGCTGATTCATTATAAGATACCCTGACACTATGAAAGATGAAAGGCAAAACAAAAAGAGGAGGGCAGAGGATGAGTTGGTTAGACAGTATCATCGACTCAATGGACATGAGTTTGAGCAAACTCCAGGAGATAGTGAAGGATAGGGAAGCCTGGAGTGCTGTAGTACATGGGGTTGCAAAGACTCCAACATGACTTAGCCACTGAAGAAAACAACATACTATAGAAGTAATAATTTATCAATACATACACACTCCCTTAGGAATTCTGCTGAAATATTCTCTTCTAAAAGCTGTTCCACAATATGTAGAGCTTTTCTCTCAAACTCAATCTTCTTTCTGATAGCTGCTTCTAGTTCTGCTTTCCTAAAATTAAAAAAAAAAAAAAGGTATTTAAGTTATTCTGAAGTTTTAGCATAGCCAATTTTCTACATTTTAAAATTAAACACTAATGATGTACTATTTTGCTATTAAGGTTAAATGTACATTTGTAAATGCTGTTTCTTTAGATCCAGTATTTTTCAAAAAGGAAACAAGCTACTTGTTATTGATGACTGTCCTAACAGGATTATTTGACTTCCAGGGCTCATAGAACAAGGAAGAATTTAGAATATCCTATAGAAAAGAAAATGGGAGAAAATCTTTTTTTGCCAGTTAAGACTCCATCATTCTTGAAATGATAATCTATCATTCTCTATCATTCCTCTGAGCTTTTCCCTAAAAATGGAGGCTTTTCCCTTGAAATCATTAGAAATCAGAAGGGAATGGAGAGAAAAAATATGATGTTGGTTGTTCTCTTAAACACAAATTTCTTTGTGCTAGTTCTCAAATGTTAACTAAATGGCCAGCCTGGTTTAACAGGACAGAGTCATATTCGCAAAGAAGTATTTACTTACCTTTGCTGTAAAGTCTTACTAAATAACTATACCAGTATGACTCTATGGTTCAGGAAAACAATAATCTAGGAGGCACCAGTGAAAATCTGTCAGCCTCTGTGGGCCCCACACATCATGAATATAAAAGCAGAGGCTATCTGATCAAAAAATGGTCCTAGGACAGTGATCCTCAATACCAGCCGCAGTTTAGGATCATCTGATGAGACCTTTTTTAAAAAAGATACCATGTTCAGGTCCCACTGCAGGCTAACTAAATAAGAATCTTTGAGGATGGGCCCTAATTAATGGTGTTTTCTTAAAAGTGCTCCAGATAAACCTAGTGTGTAACAGGGCTGAGAACCAGCACCATGGGAACAAAGATACCAACTACCTTGGTGACTTGTTTGCTATACTAGTTTCTCCTCACCCACCAGAACAACCCTGCTGCCATCCTGGATCTTGAGTGCTCTCACATCTGGACTCAGAATGTACTCAGTCCTGAATATTCATTGCAAGGACTGATGCTGAAGCTCCAATACTTTGGCCACATGATGCAAAGAATGGACTCATTGGAAAAGACCCTGATGCTGGGAAGGACTGAAGGCAGGAGAAGGGGACAACAGAGGATGAGATGGCTGGATGGCATCACCGACACAATGGACATGAGTTTGAGCAAGCTCCGGGAGTTGGTGATGGACAGGGAAGCCTAGCGCACTGCAGTCCATGGGGTCTCAAAGAGTCGGACATGATTAAGTGACTGAACTGAACTGAGAACGTACTCACCTTTTCTCCCTACCTTTATTGACTGCCAAGACTTTAGCACCTAATTTCTTGCCTGAAGGAACATGTTTCACAAAAACAATTTGGAGAATTGACACAAGACTGTCAGCTAGGGACAAATAGGGACATTAAAACAAGAATGTCTCACTGTTTACACTGTTCGCTAAACCCAGAGTAGGCAAGGCACTAGCAGGGAAGCTTGAAGAAAACTCAAGGAGTCATAGTAAGTGAAGACACATTTATTCTCTCCTGACTGCAACAACAGCTGTAGCAGCAGATACACTGTATTCTCTCCTCTCATGACTAACCCAGTGGACACAGCCCTAATGGAGCCAAAAAGCTCTTCAGGTGGAGCTCATATATGTTTACAGAACAAAAGTGGCCCGTAGCCAAGTGGGTACATTGTGACGCGCATGCGCGGTGCTATAAGTTATCTCAGCTGTTACAAGACCATGTATTTACAAAACCTGGGGTCAGAGCGAGATGCCCTGGGCCAAGAGAGCCTGACCCTACCTCTTTGGTTAATCTGCTCTTTCCCTACAAAGAAGAAACTTGCAATTAACACCTGTTCTCCCATCATTTCATAAAGACCATACTTACATCAAAAATGTAAAAAGGACATGGCACAGATTAAATATTCTTTGTAACGAAAAAAGTTTTCTGTGCAGTACAAAAGTTCCTTGTACTGAATATACTTAGCTCTATGAAAAACATTATTTTTCTCCTTTTGCTGCTTACCAATAAAAGCTATGTCATTTACTAAGATCAAAATAGAATGTGCATTAGGAGTTGCTGACTTAAGGAGTTAATTACCTCAACCTGCAGGAACAGCAGACTCCTCTGAACTGATGAACACCTACAGCTGTCTCCCATGGACAGCCCTGTCTCAGAGCTCCCTTCTACCCCACATGACGACACGTGGGGTGGTCTACAGCAGTGGTTCTCAAACTTCTGGGCATCAGTGGTCCTTTATAATCTTAGTTTTTGCTTATGCAGATTGTATCTGTTGATAGTTACCATACTGGGATTAAGGGTGAGAAAAATTTCAAGCACTCATGAACTCATTTAATAGTAATATATCCATTACACGTTAACATGTTTTTAAATGTAAACTTCAGTGTGAATTACAGAATTGTTTTATGTTTTCACAAAGCTCTTTAATTTCTGGCTTAATACTATTCAGCTGGATTGAATGTAGAAGTTTTTTTCAGTTGGAATAAATTCATGAAAGATCACTTCTCTCAACACCTAGTTGGTTACCCTCAAGGATTTTTAATTGTTTCATCATCCTGGGTGATCTGCTTGAAATACATTTCAGCTTATGTATATTCTTCATATTGTAGTACTTAGAATAAAAGATAATCTCCTTGGGCGTGCAGTCAGATCCATGTTGAAGAGAGTTGCAAATTACTATTATCATTATTAACTAAACTTTACTGTTGTATTATTTTCTAAAGCCAAGTATAGTCATTCTGCTCCACAGGAAAACAGATCTCAAATTCATCTGATTTCTCCACTCCCAAATGATCATTATCCCTAACACCTTAACACTTTTGAAACTTAAATTCTATTACTTTATTACTTGAAGTTTTGTTTGCACTTAGAAAATGTGAATTTCTCACCGCAGTCTACTGGTACTGTTTGAATGCAACCCTGCCTCTAACTTATTCCTACACTCCTTTCTTCCTTTGCTCAGAATGCTTCACATGACCTTGGGCATGTCTCCTTTCTTTAAATGACCAAGCTTCTTCTTGTCACATATATTGGTGCTTCTGGCTGGAGGTCTCTCCTCACTACTCTGTCTGGTAAATGCCTATCTAGCCTTCCAGTCAGTTTAACTATTACTTTCTCAGAGAAGCTTTTCCCTGAAAACACACCGCCCTTCCTGCCAACCTCTCCTGTCTTTAGTTCCTCCATCAGAGTCTTTTCATTTGCAATTATGTATTTATTTGTGATAATTTAATTGGTATTTCTGTTCTACTAGACAGGAACTGTGTCTATATTGTTCAAAATCATATCCTCCGAGCCTCTGAAACTGAAAAAGTCCCAAAAGAGAACACAGGCAGAACAGCCTTTGACATAAATCTTAGCAATTTTTTAAAGTTTGTCTCCCAAGGTGAAGGAAACGAGCAAATATAAACAAACAGGAAGGACCTGATTATACTTAAAAACTTTTGCAAACAAAAGGAAACCATCAACAAAATGAAAAGACAATCTACTGACGGGGAGAAAATATTTGCAAATGATATGACCAATTAAGAGTTTAATATCCAAAATATATAAACAGCTCACACAACTCAGTATCAAAAAAACAATCCAATTAAAAACTGGGCAGAAGAAACAGGACACTTTCCCAAGGATGTATAGATGGCCAACAGGTGCATGAAAAAATGCTCAACATAGCTAATTATCAGAGAAATGCAAATCGAAACCACAAAATGAGATATCACCTCACATCTGTCAAAAAGACTATCATTTAAAAGTCTACAAATAACAAACGTTGAGGAGGATGTGGAGAAAAGGGAATCCTCCTATTGTTAGTGAGAATATAAACTGGTACAGCCACTACGGAAAACAGTATAGAGGTTCCCTAGAAAACTAAAAACTATCACATGATCCAGCAACTTCACTCCTGGGTATATACGTGAAGAAAATTACAACACTAGTTTGAAAAGACACATGCACCTCAATGTTCATAGAAGCATAATTTATAATTGCCAAGATACAGAAGCAATATAAGTGTCCATCAACAGACAAATGGATAAAGATGATGTGGTTTACACATGCCATAGAATACTACTCAGCCATAAAAAAGAATGAACTTCTGCAATTTGCGACAACGTGGATGTACCTAGAGAATATTATGCTTAGTGAAGTAACTCAGAGAAAGACAAATATTCTGAGATCACTTACATAGAGGACAAATCAGTGGTTACCAGAGGGGAAACAGCAGGGGGAAGGGCAAGAGTGAGGTATGGGATTAAGAGATACAAACTATGTATACAATAAATAAGCAACAAGGAAGTATCATATAGCACAGGAAAACTTAGTTATTATTTTGTAATAACTTAAAATAGAATATAATCTATAAAAATATTTAATCTCTATATTGTACATCTGAAACTAATGTAATATTGTAAATCAACTAGAGTTCAATTAAAATTAAAAACATCTTATCCACAGAGACTAACACAGATCTAGCATATCTTACATTCAGTAAATAATTCTTGAAAGAATGAGTAAACTAAAACCAATACTTCATAAAATCATAACTTATATATAGTTACATCATCCTCAAAGATGACATCTATTCTAAGAACCTTTTGTGCCAGAAGATAAAGGTTGCCTTTTTAGGAGATGCCCATTGAATAGTATAGAATAACTTTTTGCTGAAAATATGGACATGATGTAAACAAAGAAAAACAACAAAAAGTTTCTTGGAGTCTGGTATATAAAACAAAAAGGAAAGTATCTGAAGAGATGGAAAAAAAGGTACCTATAATTCAGGAACGTTTATTACCACTGACATTTTTCTACAGATATTCATACATTCACCAGCAATCTAAAAGTGTCAACTTGGTTTTCTTAAGGCATGGAAAAGTAGGGGAAATAACAGTCTACGTGAGAGTTTACAGTACTTCCCAGATCTTCCCCTTCTCTCTAGATAATTTTCTCTGAGGCAGCACCTATTACACTTTTTACAAACGGTTCAATTAGTATGTGATTAACAGGTAAGTGAAAGCAGCTGTTTATGTCGTTCTCATACCTTTGAGAAGCATCTTCTTGGTTCAAGGCACTTGTCTGCTTGGTACCTACAATTAAAAGAAACAAAAATCAGCAGGTCAAGTGTATACAAACACCAGGTTACGGGACAGATTCTTGCCCAAATAAACTGTAGACCATCCTTTCTTCTTCTCTAACACTTCCCTTCCAACTCAGTGTGAAAATCAAAAGAAATGAGAAGGGAATCCAACTTGGTTTTGCAAGCTAATTATTTTTCTTGGTTAAAACGTAGCTCTTTCAGGACTGAATTTTCTCGTTATCCTAGTTGGTTTTGCAAGCTAATTATTTTTCTTGGTTAAAACGTAGCTCTTTCAGGACTGAATTTTCTCGTTATCCTAGTTGGTTTTGCAAGCTAATTATTTTTCTTGGTTAAAACGTAGCTCTTTCAGGACTGAATTTTCTCGTTATCCTAGTTGCATAATTAAGCACTCCTGAAAGCCTGAGATCTAGGGGGCAACCTCTCTCCGTCCCCCTCAATGTTTGCTCTCTGGTAAAGAGGGGTGTGACCCCCCTCGGAGACCCAGGGCACCATAAGGGCAGTCCACCTGCAAGGAGGACCAGTGCTAGGGTGAAGGCCAGCTGCACTCGGCCTTCCAACGGCCTCCTGGTCACCTGCCCACTCAGACGACCCCGATTGTAGGCTCTCAGGACCTCTCCTGCCCTTTCCCTTAGGGCCTGGAACACAGCCAGCCCATTCTGGGGGAAATCTTGGAAGGCTAGCGTCCAGAGATGGGGATTCGGACGAAGGTCTCTCCCAGAAGGCGAGAGTTCGGCCGTAGAAAGCTCTCGGCCTTCTTGCCCTCGAGGATCACCTCCCCTGGGGCAGCCTTTCGGGAGCGCCCACAGGCCTCCGTCTGGAATTCTGTGGGGATCGAATTCTCAGTTCCAAACTTGGGAACAGGCCCTTCCTCCTACCTGCGACGTCTCGGGGGGCCCGGGGACGCCGGGCTTTGCGGCCCGCAGAGCACGACCCGACCCAGTCGGCCATGGGGTGCGCCGTCAGTGTCGGAACCGACCCTGGCGTCTTTCCCCCAAGACTCCGCCTCCCGTCGCGCAGCGCGGGGCGGGGCCGGCTGGGGGGGGCGGGACCCGGAAAGCAGCGCGGCGGCGGCGGCGGCGGCGGCGGCGGCGGCGGGGAGCCGCGAGAGGGGCGAGAGGCCTGGGGGTAGGTGGATACCCGCGGGGTCCCTGGCAGCCGGGGCTCGCGGTGAGAGGTGAGCCGCGGAGGACCCGGCGTCCGGGCCGAGGCCTCCGTGAGGTCTGGGGCCCAATGGCCGACGCAGGCAGGAACCGAGAGAAATGGCTTCCCTTGGATACCGCCTGCACGCGCGCTGGGGTTTTATTCGCCCTGCAGCCGGGTGCTGTGAGGATCCGGCGGAACCCCGCCTCTGCTACTGGGCTGGGAGCCGGGCGGTGTTGCCCTGACGGGGGCCTATTGCCTGACTTAGCGCGATACAGTGATTTCACTGTCACGATTGATTATGGCGGGCGGGGAGGGGGCGCGGTACATCTGTTACAGACAAATGCCTGGGTCTGCAATGCTTGTTACTCTTGGGGTGGAAGGCACCCCAACTTTCATCCCCTCCAGGTGTTACACTCCGATTTCTGCCAAGTAAGACTTTAAAAAAAAAAAAAGAAAAGAAAAAGGCTCCCTGATAATTAGAATTGATTTCAGGCCCACCTTTGAGGGGGAGGGGCGGGGGGGAAAAGACTGTCTTTTAAAAGATAAATAGTGTAAATTTGTGCTACCTCTTGGGAGTGAACTAAAGAATTTCTTAACCGTTCAGTTTATCTTTCAAAATTATGCTCTAAAAAAACTTGAAGGATGAAACAAGAGGTTTTTGTTCTTTTGTTTTTTGTTTTAATTTCTTAGGCTAACGTTTCAGTAAAAAAAAGTTTCAGCTTTAAAAACTTTCCATTTTCTTTATTGTATATAAATACAATATTTATATTGTATATAAATACAATAATTCATCAGAATGAAGTAACTTATAATTCAGTATAGTATTACTGATAGTTAACAGTGTATTTATATTATAAATTTCAGCATCAAAACTGGAAAAAATAAGGAATGGCTGTGGAGGAACTACAGTCTATCATACAGAGATGTGTAAGTAATTTTTTCTGTTTTTGTTTTTAATGACATTTAATAACCTTTCAGAATATGGGAAGGGCACAGATTATTTTTGATTACATCTGCAGTCACTCAAATTGTTAATCTTCTTTAATCCTTGCTTTTTTTGACCTATGAATAAATAGCATGAAGGCAGGAAGACAGATTGGATATGTCACTTGGGGAAATAATCTTTACACTTTTAATACTGATCCTTATCATAGATTTCTTTGGCATAGTGGATTTCAAGGTGATTTATTAAAGTATTTTTTAGACTAATCCTAATTTTCATACACATGCTTATGTGCAGCTTATTTAGAATTTAAACATTTCTTTTTTTAGAGAAAAATCAAGTAGTTATTGAATTTCCATTTGCCTGAACATACTTGTTTTTTTGTTTGTTTTTGCCAGCAAATCCTAGAAGAGCAAGACTTTAAAGAGGAAGATTTTGGCCTGCTTCAGTTAGCAGGCCAAAGATGTATAGATGAAGGGCACATAGATCAACTGTTAGAAATAATTCAGAATGAAAAGAATAAGGTAAGTACAATCTTTCTAAGTACTTTTTCAGTCTTTACTAGTAAGAGAATAGCCACATGATACTATCATTCATCCATTCCTTTTTTCCAGCAAACATTTAAGAATCAACTTAAATATCCACTGTGGAAAATAAAAAGGAAATAAGATCAATTATGTACTTTAAGGTGCTTACAGTCTAGTGGAAGATATAAACATGTAAAGAACTAGCAATAAAGAGGCAGAATAAACAGATGGTTTATATCTGTTAACTCATTTAGCTTCTCCAGAGTAAGTGTTACAGTTGAAATATAAGTAAAATGCAAATAATATTTTGGGAGAGCTGGATGACCTTATTGGCCAATATCATCCAGCTATAGTTGTCTCAGAAATCATTCTGCACAATGGGAAAGGATCTTCTTGGGATCAGGAACAGGTGGGACACAGTGTTTATAACACCACCTAATTTTGTCTTTGGACCCATCCCAGCCCCACGCTTCCTATATTAGAGATCATCTTGTTTCAAGGAACATACTTTATAGTCCTATTTTTTTTATACAGTTTTCTTTGTAGGGACTTCCTGGCAGTCCAGTGGTTAAGACTGGATGCTTCCTCTGCAGGGGGCACAGGTTCCATCCCTGATCAGGGAACAAAAATCTGGCATGCCATGTGGCTCCACCAAAAAAAATTTTTTTCTTTGTCATAACATTCTAGTCATGCTGGCCTAGGATTACATACAGGGCACCGTGATTGTGTTTAGATTACTAAAACCTTTTAATCATACATTGTTACAGAATCTCTTACTAGTTCAAAGGGCTTATCTCTTTTTATTTATAATTTTTTTTAGTAAATATTAGGACGTTTTATTTAGTACATTTGTTTTTGATATGTATTTGTAGTACCACCGTAGCCCCAAATAAAATAATGCTTTCTTTAACTCCTTGGTTTTTTCCAATTGCATTCTCAGAGGACAACCTTTGAGAGTACCTTACTTTTCAGTTCAGTTCAGTCGCTCAGTCATGTCTGCCTCTTTGCGACCCCATGAATCGCAGCACGCCAGGCCTGCCTGTCCATCACCAACTCCCGGAGTTTACTCAGACTCATGTCCATCAAGTCAGTGATGCCATCCAGCCATCTCATCCTCTGTCATCCCCTTCTCCTCCTGCCCCCAATCCCTCCCAGCATCAGGGTCTTTTCCAATGAGTCAACTCTTCGCATGAGGTGGCCAAAGTATTGGAGTTTCAGCTTCAGTATCACTCCTTCCAATGAACACCCAGGACTGATCTCCTTTAGGATGGACTGGTTGGATCTCCTTTCTGTCCAAGGGACTCTCAAGAGTCTTCTCCAACACCACAGTTCAAAAGCATCAATTTTTCGGCTAATCATAATATAACTAATAAAAGTTAACAATATTTATTGTGTATCTGCTATATACTAGATGCTCTTAGGTGCTTCACATCTTTTAACTCACTTAGTCTTTCCTGAATCCCCTGATAGGATTTTCTAGATAAGGAAAGTGTCACTGAAAAATTAGTGACTTGCCCCAAGTTACTTAGCTTTTATGTGACATCTGACATTTAGATCTGTACAGCCTGGTTTCAGAGCTCTTAACTATTTTCTTCAACCTCCATAGCACTGTGTAGCACTTGCAGGAAGTCTTAGAGTAGAATAGAGAGGACTAATTGTGGGATTGAGAGAGGTGACAAGGATGATGGGGTTTCTAGCCTCTGAGGAGATAATATATCCTGAACAGAAAAAGGCAATTTAAGAAGGGGAGAATGTTCCTTAGATGGAGGACAAGGAAGTTGGCATTGTTTGGCAATGTTGAGATTAAGATGCAACAGGTAATTGAAATAGGAGATTAAGATGTAGATTTGTGTCTGACTGTTAGAGATTAGGTGATTGTGATAGACTTGAGCATAGTGAGGCTTAACCTTAATAGCTTGAGAATCACCTTGGTAACGTGTGGTTGGTTGTTTATTTTTTGGCTGAGCCGGGTCTTGGTTGCAGTGTGTAGAATCTTTTTTTTTTTTTTTTAAGTTGTGGCATGTGGGATCTAGTTCCCTGACCAGAGATCAAACCTGGGCTCCCTCCAGCCTGCATTGGGAGTGCACAGCCTTAGCCACTGGACCACCAGGGAAGTCCCATGTGTGGTTTTCTCAATTCAAAGGTTCAGATATTGATAAGACAGAGCTTAAAAGTACACCTTAGATTTCTTTTCTAAGAAAGGTGACAGTCAAGATTGATCAAGATTTACTATTAATCCACTTTGTGTAAAAAATAACAAAAAGTGTTTTTTAAAGTCACAGGAATGGTAGTTTGTCCTAAGATGTTATAGTGCAGGGATTTTCAACATTGGTACTATTGATATTTTGTAGCAGTTGCTACCCCAGTAATGACAACCAAAATATCTCCAGGCATTACCAAAAGACCCCTGATTGGGAACAAAAGCACCCCCATTGAAACCACTAATGCAGTGGGAAAACTGTGGGCTTTGGAGTGGGACAGCCTTATAGGCAAATCCTGATTCTGCCACATTTGAGTAGACGTTAGGCATCTCAGTAATCTCTAAACTTTGGCATTCTCACCTGTCAATTGTGAATAATTATTATTACCTGGTACAGTTGTTTGTATTAAACTAAACAAGATGTAGCTTCTGGATAGTTAGTATTCTCCTTGCTCATAACGATTCATTATTTACATAGTTACTGGGGAACTTGAACTGAGATTATGATTGTGTGATATGTTGTCACAATTCTTTTTTCAACTCAGATATGTACAATTTTATTCAAATCTGGAATTTCTCTTAATTATACTCAGAGATGGGCTTCCCTGATGGCTCAGATGGTAAAAGAATCTGCCTGCCTTGCAGGAGACCCAGGTTCAATCCCTGGGTTGGGAAGATCCCCTGGAGAAGAAATGCTACCCCACTCCAGTATTCTTGCCTAGAGAATCCCATGGACAGAGGAGCCTGGCGAGCTACAGTCCACAGGGTCAGAAAGAGTTGGACATGACTGAGCAACTAACACATTCACTTTCATGCCTGATAAACTTCTGTTTCTTTAACAAGTCTTAGCATAACCATCCCCTGTTCTGGGAAGCCTCTCTTGCTTTCCCTGGTTAGAAGTGACTATTCTGCTATACTTTATATTCTACCTTTATTATTTTATAAGACTGAGTTCATACAGGGAGTATTGTACTGATTTGTGTTCTTCCTCGATGTATTTTCTTTTGAATGAACCTAGAATATGAATTCTTTGAGGATAGATTGCTTATCTGATGTGTTTTTTGCTTTACTTCCTGCACCTAGAGTATTCTAGGGTCCTATCAAATATGTTTGATAAATACTAATGAGTTGAAGTAGAATGCAGGTCAGAGAAGTGGAGTATATTGCTAATAGTTTTGAAAATCAGTGGTTTTGCTCTAGGGTGGCTTGTATTTTTTTCTTTGAAAAGTTCTTTTAGATTTCTAAGTTTAGAATGGGTAGTAGGAAATTTCTGTTTATTAAAGTTGAGTCTGAAAAAGCCAGATTAAGAAAGAAAACTTTAAAAAATAGGCCAGGAGAAAGTGGAAAACTAATACACTTGAAGGGAAACTAGAGATTGGCTAGAAAACTGACTTTACTGCCTTAAAAAAGAAAACGACATCGACATTTTATTTTACATTGCAACATTTTCAATTTTGCGTTGGATTTCAATAAGCTGAACAGTTACAGTAAAACATGTCACCAAGTTCTAATGATGAGGAGCAAATGACTGAAAAAGTTTTACTTAATGGAAAATTTCTAGAAATTGTTCCTCAGTCATAAAACCTTCTCATATCTCCTTTTATCTTTTAAGTCATTCAGAGGCCAGATGTTGAGAAACTGGGATGAATTCTTTCCCTTTGCTCCAAACAGTTGGTAGCCTATAATACATTTTATCTAAATAATTGCTTTAGAAAGAAAAGAGAATCAGTGGTTTTGATAATGAATGTGAATCACTAATTATAAGTTAAACTTTTAGTTGTATAAGCATTCTGAAATATCTTTGAAAATAGAAGCTGTTTGTAGACGAGAAAGTTGATGAAGTGTTATCCACTTTATGTTTACAGAAGTGACATGATTGTAATATACTTAGAGATTCTCCAGTGAACTTTAAAAGGTTCATGAGTGTTGACTGGATTTCTTTATGAACTGGGAGCAAAATTCTCCATGAAAATTTTAAGTACTGCTCACATTAAGCAAATTAGCTCTCCAGTTGGAAGTAGATGAACTATTTAAATCCTGGGAAAGACTAACTTACCTGATTAAAAGTAAAGACTCATTTGCCTTTCCTCAGTGTAAGTATTAAAAACCATTTTAGAATTTGTTATCTCTTAGCTGCCAGTCCTAGGAAGTCATTGGGGAGATGTCCATGGACACACTTGCCTCATCTTTTCTGTTTTTGAGGAAATTATAAGCTTCACCAGGTTAAGAAAGCTCACTGTGAGAGTCCTGTAGATGGCAGTATTTGCTTTACTCTGAAAACGTTTTTGCAGGTCATCGTCAAGAATATGGGCTGGAATCTTGTTGGTCCTGTTGTTCGATCACTTTTAAGGAATGAAAAGGAAGATGATAAAAGAAAGTGTCATTTCCTGCTGCTTGATTTATTGGTAAAGGTAAGTTAACAAAACTAGATTCACTTTGTTGCAATATGCAGCAGTATTTTATAATTTCCTTTAATGTTTTTGGTGAGAAAGCTTTTAGTACATGAAAATATAGGAGGAAACTCTTTGGAGAAGAGTCTCATCCTTATTTATTGGATGGGCAATTCCATTTCATTTTTCCCAAATTTTCTGTATATAAGAGTTATCCAACCTTATCTTTAGTTCAGTCGCTCAGTTGTGTCTGACTCTTTGTGACCCCATGAACTGCAGCATGCTAGGCCTCCCTGTCTAATCACCAACTCCTGGAGTTTACCCAAACTCATGTCCATTGAGTCAGTGATGCCATCTCATCCTCTGTTGTCCCCTTCTCCTCCTGCCTTCAATCTTTCCCAACATCAGGGTCTTTTCAAAGGAGTCAGCTCTTTGCATCAGGTGGCCAAAATACTGGAGTTTCAGTTTTAACATCAGTCCTTCCAGTGAACACCCAGGACTGATCTCCTTTAGGATGGACTGGTTGGATCTCCTTGCAGTCCAAGGGACTCTTAAGAGTCTTCTCCAACACCACAGTTCAAAAGCATCAATTCTTCGGTGCTCAGCTTTCTTAATAGTCCAACTCTCACATCCATACATGACCACTGGAAAAACCATAGCCTTGACTAGATGAAACTTTGTTGACAAAGTAATGTCTCTGCTCTTTAATATGCTATCTAGGTTGGTCATAACTTTCCTTCCAAGGAGTAAGCATCTTAACTTCATGGCTGCAATCACCATCTGCAGTGATTTTGGAGCCCAAAAAAATAGTCAGCCACTGTTTCCCATCTATTTGCCATGAAGTGATGGGACCAGATGCCATGATCTTAGTTTTCTGAATGTTGAGCTTTAAGCCAACTTTTTCACTCTCCTCTTTCACTTTCATCACGACACTCTTTAGTTCTTCTTCACTTTCTGCCATAAGGGTGGTGTCATCTGCATATCTGAAGTTATTGATATTTCTCCCGGCAATCTTGATTCCAGCTTGTGCTTCATCCAACCCAGCATTTCTCATGATGTACTCTGCATAGAAGTTAAATAAGCAGGGTGACAATATACAGCCTTGACATACTCCTTTTCCTATTTGGAACCAGTCTGTTGTTCCATGTCCAGTTCTAACTGTTGCTTCTTGACCTGCGTACAGATTTCTCAAGAGGCAGGTCAGGTGGTCTGGTATTCCCATCTCTTGAAGAATTTTCCACAGTTTATTGTGGTCCACATAGTCAAAGGCTTTGGCATAGTCAATAAAGCAGAAATAGATGTTTTTCTGGAACACTCTTGGTTTTTCGATGATCCAGCAAATGTTGGCAATTTGATCTCTGGTTCCTCTGCCTTTTCTAAATCCAGCTTGAACATCTGGAAGTTCACGGTTCACTTATTGCTGAAGCCTGGCTTAGAGAATTTTGAGCATTACTTTACTAGCGTGTGAGATGAGTGCAATTGTGCGGTAGTCTGAGCATTCTTTGGGATTGCCTTTCTTTGGGATTGGAATGAAAACTGACCTTTTCCAGTCCTTTGGCCACTGCTGAGTTTTCTGGATTTGCTGGCATATTGAGTGCAACACTTTCACAGCATCATCTTTTAGGATTTGAAACCCCTCAACTGGAATTCCATCACCTCCACTAGCTTTGTTCGTAGTGATGCTTCCTAAGGCCCACTTGACTTCACATTCCAGAATGTCTGGCTCTAGGTGAGTGATCACATCATCATGATTGTCTGCATCATGAAGATCTTTTTTGTATAGTTCCTCTGTGTATTCTTGCCACCTCTTCTTAATATCTTCTGCTTCTGTTAGGTCCATACCATTTCTGTCCTTTATTGAGCCCATCTTTGCATGAAATGTTCCCTTGGTATCTCTAATTTTCATGACGAGATCTCTGGTCATTCCCATTCTATTATTTTCCTCTATTTCTTTGTATTGATCGCTGAGGAAGGCTTTCTTATCTCTCCTTGCTATTCTTTGGAACTCCGCATTCACATGGGTATATCTTTCCTTTTTTCCTTTGCTTTTCGTGTCTCTGCTTTTCACAGCTATTTGTAAGGCCTCCTCAGACAGCCATTTTGGTTTTTTGCATTTCTTTTCCATGGGGATGGTCTTGATCCCTGTCTCCTGTACAGTGTCCCGAACTTCCGTCCATAGTTCATCAGGCACTCTGTCTATCAGATCTAGTCTCTTAAATCTATTTGTCACTTCCACTGTGTAGTCATAAGGGATTTGATTTAGGTCATACCTGAATGGTCTAGTGGTTTTCCCCACTTTCTTCAATTTAAGTCTGAATTTGGCAATAAGGAATTTATGATCTGAGCCACAGTCAGCTCCCGGTCTTGTTTTTGCTGACTATATAGAGCTTCTTCATCTTTGGCTGCAAAGAATATAATCAATCTGATTTCGGTGTTGACCATCTGGTGATGTCCATGTGTAGAGCCTTCTCTTGTGTTGTTGGAAGAGGGTGTTTGCTATGACCAGTGTGTTCTCTTGGCAAAACTCTATTAGCCTTTGCCCTGTTTCATTCTGTACTCCAAGGCCAAATTTGCCTATTACTCCAGGTATTTCTTGACGTCCTACTCTTGCATTCCAGTCAACTGTAATGAAAAGGACATCTTTTTTGGGTGTTAGTTCTAGAAGGTCTTGTAGGTCTTCATAGAACCGTTTAACTTCAGCTTCTTCAGTGTTACTGGTTGGGGCATAGGCTTGAATTACCGTAATATTGAATGGTTTGCCTTGGAAACAAACAGAGATCATTCTGTCGTTTTTGAAATTGCATCCAAGTACTGCATTTCGGACTCTTTTGTTGACTATGATGGCTACTCCCATTTCTTCTAAGGGATTCCTGCCCACAGTAGTACATATAATGGTCATCTGAGTTAAATTCACCCTTTCCAGTTCATCTTAGTTCACTGATTCCTAGAATGTCGACATTTACTCTTGCCATCTCCTGTTTGACCACTTCCAATTTGCCTTGATTCATGGACCTGATATTCCAGGTTCCTATGCAATATTGCTCTTTACTGCATTGGACCTTGCTTCTGTCACCAGTCACATCCACAACTGGGTGTTGTTTTTGCTTTGGCTCCGTCTCTTCATTCTTTCTGGAGTTATTTTTCCACTGATCTCCAGTAGCATATTGGGTACCTACCCACCTGGGGAGTTCATCTTTCAGTGTCCTGTCTTTTTGCCTTTTCATACTGTTCATGGGGTTCTCAAGGCAAGAATACTAAAGTGGTTTGTCATTCCCTTCTCCAGTGAACCGCATCCTGTCAGACCTCTACCATGACCTGTCCGTCTTGGGTGGCCCCACACGGCATGGCTTAGTTTCATTGAGGTAGACAAACTGTGGTCCGTGTGATCAGATTGACCTTATCTTAGATCCACTGATTCAGAATCTTCAATGAGAGACCTAAAAAGATCTTTTTTTTTTTTTTAAGTAGCTTATTATATAGATGTGAAATTCATGCTTTAGATAATTTAGAGAGGTAGTTCATGGCCACACTGATCTTTTGGCAATGTTGAAAGTAAAGTCAGATCCCAGTCCTCTTTTTTCTGTGGTATGTTCCCTAAAAGAATATACCACACACAAAAAATCTAAAAAATAAAACCTAGAATGCCAGTGATCACAGTAGACGTAGAAGTAGGGAATAGATAGGTGTAACTGACCACCTTAGAAAGAGGCTCCGCGTAAAAGGTTCATAGAGTTATAAACCTAAAATGATAGTTAAGAGAGAAATTCTAAGGAAAAGTACATTATAAGAAGCCACTTAGAGATCACTGTAAATAAACACAAATATATACTTGGAAAGAAGGAACTCCCTAGGTTTTAGTTATTAACTATGAGAGCTTTCGGAAGAACAAGGGAAGTGAGGTGATAAGACCAGTCAGAAAGCAATGCGAAGTTTCGTTTGTTCAGGAAAGACAAGAGACTCTGCACTCATCTGAACACCCTGGCAGTGTGGGATGGAAAGGTCCCACCTGCTGGAAGCTCTGGGAAATGAAGGCAGCCTTCAGAATAGACATCGAAGCGCAAAAGAAACCTCAGCTCTGGTGACCAGGCTGTCCTTTCCCCTGTTTCTCTAACTTTTCCATTAATCAGTAATTTAAGTCTCTTAAATGTAGCTGTCCATTAGGAGACCCTTGACTGCTTGCTTTCATAGAGTCACAGACTCTGGGTTTTGCCAGTGTATTTTTTAAAAACTCTTTTATGAGATGTTTTACTGTTAAGCAAAAATAATTATATTATCTCAGTATATGCCTTTTAATAATAATGTGGCTTTAAATACAACTTGTATTAAACAGGTTCAATTGTGAATATTTTTATAGTTATGTAATCCAAAGGAATTATTGTTGGGTTTGCTTGAACTGATTGAAGAGCCCTCCGGAAAACAGATATCCCAAATTATTCTTCTTTTACTTCAGCCATTACAAACAGGTAATGAGTATATTGATACCTAAGTCTTCCTTGTTTTATTTGTGTAAGTGCCTTGACGTTACTCCAAGATGTCAACACTCTGCCAAAGTATAGTTTATGCCTAATTATGGAGTACTCTGCTTAAACTAGTAATAGCAATGCCAACTTGAATCCTACTGCTCATAGAAAGACGGCAATACCTGCCACAGTGTGGGTACCCAGTAAATATTTTGTTGAATGTCATGTCCCTTTTCACATGCTTTGTTATGACCTACAGCTTTTTGCTTAACCTTCCTATCTGCAACTTATATTTAGAATTTTTGCTATAAACCTATTTAAAGTATATGTTTTGGCTGTTCTGCACTGCTCAATCTGATTTTGTTGTGGTAGACTTGTATCTTAATTAAGAATGGTATCAGGCAGGGGTTGCTCAGCCTCTGCCTTAGGAGGTTGGGATTGGGAATAATAAAGGTATTACTGAAGTATGAAACAAGTGGAAAGAAAAGTTTTCATGACTGAGTTAAAAAAAAGAGTACTGGTAAGTAATCAACTTTGGCAACCAAGGCAGATAGTATTTATGCATGGGAAGAGACTACCATTTTATAACCAACATGTAACACAGTCTATCAGAAGGACCTGGGATCAGAAACTAGAATAAATTTGTTTTAAATGTGAATTCCCAGCAGATTTGTATCAATTGAAATATTTAAAGTCTTCTAGAAAGAAAAATCTAATACTACTACATTTCATTTTTACAGTGCTTTATAGTTTACAGGATACTTGTTCTTATTTTATGCTTATAACAACCAAAAAATATGGAAAGAAGTACTTCTTTTAAGTTTTCAGTATGTAACCTGGTATGAACATACCTAAACAAAATTTCATGGCATCTGTTGTAAAGTGCCATGATTGTAAGGTGCTCTATTATTTTATGCACCCCTAAGAAAGAGAAATGGAGAAGGCAATGGCACCCCACTCCAGTACTCTTGCCTGGAAAATCCCAAGGACGGAGGTGCCTGGTGGGCTACAGTCCATGGGGTCGCTAAGAGTCGGACACGACTGAGCGACTTCACTTTCATTTTTCACTTTCATGCATTGGAGAAGGAAATGGCAACCCACTCCAGTGTTCTTGCCTGGAGAATCCCAGGGACGGGGGAGCCTGGTGGGCTGCTGTCTATGGGGTCACACAGAGTCGGACACGACTGAAGTGACTCAGCAGCAGCAGCAGCAAGAAGGAAAAAAAAAATACTGCCAATTAGGCTATGATATGTCATCCTGATAGCAGAGTTGTCAAAATGTGGAGGGGGAACTGTATGTGGTAATCTGGCATTTATTGGACTTATTCTTCCTTGTTTGGTTTAGGATACTTCATGAGGCAGCCTCAAGTAACAACTTGGTCTCTGTTTCAGTGATTCAGAAACTTCGTAACAACAAGGCATATTCAGTTGGGTTGGCATTGTCTACACTTTGGAGTCAGCTTGCTCTCCTTCCGGTTCCATTCTCAAAAGAACAAATTCAGGCAGATGACTATGGCCTTTGTCAGTGCTGCAAGGCCTTAGTAGAGTTCACTAAACCTTTTGTGGAGGATGTCATTGATAACAAGGGAAACTCAAGGGAAAATGAGAAATTAAAAGATGAAGTACTGAAATTGTAAGTATATTTTTATGCTTAAGTATTTGATAGTTATGAACTTAAGTATTTGATAGTTCAGTTAATTAAAATGTTTCTTTGTTTTATTTGTGATGGAAATGTAAATCTAGTTTCAAAATTTGAGTTTTAGAAGAATATGGAGTTCAGTTGATATAACATGGGCATTTAATGATCTTTAAAAAAATTAAGTATCATATGTACATGTGGCTCAGATGGTAAAGAATCCACCTGCAATGAAACAGACCTAGGTTCGATCCCTGGGTTGGAAGATCCCCTGGAAAAGGGAATAGCTGCCCACTCCAGTATTCTGGTCTGGAGAATTCTTTGGACAGAGGAGCCTAGCAGGCCACAACCTATGTGGTCACAAAGAGCAGGACACAACAGAGTCACTTTCACTTTTCAAAAAAATTAAAACCAACATCCATTTCTTTAGTTTACTTATATTCTTTTATAGATTGCCTTTACTCATCATGGTAAGTGAACAATAGCAGTGGAGAGAATAGATAGTTGTAGCTCAGAGAATGTTTTTTTTCCAGGGGAATTATGTTTTACTCTCCCTTTGAAAGCAGCAGAAGAAGCACCAGACAGTTGAAATTCCAATTTGATAACAAAAACAGTAGCAGAGAACCCAGTAACATTCACACCAGGGGTACTGTGTATTGTTGTCAAGCACTTGACATATAGTTAATCCAAATTTAGTGCTGTAAGTGTAAAATATTCCCTGTATTTCAACAACCTGTTATTAAAAGAAATACTGAAATATCTTAATAATTTTTATACTGATTACATTGAAATGATGTTTCTAATATATGGGTTAATAAGATAAATTATTAAAATTAAATTCTCTTGTCTCCTACTACTTTTTCAGTGTGACTTCTAACAAATTTTTAATTACATGTGGGGCTTTAATTATATACAGGACTCTCTGTTAGACAGTGCCGGACTGGATTATATTGAATTACATGTACCAATAATTTTAGTTTGAAAATTTTGGAGACTAAAACTGCTGTCAGCTTTCTGTCTTGTCAGGCTAGGATATTAAACCTTTTTTTTTTTTTTTTTTACCATTTATAAAACTCACTATTTCATGAAAGAAAATATATTTTAACTAAAGAAATGGGTAGGGCTTAATCACAGAATAAAGTTTGATTCTGTTTTCTAAATAAAACAAATACAGCTCTGTGGAAAAAATTACTGTGTTGTCCTGACTTTCCTTGAACTTATAAAAACTACATATACACTAGCACTGTCCTAAGACAAATATTCAGTATGCATCAGTATAGTCCAGACGTGAAAGTGACTTTCTGCACAGTGAGTCTAGCAAGGTATTTTTATGCTCTCCCCATTAGTAGTAAGAAAAGTCTTATATCACCAGTTTTACAGACCATTGAGTTATTGGTTATTTTATTTTTTATTGTTATTTTTCATGTTATTTATGTTATTTTTCATGTGAAAACTAGTTATTTTATACTTAGGAAGTGTTGTATTCATAGTTACCTATTTCTTAAATTTTAGTTGTTTGAAAAGCTTGAAATGTCCTTTGCTGACAGCACAATTCCTTGAGCAGTCTGAAGAAGCTGGAGATGATCCTTTAAAGTGTTTTGCATCCGAAATAATAGTAGGTACAGCTAATTTAATTTGTTATAAAATCTGTAATCTAAAATATTACCTGCTATATTCTTATCTGCGGCACATGGACATGTAAATTGACACGTGTATTAATAAAGCAGTATGTATTTTTTATAGAACATAGTTAAAAAGATGGAAAATAGCAATAATTTCAATAACCAGATATAAATAATATTAATACCTGTACAGGAAAATTCTGCAGTTTTCCTGTGTCTTTCTCCTTTACTTTCACTCAAAACACTTCTGACATTTCTGGTCACAAAATGTGTGGGTTTTTTTTCCCCCCATATGAAACAATCCTGCAGCACCAACTGGGCATCCTACAGTTTAACTCAAATTCTGACACTTAACTACCTGGAGATAGTATCAGATTCCACAGGTTAAGGGCTTAGTCCCATGAGGTTGCTCCGTATTTCAGATGCCAATTGCTAGTCTTAGGTTCCCAGTTTACCTGCAACTTTTGTCTGACTTGGCTACAAATGGGAGATTCCATGACCTCCCGCTCGTTGGGTTCAATTATTTGCTACAGCAGCTCACAGAATTAAAAGGAAACCTTTACTTTATTTTACTAGTTTATTAAATGGTATGATAAGGGACGCAGAAGAACAGCCCATGAAGAAATGCACAGGTGAGGTGTCAAAGGGTCCCACGCACAGGACTTCTAGTCTCATGGCGTTGGAATACATCGTGATCCCAGGACACTGTGATCTCTAGCCTGGAAGCTCTCTGAAATTCATATTTTGGGGATTTTATTGAGACATCCTCGTTTAGGCATGATAAGACATTAACTCCATTTCCAGTCCCTCCCCCTCTAGAGAACTGGGGGATGGGACTCAAAATCCCAAGCTTCTAATCATGGCTTGCTCTTTCTGGTTACCACCCCCTACCCAGGAGCCATCTTAGTGCCCACTCAGAGTCTCTTTACGAAAACAAAAGATGCTCCTAGTGTCTTATGACAGAAATTTACAGAGGTTTTAGAGCACTTTGTCAGGGACAGGGTTAAACACAAGTATTAGAACAGATGTTCCTAGTGCTCTTATCACTTAGAAAATTATAAGGGTTTCAGGAACCCTGAAACATCATGCAAAATGCTGGGCTGGATGAATCACAACCTGGAATCAGGATTGCTGGGAGAAGTATCAACAACCCCAGATATGCAGATACTACTACTATAATGGCAGAAAGTAAAGAGAAAATAAAGAGCCTCTTGAGGGTGAAAGAGGAGAGTGAAAAAGTTGGTTTAAAACTCAACATTCAAAGAACTGAGATCATGGCATCCAGACCCATCACTATAGAAGGGGGAAAAGTAGAAGCAGTGACAGATTTTATTTTCTTGGGCTCCAGAATCACTGCTGACAATGACTGCAGCCATGAAATTAAAAGACGCTTGCTCCTTGGAAGGAAAGCTATGACAAACCTAGACAGCGTATTAAAAAGTGAAGACATCACTTTGCCAACAAAGGTCTGTACAGTCAAAGCTGTGGTTTTTCCAGTAGTCATGTATGGATGTGAGAACTGGACCATAAAGAAGGCTGAGCACCGAATTGATGCTTTTGAATTGTGGTGCTGGAGAAGACTCTTGAGAGTGAGTCCTTTCCACAGCAAGGGGATCAAACTAGTCAATCCTAAAGGAAATAAACCCTCAATATTCACTGGAAGGACTGATGCTGAAGCTGAAACTCCAGTACTTTGGCCACCTGATGTGAAGAGCTGACTCATTGGAAAAGACCCTGATGCTGGGAAAGATTGAAGGCAAAAGAAGAAAAGGGTGGGAGAGGATGCAATGGTTAATCATCACTGACTCAATGGACATGAATTTGAGCAAACTCTGGGACATAGTGAAGGAGAGGGCATCTTGGCATGCTGCAGCCTGTGGGGTTGCAAAGAGTTTGGACACGACTTAGCGACTGAACAACAACAGGAACACTGTGCCAATAACCAGTAGCAGAGACCCATATATATTTTCTGTTATCTCACAACACCTTCCAGATGTTTTTCTCCTTTAATAGTTTTATTTATATATATATATGTATTAATTAATTTTTTTTAAAGGTCCTATCATATAGTTGACTCTTGAACATGTTCAGGGGGTAGGGGCACCACACCTCTGCTTAGTCAGAATTCATGTATACCTTATAGTCTGCCCTCTGTATTCAGAATTTGAAATTTGAGAAGGGATGGGGGAATTAGGAGAGGAGATGCGAGAACTTTAGAGAAGAGATGATTGGTAACTGATATAAACAGATATGTAGTTAAATAGTAGTGAAGAGGTTATGAGTGATGAAGAGAGAGAGGGAATGGGTTTTCTCAGGAGTATATAAGAACCTGGGGCATCTTCATTGTTGCAAGTTAGAGTACAGTATAAACCTCTAGAAACAGTACAGACTTCACCATTTGTGATATATGTACCGCATTTTAAGAAGATGGTTATGAAAGTTGGAAACTTAAAGCTGGGAGTGATGTAATCAAACTGTTTTGAGTTCACCACGTTAATGGAGGATGAACTTAACTGCAATAAGAATGGAAGTAGGGAGATCGGTTAGGTATCTTTTGGGAGTTAAGTGAGAATGATGAGAGTTAAGAGAGAATGATAAGAGAATGGAAAGAAGAGAAGGCAGATTTGAGAACTTTATAAGTAGATAAAATTGCAAAGTTTGGTCATAGGCTGGATTTAGAAGAATAGTAAAAAAGTTGAGTTATGGACAAGGTTTTTTGGTTAATAACAGGACAGGTATTCCAATAATTGAGATAGAGAATACACAAGCAAGGAGTAGGGGGTTCTGTGCTTTAAATTTTTTTTCATTTGTGGAAATTTAAAGACATTCATAAAGGTAGAGGGACCAATGTAACATAGTCTCATGTACCCCTTGCCTCACTTTAACAATTAATGTTTTTGCCAATCTTAGTTTATCTAGCCTCCCTCCCCCCTTTTTTTTGAATTGATAAGCAATGTAAAGTTAGTTTATTTTTTTTTTAATTTTGTTAAATTTTTATTGGAGTATAGTTGATTTACAGTTTTGTGTTAGTTTCTACAATACAGCAAAGTGAATCACTTATTCACATATGCACTATTTTTTATATTTTTTTTCCATTGTAGGTTATTACAGAGTATTGAGTAGAGTTCCTATGCTATATAATAGGTTCTTAGTAGTTATCTATTTTATATATAGCAATGTGTATATGTCAGGCTCAGTCTCCCAATCATTTCATCTGAGTCTTTATGTATGCTTCTCTAATTGGTAAGGACTTTTTCAAAAACAACCACAATGCCATTATGACACCTAACCAGATGAGCAGTTATCTCTAAAATATATATGTATGTATATCTAATACCCAGAGAGCAGGTTTTTAAGGAGCAAATTTTGAATAAGAGTGATGAGATCACCTAAAGAGGTGGATCGGTGTGAGAAAAGAGAGAGTTCAGGGCTGAACCTTGTAGGGTTCAGTTAAATTCAGTCGTTCAGTAATGTCCAACATTTTGCAACCCCATGGACTGCAGCACGCCAGGCTTCCCTGTCCATCACCAACCCCTGGAGCTTCCTCAAATGCATGTCCATCAAGTCAGTGATGCCATCTAACCATCTCATCCTCTGTCGTCCGCTTCTCCTCCTGCCTTCAATCTTTCCCAGCATCAGGGTCTTTTCCAATGAGTCAGTTCTTCACATCAGCTGACCAGAGTGTTGGAGTTTCAGCTTCAGCATCAGTCCTTCCAATGAATATTCAGGACTGATTTCCTTTAGGATTGACTGGTTTGATTTCCTTGCAGTCCAAGGGACTCTCAAGAGTCTTCTCCAACTTCACAGTTCAGAATCATCAATTCTTCAATGCTCAGCTTTCAGCTTTACCCTGTAGGGTACCAGCTCATAAATGAGCCCATCAGAGAGACCAAGAAAGGAGAGTCAAAGCGGTGATGAAAATATCACAGAAACTGAGGCGGTAGAGTTCAGGAAGAAAAAAATGATTGCTACTGTTAAACTCAGCAGAGGTAGTCTGTAGAGTTGGAGTTGCAAAGCGTCCACTGGATTTAGGAAGTAGATGGCATTGATAATCTTAGCAAGAGCAATTTGAGTGGAGTGTGGGAGACAAAAACCAGTGGAATAGATAAAGGAGTGCATGAAAAATGAGACAAAGGAGATAACTAATATAAGCTATACTTTAGAAGAGTTTGGATGAGTAAGGAAGAAGGCAGTAGAGAAGACATAAAGGTAATTGGGAGAGATAGGGACGCTTGAGTATATTTATAGGCTAAAGGGGCGGAAACCATCAGAGGGAAAAAGAAAAGTGTTATGGAATAACTGAAGTAATGTGGCAGGAGGAGAGCAGACTGCTGGGCAAGGATCGAGGACACCTCGAGAGGAAGAACATGTAGGACGGATATGCATGTAGAAAAATTTGTAGCAGAAATGGAGTGTTATAATCAAGGGAATCAGACCCACTGGTCTCATATCTCTTAAGAATGAGGAGGTAGAAGTGAGGATTGAACAGGGGCCTTCAGAAAACTGATAAAGGTTTGGAATGTTGAGTGGAAAGAAAAGAGAGGTAGAAGACCAAGAAAGCATTAGTCAGTAGTGCTGAGCACTTGGGTCTGTTGTTGGAGACCACAGCTGTAGAAATAAGTATTTGTGTGGTTTTTCTCCAGTAGAATCAGCTGTCTGGGTGTTGAAGTAGAAAAGTGAATTGTAGCTGTCTTTCCAAGGCTGGCATTTTATTGGGTACACGTAGCTAAAGGAAATATAGGGTGCGGATAGTTCAAATAATAGTGCACTGGTTGGTTAGGGAAAGAAGCGGATTAAGGAGGGACAGATGGGTAGGTTAAAAATGAAGGCATAATAATACTAGAGAAGTCAGAGGTAGATAAGTAGGTTGGTAGGAGAGATAAGAAATTGTGGTCAGAAAATGAGATGCTGGAGTTTAGGTATATAATATGGAATAGCTCCAAATGTTGATAGAGATCTAGGATGGAATTTGGTGCCAAAATGGATTAGAAATTAAGGTCATTAGAATTTGGTGGTCAGAAACACCATGAGGCTGACCTGCTATAGGAGTTATCTGCATAACTCCAGGATCATAGCAGGAGCTGAATAGAGAAAAGGCATGTGAGCAGATACCAGCCTTCAGTGAACATGGGGAAGTGACCAGAAAGTCAGCATATGACAGAGATGAGGACAGATAAAGGGCAGTATGACATCTGCTTCAAAGGAAAATGTGCTTTTGCCTGAGAGTGCAGGAAGAACTAAGATAATACTAAGCCTCTACCCATACCACCCCTTCCTGCTGCTGCTTTACTGGCTGTGTGATGTAAGAGATGTGAGTGTGAGCAGCTCCTACCAGAAACCAGTCAGGTTTAATTAGAGCATTGAGATACAACAAACATCCTATGAAGAGGTTGAGGGTGTTAGGAAGAGGTTCTGAGATCTCAGTGGAAGGAGCATTACAAGTAGAGCCAGCAGTGAAGAAGCACAAAGCAGGTAAGAAATAGAGATGAAATTGGGGCACGAAATGAAGCGAGAAGGTGCTGGTGAAGGATGGGTAAATGTGGCACATCTCAGCCATCCCTCTGGCACAGGCTGTTTCGGTAGAGTACTGCTTGAATGCCCCAAGGGCTGCAGCATAGGAACATTTCATGAGAGGGCAAAGACTGCCATGAGAAATTGTAGAGGGTCAGGTATGTTGGGTGTGAGCAAGTCAGCTGAGTGATAACGTGGATAGACAGTGAAGGCTCTAATTGGGACACAGGTGGACCCCGAATATCTACAGCAGCACTGAAGAATCTGGTTACATACAACGATTTTTTAAAAGACTAACCTTACTCTGCGGGGAAATAAACAACATCTAGTATTGGCTGGATAAAGAAATGAAACTTCATTATTAAGAGGACATTTGGAATCTGAATATAGTCAATTTTTGTTTTATAGCTATAACAAGAATGTGTAGCTTCGAAAATCAATATGTATTTAGCATCTGGTAGCTGAATAGCAGTCTCTTGTGACTGAGGATGAGTTTCCGTGGTTCATTTTTATGTTTTGAAATGACTAATGGAGCCATCTGGGATAGGCAGATTTTAACTCCCTGAAGACTGGAGAAGTCTTATTTGACTTTCTAATTCTCTACAATATCAGGCCCAGTGCCTGACACTCAAGTATTTATTGAATAAATTACTGATTATGTGGAACATCAGTGTTACAGTGGAACAGTACAGTGGAACATCAGTATTACAGTGGAACAGTACAGTGGAACATTGTGATTTAGCTGTTTCTGTCATTCCCTTTTGACTTCTATTTTCGTAGTTTCTTGTGGCCTTTAACTTTCTTGAACTTTTTTGGTGGAACTTTCTCAATAATATTGACATAGGTGTTATGTCATTTTCTTTATAAGGAAATTAAGGCTTTGGAGAGGTGAGGCACTAACCCAGTATTTCACAGCTAATAAGTGGTAGAGCCAAAACTCAGGTTAATTTCATTGGATACTGAAGAGCAGAGGCTTTCTGGCATGCTGGAAATAGAATAAAGGCACAGGAGCAGTCTTGTGTTTCTTAAGTCTCTCTTTTCCTCTTTCCTTCCCCTCTTAAAACAAACATGAAACTGTAGTCAGTTAACACGTGTCGGGATGCTTCTCTTTCTCTTCCCACACAAGAGCCTACCGGCCAGTCCATATCCAGCAGACAGACAATGGTCGGTAGAGCATTGTTACTAGAGTATTCTTCATTTGATTAGTCTACTGGCATTTCACGATACTTGTATATCTCACAAGTTTAGGTTCTCAGGTATTTCTGAAGCATTTTTTAAATTATGATAAAATACTCCATGATGGCTAAGACGGTAAAGAATTTGCCTGCAGTGCAGGAGACCAGGGTTCAATCCTTGGGTCAGGAAGATTCCCCTGGAGAAGGGAATGGTTGCCTACTCCAGTATTCTTGCCTGGAGAATTCAATGGACAGAGGAGCCTGGCGGGCTACAGTCCATGGGGTGCTAAAAGTCGGACATGACTGAGTAGTACACACATACGTAAAATTTACCATTTTAACCATTAACTGTATAGTTCAGTGGCATTAAGTACATTCACATTGTTGCATAACCATCACCACCGTCTATCTCCAGAACTGTCTCATCTTCCTACTCACTTCCTTCAGATTGTTGGCAGAAATTCATCTTCTTGAAGTTACAGGATTGAGGTCTCCATTTGGCAACCTACTCCAGTTTTCTTGCCTAGAAAATTCCAAGGACAGAGGAGCCTAGTGGGCCACACAGTTTATGGAGTTGCAAAGAGTCAGACATGACTGAGCTACTGAGCACACACACACTCCATTTTCTTGCTGGCTAGGGACCACTTTGAGTTTCTAGAAGCTGCCTGTAGTTCCCTGCCAGACAGCCCTCTAAATAGGCCCCCTCATAACTTGGCGGCTTAGTTCTTTAAAGCCAGCAGAGTTGAGTTTCTGACTCTTAAAGAGGGCCTGGATCCTCTTTAAAAACATTCTTCCTCTTAAGTCAGGCCCACAGAGGATAGTCTCCCTTCTTAACTCAGATCAGCTGATTTGGGGCTCATTATATCTGCAAAAGTCGCTTCACTTTTGCTGTAGAACACAATCTGATCATGGGGTGGCATCTTGCCATAGTCTGCTGGGTAGAAACAAGTCTCACAGGTCCTACCTACGCTCAAGAGGAGGGGATCATATAGGACGTGAATATGGGGTGGGAGAGGGCACAGTAGTGTGTCTGCTGTAGCTTCCTTTTTTATCCATTTCACAGGGATTTTTGTCAGCAATTGGATACCCTTTTCCCAAAATGATTTTTAATCATGGAAGGAAAAAGAAGATTTGGAATTACCTTGAATTTGAGGAAGAAGAAGACAAACAGTTATCAGACTCTATGGCTTCTCTGGCATATCTAGTATTTGTGCAGGGCATCAGTATTGATCAGCTTCCAATGGTCTTAAGGTAGGAGTTAGTGTTTATGTATTCTAAAAGGAATAGCATCAAACTCATTTATCTAATGTCCAACATATATTTATTAATGTATTAGTACATTTTCAGTGAAGTTTAAACAAAACCTATTTTTATTCTAAGTATTACTGCCTATAATCTTTTTAAAGCCAGTAATCATCAATAGTGAAAAGGGTTGTGGGGGAGGTGTTGAAATAGACATAAGGAATGATTGGGACAAGGGTCAGAAAGTGTTAAACTGAGCTTGGTTTTGAAGCTGCTGGGCCAGTTGCCAATAGGGTGGTCTAAATTGCCATCATCTTTTAACTGGATTATTATTGTGATCCTGAGTGGATATGTGCTTCTAAAAGTGGATGTGTAACATGTGTGTGTTTATATATACATTTTTTCTATTTTAGCCCATCGTATCTTTTGCAATTTAATATGGGGCATATTGACGTCCTTTTACAAAGGTAAGATTATTTAAGTGACATCTCAGAATTAAATAATAGTGTTAAAATAGTCCTTGTCAAGATCAAGGGAAACTACTTTGTCTTTGCCAGACCCTAGTTAATTAATTATTTTATAAAATAGTGACGCAAGTATTCACAAGAGACAGAAATGAACCAAAGGGATGTTTACAACAAAATTTCTTATTTTAAACTAAAGATAATATTAAAATATTGTCTTTTAAGGAGATTTCCAGTAATCTGCTTCTAGGGTTTCTTTGCTTATTTCAGAAGTTGGTAAATTAAAATACCTCTATCCCATTGCAGCCTCTTCCAATCTAAGGAGTGGGTCAAGAAAGAAAGTAATCCATGGTTTTGCTTCATGGATACAATCTGTGAACTGCATCAAAAGAAAGGAAGTCTTGACTCTACCTTTTAAAACTTAGATTATTGACAGTGATATCATTCAATAACTTTTCTCATTTGAGGCACCAATAAGAAGAAAAACTTTCTCTTTTAAAAAAAATGACCAAGTAACAGGTATGCAGTTTTCCCAGTTAGATATTTAAGAAGCTTGCACAACTCGATGCTTTGTTTTCTTTTTCTATAACATGTTGAAACTCTCTCTTGAGATCAGTCAGGGCCTTTCAGTGCTATCCTCTAGGAATACTAGTGACAGTTCATTAATCCCACCTCTTCCCAGGTGAAGGAAGATTTGTTACATGGCAAATGTCCAAAGCCTCGGCCTACAAGGCAGGAATTTCCAAGGGTCTCCTGGCACAAGTAGTTGCTCTGTAAATTTACTGTATTGTGTATGTGTTAATGATTTTACATAGTTTCAGTTATCTACATAAAATGAGAATGTATATTGATTTTAATATTCAGTTCTATAGTCTTAAAATTTCTGAACTGTTTAGTCATTGAGGCAAAAAACGGAACACTTTTAATGGTTAGAACAAGAACCTGGAGCCTAAGATCATAGGTTTTGCCACGGATCTTAAATATTTAATTAATAATGATTGTAAACCTTTAAAAAATAAATAAATGGAAAGCAGCATTACTTTATATAGATATATATATAAAGAATTCAAAAGATTTAACCAATTACTCAATTAGAATACATGGCATTATATCAGGCATAGTTTATTTCTTAGCACTTGGTGTTGAAATTCTACTGATCTGATACCAGGAAATAAGCCCTGAGTGGACTGATTATGGTAAATTTGGATATCAGTAGCCAAATCGAAAGACAGATCAAAGGTGGATTAAGAATTTTGACTAAGTTCTTCAACAGAATTTCTCCTTTTTTAAAAAGTATTTAAAATTCAATTTTTGCTTTATTTTTCCTAAAGTGAAGAATAATTCTAAAGCAATTTAGAAAACCATGTTGATAAATTTTAATACTCTCTTCCAGAACAGAAGAGTCTGTTTTCTCCAAAGGATTGGTAAGATTTGTTTGCAACCATTATAATTTAAATACACAGTCATGTTAACAAATACAGCTGTTGACATTATCATATTTGTGTCTCTGCATATATTTCAATCTGTAGGATCTGTTGGAGAATGGTTTACTGAGAATAGAGGATAGCAGTCTACTTCACCAGTACTTAGAAATCAAGAGTTTCCTTACTGTACCTCAGGTAAGTAAAATATGTATTCTGATCTTGAAAAATGCTGCTTTTCTTGTCTAAAGTAAAGTTCTTCTCAGACTCCTTTCTTGCTTTTTTCTCCATATCCTTTGAAAACTCTGGTACCTCGCTGTCCAGTAGAACTTTCTGTGATGGTAAAAGTATCCTGTTCTCTGTGCTGTACAGTTTGAAAGCCACTAGCCATATTGAACACTTGAAACGTGGCTGGTGTGACTAAAGAACTGAATTCTAAATTCTATTTAATTTAACCTTAACTAGCTATATGTGGCTAGTGGCTACTATATTTGACAGTATAGCATCCAGTGGAAATACAACTTTCTTCTTTAACACTTTGGTTCTGTAGGAACCTTGCAAAATGAAGCTCCTTTACTTTTATCATAACTCAGGTCCTGAGGACCTCAGGAGGACTCCATCAAGGCATATATAATTCATTACTACAAAAACGTTTTGTTTTTCTCTCCTGTGACTTGTTTTACCCCTGTTTATTAGTTATTTGTTATCATAGCCAAATAGGTCTTAGATGTCAATGTAGCAAATTGTTTTTCCACTACTTAAATAGAAAAATCAGTTTCAGTTTAGTTGCTCAGTCGTGTCCCACTCTGCAACCCCATGGACTATAGCACGCCAGGCTTCCCTGTCCATCGCCTACTCCTGGAGCCTACTCAAACTCATGACCATTGTGTCGGTGATGCCATCCAACTATCTCATCCTCTGTCGTCCCGTTCTCCTCCTCCCTTCAATCTTTCCCAGCATCAGGGTCTTTTCCAGTGAGTCTGTTCTTCCCAACAGATGGCCAAAGTATGGGAGTTTCACCTTCAGCATCACTCCTTCCAGTGAATATTCAGGACTGATTTCCTTTAGGATCTCCTTGCAGTCCAAGGAACTCTCAAGAGTCTTCTCCAACACCACAGTTCAAAAGCATCAATTCTTCAGTGCTCAACTTTCTTTACAGTCCAATTCTCACATCCATACATGACTACTGGAAAAACCACAGCTTCGACTAGACAGACCTTTGTTGGCAAAGTAATGTCTCTGCTTTTTAATACGCTGTCTAGGTTGGTCATAGATTTTCTTCCAGGGAGCAAGCATCTTTTAATTTCATGGCTGCAGTCACCATCTGCAGTGAGTTTGGAGCCAAAAAAAAAAAAAAAATAGTCTGTCACTGTTTCCACTGTTTCCCCATCTATTTGCCATGAAGTGTTGGCACTGGATGCCATGATCTTAAGTTTTCTGAATATTGAGTTTTAAGCCAACTTTTTCACTCTCCTCATTTTCATCAAGAGGCTCTTTAGTTCTTCACTTTTCTGCCATAAGGGTGGTGTCATCTGTGTATCTGAGCTTATTGATATTTCCCTGGCAGTCTTGATTCCAGCTTGTGCTTCATCCAGCTCGGCATTTCGCATAATGTACTCTGCATTTAAGTTAAATAAGCAGGGTGACAGTATACAGACTTGACGTGCTCCTTTCCCGATTTGGAACCAGTCTGTTGTTCCACGTCCAGTTCTAACTGTTGCTTCTTGACCTGCGTACAGATTTCTCAGGAGGCAGGTCAGGTTGTCTGGTATTCCCATCTCTTTAAGAATTTTCCACAGTTTGTTGTGATCTACAGTCAGAGGCTTTGGCATAGTCAATAAAGCAAAAGTAAATGTTTTTTTGGCTTCTGTTAGTATACTAAATCTATGATTATTTTAAATTAATGGATTATATTTCTACATATTTGATTTCATTTCTTTTGCCACCCTAGACATAATTGAAAATTACTATGTGCTTCTAACTATACACTTGGTAACACCCACTCAATATCAGTTACAAAATGGATTGTACTTAGCTTCCTGTGGGCATAACAGTAGAATGAAAGGCTTAAGGCAAAAATTACTTCAGCTTTAAATCTCTTATCCTCATTTCTCTGAATTTTTAGTATACATTAGTAATATAGTTGTTTCTTTGTAGTCAATATAATCTAGTATTTGAAATAAATTTGTTTTTTTATTTCCAGGGCTTAGTCAAAGTAATGACCCTCTGCCCCATTGAGACATTGGTATGTAAATATCTGGGACTAAATAATAATGAGTTGCAGTAAAAAGTTTTAATAATTTAATCTTTAATTTATGTAACAATATTATTTGTTCCATTTTAGAGGAAAAAAGGTTTAGCTGTGCTTCAGCTGTATATTAACAAATTGGATCCACAAGGCAAATATACATTATTTAGGTATGTATCAAAGGTTAATTGAGAAATGTGTGGTTGATTAAAAGCCAAATTAATGCCATTAATTATTCAAGATTATTGTATTTTGGTATGTTTTGCACGTAATTCCACTCTCTTCTCTGTAATAGGTAGAGATGACTTAATCAAAAATTATGGATACATATATAAACATGTGAATATTACATAATAAACATATATACACTTCATTTCAATTAATTGAAATACTCTAAAGTTAAAATAGACTGAAAAGATTAAACTGAGATTGGTAAGTCTTCTGCTAGAACTTTATATATGTCAATAATATCCATTATTCACAGTTGAAATTAATGGCTCTTAAAATTAATGGAGTTATAACCTTTGACAGCCTATTCACTTTAATAGTGGAGCTTATTAATAGTACTATTTGAGTAGCAAAAGATTCTAGCAATTCAGAGCAATCAGCAAAGCTCTGATTTGAAAATCAGCAAATTTTCTTAAAGGGCCATAAGTAAATATAGTCTTTATGGGCCACACAGCCTCTGTTGCAACTGTTCAACTTTGTGTTTGTAGTAAGGGTCAGTGTAGTCCAATAAAACAGAACAGGCAGTAGGCTGGATTTGGCCTGCAGACCTTAGTTTGTTGATACCTGGGTAATAAAAATGAGTTAAAACCAAATTGGGGCAGCATTAACATGCTAAGTAAGAAGTGTTCTTTGGGACTGCCCAGTATTAGCACTCTTGATTCCTTTTTTCTTCATTTCTATTTGAGAAGAATCAGAGTAGGTTTATGAAATCTCCATTTGATGCTTAGGTCTTATACCAGCTTTCCTATTCTGATCTACCTGTATTCCTACCCAGAAAACTCCCTTTTCTTAGGCTGATCAGATTGAGTTTCCTTTCTTTGCAATTAAGTTAATCTAACCAGACTAGTCAAACAGGGAATAATTTGGGGAGTTTTTAAGCTATTATACTAGTGACTGTTCTTGCCATGTTAGATCATTTCAACTACATGCGTAAAAAGATTCAAATTTGGTTTAATAGAAATTTCTTTTTGGAAAAACCCAGTTAAAATAGAATTTGCCAGTTAATGAGGGCAGTGGCCATAACAGGTGACTTTGTCATTGTTGGCTATGTTTTTTTCCCATTTCTGCAAATAACACATGGCCCATATGAATTTGTAAAACTTTCATCATCATTTAATTATAATTCAGTCCAGGATAATTTCAAATGTATTGTAATTTTGCTTTAAAGGTGCTTACTGAATACAAGTAATCACTCAGGTGTGGAGGCCTTTATTATTCAAAATATCAAAAATCAAATTGACATGTCATTAAAGGTAAGAGCATAACTAAGGTGTCAATTATCAATTTGTTTTTTTATTTTGTAGGACTTATTTATTCATTTGTGGAAATACATTAATGTGGAATCTTGCTCTATGGACCTTTTCTATCTCTAATATTAGGGTACAGGCACACCTCAGAGATAGTATGGGTCTGGCTCCAGATCACCATGATAAAGCAGAAATCTCAGTAAAGCAAGTCACACAACATTTTTGGTTTCCCAGTGCATATCAACGTTAATTAGACTACATTTTTATCTGTTAAGTGCAGTAGCATTATGTCTAAAAAAAGATGTATATACCTTAATTTTAAAATAAATGATAACCATCATCTGAACCTTCATGGAGTTGTAATCTTTTTTCCTAGTGGAAGGTCGATGTTAATGGCTACTGATCAAGGTGCTATGGCTATTTCTTAAAGTAAGACAGCAGTAAAGTTTGCCAGATCGATTGACTGTTTCTTTCACAGATGATTTCTCTGCAGCATGCAAAGCTGTTTCACAGCATTTTACCCACAATAGAAGTTCTTTGATTATTGAAGTCAGTCCTCTCAAACTCTGCCACTGCTTTATCAACTAAGTTTATGTAATATTCTAAATCCTTTGTTATCATTGTCATTGTCAACAGTCTGAATAGAATCTTCATCAGGAGTCCATTCAGTTTCAAGACACAATTTTCTTTGCCAACCTAGGAGAAACAGCTCCTCATCTGTTCAGATTTTATCATTGAAATTGCAGCAGTTCATTTACATCTTCAGGCTCCACTTCTAATTTTAGTTCTCTTGCTGTTTCCACCACAGTTATTGTTAATTCCTTTTTTAAAAAAAAATTTGGCTGTACTGGGTCTTTGTTGTGGCATGTGGGCTTAGTTGCCCTGTTGCATGTGGGATCTTAGTTCTCTGACTAGGGATTGAACCTACGTCCTCTGCATTGGAAGGTGGATTCTTAACCACTGGACCACCAGGGAAGTCCCTCCACTGAAGTCTTGAACTCTTCTAAGTCATCTGTGAGGGTTGGAATCAGTTTCTTCCAAATTCCTCTGAATATTGATATTTTAACCTTTTTCTCATGAATCATGAATGATTCCAAAAGGTTTTCAGTTTGCTCTGCCCAGATACATCAGAAGAATCACTGTCTCTGAAGCAATAGCTTTATGAAATGTATTTCTTAAAGAGTAAGACTTTAAAGTTGAAATTACTCCTTTTTCCACGGGCTGCAGAATGGATATTGTGTTCGCAGGCATGAAGACAATCTCATTTTATATCTCCAATAGATCTTTTAAGTGACAAAGTACATTGTCAGTGAGCTGTAGTAATATTTTGAAAATAATCATTCTTAGCAGTAGATCTCAAGAGTAGGGTTAAAATGTTCAGTAAACCATGTTATAAACAAATATGCTGTCAAGGTTTTATTGTTCCATTTATATAGCATAGGCAGAGTAGATTTGGTATGATTCTTACAGGCCCTATGATTTTTGGAACAGTAAAAATTAAGCATTAGTTTCAACCTCAAGCCACCATCTGTATTAACTCTTGAGAGTCAGTCTGTCCTTCGAAGCTTTGAAGTCAGGCATTTTCTCCTCTTGCTGTGAAAGCCTAGGTGGCATCTTGTTGCAGTACAAGTCTGTTTTCATCTACATTGAAAATCCTTTGGTTAGTGTAGCTACGTTCATTAATTACCTTCTTGTGCTGTGCATGGTCACTGATTTGTGTCCAACTGTTTGCAACCCCATGGACAGTAGCCCGCCAGACTCCTCTGTCCATGGGGATTCTCCAGGCAAGAATACTGGAATGGGTTGCCATGCCCTCCTCTAGGGGATCTTCCCAACCCAAGGATTGAACCCAGGTCTCCTGCATCGCAGGCAGATTTTTTTAACCATCTGAGCCACAAGAGAAACCCAAAATTACCTTCCTAGATTTTCTGAATCACTTACTGCAGCTTCTACATCTGCACTTGCTGGTTCACCTTGCACTGTTAGGTCTGGAATTGGTTGCTTTCCTTCAAGCTTATAAGCCAACATCTACTAGCTTCAAACTTGCCTTCTGCAGCTTTCTCACCTCTCTTAGGCTTCATAAAATGGACAAGTTAGGACCTTGCTCTGTATTACATTTTAGCTTAAGAGAATGTTGTGGTTGGTTTGATCTTCTATCCAGACCACTAAAACTGTCTCTGTATCAGCAATAAGGCTGTTTCACTTTCTTATCATTCATGTATTAAGTAGCTCTTAAATTTCCTTCAAGAACTTTTCCTTTGCATTTAGGCTAATTTGGCTAATTGTTTTTGGCACAAGAGGCCTAGCTTGGCCTTCAACATGCTTCCTCACTAAGCTTAATCATTTCTAGCTTTCGATTTAAAATGAGACTTATATGACTCTTCCTTTTACTTGAATACATCTTAGGGTTATTAATTGGCCTAATTTCAGTATTGTTATGTCTCAGGAAATAGGGAAGACAAAGGAGAGGGAGAGAGAGAGAGGAATGGACAGACATTGGAGCAGTCAAAACACACACACTTTTTAAGTTTACTGTCTTCTGTGAGCATGGTTCATGGTGGCCCAAAACAGTAAATGATAATAACATCAAAGATCACTGATCACAGATCACCTTGACAAATATATAATAATGAGTTTGAAATTTTGGAGAATTATCAAAATGTGACACAGATGTGAAGTGAATAAGTGCTGTTGGAAACATGGTGCTGATAGACTTACTTGACACAAAGTTGCCATAAGCCTTCAATATGTAAAAAAAATGCAGTAAAGTGAAGTGCAGTAAAATGAGGTATGCTTGCGTATTTTCCCCCCATTTCTACTCTTTTTTAAAAACTTGGATTTTGAAATTTGTTAACTATAGATTTAAATTGTATTAGTTCTAATAATATGAGTTCTTTTTGTTTTGCTGCATACTTGTGAAATATTAATGGAAACTGAAGTCTGTTTGTAAATACTCAGTAATTCCATATAGAGAACAGAGAAAGAGCATACCAGTGCTGTCAAACTAGCAGGGTTTGTTTCCAAGTGCCTGGAAATAGTGAATGAGAGAATGGAAATCAAAGTTAAAAATATGTATTTAAAATGTGTAATGGCTTATTTTTGTAGTATCAAGGTACTAGGAAAACACATATATTTATCAACCTGTTATTTAAAGCCTTTTTCATGTTTTCTTTTGCTTCTCAGAAAACACATAACAAATGGTTTACAGGACCACAGCTGATTTCCCTTCTAGATTTGGTACTCTTTCTCCCAGAGGGTGCTGAAACAGATCTACTGCAAAACTCAGATAGGTGAGGTGACCATTACTAAGGTTCACATAGTAAATTCAGAATAAAATGTGAAACCCCTGCTTTGGGAACCTAAACTAAAATAAAACATATTTTCCTGTGATTTTATAGTTAATTGTTAGTTCATAAAATTACATATTTACATGTTTAAGTAATTTTTGTTGTTTAGTTGCTTATATGTTTGGATTTTATTGTTTTGTTTTCCAAGTCGTACATCTTTTTTTTTTCATATACAACATGTAATTTTACTTTTAGTATTACTAGAATGAATGTTGAGAAATACTTGTGTATAAAAGGAATCTTAAAATTCAAGAAGCAAAAGATGGTACTCTCAAACATTAAAGATAACAAGTTTCCCTCGGGGAAAAAGAATAGTAATTTTCACAATTAAATTTTGTGAACTTGGAGAATGAGAGTAGTAAATTATGTTAAGGGAGGAAGATATGTGGTAAAATATTTTAAAGGAAAAGTTTCGGATGCCCAGACATAATTGCAGAAGTATACCCAAGGTTTTAACTTAACCTTTATTCACTGCAGTTGTTGATTATGTAAAATTGTACTGTAAGTAACAAATCATATTTTTTTTAATTAACAGGATAATGGCTTCGTTGAATTTATTGAGATATTTGGTTATCAAAGATAATGAAAAAGACAATCAAGTAAGTGAATTTTTTGTAAAACTAACTGTATTATTCAAATGCATAAGGAATGGTTTGTTATTTTCTTATCAATACCTACTTAAGCCAGCGAGTAATATTTTACCCCATTGCAGTAAGTGCCAACAGTTATTCTTTAAACTTGAAGTTAATTCCCAGGAGTCCTTACCACCCCACATCCAGCTGCCCTTTCCTTTCCTCTTGTGCCTCTGTGCTCTCACTGTGAGCATCACTCAGCTCTGTTAGGCAGGTAAGTTGCAGCTCCTAAGTTAACTAACCTTTCAACACTCAACATATGTTTGCTTATCTTGTTCATTAACCTTCACCTATATAGCTCATGATTTATGTCTGAGCTATATAAAATAATCTGATATCCCCCTCATCGGACTTGACAAACTGAAGCATTTTCAGCACTAAATCTGTTAACAACACCTTTTGAATAATGTGTAGGAAGTTGAAATTTTTAAAAATAGTGCACCATAAGAGGTATTTAATAAGTAGAAAACTATTTGAGAGAGATTTGTCATACAGTAAAATTATATTTGCTTTTTATCTTCTCTTTCTGCTTTATTCTAATAGTTGCTTTCTGTATATGTGTCATCTTATCAACTGTGACTACCTGAATTACATGCATGATTAAGCTTTTTAGAAAGTAATAAATGAAATGAAAGTAATTGAGTTTTATATAAGAATGCCAGAGCCTTTTTTTTTTTTTTTAAGTAAATCATGATTTGGGATCAAACATTTATGGAAAAAGCAGCAGTAGATTTTTGACTGAATCTATTAGATTCAGTGATTTGACTTCCCATTCATTGCTCTTCAGCCAAAAATGGTTATGTGCTATCACTGACTATGGATACTCTATAAACAAGGATGCTTTTTTTCCTAACATTTTTTCAAACATAAAGCCAAGTTGAAAGAATTTCACAGTGATCACTGTTTTATGCACTACAGAGATTCTACTGTTAACGTTTTACTCTGCTATTATTTATCCATCTCTCTATCCTCTACGCATCCTTCAGTCTCTTCTCTTTTTTGATGCAGTTCAGGGTAAACTACAAACATCATTATACTTTCCCATAAATACTTCACATATTTCATTCAAAAGAGTTAAATATTTGTGTATAGTTTTTCTTTGAGTTAAAGTTCACATAAAATCTAATGCCCAAATTTTTTTAATGCCCAAATTTTAATTGTACATTAACTGAGTTTTAACAAATGCTTAGATCTGTTATCCAAATCCTTATCAAATATAGGACATTACTAACATCACAAGCAGCTCTCTTTTTCCCTCCCAGTTAATTCTGATGTCATCATTTCACACCCATCCCTAGCCCCTGACAACTCTATCCTGTCCAGGTGCTATCATATAATTCTTCACTATGCTATTAGTGCTCTTTAGTTTTTATTTTTCATAGATAGTGTTAGCACAGGAAGGATCTATAACTTGCACAAGGACATATAATTAGCAAGAAGCAGAAATAGCCATGACCAAATGCAGTGACTAGAACTTCCTCTTTTTTTTTTTTTTTTTGGTAGTAAATTCAGGAGCAGTGGAAGCCTTGAGGCTTCAGGATTGTGTCCTTAAAGTATGGTATGAGTTTTTATTCTCGTCAGGAACAGGCCATATCTAGAAATGATCTGATTTGTCTGACAGGGGGAAAAAGCATCTTCTTGATTAGCAGTGATAGGCTTATTATTAGTTGGTACGGAGCACAGTGTACCGCAGGGGCAGCAGAGAGAGGGACGGCAGAGCAGTTTCAGCATCGTGCAGTGTCTACTCGGACATCCACGGATAATACCTCACATTTATTTGGCTCGAATGTTATATAGTAAAGAAAAGGATATAACCAGCTTGTAAGACTGCCTTCTTATGTAAGTTTTAAAATTTTTTCTTAAGAGTCAACTATTCCATAGAATTGCCATACAAGTTACCATAAGAATTATCATACCAAAAAAAAAAAATAATCATCATACCAAGGAAACTGGCAAAAAAAACAAAACAAAACAAAAAATCAATCCAAGATGGTAACCTAACATCTTTGAGGCAGCTTATTCATCATGGAAGCATTTCTCCCAAGTGCAGTCAAAGCAGGTCATGAATATAAATGAGAGGCATATCTGCTGTGGTTAACAAAAAAATAATAGCTTCTGAGTTTTTAGAAATATTTGATTAAAAGAGAAGCAAAATGATATGCTAATGATGCTGAATTGTGAGTAGTTTTATTCAAAAGGACTCCTACCAGTACCTGTCTTTAAGTTAAATATGCTGTAGTGGTAACTAGTCAGATGAAAAGCTGAAAAGCAGTAAAAAAAAAGTGTACAGAAAAACTAAGAACAGGATCATTAAAATATAAAACAAGGTGATTCATAATTGAATAATGATCCATTTCTTTTCCTGCTAGTTTGGGTTACTGTCATCTGATTTTCTTCATAAATCATTCCCTCCCTCACCTTACTATTTCATCTCTTCATCTCTTTGCATAATAATTTAAAAGCACTTTCCCCACACTTCAGTTTCACATAACTTCTTGGATCTTAAACCTCCATCTCTCTCTACTGGTAAAACCAACTTAATTTTTAGACTAGTGTTCCCTATTATTTGGTAGGTATCTTTATATAAATGATAATTGTTTAATTACAGTAATTTATTCTAATACAGAGCCTACAATAATTTATCCCTCACCTTCTATCAATTCATTTCCTTACCTATCCCTGCTTACCTATTTTTTTTTTTTTCTAAATAATCTGTGATTGGAATATGTAGAAAGCAGGATCAAGAGAAAGAATATAAGACTGTAAAGGCCAGAAGTGTGTATCAGCAACTTTAAAAAATTGAATTATGTAATGTACACATATATGCTTTTCATTTAGGATAGACCAATAAATACCTGGCATAGGTCCAGGTCCACATACATATAGTTCTATATAATCCACATTTTAGGTTCTCTTTTAAATTTCTTTCTCCAAGATTAAAACATACCTTGTGTGTTATTTGCAGAGCCAAATGACTTAAGGTTATAACCTTCCTTAATATTACGAGTGATAAAGTTCTACAATATTATTTCATAAATAAGACATGATAAACAAATTAGAAGGGAAAAACTGGGTCTTATTCATTTCCTTCCTTTTATTTCTTCAGTATCATGGTTGACTATGTCCTTTGCAAGGTCCCTGTCCTCACAATAAATTTCACTGTGGTATAAAACTGCCTTTCTATTTTGTGCAACAAGCTACAGTGAAATTTGAAATGTATAGTTAAGCTCTGAAACTGAAATGGTCTCAGAACTACTCTACCAGTGTGTAAATTGGGTATAAAATTTTAAAGTAAGCACTTGTAAACATTTCAAATTTTTATCCTTAGAACTATTTGTAAAAATCTTGTTACTTTTTCTAGACATTGAAGGAAAAGATGATTTACTTCGTATTGTTTTTTTTTTTTTTAATAAATCTAATAATCTTAAAGAATCCCCCTGCAATGCAGGAGACGCAGGTTCAAGCCCTGAGTCGGGAAGTTCCCTTGGAGGAGAGCATGGGAACCCACTCAAGTAGTCTTGCCTGGAAAATTCCATAGACAGAGAAGCCTAGTGGGTTACAGTCCATGGGGTCACAAAGAGTCAGACGCAGCTGAGCGACTCAGTACACACGCACACCATCTTAATGTAAAAGAGAAAATATTCTTGTTTCCACAGCTTCTTCACTCCTACGTGTTTCTAAAAAAATACTACTGTTATTCATCACATGAAAAATTTGTGAAATTATGCAGAACTGAATGTGCGCAAATTTTCTTTAGCCTAATTTTGGCACATTTTATTACCATATTGTAAATTTTAGATTATGGACTGTGTATTAAATTATTGCCATTAAGAGAAACTAAAGTCTTTTATTGAAGTCTTTTATTTTATGAGGTCTCTATTAGACCTCCTAGAGTTAGACTGTCCAGTAGACATTAGCCACACATGACTATTAAGTTTTAAATTAATTTTTAAATTTTTTAAATTAAAAATTCAGTTCCTCCTTGGCATTGGACAGCATCATTCTAGATCATTGTTTCTCAGCATATGGGTCTAATAAAAAATCACCTGGATAGTTTACATAATTCAATTTTTAGAAATTCCTAATATGTACTTGTTTAGATTGATATTAAAAATGGGTGAAGACACAATGTGTTAATTAAAAAGGAAGTATAAATACAGCACAGATTGAAGAACAAAAGGAAAGTTACATGAAAATATTCCAATAAATTTTGCAACTTCAGTAAAATGGAATTTGTTAGAAAATATAATCTAACAAAACTGCAGCAATCTACTAAGAGAAATCACAGGGCAGATAATTTTTACCATAATTTCAAAAAACATATACTCAAGTCTCATACAAAACATTCAAAAGACTAGAGAAAGTGTAGTTGTGTCTGAATGTTATGTTTAGTAAGGTATGACCTTAATACCCGAACAGTCTAGGATAGTGTGCGTCACTGAAATTACAGGCTGTCCCACATTGCAGGCAGATTCTTAACAAGCTGAGCCACCAGGGAAGCCCAAGAATACTGGAGTGGGTACATCCCTTCTCCAGCAGATCTTCATGACTCCGGAATCAAACTGGGGTCTCCTGCATTGCAGGCAGATTCTTTACCAGCTTAGCTACTCAGGGAAGCAGATATATAGATACTAATATTACCAAACCAGATCTAGCAAAAAAAAAATTTGTTCTAAGTCATCAAACTCAGTTGATTTATTCTGGTAATGTAAGGTAACATAATTTCATAGGTTAAAGTAGAGGAAGTACTTGATTATACCAGTAGTTACAGAGAAAAAGCATTTAATATATTCAATATATAATCATGATAAAAATGTTAGTCCACCAGAAAATATTTTTATTGTAATTATAACAAAAAATATGAGATACTTAGGAAAACATGTAAAAATATGTGTAATATGAGGGGGAAAAAAGGGGGAAGAATGGGACTGTTCAATAGATGATGATGATGGGTAATTTGTCATACATATGGGAAGGGGGGAATTATATGCCTATGTCACATAATATACAAAATTCCAAATAAAGACTTAACATTGAAAAGGAATTTAGAAATTTTTAAAATACTGTGTAACCCAAGGGTAGAGAAGGGTTTCTTAAGTAAAGAAGCACTAACCACAAAAGAATAGATTGATAAAACTAGTAACATTGAAATTAAAACCTGTTCAAGGAAAGAAAATGCATACAAACTGAAAAAGCCACAAAGAGAGAGAGAAAAAAAAAACAATACTTCCTCCACCCAATAGTTAGTATCAAAAAATCAGATAACTATAAAGCAAGAATCAAGACCACAAATCAGAAAAATAAGTAAGGGATACAGATATTGTAAGGCAGCTTACAGAAGAGGAAACCCAAATGACTAATAACCACAAGACAGTATTCCCAATATTAGTAGTGTTTATGGAAGTGTAACTTAAAACTGCAGCGAGATACTGTTTCACAGCCATCATAGTGGCAAATGTTAAAAAGGTGGATAGCATAGGTTAGGATACAGAACAGTGATGAAACAAAGTGGATAATCATTTTTGGGCAATTTGGCATTATCCAGTGAAATTGAGTAAATACGCTTAACTCAGCACCTTCTGTCTTAAGGCATCTTATTGAGTCCTTAAATCAATTTAGTAATTTAGACTGGCAAGTTTTACAAAATGAAATAGAATATAATTGAGGTTGTTTGCACAGATTCTTAGTAAGAGTTATGGATATTGCAGCAAATTTTGTGGTCACTTGCAAAGAACAAGGTTTGAAAATGGAAGGGATATGACAGATTGGCTAGGAATAAGATGTATGTTGCTTCTCAATATCTCTTATGATGTATTTAATGGTCAGTTAGCAGAAAGGCTATGATACTGTACAGTTTAATTTTATAGTAACATAGTATGTGGTTAAGTGGGAAGCAAACTGTACCTCCTATCAGTAAAATTGTGAAAGTTCACAAATTATTTTAATCGGTGTATTTTCAGAATGAACTCTGAGGGAGAAAACTTTTTTTCCAAATTTATGACAATAAGAAAAATAAGTGAAAAATATAGAAACATTCACTTTCAACTGTTGATCTGAAACTGTAAATAGCGCCAATATTCAGAAAAATACTAACCCTACAATTAGTAGACTTAGCCTTAATCTGAGCCACATTCTAAAAAGGAAGAAAATGAATATAACTTTAAAGCTAAGATTATTTAAGATGGTTTCATCAAAAGTAAATACCCAGTGAAAATGATGGTCTAAAATATACTTTTTTTTGCAAGTGAAAGCTAAAAACCTTCCAAATTAGAGACATCTAGAAACAACATTCTGAACTTGTGAATGAGGCCCTGTAATGGTTTGAAAGATGAAGTTACTAACATTCTTCTAGTCTCATTATCAGCATATATAATTACATATTCTTTAGCAAATGAGAAAATTCGCTAAGTTTATTTTTCCAGCATATACAGTGTTGGAGTGTGTCTACTGATTTATTTAAAAGTATTTTTAATGGTAACATGATGTTTTAGAAAATCTGTATTGCAAAACATGGATGCAAAGGTTCTGATGCTTCTTGATGAAACATAAATTGTGTAGCATATCTGGTATTTGCAAAACAATATGAGATTGTATTGTTTCACCTTAACCTGTATATACATCTAAAGATTAGCTATATTTACTGAACTGGAAACACACCATGGGTCACTAAAACTTAAAGTAGAAAGTTTACAGCAATAATAAGTGACAGAGCAGAACTGTGAACAATTCTCTTCTTATATTGTCAGAAGCACTAGCAAGTTGTTTTTAAGTCAATTGGAAAATTTTAGTATTCAAGTAAATCCCTCTAGATATAACTATATTGTAAAAGCGATGAAAATTGTTAATTTTAGCAGTTCACTGATAAACCAAACTCTTGAAACTTTTTCAGTGATTCTATCTAAGCATGACCAATGTATCATATCAGAGTTCATTTATTGTACCTTTGGAAAGTTTGAAGTAGGACATAAGAACTCAAGGATAATGTACATGTTTTCCAGTTGAAAAGCAATCTTATTTGACAGTTATTTTCAAAGATAATTTTGATAATTGGCATATGTATCTAATTTTCTGACACGCCTAAGACATAAAAATTGAAACCACAGGAAAACATGAGTATATTTTTCATGTGTTAAACTTAGCTGTCAGTTGTAGAAGACGTTACTGTTATAGAAGGAAACCTTAAGTTGTTTTAACTGATGTATATTTCAGACATTATTGAATAGAATATTGTTAATGAATTCAACCTGAATATAAAATTAGATACATTGTTACATCTCATTTCTCTGTTGTAAACTTTTAGTCATTACTTCCTAAAGGAGAAATTTAAAACATTCAAGAAAAATATTTGATAAAAGATTCATTTCCTTTTTAAAATCCTGACTCAGTAGTTAGGTTAAACCTGTTGGCTTCAGAGAATTAATTAGGGAAGCTTAGTTCTGAATCATTTACACCAAAGAATGAATATTAAGACATTAAATTTATCATCATTTTGATAATAAGATTTCAAATAACTTCTATTACTAATTAAGAGTGAAAGAAAATTTTTTCAACTTAGACCAACATTTTTTAAAGGAAACTTTCCTATATTCTGGACATAGGTCTTTTATTGGGTATGGTTTTTATATTTTCTTTCAGTGTGTGGCTTATATTTTCATTATCTTAATAGAATTTTTTAAAGAACAGAAATGTTAAATTTTGAGGAAGTCCAGCATATCAATTCTATTCTTTCAAATCATTTGTTTCTTTGGATTCTAACAAATCTTTGTTTTAACCTGAGATCACAGATTTTCTAATAGAAGTTTTATTATTTAGATTTTTATGTTTATACTTATGATTGACTTCAAGTAAATTTTTTATATGGTGAAGTATGGGTTAAGGTAGTTTTGTTTTGACTCCAGTAGTATTTGTTGAAAAGGCTATAATCAAATTGTCTTGTCACCTTCGTCAAAGATCAAAAGATCATATAAGTATAGGTATACTTCTGGATTCTATTCTGTTCCATTGAACTCTCTTCTTTTACTTTGATTACTGTAGCTTTATAGTAAGTCTTACGTGTGAGTATGCCAACTTTGTTCTTTAAAAAAATTTTTGGCTGTTCTAGATCCTTCACTTCTCCATTTGATAATTTTGTCTTTCTACCTGTAGAGCAACAACATTCCTGTTTTTCTGCTCTACTCTCAATGTTAACCTGGTTTTTTGTAGTTTTGGTTACCAAATGTGTAGAGATTTTCCTATATCAAGGAATTTTTTGACACCAAGTAGATGTCCTACAATTCAGTCTCCTTCTGACACTCTACCTGGAGATAGCATCAGATTACAGAGGCTCAGGGCTCAGTTCCACATTAGCTCCCTTCCCTCTTCAGATGCCAATTACAAGTCCAGATACTGATCTGACTTCTGACAGACTGGCTAAAACAGGTTCTCACAACCCCCTCCTCAGGTTCAATTAGTTTGCTAAAGTTGTTCAGAGAACTCAGAACATTTTACTTACTAGATCACTGGTTTATTGTAACAGGATGTAACTTAGAACAGCCAGATAAAAGAGATGCATAAGGCAAGGTGTGAGGGAAGGAGCACTAAGTTTTCATGCCCTCCCTTGAAACTACTCTCCCAGCACCTCTGCCTGTTCATTAACCAGGAAGCTCTCTGAACCCCATTCTTTTGAGTTTTTTGGAGGCTTCATTACATAAGCATGGTTGATTAAATCACTGGTGACAGCTCAATCTCAAGCCCCTCTCTCCTACCAGGAGTTTGTGGTGAGAGGAGTTGACAGTTACAAGCCTCCAATCACACAGTTCCTCTGACAACCAGCCCCCATTCTTATTAGGGGCTTTCCAACAGTTATATTCCTGGCTGAAAGAGCTTGTTATGAATAACAAAATACACTTTGACCACTCTTCACTTAGGAAATTCAAGAGTTTTAGCAGCTCTTTGCCAGGAACAGGATGTAGACCAAATACTAGTAGCTCTTTGGGGTGGGGGAAGAAAAGACTACAGAGGGACACAAGGGAACTTCTGGGGTCATGAAACTGTCTGTATAGTGGAGGTGGTTAGACTGCCGTATGTCTTTGTCAAAACTCAGAACTGTACAGCTAAGAAGAGTCACTGTATGTAAATGATACCTCAACACACCAGACCTTAAAAAATACGTAGAAAGAAAAGGACCAGGCTCAATACCAGACTAGATGTCAGTGACTCCAAGCACACCATTGTTCTTAATGTTTATTTTGGAATTATTTGGGGGTTTTTCTGTATTATATTTAAATATTGATAGAATTATATTTGATATTATAAATAGAACATTTTGTGAAACATTTGTTTCAACTATATAAATGTGTGTTGAGTTGTGATATAAATTATATTTCTTATTGTGGGCCATGGTAAAAATATTTTGAAAAATGCTACCCTAGAAAAACTTATCCCATGTGAACAGGAAAAGATATGCAGCAGTTTCAGTGAGCACTGCTTGAAATATTTAAGAAAACTAGTAATAGGATAAGTCATATAGTGGGATGCCTGTATATCAGTTAAAGTGAAAGGATTAGTGCTATAACATAAATAACCCTCAGAAACATAGGATTGAACAAAAGGGAGTTAAAGTAGGATGTTTGATAGCATTTATGTATTTTTAAACATGCAAAATTGGGATGTATAAATATATTAACTGCTTAAACCTCAAGTTTTAGAAAATTTTGCATAGTTAATGGCTTACTCTTGAATAAAGAGGGCTTCAACCATATCTAACTTGTCTTTTTAAGTAGATAGGGCAAGATGTTTGCATTTGACAAAGCTTAGTGTGAGTATAAAGGTGTTTTCTTTGTACTCTTTATGTCTGAATGTGTTTTAATCTGTAGAGGGTCATCAGTACCTGCATCCTTGAAAGCCATTATTGGTTAGTAGCAATGGGTTCTACTTTTAAGCTTAGAGGAAAAGGGAAAGAAGGTTTTAAAAAGTGGGTGTGGGGATAGAGAAGGTAAAAGAAAAGGCTGGAGAGAGAGGGAGGAACGTAAGAGAAATGCAAGCAGTGGGTGCATATGGCAGCGTAACATGCTTGATATCCTGTGTGACTATACTCGTTGAAGTTTCTGCTGTACTAATGCATAACTCACGTTTTTCATGTAAGGACAAAAACCTTATGATTTTAATGGATGTTTAAAAATGTTTTTTAAAGTATACAATTGAAACAGGTTCATTGTTTAAAAATCAGGATAAATAAGCAAAAAGAAAATAATAAAATCTCACCACTTATTTTTGATATTATAGTGTATGCCCTTTTAGGCTTTATACCAGCAAATCTGTACATACTTTTTTTTAAAAGATCATGTTATAGGAGTCATACTGCAGCCTTTTTATCGCTTTTTTACCACTCACCAATATGTACTGAAGAGTACTATTTTAACAGCAGTGTAGTGTTCCATTGTGTGGATATGGAAGTTACCCCACTCCTGATGTGAAAAACTGTCATTATTTCCAATTTTTCACTATTTAAACATTTTTATAAATGTATCTGCAGTGAAATCATATACATCTTTAATTCTTCCCCAGGTTAAGTTCATAGATGGTGGGTGGAAAAGTATGCATATTTTTGAGATTGTGGATTCTTGATAGTTCCTCAAGAACTCCACTTTTCCTCATAATATAGGAATAATGAGAAAGGACAGATTTAAATTAAAGGGATATATGTGACAGTGAGATTATAAATTATTCAACACAGATACGTGTAGATGTTATTTTTGAGGGCTATATATGTTAAATGTTATATAGTACTTGGATCAAAATAAGCTCAATTACAAAATAGGTTTCCATATCATCCAGTTCTAGTTAAGGATAATTGGATTCCTAAGTTTTCATTTTTTGCCTAAGGTAGTTTCCTTTGTAATAAGTAACTGGAAACTGAGCAATACCAATGAATTTTCTTTTCCTTCTTTTAAAAAAAAAAACTAAGACTTCATGATTCCCTTTTAGTACTATAGGAAGAAGTGCTCTTAGAACAAAAATCTCTAATACAAATGACAAAATAATCCTAAACTGTCCCAGGCAGGTAAAATCTCCATCTTTAATGATCACCAAGAAAGTCTTAAGTCAGCTTTGTGTTAGAAGTTTCCATCAATAGAGAAGGCACTAGATCTGTGACAAGGATATCATTTGAAAGATAAGGAGTTGAAGGGACTTACAATATAGAGTCATTGTGGAGATGGTTTATAAGGAAAGAGAAATGTCTCAGACTATGTGGATTATTTTCAGATAATTTTCTCATGGATAAAACTTGTAAGTTACAGATCTCAAAACCAGAAGCTGTCCAAATGGCACAATAATGAATATGCTAAACCAGTGTGTTTTTGTTTTGATTGGTATTTACATACAATAACTAGATGTAGTAATGAATGTATTAATAAACAGTCAACTCTACTTTGAAAGGCAAGGATCATGTCTTACTCATTTCTGTTTCTCCAACACTCACCTCTTGTTTAATACTAGTAGACAATAAATCTTGAATGAAATAACTTAATTGTTTCATTAATTCTTCCAAACAGACCGGTTTGTGGACAGAACTTGAAAAGATTGAGAATAATTTCTTAAAGCCCCTCCATACAGGACTCAATATGTCAAAAGCACATTATGAAGCAGAAATTAAGAATAGCCAAGGTTGGTAATGTGAAATTTCATTTCCAGTTAAGCCTAAAAATTAGATTTTTTAAACTCAAACTTATTTATTCCAAACAAAGAACTTTATCTTGTACTTGTCTAACTTATAGCCAACAAGGAACCATGACAACTGAGTCATTTTATTTATAATTAAAATGATTCTTTGTGAATATATATTCCAATTAATACTGAAATTGGGTTAAATATTTAAACCAAACTGGAGCATAGTCTGGTTTAAAACCTCAAGTTCTGATTAGAATCTAATTGTATCACAAATATTTGTTTGGATATCACTGTACTTCTTTTAGTATTGCAGGGTCCATCCCCCATGATATCTTTACTAAATCTCAACCTCTACTAAATTTGTACAAATTACAAAAAAAGAATCTTAGGTCCAGAATTACTTTTTAAAGTCAGCAGTTCTATTCTAATAATCTTGTAATCTTTTCCATATAACTACGGTGATATTTCTATAGACATCACTATTAATAAAAATTTTGTCTTAGTGTAACAGGTTATAATTCTGATTTTATGTTGACAAAAGTTTCATTCATCTTGTACATGCCAAAATAATGCTATTCACCTGAAGAAACATTAATTCACATGTTACAGAATTTTGATATTTTTATTTGTTCACAGCCAGTTTTTAGCATACCCTGAGCTATTAAATCTTCCCTGGTGGCTCAGTGGTAAAGACTCTGCCTGCCAATGCAGGAGACATGGGTTCAATCCCAGGTCAGAAAGATCCCCTGGAGAAGGAAATAGCAACCCACTCCAGTATTCTTGCCTGGGAAATCCCACAAAGGACCTAGCAAGCAGGCTACAGTCCAAGAGTCAGACATGACTTGGCAACTAAACAACAACAACACAACTAGCTATTAAAACCATAAGACTTAATTTACACAAATAACTGGCTTTTTTTTTTAAGTTAGTAAACAAATTATAAATTTATTGAAATCTGAGAATTTTTAATGGTTAAGTGTGACACGGTTTTTTCCTTCTCTTACAGAAGTCCAGAAGTCTAAAGATCATTGTTCACTAAATGTAGGTAGAGAGGAGATCCCAAATATGCCTCCTGAAATGCAGCTTAAGGTAGATATGAAATTTTCCTAAGCTACATCCAACTGAACTCTTTTCTCTTTTTTGCTTTGCTTTGTTTTAAACACAGCCTTAGTAACTAATTTTTCTTGGCATTATAGGTCCTACATTCAGCTCTTTTCACATTTGATTTGATTGAAAGTGTTCTGGCTCGAGTAGAAGAACTCATTGAAACAAAAACAAAGTCTACCTCTGAGGAAAATATGGGATAAAGTGAAAGCTCCATCTCCTAAATAAAAACTAGTTATACACTATATTTTTCATTATGGTTTATTTAATACCTTTATAGAAGTTTTTCTGTAAAACACACTGATAGAACATAAATGTAGCTTCTCTTACTTATCTGTTTCAGCAATGACACATTATGGATCAGTAGCATTGTTTCCTTTTAAAAAGGTATCTGTATGGTAAATAATGCCCATGTGTATTTTAAATACTACTGTTGAAAAATCTAATACAAATCAATAATTTTATATTATGATTTCATAAAATGTACTGGAATTACCTTTATTCATACAGTTGTGAGTTTCTAAAAATTCTGATACACTTTATGTTCCAGTTAGATGCTATTTTAGAACTCTTAGTGTTAAACTGGCTATCATAGCACTGTAAGAGCTTAGAGAAAAATTCTGAGTCTGTGTACTACTCCTGATTTCCCTTTTTCCCCCTGCCTCAGGAGTCTTAGAGGACAGAGTCCTCTATCACCAGCTTGCCAGCAATAGTTACAGAGTGAAAGTATCTGTGAAGATTAATTTTAGAAATAGTGGCTGGCTTGTATTATAAAAAGGTATATATGACTTTTTCTTTAACCCAAGGGGCTAATTAGAAAATGCTGTATACTTATTTGCAATTAAACATTTGTTCTTCCAACTTAATTTGTATCATTAAAAAGCTTCTAAGTTTTATATACATGTACCAATATTTTTTGAACATTATTAAAGGAATTAACAGAACTCTGAAAGTAAAATCATTTTTAATTATAATATCCTTCCCAAGAACATTTATAGTTGGTAATCTAATTTGGGTTAAATGTATCACTACTCAGTTTTATCTTCTGAAGTGTTTTCCACACAGGACTTCGCTCAATGATGTAAGCTTTAGTTGTTATCATTCTGTAGCAGATGCTATCTATGTATGATTTGGAGGTGATCTGGAAGAAGATATAAACATGCAACATTATTTAAGAAATAAGGTATTTTTACAGGGTCACATCATAAAATACCTAACTTATTCAACAGGTATTAATCAGTACTCTATATGAGTTATTAGAGTAATAGAAAAATACCTGATCTTTGTCTTTATGGAATTTCAAACATGCAAACCAGAAAAGTAGAGTACTATTAAGAATTGCTTCACAACCTAGATGCCCATCAGCAGACGAATGGATAAGGAAGCTATGGTACATATACACAATGGAATATTGCTCAGCCATTAAAAATAATTCATTTGAATCAGTTCTAAGGAGATGGATGAAACTGGAGCCTATTATACGAGTGAAGTAAACCAGAAAGATAAAGACCAATACAGTATACTAACGCATATATATGGAATTTAAAAAGATGGTAACGATAACCCTATATGCAAAACAGAAAAAGAGACACAGATGTACAGAATAGACTTTTGGACTCTGTGGGAGAAGGCGAGGGTGGGATGTTCTGAGAGAACAGCATTGAAACAAGTATACTATCAAGGGTGAAACAGACCACCAACCCAGGTTGGATGCATGAGACAAGTGCTCAGGGCTGGTGCACTGGGAAGACATAAATGGATGGGATAAGGAGGGAGGCGGGAGGGGGGATCGGGATGGGGAACACATGTAAATCCATGGCTGATTCATGTCAGTGTATGGCAAAAACCACTACAATACTGCAAAGTAATTAGCCTCCAACTAATAAAAACAAATGAAAAAAATAAAATCTAAAAAAAAAAATTGCTTCAACAGGGATCTGTTCCAAGTAAAAGAGTGAGGAACACCTAACTCTGCCTATAGGAGTTGGGAGCACACTTTATGGAGAACAAGCATGAAAAGAAAAGTGGAAACTAGTCAAGTTATAAAATACCATGTTTGCACTCTGACAGTTCATGACTACCAATATTTATACTTGAGAATTTGAAAGAAGATTAAAGTAACCAATAGGGTCAACACAATGTATATATGATCAAATGCTCTTTTGACCTAAATGAGTGATTCTGATAGTTGCTACTGGAATTGAGAAGACTTCAGAGGCCAAGTTCAGGCTTGGGAGAGTTGCATGTGTTTGGAAATAGCAGCTTCTCTAAGGGAAACATTTGTCAGTTCCATTGAATAGGGAATGCATTTTGAAGTAAAGAATCTCAAAGTGTATCAGTGTGTATGTACGTATGTGATTTTCTTCAGGTGACTTACCTTAGCTATGGTGCACATAAGATTAATAGCATTTACTGTGTTGTGTACTGGAAGTATCCGTAAGTTACTACCCAGGAATCTGGGGGGGGGAAAAATCGTTTAAGTTAAATAGATCATATGACTTACATTTGTTATCTTAAGTGGAAAGAAGAGACAAAAATCCTTTACTGTTTGTCATTTGTTTATTCATTCATGCCTGCCTTATGCCACAGAGGATTTAATATGGCTTTAAAACCAGAACTTAATTGACCAAAAAGTGTTCACTTCCGATTTAGTCTTGCTGAAGAAATCCATAAATCAGCATGCATTCTGAAACGTCACTCTCATTCATAGAATAGCTCTTTGGCTTGCATTGTATTAAAAATGAAAGGTTAACATTATGAAGTTTATCTTTTGGCAAAACATAATTCACTTGCCTGAAACAGTTCAGAACTGAAGTACATAAAATAAGGAAAACAGGTCTGTAGCGTTACTGTCCATACCTCTGCTGAATCCTGAACATCAGTTTCCATTCTTCAGGTCCATGCAGGGCAGCAGACAGAACCAAGAAACTATTTTGGTGAATGTTAATAAACTTCTCAATTTTGGCTAGAAATGTTTCTTCAGCAGACATAAAGCATTCTCTAGCATCCATCAATAAAAATGCAACTCCTAGGAAAGGTGAATGTAATATAAAATGTCACTTTGTCATATTAATAAAAATTTTTTATAAACTTAGTAAAATCAACAAAAATAACTATAAATTAAACATATCTGTAGGTGTCCAGGCCCTAAACCCATAACAGATGGAAATCACTATAACAAAAGTCTTACACAGCAAAATAATTAGGTAGTTCTTTGAAGTGCTCTGTAATAAAAGGATGACAATCTAAATATTTAAGGGAAAAACCTTTCTGGGTCAGTAACCCTTTTTTTCCTTTAAGGCACTATCCACAATGAAAGTAAGGCCTAATTTTAGTTACATGTTAATTTTTCATGTTATAATTTTTAAAAGCTGGAAATCAACTAAAGAAAAGTAGTTTTAAGCAAGCTTTTAATTATTTCTTGGAGAATCTTTTGTATCATAACATAAACCATTACATAAGTTGACACACTCAGGAGCAGATATCTAGGGTCTCTGAAACAGTATCAAGTGTATAAGAATGCTCCAGAAGGCTTCCCTGGTAGTCCATTGGTTAGGACTCAGTGCTTCCACTGCAGAGGGCACAGGTTCGATCCCTGGTCAGGGAACTAAGATCCTGCATGCCATGTGGCAGTCTTCCCCCACCTCCAAAAAAAAGAATGGTCCAGAAAAGAAGCTTAATCTGATTAGCTATTTAAAAGATGAGTGGAAGACACAATCTCAGGAAGTAAATAACTATGTGATTATACTAATTGAATGGACTTAATGCTAAAATTTATATAACCTTTCTGAATCTAAATTACCTCATCTGTAAGGTTGGATTAATAGTTCTTTGATAGGTTTGTTAAAAGGCTTAAATAAGAAAATGTATATAAAGTGACCAAAGCATACAATAGAGTAGGTATTTACCAAAAATATTTTACTTCTCTCTAGAGGGCTCTCTATCCAACCAGGAAGGATGAATTTGAGGTTGGACCATTTTCAGCTTGGATGTCTATTTCCAGGAGCTTTTGAAAGTGCTTGTCTTCTAAAATCTCTGTTAAGAGTACAGGTCTATTCATAACCATTCTAATAAAATCCTTTACCTCCACATCTTTTTATCACTTCTATCATTTTCCAAGCACAAGTAGAGCTGCCCCCTTCCCATGTCCCCAGTTTTCTCACATCCTAATCTAATTCCTTTGCCTATGACTCACAGTTGTATAGTTTTATGATTTCAGGAACATTTGTCCCCATTTGCTTCTTTTATTTAGTATTTATTTATATTATGTTCAGTAAACTCTTGTACAAAATCATGAAAAACATTCTCCTATATTGTTTTTTTTCCCACCTAATTTTTTAATTGAAGGATGATTGCTTTACATCCTGTATTGTTTTTGTATATGGATTTTGATCAATATGATGCTAGCCTCTTTGTTAAATGAGTAACATTTTAAATGTTGATTGTTAGGGAGGGTGGCTTTGTTGTACTTTCATGTTAGTTTCAAAGCAAGTAGTTTGTACCGTTCTCTACTAGACTCCAGTGATTTAACTTTAGTTCAACAATTATAATCTAAAAAGGAATGTATTTTGCAACTGGCCATATGTACTGCTTTTGTAGGAGTAACAAAGTTTTATTACACATTCACCTTTCCCCAAAAATAACACCTTAAGCTTATTACTCCATTACTGAACTACCGAATAATTAGAATTTACATGCACGTATTTATTAACAAATTTAAATCAAGGAAGTCAGCAAATATACTGTACCTGAAAGAGAAAATATAATTGATCCATTTTCCACTGAATCTGAATACCGAACCTTGTGGCTTCGATTTTCTAGGGCAGCTGCAACTTCATAACTCTTTAAAAAAAAATTTCATAACTACAGACTTAAGACATCTTTTTAATAGTTAATTAAAGCTAATGAAAAAACATGAAGTTTAATAGCTTTGTTTATAACTGTACACTTAAAGATTTGATCACTGAGACACTAAATATGCTCTCTCTATGGAGGAAAAAAACTTGAAAAAAAAAAAAAAACTTAGTTCTTCTAAAATACACTAAGGGTTTGGAAATGAGTTGTGTACTAGTTATGTTACTTAGGGAAGAAACTAAGGACAATATTAAAGAATTAAACTATAAGAGCAAACACAAACTTCTTTTTAAAAAGCAACTTGAAGATGGATTCTTCACATACTCATAATTATGTGGATAAATAGGAAATTAGAAATATTTGAGGCCTAGAAATTAGATGCTTAGTATTTAAACCAGAAGTCCTATTGTCTTCATACATGTTTTCTAACTCACCTAAGTGCTTAAGACATTTGAAAAGTTTACTAAAAGGAACTGTAAACAGACGAACTGGAGAATTGATTGTGTCTTTGTAGTTTTCTGAATGGCACTTCACAGTTCTGTCAATCATCTAACACACCACATCTAAGAAAAACGTCACCTTCTATTTATTTATTAATGCATGTCAGAATCCATCTTTAAGTTATTTTTTAAAAAGAAGTTTGTGTTTGCTCTTATAGTTTAATTCTTTCATATTGTCCTTAATTTCTTCCTTAAGTAATAGCTGTAGTAACAACTCATTTCCAAACCCACAGTGTATTCCAGGAGAACTAAATATTTTTACTTTTTTTTTTTTAAGTTTTTTTCTGCATAGAGAGACCTCATTTAGTGTCTCAATGATCAAATCTTTAAGCTATATATGGTACAGCTATAAAAGAAGCTATTAACAATTAGATATTACCTAAAGCACTTCCCCAGTGGCTCAGCACTCATTATCTGCCTGCAATGCAGAAGACACAGGAGGAAGATCCCCTGGATGAGGGGCATGGCAACCCACTCCAGTACTCTTGCAGGGAAAATCCCATGGACAGAGAAGCCTGGTGGGATACAGTCCATGGGGTTGCGAAGAGTTGGACACCACTGAAGTGACTGAGCAAAGCATTAAAATATAAGTGGTTCATAGTATTTATTGATGGGTTGAAACTCAGGCTTGTTAGTCTCCAAGTAGATAGAAACCCCTCACATTTTATATTTTGCCTCATTATTATTCTATATTTGCCTGTATGTATTTTAAGCATACAGGTTGGAATTAGGTACCAAATATTTGATTCCTTCCTAAAGATAGAGTATTTTATGCTACTCAAACAGATCCTGACTTAGAGTTCAATTAAGACTCTTCCCATGAGTTTTCTGCTGTTTTCAAATTATACATTGCTTCCAGTGATGGCAGATAAGGCCAACTCTCCTGCTGAAGGCATCTAGGAAAGCTGGAAAATTTTCAAAAATCTGCTTGAATGCATCAGAGAGCTAGCAGGATAGTGAAAAATTACAAGATCAAGACCTATACAAAAATTCAAAGATAAGAGATAGGCATTTAGGCCATTTTCTCCCCCGAGGGCGTCTGTCAGTTCAGGAAGAGACAGATGAGAGGCTGAAGAGAGCTTCTGACAAAACTGGAATAGCTCTCATAGGGGCTGCAGCCTAGCTTCAAACCATTTCAATCCCTAAAATTGGATTAAAGGGGTACTGTATGACTAGTGCTCCCAAGCACCTTGCAGAAGCACTCCCTAGAGCAACCTTTCTCAATTAGGTCTCCTCATTTCAGCTACAGAACAAAGAAAATTATCTGAGTATTTTCTCAATTCAAACATAACAAGTATCACTGAAATGAACAGGATATAAGCTCCTTTGTTACATACAATAGAAGCTGGGTTGCCAGATCAGCAAATAAAAATATAGAACATCCAATTAAATTTCAATTTCAGATAAACATATTTTAGTATTAATATAAGTATGTCCCATGCAATATTTGGGATGAACTTAAACTAAATTCATTATTTACCTGAAACTTTTAAGTTTAACTGAGTGTCCTATATTTTATCTGGAAACCCTGCTTAGAGAGTTAAAGGTTTAATTTTCTCTCAGAATTAAGGTTTCTCTAGAGGAATATAACACTATTGTAGGCTTCAAATAATTTCTACAAACACTTTTTTTCAAATACAAATTCCAACAATCAATCAAAAATAATCAGACATATAGAGAGACAAAATTACATGAAAAGAGAACTATGAGAAACAACAGGTAATAGAAACAGTAACAGGACATACATACAGTAAAGTTACATACGTACCTTAAAATAGCTGTTTACTATATTCAAGGAGAGAAAAGGCCAAGATGGAGAATTTTGGCAAAGAATTAGAAATTATATAAAAGGATGTAACAGATCAAACCAGTCAATGCTAAAGGAAATCAACCCTGAATATTCACTGGAAGCATTGATGGAGGAACAAGCTCTAATACTTTTGCCACCTGATGTGAAGAGGTGACTCACTAGAAAAGACCCTGATGCTGGGAACGACTGGGCTTCCCTTGTGGCTCACCTGGTAAAGAATCCGCTTGTAGTGCGGGAGACCTGGGTTCGATCCCTGGGTTGGGAAGATCCCCTGGAGAAAGGAACTACTACCTACTCCAGTATTCTGGCCTGGAGAATTCCCTGGACTATACAGTCCATGGGGTTGTGAAGAGTTAGATATGACTGAGCGACTTTCACTGGGAAAGGCTGAAGGTAAAAGAAGGAGGCAGCACAGGATGAGATGGTTCGACAGCATCACCAACTCAGTGGACATGAATCTGAGCAAACTATGGGAGATAGTGAAGGACAGGGAGCCTGGAATGCTGCAGTTGATGGGGTTGCAAAGAGTTGGACATGACTGAGCAACAGAACAACTACAACAGGCAAAACTAACTATAAATCTGAGATAAATCAGATCAATGGTTGCTTGAGGCAGGGAACTGGAAAAGGTCTGCTTGTAAAAGGGCATGAAGCAATCTTCTGGAGTGATGAAAACATTCTATATGTTTTGATTGGGGTGATGGTTACACAGGTATACACATTTGTCAAAATTCATTAAGCTTACACTTTAAATGTGTGTATTTTATTGTATATAAGTCTCACCTCAGTTAAATTGATTTTTAAAACATCTTTCAAGATCAAGGGGGAAACAAAAATATAGTTGATTCTTGTACAACAAGGATTTGAACTGTGTAGGTCCATTTATATGTGAATTTTTTTCTATAAATACATATATACACAATCTGAGGTTCACTGTATCCTCACACACAGAGCTGCTGATACAATGGGCCAAATGTAAAGTTAAAGGTGAATTTTCAGCTGTGAAGGGATCAGCACCTATAACCCCCACTTTGTTCAAGGGTCAACTGTATTTTGAGAGAGGACTGAGATGGTCCTCATTGAACTAATTTCTAAATTATATTCTTCAGATAAAAAGGAAAATGATCCAAAACAGAAGGTTTGAGCCAAAAGAAGAGCAAAAAAAGTAACAAAGACATGAGTAAATCTAAACAAATACTAACTTTAGAAAGTAATAATAATGCTTTGTGGAGTTAAAAAATTGAGGAAATTAAACTATATGATAACAAATACAGAAGAGGGTGATTGGAATTCAGTTCAGTTCAGTCGCTCAGTCGTGTCCGACTCTTTGCGACCCCATGCATCGCAGCACGCCAGGCCTCCCTGTCCATCACAAACTCCCGGAGTTTACTCAAACTCATGCCCATCGAGTCGGTGATGCCATCCAGCCATCTCATCTTCTGTCGTCCCCTTCACCTCCTGTCCCCAATCCCTCCCAGCATCAGGGTCTGTTCCAACAAGTCAACTCTTTGCATGAGGTGGCCAAAGTACTGGAGCTTCAGCTTCAGCATCAGTCCTTCCAATGAACACCCAGGACTTATCTCCTTTAGGATGGACTGGTTGGATCTCCCTGCAGTCCAAGGGACTCTCAAGAGTCTTCTCCAACACCACACTTCAAAAGCATCAATTTTTCGGCACTCAGCTTTCTTCACAGTCCAACTCTCACATCCATACATGACCACTGGAAAAACCACAGCCTTGACCAGACGGACCTTTGTTGGCAAAGTAATGTCTCTGTTTTTTAATATGCTATCTAGGTTGGTCATAACTTTCCTTCCAAGGAGTAAGCGTCTTTTAATTTCATGGCTGCAGTCACCATCTGCAGTGATTTTGGAGCCCCAAAAAATAAAGTCTGACACTGTTTCCACTGTCTCCCCATCTATTTCCCATGAGGTGATGGGACCAGATGCCATGATTAGTTTTCTGAATGTTGAGCTTTAAGCCAACTTTTTCACTCTCCTCTTTCACTTTCATCAAGAGGCTTTTTAGTTCCTCTTCACTTTTTTGCCATAAGGGTGGTGTCAACTGCATATCTGAGGTTATTGATATTTCTCCCGGCAATCTTGATTCCAGCTTGTGCTTCTTCCAGCCCAGCGTTTCTCATGATGTACTCTGCATAGAAGTTAAATAAGCAGGGTGACAATATGCAGGCTTGACATACTCCTTTTCCTATTTGGAACCAGTCTGTTGTTCCATGTCCAGTTCTAACTGTTGCTTCTTGACCTGCGTACAGATTTCTCAAGAGACAGGTCAGGTGGTCTGGTATTCCCATCTCCTTCAAAATTTTCCACAGTTTATTGTGATCCACACAGTCGAAGGCTTTCACATAGTCAATAACGCAGAAATAGATGTTTTTCTGGAACTCTCTTGCTTTTTCGATGATCCAGCGGATATTGGCAATTTGATCTCTGGTTCCTCTGCCTTTTCTAAATCCAGCTTGAACATCTGGAAGTTCTCGGTTCACGTATTGCTGAAGCATGGCTTGGAGAATTTTGATCATTACCTTACTAGCGTGTGAGATGACTGCAATTGTGCGGTAGTTTGAGCATTCTTTGGGATTGCCTTTCTTAGGGACTGGAATGAAAACTGACCTTTTCTAGTCCTGTGGCCACTGCTGAGTTTTCCAAATTTGTTGGTATATTGAATGCAGCACTTTCACAGCATCATCTTTCAGGATTTGAAATAGCTCAACTGGAATTCCATCACATCCACTAGCTTTGTTCATAGTGATGCTTTCTAAGGTCCACTTGACTTCACATTCCAGGATGTCTGCCTCTAGGTGACTGATCACACCATTGTGATTATCTGGGTCATGAAGAGCTTCTTTGTACAGTTCTTCTGTGTATTCTTGCCACCTCTTCTTAATATATTCTGCTTCTGTTAGGTCCATACCATTTCTGTCCTTTATTGAACCCATCTTTACATGAAATGTTCCCTTGGTATCTCTAATTTTCTTGAAGAGATCTCTAGTCTTTCCCATTCTGTTGTTTTCCTCTATTTGTGTGCACTGATCGCTGAGGACGGCTTTCTTATCTCTCCTGGCTATTCTTTGGAACTCTGCATTCAAATGGGAATATCTTTCCTTTTCTTCTTTGCTTTTCACTTCTCTTCCTTTCACAGCTATTTGTTAGGCCTCCTCAGACAACCATTTTGCCTTTTTGCATTTCTTTTCCATGGGGATGGTCTTGATCCCTGTCTCCTGTACAATGACACGAACCTCCGTCCATAGTTCATCACGCTCTCTGTCTATCAGATCTAGTTCCTTAAATCTATTTCTCACTTCCACTGTATAGTCATAAGGGATTTGATTTAGGTTATACCTGAATGGTCTAGAGGTTTTCCCTACTTTCTTCAGTTTAGCACGTCGGAGGTAAGGGGTGGTGGCCGAGAAGAGCTACCACATGCCCGAGGTCAGGGGCAGCGGTCGAGAGGAACTACCCCACCCTGGAGGTCAGGGGCCCCACCCTAGAGGAGCTACCCCACTGCCATGGAGCAGCTGCTGTGCAGGTGCAGGAGGGCTGAAAGGAGCTACTCCACATTCAAGATTGGAATTAGTTTTCTAATATTTGTCATGTAAGAGGAAGATAAGTAGCAAACAGCCTTTTCCAGCAACCCAAGAGATGAGTCTATACATGGACATCACCAGATGGTCAACACCAAAATCAAACTGATTGTTTTTTGTAGCCAACGATGGAGAAGCTCTATATAGTCAGCAAAAAACAAGACTTGGAGCTGACTGTGGTTCAGATCTTAAACTCCTTATTGCAAAATTTAGGCTTAAATTGAAGAAAGTAGGGAAACGCATGACACCATGCATGTATGACCTGAATCAAATCCCTATGATTATACAGTGGAAGTGATGAATAGGTTCAAAGATTTAGATCTGGTAGACAGTGCCTGAAGAACTATGGAGAGAGGTTCGTAACATTGTACAGGAAGCAGTGACCAAAACCATTCCAAAGAAAAAGAAATGTAAGAAGGCAAAGTGGTTGTCTGAGGAGGCTTTACAAATAGCTGAATAAAGAAGTGAAAAGCAAGGGAGAAAGGGAAAAATATTCCCAAAAGAATGCGGTGTTCCAGAGAATACCAAGGAGAAATAAGAAGGCCTTCTTAAATGAACAATGCAAAGAAAGAGAGGAAAATAATAGATTGGAAAAGGTTAAAGATCTCTTCAAGAAAACTGGATATCAAGGGAACATTTCATGCAAAGATGGGCACAATATAGGACAGAAATGGTAAGGCCCTAACAGCAGAAGAGATTAAGAAGAGGTGGCAAGAACATACTGAACTATACAAAAAAGGTCTTAATAACCCAGATAATCACGATGGTGTGGTGACTCACCTAAAGCCAGACATCCTGGAGCGTGAAGTCAGTAAAAGTGAAAGTCACTCACTTGTGTCCGACTCTTTGCAACCCCATGGACTATACAGTCCATGGAATTCTCCAAGCCAGAATACTGGAGTGGTTAGCCTTTCCCTTCTCCAGGGGATCTTCCCAACTCAGGTCTCCCACATTGCGGACAGATTCTTCACCAGTTGTGTGAAGTGAAATGGGCCTTAAAAAGCATTACTACAAACAAAGCTAGTGGAAGTGATGGAATTCCAGCTGCACTATTTAAAATCCTAAAAGATGATGCTGTTAAAGTGCTGCACTCAATATGTCAGTAAATTTAGAAAACTCATCAGTGGCCACAGGACTGGAAGTCATCAATTTTCATTGCAATCCCAAAGAAGGGTAATGCCAAAGAATGTTCAAACTACTGTACAAGTGTGCTCATTTCACATGCTAGCAAGGTAATGCTCAAAATCTTTCAAGCTAGGCTTCAGCAGTAGGTGATCCAAGAACTTTCAGAGTACAAGATGAATTTCAAAGAGGCAGAGGAACCAGAGATCAAACTGTCAACGTTCGTTGAATCATGGCAAAAGCAAGGGAGTTCCAGAAAAACATCTACTCCTGCTTCACTGACTATGATACAGACTGACTGTGTGGATCACAACCAAGTGTGGAAAATTACTAGAGATGGGAGTACCAGACCACTTTATCTGTCTCCCTAGAAACCTGTATGCGGGTCAAGAAGCAACAGTTAAAACCAGACAAGGAACAATGGATTGGTTCCTAATTGGGAAAGGAGTATGACAAGGCTATATAGTGTCATCCTATTTAACCTACATGCACAGTACATCATGCAAAATGCCAGGCTGGGTGAAGCACAAGATGGAATCAAGATGGCCAGGAGAAATATCAACAATCTCAAATATGGAGATGATACCACTCTGATGGCAGAAAGTGAAGAGGAACTAAGGAGCCTCTTGATGAGACTGAAAAAGCTGGCCTGAAACTCAACATTAAAAAAACAAGATCATGGCATCCAGTCCCATCACTTCATGGCAAACAGAAGGGAAAAAAAATGGAAGCAGAGACAGATTTTATTTTCTTAGGCTCCAAAATCACTGCAGTGACTATAGCCATGAAATTAAAAGACACTTGTTTCTTGGAAGGAAAGCTTTGACAAGCCTAGACAGCGTATTAAAAAGCAAAAATATCACTTTGCCAACAAAGGTCCATCTAGTCAAAGCTATGGTTTCTCCAGTAGCCATGTATGGATGTGAGTTGGACATAAAGAAGGATGAGCACTGAAGTATTAATGCTTTTGAATTATGGTACTAGAGAAGGCTCTTGAGAGTCCCTTGGACTGCAATGAAATCAAACTAGTCAATCCTAAAGGAAATTAACCCTGTATATTCATTGGAAGGACTGTTGCTAAAGCTAAAGCTTCAATACTTTGGCTACCTGATGCAAACAGCCAACATATTGGAAAAGACTCTGATGCTGGGAAAGACTGAGGGCAGAAAGAGAAGGGGTAACAGAGCATGAAATGGTTAGACAGCATCACCCACTCTATGGACAAGAATTTAAGCAAAATTTGGGAGGTAGTAGAGAACAGAGGAGCCTGGCATGCTACAGTCCATGAGGTTGTGAAGAGTCAGACACAACTGAGCGACTGAACAACAAAAACAACAACAATAAAAAATTATTATTTACTTTGGACTTTGTGGGGCTAAGTATGTATGTCAAATTTTCTAGGGTAACTATTAAAAAAACAGAAATAGAGCATATAACTTCCAAAGCTAGTTGAGGAAAAAAAAAAAATGAGACAATATTAACAATCAATACAAAAAGAGGCAAAAAAAAAAAAAAAAAAACCACAGAAAAGGTGAGAGAAATAACATAAAATAAGATAGATAAAACATAATAAATAAATAAAAAGCAGTTTTCTTGGCAAATTAGTATTGGTTGCTGGCTTCCTCTCTTAAAATCACTCTGGCAAAGCTAACGAAACAAGAGAAATACAGGAGAAAAATACGGATTCCAGAAATCTAACAAAAAGAAGCATGAAGAATTCCAATGAAACTTAAGGCTGTCTTAAAACAGGTATGGAGCTAGATGGCTAAAGCCAACAGAGCAGAGGGCAGCTTGAGGCAACAATGAAAGAACAGGGTAGATTTTAAAAATCGTATGCAAAGTCTTATTCTAACCTCTCTCTTCTTTATCATGAAGAATCATCTCTAGCCCCCTCATTCTAGACATTAGGTGGTATCCATAAGATAAACATCAGGGAAAGGGTTAGATAATCCTGCTAGTTGTAGAGTTAAAGCACTGATCAATTGCCCTCAGGCATTCAACTTCCCATTCCTTCCCCCTTCAAGCTGTAGGGAGACAGCCTCCTCTCAATGCTACTAAGTCTAGACAGGTCAGTTCCTGTTGTTTACTTCTCCAAAAAACCTTAAGTAATGTATGTGCATGTGAATCATTGTTTCTGGAATCATTTAACATCTCTTAGAACAGGCTTAGCGAGAAAAAAAAAAAAAAACTTAAGAAAATGTCCAACTTTCAGGTATTTAGAGAAGTAGGAAAATGGATGCAGTGATCTTCCTAATTTATCTTTAAAATACATTTTAGATTATATACTTGCTGATTCACACAACTTTGGATAATCAAGCTAAAGGTATTTTAAAATACTGCTCTATTGCTTAATTTTTAATTCAAGATCAATGGCCCAAATGCCTCTTTTACCTTAAGAGATGAGCTAATAATAATGGTGGTTGTCCATTTTATTTTTTGTTTTCCATCACTTTCAGCCATCTCTTTGGATCAAATCAGCTTCTAGTAGTGCCAACAATCTGAGAAAAATAACAGCAAAAATAACACATAGAAATGTTTGCTTGATGAATGAGTAAATTTCAGAAAGAAATAAAATTAGGGTAATGGAGACATTCTAAAGAATATTTGACAGTCAAAATTTGACACTAAAAGAGTATCTGTCTTGTTATACATTGTTTTTGTTAAAGTCACTTCAGTTGTGTCTGACTCTTTGCGACCCTATAGCTCAGTCAGTAAAGAATCTGCCTTCAGGTGCAGACCATGGTTTGATCTCAGGGTCGGGAAGATCCCCTGGAGAAGGGAATGGCTACCCATTTCAGTATTCCTGCTTGGAGAATTCCATGGACAGAGGAGCCTGGTGGGCTGCAATCCATGGATTCACCAGAGTCAAGACACGAATTATCAACTGAACAACAATTAGGAAAGGCACAGTACCAAGGGTAAGTTTTGTTATGCAGATTTAAGTTGGTGCCATTTCCACTGATAGGAGTTTCCTGTGATTTAGAATCATCCTTCTTTCCCAGAAACAGAGACGAAGACACCTACAAAAGATTTCCTTCATAAATGTAAATATCCTTCACAAAAGGGTAACTTCTACTCTGTTTTCAGAGCTTCTTCTGTGTCTGTTTTTTGAAAAATAATCAGCTCAAAATAATCCTTATGCCAAATAGGCATATTCTGGGGTGGCATTTCTGCACCCTTCAATTATCACTACTAAGATTCCCTGGTGGCTCAGACGGTAAAGTGTCTGCCCACAGTGCAGGAGACCCAGGGCTCGAACCCAGGAAGATCCCCTGGAGAAGGAAATGGCAACCCACTCCAGTACTCTTGCCTAGAAAATTCCATGGATGGAGGAGCCTGGTGGGCTACAGTCCACGGGGTCGCAAAGAGGTGGACATGACTGAGCAACTTCATTTCACTGTATTATCACTGGTGATTTAAATTGGGCATTTGATCTGGTCTCAAATTTTTCCAATTACAACTGACTTTGCAATACACGGAATCATTTGAGAAAGTACCGAAAGTCCTGTAAAAGTGATTTATTATTTTGTTTTGGCTTGGTTAAAGGAGTTGACAGAAGTATATAATGATGGTAATAATACAATATGTCATATTTATGTTTTCCTATGTATTATGCCATTTGATTTTCTTAACTATTCAACTCATAAATATTATATTCCTCCCCAATTAAAATCCTTCAATAATTCACCATGGCTTACAGAACAAAGTCTAAACTGAAGTTATACAAATTCTTACCTATTCAGCCTCATGTCCTGCCATTCCTCAACATATTACCAATACTCTAGCTAATCTGAAGACCTTGTAGTCCTGAACAAAATGTTTTTCACATCTCATCCCTTTACATATTTTTAACTAAAACTCCCTTCCTCTCCTTGACAATTCCTATGTAATTTTAATAATACACAGTTTGTGCTTTTCCTATTCTCTACAGGCAATTAGGACCTTCCTCTTTCGTAGAACTATAGTACTCCAAACATATCTTTATTATATCAATCATTAATATAGTTATATTTGTTTATATAGCTGTATTCTCAATGAAAAGACTTCTCACTGGAAGCTCCTCAAGGAGTGGGACCATGTTTTATTCAGCTTTGTATTCCCAATGCTGAGCACAGTGCCCAGCACTTTTAGCAAGTTCAAACAGTAAGTCCAGATATAAGAAGCAAAATAAAGGTCATAGCAAACTGGGAACAAGTCAGGGGGTTACTGGTTGACTGCCATGAAGAGGGAGATTTTTGCCATGTGCCTTTCTTATGTGTTAAGAAATCTGAGGTGCAGAGATGGATTAAATTAGTTTAGGAGAATAATATAAGACATACATTCAGACTTTTTGGTAGCCAGGAGTTAGACCAGGGATCTAGTCTTGTTATCTATTACTGTGATCATTCAGTGTCTTTGAGCATATTTTCATGGGAATATAGTGACAAACAAGAAGAATAACACTGGGCTTTCTATTTTCTCAGAATAGTTAAGAAAATCAAATGGCATAATACATAGGAAAACATAAATATGACATATTGTATTATTACCATCATTATATACTTCTGTCAACTCCTTTAACCAAGCCAAAACAAAATAATAAATCACTTTTACAGGACTTTCAGTACTTTTTTAAAATGCTCCAACATAAATACTCCCTCAGTTACATTTTTCTCCCCTATAGATCTCTTCTCACTCAACTCTAGCCTTCCTTCTTCAATATAAACTGGAGATCTGGGTCTGATTCATTAGCTGTCATCCTGGGAATTCCTTTCTCCTCTCTCTTATGTTAGAGCTATCTTTCCCTTGATTTATTTGTTCATTTTGCAGAAGCATTCTTTAGTTGTTTTTTGGAAAAAAGAATGCAGGACACATACATTTATCAATAGATATACACTTTGACCCCCTGCATATCCAAGAAATCTTTATCCTATCCCTATATTTAATCCCTATATTAAAAAAGACCTCCTGGTGGTTCAGACAGTAAAGCGTCTGCCTACAATGAGGGAGACCCAGGTTCGATCCCTGGGTTGGGTAAGATCTCCTGGAGGAGGAAATGGCAACCCACTCCAGTACTCTTGCCTGGAAAATCCCATGGACAGAGGAGCCTGGCAGGCTACAGTTCATGGGGTCACGAAGAGGTGGACATGACTGAGCAACTTCACTTTCACTTATATTTAATTGGCAGGGCTTCCCAGGTGACTCAGTGGTAAAGAATCCACCCACCAAGCAGGAGACTTGGGTTTGATCCCTGGATCAGGAAGATCCCCTGAAGAAGGAAATGGTAATGCTCTCCAGTATTCTTGCCCAGGAAATCTCAAGGACAGAGGAGCCTGGCAAACTACAGTTCATGGGGTCACAAAAGAGTCAGACATGACTTAAGTGACTAAACAACAAAAACAATATCAAGTGTTGATAAGGATGTGGAGAAACTGGAACTCTTTCATACACTGCGATTCATAAAATATGTGGTACAATCAGTTTGAAAATATCTTGGCAATTTCTTTAAAAGTTAATCATACACCTACCATATAATCTAGTCATTTCATTCCTAGGTATTGTTACAAAGGCAAAAGAAAGCCTGCGTCTATACAATGAGATAAACACAAAGGCTTTATTCATAATACCCCAAAACTAGAAACAACTCAAATATCCCTCAGCAGAAGAATGGATATTGTGATATACCTATACTTTAGTATCACCAGCAATGTAAAGGAACAAACTACTGATTCACACAACAACCTGGATCTAAAAAATTATTATGCTGAGTGAAACAAGCCAAAAAATATATATAAAGGATTACTATGTGATTCCCTTTGTATAAAGCTCTGGAAAATGCAAACTAACTCACAGTGACAGAAAACACAATGGTAATGATGGAGGAGTAATGACAGAAGGAAGAATTAGAAAGGGTAGGAGGAAACTTTGGGGAATGATGGCTACGTTCATTATACTGATTGGTAGTGATGATTTCAAAGGTGTACAAATGTATCAAAAAATCATATACACTACAATTAATTACACATCAATCATACCACAATATACTACATATAATAATGAGTGTATCATTTTTCAATTAGCAAATTATGTGTGTCAAAAAAAGAAGCACAGGTGTTCAACACTGGAGCTATTCAAAATGTTTCCAGTGGTGGGAGTCTGAAATCTACAGTAATTCTATCTACTTCATTACCGGTTGCTTACTCTTGCTGCTATGAAAACCAAAATTAATGCCAGGTAGCTGAAATCAAGCAAAGCTAATCTTCCGTTGAAAAGTGAAAAATAACCCTTTTGAAGCACCTCGACAGTCATTGAAAAAGGTCCCCAAAGTTACCACATGCCGATTATTTTCCAAAAGGAAAAACACACTGAACTTCTGGACAAAATAACCTGTACTGCTTATATGGCTAGGAAACAATCTTTGTTTCTACAGCATCTTTTTTCAAGTGGTAAGATCTTTTACAATAGTATGAAACTGAAGATATCTAATTATCAAAACAGAAATCTCCTAAATTTCTGTTAGAAGCAGCTTTTTTTCATGTTCTTAAAACACAGAAATTACCATGAAGAGGATATATCGATAATAAATTCTATGTACATGGGGGTAAGAAGATAGGACTAAGGTGAGCTCTTAGAGGAGGAAAGAAGGCCCCAAAGAGGTATACCTTTCTAGACTGGAAATTGAGGCAAACTCAGAGAGCACAACGTTTACCTGGCACGGAGACCTACCCAGTATGGCTTTGGGAGCTACAGATACTGGGAATTCTCAAACATAAAATCAAAACACAAAGTAAATGGGATCAAGAGCATCTAGATTTTTTAAAGGCTAAAATATGCAGTTTTAGGCTTATTTTTATAAAGACTATGATAGGGCTTCCCTAGTGACTCAGAGGTAAAGAATCCACCTGCCAAGGCAGGAGACAAGGATTTGATCATTGATCTCAGAAGATCCTACATGCTGTGGAGCAACTAAGCCCATGCAGCACAACTACTGAGCCTGTGCTCTGGAGTCTGGGAGCTGCACCTGAAGCCCATGTGCCCTAGAGCCTAGGCGACAAGAGAAGTTACCACAATGAAAAGCCCATGCATCGCAACACAATGCAACGAAGAGCAGTTCCTGTTCGCTGAAGCTAGAGAAAAGCCCAGGCAGCAACGAAGACTCGGCACAACCAAAAATAAGTAATTATTTTTTAAAAATTACTTAAAAAGACTGTCTTAGTCATCATCAGGGCAGTATAACATAATGGTCAAGAGCACAAATTCTGGGGTTGGAGTGAAAGTAAAGTGTTAGTCACTGAGTCGTGTCCAACTCTTTGTGACCCCATGGACTGTAGCCCACCAGGCTTCTCTGTCTATGGAATTCTCCAAGCAAGAATACTGGAGTGGGTTGCCATTTCCTTCTCCATAGGATCTTCCCGACCCAAGGACTGAACCTGGGTCTCCTGCATTGCAGGCAGACTGAGCCACCAGGGAAGACCCTAGGTTCAAATCCTGGTTCTGTCACCTACCAGCTGACATGCATGTGGGCAAGTTACTTAACTTGTCTAAACCTCAGCTGTCTCCAATTGAAAATGCAGAGAATACGCCCTCTTTTACAACATCCCTGTGAGGATTAAATCAGATCATAAAGTAGCAAGATAGTATATTGGTTAAAAGTGTGGCCTTTGGAGTGAGGCTGCCTGATTTGAATCCTTGGCTCTGCTACCTATCACTGGTAAATGATCTGACCTTGGGAAAATCACTTAACTTCTTAATGCCGCAGTCTGCTCACCTTTAAAATGAGGATAATATTTCCTGCCCCACAGAGCTATTAAGAAGATCAATGTGTTATACATAAATCATGTAAAACAGCAGAGCACATAATAAGTGGTAATTATTATTGAAATGTGTACTGCATTAATAGTTAAATAGTAAGCTTCAATAAATGCTAAATACTGGTAAACAAAAAGCACAATGTACATTAGACTGTTATTTCTAAACATGTAATTTTTATTTTTTTAAATAGAAAGTTTGGGTGCTTAAAGGAAAGCTGGCTCATGTCTTATAAGTAACAGAATTTCATGTCTGTTATTTCCACTCCTTAGAAGGTTCAAATCTTATGGTTATGCTGTAGTTTAGATTATGCCTCAGCATTTCCATGAAGCCTTTTCTAATGATATTTCATTTTTTGTTCTTCCTCCATTCTAGACCACAGTAGATAGTTTATAAACACTTTGTTACTTGATTTAGTTGGCATCCACAAACCAGGCTTTTCCTTCTAGAACAGGCAGTTTGGAGAGAAAAAGAGAGAGGAAGCGGAAGTGATTCAAACTTGATAATAAAATTAAAGGCTGCTCAGAATAGAGACGTAACCATCACAAAACAAAAGATCAGTTAGATATGGAATGTGTATATACACATATTTAAATATATATATTTTATAACGTGAGGAATGCTCAAAAGAGAATACAAGAAACTGAGCACTGAACTTCAGTTTTGGTTGGTTCTTCAACAACAAATGTGAAAAGGAAAAGACTATATAATTTTACATGTTAGGAAATTCAGGCTGAGAGATGATGGTGTCAAAGGGCATATATACTTACAGAATGAGTATGAATGGGTTTACTATTGGTAGACTGGACATGTTAACAGTTATTAAGTCTTCCAATCCACGGGTGCAAGATATCATTCCATTTACTTGTTTCTTCCATTTCTTTCATTGATATTCTGTAGTTTTCAGTATACAAGTCTTTCACCTCCTTAGTAAAGTGTATTCCTAAATATTTTACTCTTTTTGTGCTTTTATAAATGGGATTATTTTCCTAATTTCCTTTTCATGTAGTTTGTTGTTTGCATACAGAAATGCAACTGATTTTTATATGTGGATTTTGTACTCTGCAACTTTACTGAATTGATGTATTATTTCTAACAGTTTTTTTCTTGCCTAACTGATCTGCCCAGGACTTCTAGCACTATGCAGAATGGAAATGGTGAAGGTGGACATATCTGCCTTGTTCCTGGTCTTAACAGGAAAAATTTTCACTTTTTCACCTTTGAGCATGTTACTAGCTGTGAGCTCATCACTTATGGCTTTTATCACTCAGGTAATTTTCTTCTATGGATGAATAAGCTCTAGAGATCTGTACAACACTGTGTTTGTGCTCAGTCAGTCATGTCCAACTCTTTGCGACCCCATGGACCATAGCCTGCCAGGCTTTTCTGTCCATGGAATTTTCCAGGCAAGAATACTGGAGTGGGTTGCCATTTCCTACTCCAGAGGATCTTCTCAACCCAAGGACTGAACCGACATCCCTTGTGTCTCCTGCATTGGCAGGCGGATTCTTTACTATTGTGCCACCTAGGAGTACACAACACTGTAATATATACTTAACAGTTTTATTAAGAGGGTAGATCTATATTAAGTATTCTTTCCATAATAAATGAAAAAAAAAAGTGAATGAGTCCAAATCTAGATCTAGCTCTTTTCCTTTTTCAATTAGTACCATGTTTATTACCTCATGCCTGAACTACTGTAATTACCTCCTAACCCTCCTTTCAAATCTATTCTACAAACTCTTCTCAAGTAATTTTCCTAAAACTTGAATTATAGCTAGATCACTCTTCTGTCCAGAAAACTTCAATGGTTTCCTAAGGCTTAAGAAATTAAATCCAAATTTGTTAGCCTAGCATTCAAACTCCTCTTCCCAAAATCTGGCCCCATGTTTCCTTTCCAGAATTACTTCCCACTAACAGGGGCAACTTCACTGACATGCAATCTGTGTAGTCTCATAGGGCCCCACACTTAAAAGGATTGGTTGATTTATTTATTTATATTTATATGGTATATTTATATTATATTATGGTATAGTTGTATTTCATGGTATATTTATTTATCTATACTTGGTTTATTGCTATTATTCTCCTATTGCTTTCTTGAGAATATGAATTTTTAACGAAGAGGTTCTATGTTTTCATTTCACACTGGGCCTGTAAGTTATATAGTCAATCCTCCCTCTATAACAGAGAAACTCTATACTTTCTCACCTCACTACCATACCATACTATTTTCTTCCATCTGAAACAACCACCCTGATCTCTGACTGCCAAAATTCTACCTACTTTAAAAGCTCACTTATAACACACTCAAAAAGTTAAATTACATGCAGATTAAGATGACAAGGAGGTATCATTTTGTACCCATGAGAGCCTTCTTAATTAGGGTTCTGGGATATGAAACTCTAATGCCATTAGACAAAGGTGAGGAAACTTTTTTGTATAAGGCTGGAGTAAATATTTCAGGCTTTGTGAGCCATTTAATTTCAGTTCCAACAACTCAGCTCTGCCACTGCAGCATGAAAGCAGCTACAGATAATAAGGAAACAAATGAATGTGACTGTATTTCTTAAAACTTTAAGTACACTAAGAGGAATTTCATATAATGTTCATGTGTCACAAGTATTACTTTTCTTTTATTTTTTTTTCTCAATCACTTGATCCACAACTATTCTTGGCTCCAAATGTGGAGGGCCAGATTCGGCTCAAGGGTCACAGTTTGCCTAGCCCTCCCTAAGATATCCACGATATATCATGATTTTGCTTTTCTTCTATACATCTAGAATGGTACTAGTCATGAAAAAATAATCTCTTAAATCATGTTTTACAGGTTTAATTATCTCATAGAACTGTTGAGAAGAGCTGCAATAAGAGTGACAAAAATTAAAAGTTAAAAAAAACCTGAAGGATATAAAGCAACAAGGATTCTTACACATAGGTAGTTAGAATGTAAACTGATACAGACATTTTGGAAAGTAATTAGGGATTAATGGGGTAGATAAGTTTTAAGGGGCCTTTAGTGTTCCTGCAGGTTTTTGCTGGATATGTATAGAATATTTTTCACGTGTAATAAGCAACACTGAGGAATCAGGCAAGCAGGCTTGTCACTATTAATTAATAAGCGTTCTTCCACTCAGTGTTTATTTCTGTTAACACAAGGAACTGAATGTATCTTCACTGAGGTCTACTTATGTTATTCTCAGATCCCTCTGGGATTTGGGGGCCAGAGGAACCAACAAGAACCTGAAATTGTGGTTACTGCTTTGCCACCAATTTTCAAAAAATCCTTTGTTTCTGATCCAGGCGGCCTGTTTCCTCACCTGAAAATCAAAGGTTGGACCCAACGGCCTCTTCTGTCAGGTCCAAAGCCCTAATATTCTGGGCTTTTGTCGTTATGGTTTTGTCTTTCCCAAGTTTTCAAATTTAAATAAATTCAACGTTGCGCAATAACCTCTTTACTGTAACTCGCTTTACCGCTCAGTCTCCTCATGAGTCAAGTCACAGGGACTGGCCTACAAATCTTCACGGCCTCCTCGATTTCCTACTTTCTAGAAGAATCTTCCCCACCCCGTCCCCTCCCCTTCCCCAACCTCCCAGGAGTGGGAGGTGTGAAGAAATTAGAAATTACACCGAAGGAGAATATAAATCACGGGGTGGAAGTCAGAGCTTTGGAAAATAAAGCTGTTCCCCAATCGTATATGAACAACCCGAGAAAACCCGTTTCCACACAGCTCCCAAATGAAGAAAAGGCTGCGGAGGATCCTTTCTCACCCGCCAAATCTCTGAGGTAAAGATCTGTTCGCTGACCTTTACCTCAAGGTTTTTCAAGACTGAGGAAAAACCACACTGGCAGAAGAACCAGGTTATCAGCAGCCTCATTCCCAAACTTGCAAACACACCTAATGTGCACGTTGTCGGTGACAGCTCCGCTGCTCCCAAGCTTCAGGAACTTTCCAGAAGAAGCCCTGCTGGCGGCACAGGAGGACCAGGCGCGTTCTCTGCGCTCGGCCGCCCCCACACGCTCCGCTTTCAGGCTTCTGCGCAGCCGCAGACGAACAACCACGCCCCACGTGTCTCCCTGTTTAGAGCGCAAAGTTGCCTCCTACCAGAAAGTGTGTAAGAAAATGCAAGGCATTTTTCACGTTAGATTTAGCTGCCTGGAACTGATTTTTCACAATTTATTAAATTTAGGCTCAATTCGTATAGTACTACTGTGAACGTAAAATCAAAGTGACCTCCAGTTTATTCAAATTATGAAAGAATACGGTTTCATTAATAGCTGTAAATGTTACGTATAGAGACCTGTGTACTTCCTCTTGGGACTCTGTTGTTTCAAACCTAAATGAAGCTCAGCAAATTATTAGGCACTGGTGCTCACAATTGTAAAAATTCAAAAATAAGGAAAAAGGAAAACCACCACTTGCCTAGAGCCTAATGGCTAGAGTACGAAATGATTTATATGTCTTCCTTTATAAAAGATGGAGAGAAAGTGCTCCAGGAAAAAATCTTCTGCGGAACTCTTGTGATATGATCAATTATACCCTAAAGTAGCCATTTTGTATAATGTGGCGTTTCCTATAAATGATATTAAAATTAGATGCACTGTTTTGTTGCCTCTTTTGGACAGTTAAGACATGACAAGACATACCAGAGCAGTCAAGACCTGGCTGGAGCCACACCACCTGGGTTTGCGAACTCAAGGAATTGAGTCAGCAGCTGGTGTGGGCAGGAGGGTTTGGAGGACCTCTCCTTGGAAGGTCCTCACGTTTCAGAGCAGGCTAATAGCAGAGGAGTAGAGGAGACATTCAAGATTAAATAGAAGAGGGTTTCAGCAGGCGGAGTGCAGGATGGCAGTTCCCTCTTTAACTGTGATGCTACAAGGAGTCTTAGCTGGGTTGAGAGCAGAGACTCCAGTTGTGATAGGGAAACTGACAAGTGCAAAGAAGGGTCTGTGCTGAGGAGGGTACTGAAGTTTTTGGGCAACACACCAGAATATGGAGGGAAAAGAAAACTAATGATATTGAAAATCTACTCTGTACCAGGTACTATACCAGGTGCCTTACGTAAATGATTATATTAATCTTCCCCATAAAGGCTGTAAAACATGTGTTATTTCAAAAAACTGGAGCTTAGAGAAATAGTTACTGGCCTTGAAAATACAGCTAGTGATAAAAGAGCTGGGGTTCATGCCTAAGTCTTTCAAATGTATAGACCACATCCCTACCTCTACCTCTCCTGCCCATATGGACCCAGTTAGAAGATCTGGAACACAACATTTACGTCGCATGTGTAGCAAAAATGACTTAGATAGTCACATACCATGGAGATAGCATTGATTAGTCTCCCTGTCTTTAATTTATCCTTTTTTCCTTCATTCGATCAATCAACAAATATTTGATTTCATAAAAGAAGGAGCCTAGTCTGTGGAGTCAAACAACTTGGCTCCGTATCATGCCTCCAGCGTTTACTGAGCCATGAGACTTCTCAGTTTTCATATCTTAACATTAGGATAATAATTCTGCCAGTTTATAGGTTGATGTATGTCAGTCTTTAGAATAGTGCTTAAAACATGAGTACTTAATAGGTTTACCTGCTGTTTTCATTATTGTTTAAATGTTCCCTTAATGATATCAGGCAATTGTATTGTTTGCCCAGTCCATTCATTCTCCCACTCTTGTAGATAACTGTTTCATACCTTTTCCTCTCTACAGATCTCTTCTTCATCCTTACTTTCAGCTGTAGATCTTGTTTACTAATTAAATGAGATAAATAAGATTGTCCAGAAATGAACTTCCACGGAGGCACATAAACACATGTATTCATCTTTCATCATCTGTGCCCACAAATTTTGCTTACCCTCCAATTATATGAAATGAACTGTTCATGCTGTTATTTAAGATCAGTTCTCCAGGTGGACACTAAACCCCATCTCTTGTTTACTCAAGAACACAGTTCCAGTAATTCTATCTTGTATCTTGCACAATAACAATTTTCTTCTCTACACTGGACCATTCTCAATAGCAAATAAATATGCTGTTATTTTGCCCATCTTCAAATCTCTTGATCCAATTTCCAGCTCCAACTAACCATCCTATTTCTCTGCTGTCCTTACAGTAAAACTCAAAAGGATTATAATTTCTGTTCTTAACCTTTCTTCTCCCATTCTTTCTTAAACATACTGGTTAGGCTTTTAAAATTTCCTCCATGCCACAGAAATTGCTCTTGTCAAGATCCTTGCTAAATTCAGCAGTTTTCAATACTATTTTACTTAGTCAATCAGCGTTAATTTGTTGCAGTTGATCACTTCCTTCTCTTGGAAACATGTTCTTCCTTGGCTTTCCCACACCAAGTTCTCAAGGTTTTCCTTTAACCTCACAGGCCACTTTGCAACATCCTTGGTTGTTTTTCCCTCAATATCCAAACTCTTGGAAGCACCGGAAGTGCAATTCTTGCATCTGTTTCTTCTCTCACCAAACAATTGACTCTTGAACTGCATGGGTCCATTTATACATGAATTTTTTTTTGATAAAAATATTGGAAAATTTTGGGGAGAATTGTGACAATTTGAAGAAACTCACAAATCATTAAGCTAGAAATACAGAAAAAATTTAGACATGTCATGAATGCATAAAATATATGTAAATACTAGTCTGTCTTTACACAGACATAAGTGATATTTTATTTATTTTTGGTTGTGCTGGGTCTTTGTTGCTGCACGCAGGTTTTCTCTAGTTACAAAAAGCAAGGGTTACTCTTTGTTGCAGTGCCCAGGCTTCTCGTTGTGGGGCTTCTCTTGTGGCAGACCACAGACTCTAGGCATATGGGCTTCAATAGTTGCAATACATGGGCTCATCAGTTGAGCCACACGGACTTTAGTTGCCTGAGGCATGTGGAATCTTCCCAGACCAAAGATCAAACCCGTGTCCCCTCCATTGGCAGGCGGATTCTTATCCACTGTACCACCAAGGAAATCCAAGAAGAGTGATAGTTAATGTAAAATTAATAGTGTTAGTTTTCTTACTGTTCCATAACTTTGCTTTTAAAGAATTATATTACCATATAGTATACCTCTTTCTCGTGGTTGGAGAAACTGCAGTATCGCCTATCATCACAGGTAAGTGTGTGTGTGTGTGTGTGTGTGTGTAAGTAACAATGTTTCCAGTATTGTATTATGATGACTGTAATAAGAATGCCATAAAATGTTTATAATGATTCATTCATTAGTGTATAGGCCAGGCTACCACGAAGTGCATGCTCAGTCGCTCAGTGTTCCCGACTCTTTTCTGACCCCACGGACTGTAGCCCGCTAGGCTCCTCTATCCATGGGATTTCCCAGGCAAGAATACTAGAGCGGGTTGCCATTTCCTCCTCTAGGGAATTTTCCCGACCCAGGGATCAAACCCATGTCTCCTGTGGCTCCTACACTGGCAGGCAGATTCTCTACCACTGAGCCACCTGGGAAGCCCCAGAATCGATCAGTGTGGCCTAAAGGAAAAGGTCCCACTGAGACTTGAACTCGGATTGCTGGATTCAGATGCCAGAGTGCTCATCATTACACCATGGAACCATGGCCGACCATGAAGTAATTGTGTCAAAAACATTAGGCTACCATAGAACAATCATATTGCTGCTTTGTTATCAATGCATGAATTGTTATACCTGTAAATAAAAATTAATTTATTTTCAAATTATCTTTTCAATTTTGATGTCTAATGTTAGTAATACATATAACATCTACAGTGTTTTGTATCATATAAGACAATATTGGGACTTTCCTGGTGGTCCAGTGGTTAAGAATCCGCCTTGCAATGGAGGGAACGTGGGTTTGATCCCTGATAGGGGAACTAATGTGCTTCCCTGGTGGCTCAGATAGTAAAGAATCCATCTGCAACGAGGGAGACCTGAATTCATTCCCTGGGTTGGGAAGATCCCCTGGAGGAGGGCATGGATCCCACTCCAGGATTCTTGCCTGAAGAATCACCATGGACAGAGGAGCCTGGCAAGGACTGAGGCATCCATGATGTCATGAAGAGTCAGATGTGACTCCCAGGGGAAGCAAGATCCCACATGCTTCAGGGCAGCTAGAGAGAGCCCAAGCACTGAAATGACAACAAAAAAAAGACGGTATTGATACAGGTACTGACATGATTCATCTTGTAAATAAATGATGTAAACTTATGGTACCAATAAATATTGTACAGTACTGTACTGTAAATGTATTTTCTTTTATGATTTTCTTAATAATATTTTCTTTTCTCTAGCTAACTTTGAAAGTGATAGTTGGTCAGTCATGTCTGACTCTTTAGCACCCCAGGGACTGTAGCCTGCCAGGCTCCTCTGTCCATGGAATTTTTCAGGCAAGAATACTGGTGTTGGGTAGCTATTCCCTTCTCCAGGGGATCTTCTCAACCCAGGGATCAAGGCCTTGTCTCCTGCAATGCAGGTGGGTTCTTTATTGTCTGAGTCACCAGGGAAGACCCAGCTTGCTTTATTGTAGTGCATATCACACATATAATATGTAATCAACTGTTCATGTTATTGGTAAGATTTCTAGTCAACAGTGGCCTATTAGCAGTTAAGTTTTGGGGGAGTCAAAAGTTGTATACAGATTTCTGATTGTGCCTCTAACCCTTGTGTTGTTCAAGAGTCCCCTTCTTCACTCTCTCAGTGATCTCATCAACTCATGGCTTTAGATGTAATCAGTATGCTAACAAATCCCAAATTTCTATCTCCAGCCTTAGCTTTTCTCCTGAACTTCAGGTTGGTATAAACAACTGCCTATTTAATATTTCCACCAGCAGACATCTCAAATTTCACATGGTCAAGACAACTTCTAATTTCCCCTGCAAACCTATATCACCCCTATTCTTCCCCATTTCTGTTAATAACTCACATTTTTCCTGTTGCTAAATTTAAATACCTTGCCTCTCTCTTATTTGCCTCTCTCTCTCTCACTCATCAGAAAATCTTGCCTGTACTTTCAAAATATTAAAATATTCAGAGCCCAACCACCTCCCTTGTCTGAGCCACTATCAACTCTCATCTGGATTATTGCATTAGCCTCCTAACAGGTTTCCATGTTTATGTATGCCTTGCTCCCTAAAGTCATTTTTCAATGTAGCAACCAGGGTAATCTGGTTAAACCAGAACATGGATTTTGTTTTCCCTCTGCTTAAAACCCTCTAATGGCTCTCAGCTCTCAGAATTAAAGCTAAAGTCCTCATGATGATCTACAAGGTCCTATGTGGTCCAGTTTCCCTATCGTTCCTACTACTCTCTCTCTCTTGCTGCTTCTGTTCCACACTGACTCCCTTCCTGCTCTTCATACCTACCAGGCATGCTCCTGCTTTTGCACCAGCTCTTCTGTCTAAAGTGTTTTCTCCCCAGACATATTCTTTTTACATATATGTAATTTTATTTATTTTTGGCTGTACTGGGTCTTCATTGCTGTGTGAACTTTTCTCTAGTTGCAGAGAGCGGGGCTACTCTCTAGTGTGGGGTTCTTGTGGTGGTGGCTTCTCTTGTTGCTGAGCACAGGCCTTTGGGCACACAGGCTTCAGCACACAAAATCAACAGTTGTGGCTCCTGGGCTCTAGAGCACAGGCTTAATAGTTGTGGCACATGGGCTTAGTTGCCCCTCAGCATGTGGGATCTTCCAGACCAGGCATTAAACCCATGTCTCTGGCATTGGCAGGCAGATTGTTTACCACTCAGCCAGCCCCCCGCCTAACCCCCACCGCCAACCATATATTCTTAACTCACTTTCTCTGCCCTTCACATCTTAGCTGTCATCTTTCCAGTGAAACCCACCCACCCTGGTTTGCTCATTTAAAACTGGAACCATTCTTGATCTGTGTTAGCCTGTTTTGTTTTTTTAATAGCATTTGTCACCCTCTAACATGCTGTATAATGCATGTACTTACTGTGTTTATTGTTTATAGCCTTTGTTCTCTCACTGGAATGTAAACTCCACAACAGCAGGGCTTTTTTTCTCTTTTGTCCGCTGATGAATCTCTTTCATTTATTACAATGTCTGGTACCTCTTAAGCACTAATGAAAAGTGTTAGCTGCTCAGTTGTGTCCAACTCTTTGCGACCCCGTGGACTGTACCCCACCAGGCTCCTCTGTCTATGAGATTTTCCAGGCAAGAATACTGGAGTGGGTTGCCATTCCCTTCTCCAGGGGAACTTCCCGACCCAAGGATGAAACCCAGGTCTCCTGCACTGCAGGCAGATTCTTCACCATCTGAGCCACCAGGGAAGCCCTAAAAAGTATAGAATAAGTATAGTCAAATACTGAAGTATTTACTCTTACTTAGAAAGTCCCACTGGGCTTATGTCTCAATACTAATGTATCAGACTTCATTGAATGTTAATAGTTGTAAGTTGAATAGTACCAATTGAGGCCTCTATTTTTATTAAAATTCTTACCCTTATTACTTTTAGGCTTGAATTAATTTATTTCAAGCTTCAATCTTCTGGGTTAGGGCTAACTAACTTGTGAGATATTTGCTAGAAATAAAAGTTTAACAGTTAATCCTACTAATGAATTTTTATTCAGGAGGTTTATGTATTACCATAATTCATTCATTTATAGAACAAATAAAGCTGTTTAAGTTGTGCTTTTAGAGGTGTCTTCATGATTCAGGCCCAGATGTATTGAAATTGAATACACAAATATATTTGGCAATTCTGTAACAGCTCAACTTCCTGATTCACTACTCCGTAGAATGCTACACAGAAATATGTTCAATTTATATTCCTGCTTAGTGTCAGAACATTCCTATTTCAGCAGCTGTGAGAAAGTTACAATGAAAAATTAATTCCATAAATTATTGATTCCTGGATTGAAAATTCAACTTGAAAGCATGGAATCAATAAGAAATATATATTTCATAAACCTTGCAATGCCATATTTCCATATTAGTTACACAGTGACAACCTGTTCTGAGACTGCAAGAAGAGTTTAATGTTCTCTGTGAGCTGCCTCCATTTCTGAAGTAACAACAAAGCCTTTGAATCTATTTAGTGGCTTGAATGCTCTGATAGATCTAAAATAATGAATGTACTTCAGTATTTTGACCTTTTTGTCAATTGCAAATATTGAACAGTCATTTTCTTTTGAGGCTCCGCTTCATGTTCTTTATGTTATCTGCTTCTTTCCCGATGTTCTGATCTTGATGTTGTTGCCCATGAAAAGGGAACACATACATATCCCCTGCCCCAACACACAAAGGGAATTGTAGAGGTTGTTAGATGAAAGAAAAGTGAATTTCACCAGTTTTTTCTTTGATATGAAAAACTGACATAGTACTATATTCTCAGACCCTGATGAGGTATAACTGTTATTTTTAAATGATTGGATTTAAACAATTTATTGTTTTGGAAACAAGAGGCTCAATTTAATGAAACTATCGGATGTTTTAAAAATACCTGGTTGTTTGGCTTCAAAAGCTTCTCTATTTCCAAATAGGTTTGAGTATGAATGTGTATGACTTAGATAATAAAAGCAAAACATTCAATTCTCTACTTAGGCACTAAGAAAAAGATTTTGCATTCACCAGCCTCACTGATCCTATTCGTCCGCTTTGACTTAAATCTCTCCTGGTTCTCAGCTGTCTATCACATGGTGCTGTTGATTTAACGTGATTATTGAGCACAGCTGTAATTCAGTGGCGACTTCCTCAAGGTTTAGATACTTTGACAGATTCTTATTTTTAGCCAGCAGTCCTCAGTCATAATGTAAAAAAAGCTCAGATGAAAACTCAACACACCAGTGAACAGGTGAGTCTGACAACATAAAAATTCCTAAGTTTAATATTAAGCTGGATAAAGAAATTTCTGGTGTTTCCCAGGTGTCTCATGGGGTAAGGAATCTGCCTGCCAATGCAGGAGATGCAGGAGACTCGGGTTTGATCCCTGGGTTGGGCAGATACCTTGGAGCAGGAAATGGCAACCCACTCCAGTATTCTTGCCTCAGAAATCCCATGGACAAAGGAGCCTGGCAGGCTGCAGTCTCTAGGGCCACAAAGCAGTCAGACACAACTTAGCAACTAAATAACAACAACAAGAAGGAATTCCTATCTAGGTTTCCCTTCAAAGCCTAGTCAAGTTTTAACATGTAAGTCAGACACTGTCTGAAAAAGGATAAAAGAATTGTAATATGTCTCTTTGCCCTTCGGATCAAGGGTCTGCACCAACTAGAAAATTTTGTGGTTATCACTTTACCTGGTAGGCCCCATTATTTGAGGAAGCCAGAATTGTATTAATCACCTCTTTCTCTTTTCCTCCTTCTACCTTCATTATCTTCTCCTGTTGTTCTACATCACAGAGAGATGAGCTCCAAGAAAAAAGCTGATCGGGAAGAGGGAGTGGACTGCATGTTGAGAAATGTAGTGTCCCAGTCTAGTATAGCATTGTAGGTAGCGGCAGAGAGAGGATGAACCTAGGAGCAGTCAGACTGAGAATATTGTAATTTTTCATGTGCTCACTCCATCATTTCAGAGTAACAGACGCTCAAACAGTGGGGTAGGAAAAGTCACTAGAGCAAAACAGCAGTAGGTGAATGCCTAGTAGGCATGGACATTGAAATAAGAAATGGCATACATACAAGTGGGTAGGGAACAGGACTAAGAGAAATATACATATTTTGTCTGCTGGTAATCACTAAGTCTAAGGACTTCTACTTATGAGTAGACAAAAAAATCAAGGTGGGGCCTATGGCAAAATATTTCAGAACAAGGGAAAGGAAAATGGCGTCATAAAGACTCAGAGGAAAAGCATGATCCAAAAGAAAACTTTAAGAGACAACTTGCATCCTTAGCATACAAAAAGCCATACTTGTTCTATAGATATGTAACCAAAGTATGAGAAGAAAGAGATAAGCAACAGGCTGAAATGGAAAAGTCAATAGAAAGTTATGAATTAAAAAAAAAAGAGAAAGTTGTGAATAAAATAAAGGAGGATTGGAATGCTACAAAAAATATGCAACCACAGAATTAAAAACCGCCTTGGCAGTAAAGAAAGACTTGATTCTGGGGAGGAGAAGAAGGTGGGATGAACTGAGAAAGTAGCATTGAAACATACACTTTACCATGTGTAAAACAGATAGCTAATGGGAAGGTGCTGTATAACAGGGACATTGGCCTGGTGCTCTGTGATGACCAAGAGGAGTGCGATGGCAGGGGAGGGAGGCTGCAGAGGTGGGGGACATATGTATACTTATGAGTGATTTTCATTGTTGTATGGCATAAATCAACACAGCAATGTAAAGCCATTATCCTCCAATTAAAAATTAAAAAAGATTTGATTTTGGTGGAATATTTAATAAATAATGAGGATTATTTGAAATACTCCAGGATGAAGAAAGAAAGGTCAGAGATAGGTGATACACATAAAGGCAAGAAAAGAGAGAAAAGATAATTGGTATTCATGAAAAAGAAACCAAACAAATGGGAGAAAAATCAAATGTCTGATGGGAAGAATGGTTTCCTGATGAGAAAAAAAGCCCATAGATGCAGAGAGGAATAGCAATGTTTTTGCAAAAATAAATGTCAGATACCTACATCTAGACATGGCCTCACAACGATTTTTAAATTGCAGTGCTATAGAATAAGCAGTTTAGACATCTGCGAAGGAAACAAAAGATGATACCCAGAAAGAACAAAAAATCATGTTTGCCTTGCCCTTTTCTGCTGCCACACCAAGTTAATTACTACATGCTATTTTTCTGTCAACTGAGGGATAAGAAGGACTGATAATAGGTACTAGACAAGTTAAATGAAGATATAAATCTAAAGAATTATAAATATGACCACACAAAGCTAAGCACAAATGTAATGCAACTCACTTACACACGACTTCAGATCCTTTCCACTTCTTGTCCCCCAAGCCTCAACACTTGCTCTGCTTCCCAGCCCAAGCAACTCTGTTAAGGGCTCTCATCATTCCTTCAATAGTAAGTCCTGATTGCTCCAACTGCATTCTGTCTCCTGACAACACCAGCTGGCCCAGCCTTCTCAGGCCAGCTTTGTCATGGGCTCTCTCATACACGCTGCAGTGGGAGCTGTAAGGCCCAGTGGTATCCACGTAGGCATTGGATTCTCCAGTAGCTGCCAGTAGGGGCCCTGTCACAATCTAGAACTGACTTAACCCCCACTGAGGGTATTTTGAGCAATGGCAGAAAAGACAGGAATGAGCACATAAATTGTTCACTCTTCTTCCCTGATTGTTCCAAACTTCAGAACTTCTCTTAGCCTCTCCTAAGTTGTCCTGTGTAACCAAGAAACCAGCCATTTCTCATTAAGCTGAGCACAATTTGCCACCCTCTGTTTGCTTCCTTCTCTGTTTTACTTCTCATTTTTTTTCTGTTTTTCCTTCTCTGTTTTTCCCTCATTACTGCTTGCCTGAGATTGAACCCTCCAACAAAACATTAATTCCCCAAGCTTTGCTTTCGCTTCTGTTTTCTGAGGAGCTGGGCTAAAACAAGTCAAAATACTCTTAAAAGGGAAGATATGGAAAAATTCTGAATCATAATCAGGATCTATACATTCAAAATATCTCAGTATCAGAGAAAGAAGAAAAGGGCATAACAGAGGAGAGTGATGGAGAGACAGGTGTACTAATTCCTCATCTTAAATAGGGGAAACTCAGAAAGTGGACTTACACATTTGATTCTTGTAAACTGGAGAAATAGAAGTCCAAGAGTGTTTTAGGGAAAATAAGGTTAACTGATTGGAGAATTAAAAATAGAATGTTGAGGGACTTCCCTGGTGGTCCAGTGGCTGAGATTCCATACTCCCAATGTGGGTGGGTTGGGGGGAGTGGGGACTAAGTTTGATCACTGGTTGGGGAACTAGATCCTACATGCCACCGCTAAGAGTTTGCATGTTGCAACTAAAGAAGGAAAAACCGAGGGATCGAACTTGCGTCTCTTAACATCTCCTGCTTTGGCAGGAGGGTTCTTTACCACTAGCACCATCTGGGAAGCCCTGCTTGGGCTGCACATGAACTAAGTTGGAATGAAACAGAGAAGGTTAGCATGGCCCCTGCACAAGAATAATATGCCAACTCATGAAGCATTCCATATTTTTAGAAAAGAAAAAGAATACGTTTGTGCTCTGGAAAGGAAGAAAAGGAATGCCCATCTACTTTAGAGAAATTTTCAGGGAAAGAAGAGAAGGACTGCCCATCCACTTTAGAGAGATATTCAGGAAGTATCACTCAGCAATTTTATTTATACCGCATCGGTCAGAACCTTGTCACATGGTTCAGGGAAATCTAATCTTCACTCTGAGTAGCCAAGTGCCCAACTATAAAATTCAGAATTCTGTTGGGAAGGAAAAGAAAACTAGAATTTAGGATAGGATATTATCAGTTAAACCGGTCAGGACTGTGCAGTGAAACAGCACCAACAGGACACATATATTAAAGAGATTTATTTTAAGGAACTGGCACACAGGATTACGGGGGTTGGCAAGTCCAAAATTTGTAGGGCCTGATGGAAATTCAGGTAGGAGTTGATGTTTCAATATTAACACAGAACTACTTCTTCAGGAAATCTCAGTTTGTGTTCTTAAGGCCTTAAACTGATTGGTGAGGTCTACTCACATTATTGAAGATAATCTCTACTTAATGCCAAGTGGTTGTAGAGATTATAAACACCTATAAAATACCTTCACAGCAACACCTAGATTAGTGTTTGATTAAATAACCGGATACCGATCCCAACCAGATTGATACGTAAGACTATCACAGCAGTGTTTTTCATAAATATTTTATACTACATATACATACATATTAATATCTAACCCCTTCATTTATTGTGAGCATTCCCAAAATCATCAAATATTCTTATTGAACATGACACTTAATAAAGTAGCTTAATATCCCAACATATCAAAATAACTTATCCATTATTATGTTTTAGGACTTTAAAATATTATATACATGTATGTACTTATTTTTAACCATTTATGATTATTCATTACATTTCTCAAAGTGAGATACTGATTCAACAATTATGAAGTTCTTTAAGACACTGTTCCAGTTGCCAAAATGCTTTCCAGAAAGTTTGCACCAAGTTATATTTACACAAACATGTATGAATGCAGTGCCAATCTCACTGTACTGTAGACATTAGGTTTCATAATTTCATCTTTACAATTAAATAGATGAAAATATTTTTATACCCCTTTACTAACTAGTATTATTTCATGCAAAGATGGGCACAATAAAGGACAGAAATGGTATGGATCTAACAGAAGCAGAAGATATTAAGGAGAGGTGGCAAGAATAAACAGAAGAACTATACAAAAAAGATCTTCATGACCCGGATAATCACGATGGTGTGATCACTTACCCAGAGCCAGACATTCTGGAATGCGAAGTCAAGTGGGCCTTAGGAAGCATCACTACGAACAATGCTAGTGGAGGTGATGGAATTCCAGTTGAGCTATTTCAAATCCTAAAAGATGATGCTGTGAAAGTGCTGCACTCAATATGCCAGCAAATTTGGGAAACTCAGCAGTGGTCACACACTGGAAAAGATCAGTTTTCATTTCAATCCCAGAGAAAGGCAATGCCAAAGAATGCTCAAACTACTGCACAATTCCACTCATCTCACATGCTTACAAAGTAATGTTCAAAATTCTCCAAGTCAGGCTTCAATAGCATGTGAACAGTGAACTTCCAGATGTTCAAGATGGATTTAGAGAAGGCAGAGGACTCAGAGATCAAATTGCCAACATCCGTTGGATCACTGAAAAAGCAAGAGAATTCCAGAAAAACATCTACTTTTGCTTTATTGACTATGCCAAAGCCTTTGACTATGTGGATCACAACAAACTGGAAAATTCTTCAAGAGATGGGAATACCAGACCACCTGACCTGCCTCTTGAGATATCTGTATGCAGGTCAGGAAGCAACAGTTAGAACTGGACATGGAACAACAGACTGGTTCCAAATTTGGAAAGGCTGTATATTGTCACCCTGCTTATTTAACTTCTATGCAGAGTACATCATGAGAAATACTGGGCTGGATGAAGCACAAACTGGAATCAAGATTGCCAGGAGACAAAAAAAAAAAAAGATTGCCAGGAGAAATATCAATAACCTCAGATATGCAGATGACACCACCCTTATGGCAGAAAGTGAAGAACTACAGAGGATCTTGATGAAAATGAAAGAGGAGAATGAAAAACTTGACTTAAATCTCAACATTCAGAAAACTAAGATCACGGCTTCTGGTCCCATCACTTCATGCAAATAGATGGGGAAACAGTGGAAATAGTGACAGACTTTATTTTTCTGGGCTCCAAAATCACTGCATTTGGTGAGTGCAGCCATGAAATTAAAAGACATTTGCTCCTTGGAAGAAAAGTTATGACCAACCTAGACAGCATATTAAAAAGCAGAGACATTACTTTGCCAACAAAGGTCTGTTTAGTCAAAGCTATGGTTTTTTTCAGTACTCATATATGGATGTGAGAGTTGGACTACAAAGAAAGCTGAGCGCCAAAGAATTGATGGTTTTGAACTGTGGTGTTGGAGAAGACTCTTGAGAGTCCCTTGGACTGCAAGGAGATCCAACCAATCCACCCTAAAGGAAATCAGTCCTGAATATTCATTGGAAGGACTGATGTTGAAGCTGAAACTCCAGTACTTTGGCCACCTGATGTGAAGAACTGACTCATTGGAAAAGACCTGATGCTGGGAAAGATTGAAGGCAGGAGGAGAAGGGGATGACAGATGATGAGATGGTTGGTTGGCATCACTGACTCGATGGACATGAGTTTGAGCAAGCTCTGGGAGTTGGTGATGGACAGGGAAGCCTGGCATGCTGCAGGTCACAAAGAGTCAGACATGACTGAGCAACTGAACTTAACTGAACTAACTAGTATATAATATATTACATCATCCCTGTATTTTTATTGACCATCTATTTCTTCTTTTGTTAATTTTTTTTTTTTTACTTTTAACCTAGGTTTCTATTGGGCTGTTAGCATTCTTCTGATTGATAAATGATGTATATATATTAAGAAGATAAATCTTTGTCATATCTCTTGTAAATATTCCTAATTTGCTTTCCTACTTTTTTTCTTTATGAAGTTTTTAGGATACAAGTTACTTAAAGAAAGAAACTATATATACTTCAACTTTTCACTTAGGGTAAATAGTCAATAAAAATTGATAAAGACACAATCATATTACTGGTGACTAAAATTAAGGGGACTGAAACATGATAATGAGATGATTTATATTTTCACATACAAATGAAGCATTACTCCCACAGATGAGTCAGGTATCTAGTCACATCTTTCCAAAAAAAGCATTTGAGAAAACTCTTTTTTTTTTTTCCCCTAAGAATTCTTACCTATGTAATATTTTTCTTCAGTTAGCAGTAGTATTACTAACTTTAGGGTCTACTGACTGAATTATTGTTTCTAAGATGTTAAGTCAACATCATGTTCAAATAAAGTTTAAAATGACCAGTACTTTTTAAGAAAAAAATTATGGCAAAAGGAGTTGAACAAGGATCTTATCATTTATTTGTTTCTAAAAAATATTTAAAAGCAGCAAATAAGGGTGGTAAATCTGTGATGGCAGTAATAGCTGTTTGAAACTGATATGCTGTAAGTAGATCTGTGTGGTCATACAAACAGACTCAGGTATTTGTGCCCCACACATCAGCCCACAATGCTTTCATTTCCTCCTTGAATCTTGTCTCATTGACAATGAAAAATACATCCCACACACTGTTCTTGGATTTATTTTAATGTAATCTGCCCAGAATTTTAGCTTGATTTTCAAAATTAGAAGTGACATTGAATTGCAAGCAAGGTATCTGATTTGACCAATAATGTAAACTTGTATAGTATAATAATACTTGGAGTTGTTTTTTTACTTTAATATATTTCAATTGCTTAGTTAAATCTAATTAACTCCAATAACTTTTTATGTTGCCAAAGTGTCTAAGTAGTTTTCATTCATAGTTCCTAAGTAATTAAAATGTTTAGTGAGTAGTCAGTAATAATAGTCTCAATTATTAAATTTATTACTTATTAATCTACAATTATTTTCAAAAACTTTTATGGTTCTTTTTCTGATGCTTCTTTGAGTCTCGTTAAACATCTTTTGATCATTTACCAGTCATTTGTACTTTAACTTTTGTTAAAAAGAAAAAAATTGCCCCTCATTTTATCTTTTGCCCCTTCATTCTGTTTGTGATATCTGGGACATATACTAGTTCCAAAGTTTAAATAACCAAATGAACAATCTTATATCTTATTTATTTATTTGGCTGTGCTGGGTTTTAGTTGCAGCATGAGAGATCTGTATGCGGGATCTTTAGTCTTGGGATCTAGGATCTAGCTCCCTGACCAGGCCTTGAACCCAGACCCTCTGCAGTGGAAACTCAGTCTTAGCCACTGGACCACCGGGAAAGTCCCCATACTTTACATTTTCTGTTTTGGAGTTCTATGTGTTTTTCTGGGTTTCATGTGCTTTCTTATTGCAAGATTATATTAAAGTATCCCATGTTACATGTTTTATTTTTCTTCTTTTTATTGAAGTATAGTTGATGTATGGGCTTCCCTTGTGGCTCAGCTGGTAAAGAATCTGCCTGCAATGCGGGAGACCTGGGTTTGATCCTTGGGTTGGGAAGATCCTCTGGAGAAGGGAAAGGCTATCCACTCCAGTATTCTGGCCTGGAGAATCCCATGGGCTGTATAGGCCATGGGGTTGCAAAGAGTCAGACACGACTGAACAACTTTCACTTTCACTTTTCATAGTTGATGTACAATATTATATAAGTTACAGGTGTACAATATAGTGATTAACAATTGTTAAAGATTATACTCCATTTATAGTCATTATAGAATATTGGCTCTATTCCTATGCTGTATAGTGTATCCTTGTAGCTTATTATGGATAACAACTGATTATCCATTTATTAAAAATGTTGATTTAAGCATTTGTAATGGTGACTTCAGCCTCCATTTCTGATCCAACTCTGATGGAAGTGATCTGCTTGACAACCTCAGAAGGACTGTGCAGGTCAATGAGTCACTTGTGGATCCTCATCTGGAAATGATCCCGAGGTCTTAGAACGTTCACCACAAGGAATTTTCCTTGTAGCTATTCTCACGGTCTTGGTAGGCATCTGAACGCATCCCTTCACTTTTGAGATTCTTTTCTTCAGGCCTCTGGTCAGGTCAGCACACACCTTCTCCAGAGGCTTCACAGTTGCAGCTGGTGAGGCAGATCCTAATCTGGTGAATGGTCACCTCTGGGTCCACAGGAGTCTTGCAAGTATCTGTGAGAGCCATGGCTGCCCAAACAGCGGTGAGTCAGGGGCCAGAGCCGGCGACCTCGGGACGCCGTGGCAGCAGCGACTGTGTTTTCCTCAAAGAGCCCTTGTAGCTTATTTTATACATAATAGCTTGTACTTCTTAATGTTCTACTTCTATCTTGCCCCTCCCCTCTGCCCTCGCCCCGCTGGTAACCACTAATTTGTTAGGTTTCTGAATTTTGAAAGACATATTGCATATCTTGGTTATCTCAATTGCATCTCAGATGTGTTCAAGTTGAAAATTATCTTTTTTCCAACTACAAACCATCAGCCTTCCGTTTTTTACCTATTAGAAATCTGGGATATGAACAGGGGTTCCCTTCATCCTTTCTTGCAGGTCTTCACACTCAAATTGTAACCACTTCTTGTTCATTCTATGGACATGAGTTTGAGTAAATTCCAGGAGTTGGTGATGGACAGGGAGGCCTGGCGTGCTGCAGTCTGTGGGGTCGCAAAGAGTTGGGCATGACTGAGTGACTGAATTGAACTGAACTCAACTGAACTTGTTCATTCTATCAAAATTCCTCCTAATTATCTCTTAAATCCATCCTCTTATTTCCAACTTGGCCATTTTTCCCTTAGTTTGGGCCTCTTTTTCTCCTTAATTATTCCAATGGGCTTCCCTGGTAGCTCATCTGGTAAAGAACCCACCTGCAATACAGGAAACCCTGGTTCATTTCCTGGGTTGAGAGGTTCCCCTGGAGGAGGGCACGGTAACCCACTCCAGTATTCTTGCCCGGAGAATCCTCATAGACAGAGGAGCCGGTGGGCTCCAGTTCACTGGGTTGCAAAGAGTCGGACACAACCGAGTGACTAAGCACAGCACAGCATGACGCTTCCTTCCTGCAGTCTCTTCTCTATGCTCCCAAGCAGGTGGCACGAGGGGTACAGAACCTGCACGCTAGTACAGGGGAACCTGGAGAAAAGGGTTCATTCCCTGGGTGGGGAAGTTGCCCTGGAGGAGGGCATGGAAACCTCCTCCAGTACTCTTGCTGGGAAAATCCCATGGACAGACCCCTGACAGCGTCGCAAAGGGTCAGGCACAACGGAAGCAATTTACCACACACACACATGCAGCTAGAGTAATCTTTAGAAATAGTTCTATGTCTGCCTTTGACAATACATTTAAATATTTAATGTCTTTGCCTAAATGGCTTTCCCACAGACTTTGGCATGGCTTTCGGGTTCTTCATGTCTTGGCCTGCCTGTACTTTGCCAGCCTTGTCTTCCGCTGCTGTCCCGCATGCATCCAGCGCTTTATGTTAAACACCTGAAGTTCCTTGAAATGCCCCATATCAGCTAGTATTCTTTGTGCTTGATCCCACCTCCTCCTGCCTCTTCCTTGATTGCCCCCGATTCATTGATTATTCTCAACCTCTTATTTTCAAAGTACTAAAATTACTTTTAAAAACAACAGTAACTTAAAGCTACCACTGTCTCTTTTTCAGTCAGGCTCCTTGAAAAGATAAGTTCTACTTCTTTACTTCCTGTTCACCCTTCAACCCACTGTAGTCTAGTTGCTGTACTTGCTACTACTCTAAAGAAAACTGACGAAAACTATCAATAAAGTCCTAATGTCCAAATCCAATGGACTAGTCTCAGAGTGCACCTCGACATTTCAAACAGCATTTGGCACTATTAACCACTACAACTTACCCAAACACAAACCAAAACCCTACCTATTCTTCTGCACCTTGTAGAAAACATGGAAAATATGAGTTAAAAGATAAAAATAGTAATCACCACTTAATCACAACCACTGTTAACACTTAGTCCCTTCTATGTACTTGCTAGTATACAAAATTGGATATTTTATTTATAAATAAATACTTTGGGTTTTTTCTTGTGTTTTCTCTTGACATTAAACAGAATTTTTTGAAAGCAATTTTAATCATTACATAATGTGTTATATAGTTGTATCATAATTTAGCCTTTCTCCTACTGTTGGCGTTTAGCGGGTTGTCAGTTTTCACTTGTAGATCTCTCTGATAAACATTTTGTAGACAAATTTTGTCTCAAATTCTTATTTCTTAATGGTAGATCCCATGAGGGGAAAGGACTAGGTTAAGAATATGATGTTATGAACATTCTTAACATAGACTGCCTAATTACTTCCCGCAAAGGTAATTTACACTCCCAGAACAACATTCAGAGGACCCCAAACTTACTAATTCTCTTGCTAATGTTGAATTTGTTTTTACAGGCCTTTTAAAATCCTTGCCACTTTGATAGGTTAAAGTAGAATCTCAGCCTTGATTTGCCCATCTCCGATGAGTGGTGATTATATATTCACTTGTCTCCTCTTATCCTTGGCTCCCTAGCTCTCTTACTTCTGAACACTCCTTTTCGGTCTTCTCATGTTTTTCTGACTCTTCCACAGTATATTGTCAAGCCTCTTGAATGTCCCACAGGCATCTCAAACTCAGTATATCCTAGATTAAACTCATCCTCACTCCTGAGCTTGCTTCATTTTTTTTGGCTAATGACATCATCCACTACCCAGGCACTTCAGTCAGAAACCTGAGTCTTGCAAGATGATTCTGTCCTCTCATCCCTAATTCAGTAAGTTTTTCCAACCCACATCTTAAATCTCTCAGATGTGTCCACTCCCTTCTCTCTCCACAGCTATTGCCCTAGTTGAAGCCTTGGTTATTTTAACATTCATCACTAGTCTCCTTGCCTTGAATCCTGCTCCACGCAGTCCTCCTTACTGCTTCCAGAGTGATCATTCTAAAATGCAAACCTGATCCTTCTACTCTACTCTCTGGACTCTACCTCCCTTGTATGTTAGCCTACTTTTAGTTTTTTAAGTAAACACCATACTGTTTCCCATAGTCTATTTTTAGTTTTTTAAGAAAGCACCATACGGTTTCCTATAGTGGCTGCCCCAATTCACATTCCCACCAACAGTGTATGAGGGTTTCCTTTTCTCCACACCCTCTTCAGCATTTATTATTTGTACACTTTTTGATGATGGCTGTTCTGACTGGTGTGAGGCAATACCTCATTACTGCTGCGAACCATTTAGTACAGGTACTTTTTATTTAGAGCATATGCATTAGTTTTTCTTGAATATGTTTAGTTACGTCTGTCAGTTTTTGAATGAGAATATACCAGTTTGTATTCCCACAGCCAATATATGAGTTTTGGTTGCTTCTCTCTTGGTAATCTTTATCAGTCCTGCACCAAGAACTCAAATTTTTTAAAAAGTTAGATTTTTTTTTTTTGTATGGAGTTTTTGAGTCTTAGGTAAACTATGTGTAAAAGCATCTTTTTAAAACATTTCTATTCAATATTTTTATTGACCTCTAACACACAATCTAAGAAAAAGCAAAGTACTTTCTATAAAAGTGCATCTTCAAGTCAAGTTGCCTGACCTACATTTCCAACAAGATTGCAGCCACCAAGCCCTTTCTTTAAATAAATTCTATAAAGTCATTCACTGAATATTATTTGCCCTAAGAAGCTTTCTCTAATCTTTTCTTCCTGACAATCTGTTCATAGCTTTTCTCTCTGAGCTCTTACAACTGTGACCATATACAATTGTTATCCACCAAACAACAGTATAATGTGTTAATTCTCTTTTAGTTCCTTCCACTGGGGTACTCATCTCAGGTAAGGATGCCACATCAGTTTCCTCAGGTGTAATAAAAGATAATAAGAGAGCAGCGCTCCTGGGTTCCCTTACCCTGCTGCTGTCTGGCCAGGTGCCCCTTCCCAAGGTGTCTCATTTTGAAAAAAAAAAAAAAAGGTAAGAACACATATCTCATAGAACTGTTGTGAGAATTAAATGTTAATGTGCATTTAAAGCATTTAGTACAGTGTTGGGATGGTTGAAGCTCAAGCTGGGATCAAAATTGCTGGGAGAAATATCAATAACCTCAGATATGCAGATGACACCACCCTAATGTCAGAAAGTGAAGAGGAACTAAAGAGCCTCTTGATGAAGGTGAAAGAGGAGAGTGAAAGAGCTGGTTTAAAAGTCAACATTCAAAAAACTAAGATCACAGCATCTGGTCCCATCACTTCATGGCAATCAGATGGGAAAAAAATGCAAACAGTGACAGACTTTATTTTCTTGGGCTCCAAAATCACTGCGGATGGTGACTGCAGCCATGGAATTAAAAGATGCTTTTTGGAAGAAAAGCTATGACAAACCTAGACAGTGTATTAAAAAGCAGAGACATCACTTTGCTGACAAAGCTCTGTATAGTCAAAGCTATGGTCTTTCCAGTAGTCATGTATGGATGTGAGAGTTGGACTATAAAGAAGGCTGAGCACGAAAGAATTGATGCTTTTGAACTGTGGTGCTGGAAGACTCTTGAGAGTCCCTTGGACAGCAAGAAGATCAAACCAGTCAATCCTAAAGGAAATCAGTCCTGAATATTCACAGGAAGGACTGATGCTGAAGCTGAAACTCCCGATACTTTGGCCACCTGATGTGAACAGCTGACTCACTGGGAAAAGACCCTGATGCTGGGAAAGATTGAAGGCAGGAGTAGAAGGGGACAACAGAGGACAGATCCAACAGATGTTTGGATGGCATCACCAATTCAATGGACATGAGTCTGAGCAAACTCTGGGAGACAATGAAGGACAGGGAAGCCTGGCGTGCTGCAGTCCATGGGATCACAAAGGGCTGGACAGGACTGAGTGACCAACAACAAGCACAGTGTCTAACATCTAATAAGTGCTAAATGCATTTCAGCAAGTATTTTTCAATATATGTTTGCTGAATGATAAAGAACTAGCCCAGAGTCCCACAGGAAACAGACTGGTAGATATGTTGTTCACAAAAGCACATGATAAGAAAGTATACTCCTGAAATTACCTAAGGGGTCATACTTAAGTAAATTTTGTTCCCTACTATCTATTTGCATGTATGACATGAAAGAAACGAAGTTTCAGTAATACATTTGTAAACTTCTGAGGTAGTTTATTAAAATAACAATTTTACATTTGGAGAAAAAGAAAATAACACACTGTCTTGAGAATCTGTGCTGTTTCTGACTCTGTCATATACCAAATGAAGTATGTCGTGGAGTAGAAATAACATCAAACTGAAATTAAGGAATATTGGATTCTGGCTCACAAATCAGTGTGTGACCTTGGGCACTTTAAAAATTCCTCTGGGGGGGAAAAAAAAAATTCCTCTGGGCTTCAGAATCCTCCTTAGGAATTTAAAGGGATTAAACTAACCTCTAAATTTCCATCCAGCTTTTAAGGTATAAAGTTCTTATAATACTGTTTTTGACCTTTTATGGTTTCCTCTCTTCATTAGAAACTGAACTCAGTTTTGAGGAGCAGGAATCAAACTTTATCTTCACACTTCAGAGCCTAGAACAAATGTGTGTCTTGACTGAATGAATGAGTGCCCCCTGCAGAGCTTCTAGTTAAAAAAAAGCATAGCGAATTTATGGTATAAGAGGTTAGTAGCTAATATTAACTAATGTGTAAGAATACCAAATGACTGTATATTTATATAGTTGTTGATATTCAAAATAGTTACAGATTATCTCTACTGTCATTTGTTGAAAACTTTGTGAATTAATTTATTTTCATTTTTGGCTGCACTGCTTGGCTTATGGGACCTTAGTTCCTTGACCAGGAATTGAATCTGGGCCACAGCAGGAAAGCACTGAGTCCTAACCACTGGACCACCAGGGAATTCCCCCAAAACTGTTAAATTACAAAAGAAATTCTAAACCAAAAGAATTTTTTACTTCTGATGTATTTTAGAGAAATTGTGAGTCAGTTACAAAGCTTTGAGAGATGCCAATTCTATTATATCCCCTCATCCAAAGGAATTACTGTACAGATAAAACCGATGGACAGTTTTCCCACTTCTTTTGAATAACCGCAGATGTCTTTCTCTGGATATATCCCCCAAAAGAGGTACAGGAAATTCTGCTTCTCTTCTTTTAGTAAAAATGTCAATGAAATTTGAGATGCATTTACTTAACAATTTCCTGGATCTAATGGCTGGAAAAGTGAAGGTTTTTCCTAATACTAGCTATAAGCCTAACCACACCAACCTGAGTTTGAATGTCACAGATGAACTCTACATAAATTGACACAAGCATGATAAGTTTTTTTTTTATTGTTAAATTACTGTTACCATATGCAGAGCAAAAAGGGACTGTTCTACTTGTGCATTCACATTTTAAATTATTGAATGATAAACAAGTAACTGACCAGTTAGGAAAGGAAAACTAAAGCAAGGGTTTCCTTACAGGTCTTCTAAATTCTCCAATAATTATAGAAAACATGCTCAAGATTTTTAGAAAAAAAAAAAAACAACACTTTTTTCTATGTATGATATCATATTAATAAATGAACTAAATTGGAAAGACTTCCTCAGTAGTAAGGATAGACTATCTCTGGCTAATGCAGTTATCATTTGCATACAATATAAACATCAAAAAAATAAAGAGGTGGCATATTTTAACATTTTCTGAAATGTTAACACTCTTAATGCTGAGTTTCCAGTTCCAGAATTGTCCATTCCCCTTGGGGTGAACATTCTTCAGAGGAAAAACTAGCCATGGTAATGCTTGCTGAGGAATCATCAAATGGAGATGTTAGTTCACTCCACCTGTTCAAAGTGTCTACATGTGCTTTACCCTGAGGTTTTGAGCTGTCTCGTGCTAAAAGTAGTGTCTGATTAATTAGATACTGTGCTAAATTTAAGTCTTCAGGAACAGAATTTGTGATATTTAAGTTAGAGTCCTGTTCAGAGAGCAGTTGCTTTAATAGTGTCCAGTCTTGTTTTGCAAAGTGTTGCTCATCTTCAAAATCCATGTCTGTAACTTGTGTTTCTGATTCCATTTTCTGCTCAAATGCTTCTGTTACATCCATCTCATATATTGGAGATAGGGTTTTTGAAGGCCGATGGTCATACATGTAGATTTGTGCCACTGTGTCACAACCATCTATGTCTCCTGAAATGATTCATAATACTACACAATGTAAAAATTGCACATGTTGGTACCCCTCAGAGTTCTGTAGAACTATTAACACAATATAACAGTTATAGTCCAAAGAAACCCCCACAGAATGGGAAAAATAACATTTATACAAAATTGAGAAGATTTTTGAGGCATTTCTTTTTCTCTGTTTAAAAAAAAATGATGGTAATGTTTAGCAGGAAAATCAACATAGGAAACTAACAATAATTCTCCATAATTTAATTTAAAAGCTTGTGATACAGAAAACAAAAATTATTTAAACATAAACAGAATGCACACATATATCTAATTCACTACAATAGAAACTTAAAGAGAAAAAAGGACATGGTTATTTGATGGTGATGTTTAAGGTAAGTCAGTTTCAAAGGGAGAACCAATACATTTTATCTAAAGACTTACTTGTATATTGCACATGCAAAGAAGGATGCAAGCAAGGACAAACAAAAAAGTACAACTTTAAGAGCTCCCTACTCTTGTGATTTTGCTGAACAGGGACTATTGGTAACTATTTTTCTTCGTTCTGGTATACAATAGCTACTCAATCAGCCACTATTGCATATTTTAAATGTGGGTCATAATTCAAATTACAATAATAAGGAAGACAAACACACAAAACACTTAGACAGGAAACCATCTATACATATGAAATAAGCCTGGGCTTTTTTCATATGTTATCATTTCTCTAAATATAATCTCTTTAAGGAAATTTATCTTTTTACTTGAAAATTTTAGAACATAATTATAGTGATCCTGAAAGTCTTAATCTCTGTAAAATGTATATAAATTTTAATAATTAATCTAGTTAAAATAGTTCAGTGTTTTTAGTTACATATTACTATACTTATTGCACAGCCCTCTTAGATATATATTAGCATAGTTCATAAATCATATCCAATGTATAATAAAATTTCTAATAGTCAAGAATTCCTATGTTAAATTAGACATAAATAACTAAATAATAGCAAACTATGTTTTTCTCTTTATTCTTTCATGTAAAATCTTTTAGTAGGTTAGCTCTAATAAACAACCAAAATTCTTATTAGATGTTAATTTTTCACTAAGATTTTAGGTGAACAATTAAGAGCAACTAGCTAATTTTCATTCTATTAAGAAATTTCAGTTTTCATTAAAATTTCAATCTGTTGCTTAAGCAGTTGTTCTAACTAAAATATAACATTCAGAGGCTACCGACAACTTTTAAGATTCTATAAATTCATTTTCTTATGAATTTAGCATGTCTATTTCTGTACATTACCTGCAGATAAAGCAATATTAGCTTTTTCGGTAGCTGTAGAATGGCTTTCTTTCACTTGACCTTCCTGAGGCAGAACTTGACTCCGACAGGAGTCCAGAGACTTTGTGAAGCTGTTCTTTGGTATGTCAGAATTGGATTCTCTTTGATGAAGTTCCAAATGACATGGTCTTTCTTGAGATTTTATATCACTATCTGAAAATTTGCTGTGTGTCTCAAAGTCATTATCCACATTGCTTCCACTATATACTTTTTTATCTCCTGGAGGAAGCTGTCTGCCTCCTTTGGACAGGATATCTGTTGTGCCCTTTTTTTCTGTGGCTGAAGCACTCTGTTTATCTTTTCTTGACGAGTCAATGCTACTAAGACCCAAGGGAGAGCTTTTGTTTTTATATATACTATTGCTTTTCTTTTGTTTGCATTCTAAAACACTACCTTCACTTCCTTGTGAGTATCTGGAGTAGCAGGTCCTTCCATGATGTTCATGAGAAACACCATCAAAAACATCAGAAGGTGAAAGAGAATCTACAGAAGGTTGAAAGGAAGCATGGACTTCCCCTTCATCAGATCCTATCTCTTCACATTCATCTACAGAAAGTAAAACAGACCTTTTAAAATTTTTAGTTACACGAAACTCGTGACTTTCATTTTCAGTTGCATCTTCAAAAGCTAGATTAATTATCCCCTGAAACTGCTGAAGAGCTGGGTTAGATGTAGAGAAATTTTCTGCAACATTTTCAGCTTCAGACCTTTCATCTTCTGTTTCATCTGCTGAGGAAGAAACCTGATCTACCTCCTGTACAAACTGGACACTGCCTCGTGGAATATTTTCTTTTTCCCTAGAATGAACTATTGTAGATCGAGACCAAATTTCTGGCCTTTTCCTAGGAATCTCATCATCACTAGTTGAATTAACTTGGAAAAGATCACTACTACTTTGCTTTCTCATTTTCACTTCAATTCTTAAGTTGCTATCATATATTTTTAATTCTTCAGGAGTGCTGGTATCACTGCTACTTCTTCCAAGAAAATCACGGCACAGCATAGTGCCACACTTAGAGACGCCTCTGTCATTTGACCCGTCATCATCCTGAGACCCTCCCGCATCATAGTCTTCAGATCTGGGCTTGATGTCGTCAGATGATGTTGTAGCACTGGCACTGTCTGACTCAGGACTCTCTCTCTGATGCAGAACACTGGTACTCAAATTCCAGCGACTCATGAATGGCGCTTCTGGAGTTTCGTGGCTCTCTGGAGTTTCTGTTGTTTCTGTATCTTTAGGAGAATTTTTCCCTGATATTTGTTCCAAAAAACACTTGGAGGAAATATGTGAATCTCCTGTAGCATGATTGTCTTCATTCATGGCAGAGTCATCAGACAACTGAGTAGGAATTGTCTCTTCTACATGAATTTTAGATTTTTTGTCTTCTTGACCAGAATTTAAGGTACCATTTGTCTTTTCAGGAACCCAAGGTAAAACATCTTTCACACATTTAATGCTTAATTTTTGGTTTATATCTTGTCTCCCTACTTGCTTCTCCCTATCTGATTCTGAATGGAGTTGTTCTACATGTGCTGAGTCTAAGTCACAAACTGGATTAGAGTTCAAAGAGTTTTCTTTTGGGTTTGAAATCATGGATTTTAGAACAGTGGTACTATAAAATTTTGGATCGACATTGTCACTCTCATCAGAATGACAAGGTATTTTAGCTGTGGTGCAGTGATCTATTTTTTTGTGACCAGAAACATTTGTTTCACTTTTAACTGAACACATCTGTTTTGATTCCAGTTCATGTTTTATTAATTTATCCAGATTTGAAATATTTTGGCACTCTAATACCACCTTCTCTTTTTCTTGATTGTTCAGTGTCTTCTCTGAGTCGAGTATGCACGGTGATGGAAATGCTTCTGCATCACTGGTTTTGGCTGTGAGATTAGTTAGAGGTTCATGAGGCTTCTGTTCAGAAACACTGCCTTTGTTATTATTATCACATACGTCAAGAAACACACTTTTTTGGACAACAGATGGTTCATTTTTTAAAGGTCTCTGAGGAGAAGGCAGAGTCTTCGGTATAACCTGTTCAGGAAGTGTTTTCGGTTTTGAATCTTTATTATTCAAATTTTCACCTTTTTTAGATTGATTTAGGTTTTTAGGCATTGTGACTGTTTTTGCACTAATCTTAGGCAAAGTTGTTTGTCCTTGTTTGACAATTTTTCTCTTAGGTGTTTGTTTATCTGTAGTTACACTGTGGTCCAATTTTGTCACATTTTCATCAGATTGCCTTGAAGAGACTGAAGATTTTACTGAATTTGGTGATCCTTGGGATCCTAAGAAAAGAAAAATTAAAAATATATCTTCCAGTTTGTGAGTGAAATTCAATATGGTTTTTAAAATCCTTTAAAAGAAACAAAAAGATAACATGATAAAATGGTAACGTAAGATCAAATGGACAATTAATCAAATGGACAATTACAAATTAGGAGTTAGTGACTTGATAAATTAAAAAATACTTTTTACTACAAATATAGAGAACCTATTGCAGCAGCTTAATAAAATTATTAAAATAGGTCCTCTCTTCTTCAAGCAAAGAGCATTGAGCATTATGCCAGAATTGGATTTGCATAAATATATGCAGGTAGAAAAATCTTGTTTTCTTATGCCAAGAGAGTAGTAAGCATCTTCCCTTTGAAGTTCTAGGGGTGGAAAATAGACTGTTCCACACAGTTGAAAAGGAGAATCAAACTAAATACAAAATAGAAATGTTGAAATTGTTCCAATTTTTTTCTTCCAACAGTAACAAAACTAATTTATTTCTCATAACAAGATCATTATTATTATAGGTCATGAGGGTTAACAACTCTCATGAATCTGCAGTTGAAACTAACACTGGTTACTGGAAGGGAGGATTGATTTTGAGAATTCACTTGTTTATAATGGTTGAAGTTCTAGTGATGATATTTTGAGCATTTAAAACTGTCAAACAGAAATACCAAATCTTTGTAGATGTTTAATTTTTATCTGTTACTAGAACATGAACAATTTTTCTCTGGCTTATTTTAAAATTTACTTTCAGTATTAATTCATTACCTACCTCAGAACTGTATTTAGCATTTTACAAACTGCTCTTACATGTATGAATGCTTAATGAATGAAGCAAATTAATTTTTAAAATCTGTTATTAATTAGCAAATTATGCAATCTGATCAGTAGTCTTCTTTCTTAGAACATGGAAAACAACAGGCACAGCACAGAGTCTAGAGAGAAAATTCTTCCTTCCTATGTATTACAGCTCTCTAGATTGTACCACTAGTTTTTAAAGAGCTCTTTCATTTTGGCTTTGCAAATAGAATTCTTAGAGTTATCAATGAAGCCTTGAAGAAACACAGGCATAATACATAGAAGGACCAGAAATGCAGATAACGTAGTGACTCCCTTAATATGATTTTCACAAAAGAAAATAAAGAGTAAACTTATACCCCAAAATACCTGTCTGAAAAGTGAAAGAATAAAATCTTGTCTCTAAAGTATGAAATGAATGTAAAATGACTGAAGTCATGTTATATTTTGCTTATTTGTTGCTGAAGTTCCAGAATCAGAGTTCTGCTTATTCCATTTAAACAAAGAAGTAAAACCTAGGAGTATTCCAACTTTACCTTGAGTTTTAGCAAGATTAGCTGTGGCATTCTTTGTCCTCTGCTGAGCTGTAGCACATCCATTGCCATTTCCTCTTTTTTTAAAAATTGCCTGTGGTACTGGATCACTGTATCCTTTGTTGGTGATCTTCTTTAGCACACTAAGAAAAATTATTTGTGTTCAGTATTACACTGAGACTCTGAAACATAATTTTTTAAAAGACCCATGCATGAAATATAGCTTTTTCCAACAGTGTAAATCAATTAAACTTCAATTTAAAAAAAAAGCAAAGTAAAAAATATCTCCTTTCTGAAAATAGAAAAAGTCATATGTTTGTAAGTGTTTAAGTTTATAAAACTATAGCTCAACTATGGGAAAGCAATGCATAATTAGGTGCCACAAGGATACATTATTCTTCTATCATTTTGTATAATAAGTTTTAAAGTATCATTATGTAAATATATTAAATTTTCTAAGGAAAAATATTTTAACAATATTTAGCTAGAAGTTAGTATATGATTGACTTCCAGAGAAAGTTAATGTCTAGGTAAAATAATGAAGACTTACCTGTTATGTGTATTAGATTCCTGTTCATGAGTGCTTTTTTTATTGGAAATTCCATTGGTATCTTTTGAAACAGGTCGAGATTTCATTGCTGTAAATGAAGATGAGTGAGTCATGAGACTGAACAATAAATATGTAATAATTATGTATAAATTCACTGGTAATACAGTATATAAAAAATTAAATGTTAGAGTGAGAAAAACTTTTCCCTCAGTTTGCATGAATATATGTAACTAAATTCTTTTTGGCATTTGAAACTAAATAAAAGTATCAGAGTGCTAAAACTCACCTACAGTGGAAGTTTTGATACCTTCTACACTGTTTTTCACAGTCTGTCCCCGAGAGTCACAAGAGGAAGGTTTATGACCAGAAAGCTTCTCTTTCATTGACCCATTTCCTTTTGGTTCATCCAGACGGTCAGTGGAAGTCAGTAACTCCATACTTGAATTTGTAGATCTGCTCGAGGGCCCTGCAGTTCGGAGGTGTGGAGAATCTTTGCCTGTCACTTTCTTCAAAGGCTTTGATTTGGCTTGCACATTTAAATTTCCAGTGAGTACCTTGGGTCTGGCACCTGTAATTTGCTCTTCCTGATTTCTCACTCCTTTTCCATTTCCTGAATTTTTCTGTTCATTTGCTGCTGCTGTTGCTGATCTTTCCACAGCTTGTCCAGGTGACAGGTTTGTTGATTTTGCATTATCACTGTTTTCCGTTTTGGGCTTTATGATAGCTTTGGGCTTTCCAGAAACATTTTTTCCCACAGTTTTTAATTCTTTTGTACTCTTGGATGCTGGTTTTGGATCCTTTTCCTTTAGATCATCATGCTTCAAAGTTTTATTTATAGAATTTCTATTAGTACCTGATGAATGTCCAGATGCTCCTAATCCATCAGATTTCATCTTCTGATGAGAAGAGAGATAACTCAGACACTCTTTCTTGTTACTTCCTCCAGAGGATTTGTTTTTTATAGCACCACAGTCAGAAACCTGTTTTCTTTGCTACAAAAAAGAAAAAAAAATACTTGGTATTTTGACAAAAGTCTTTGACACGTAATGCTTTATGTTTCAATAGCCAGTTTTGCAAAGAGGAAAAAGCAGCAAAATTCACATTATGATTTAGGGCCACTTAAAACTTGAATTATCTTGGATCACTTAAATGTGTCTTTGATCACCTTACCTTAATCAAATCTGAAATACAACAAACAATAATTAATAGGAAATTCTACTTTTAAAAAGGCATACTATTTAACTTTATGAAATTATGGTAGAGATGAACACTTAATGGTATTAGGATGCCTTGGGTAAATGATAGTATCCCACATTTTTTGAGGGCCCACTCCCAGGTTTTGTGCTAAAATGCTTTTCATATATCATCTCATTTATTCCTCACAACAATTCTCTTGCTGCTATCTCTATTTCTTAGACAAGAAACTGGGGGTTAAAGCAGGTATGTAATTTACCCAGGCCATGGGCTTCCCAGGTGATGCTAGTGCTAAAGAACCCACCTGCCAATGCAGGAGATGTAAGAGACACGGGTTCAGTATCCGGCTCAAGAAGATCTCCTGGAGGAGGGCATGGCAGCCCACTCCAGTATTCTTGCCTGGAAAATCCCATGGATAGGGAAGCCTGGCAGGCTATACAATTCATAGGGTCACAGAGAATCAGACATGACTGAAGCGACTTAGCATTCACATGCATGCACATGATGAAAAGGGGTTGAACTAGGACTTGAGCTCAAGATTTACTGCCTTAAGCAGGTAGCCATTATATGGTAAACTCTGAGGGACATTATAATGATTTTTCACCAAAAATTCTCTCTTCAATCCTATATACCGAATGCAGAAACTTTATCACTGAATATTTAGTCCTCTGGAGGCAAGGGCCAGAGGGAAGCTCCTGGGAAATAACACATTGACATTTGAAAAGTTTGGTTTTGGGGGAAGGGAAAAGCAAAAAAAAAAAAAAAAAAAAACCCAAACCCATAAATACCGCCCACAGCATCTTAATACAGTATTGGTTGTCTGGAGAAAATAAAAGGGGTCCTAAAAACAAATAAAATAGGTAAAAAGAGGAAAATAGAAGGGCACTAAATTCAATTCATCTACTTTATCATTTTTGTTAGAACCAACCTTGTATGGAAGGGAATATAACTGGTATGAATTATAGAATAAAATTTTAAGAATATATTGCCATTTTTTATGTAAATACTGCCCCCCCTCCTTTGGAAGGCTGTTATGAGACTGTAGAGGTATGAGGTAGAACCTGTGCTGTCATTTTCTTTGATCCCTTAGCACCATGCCCATCACACACCGGGTACTCAAAGAACATGTGATGACGGTTATCAACCTTGAGCATATATTGATATACAGTTCAGGGTCTAGTTATTTCTAAATATAGAAAGCTTCTATTTACAATGAAAATTTGTTTAAGATAAAAATAACATATAGGTAAGGTAAGTGTGTGTTTATATTCACACACACATACATACATACATAAATAATAAATAAGCTAGTTAAGTTTAGCAAAAAGCAAGATATAAAGAATAATTAGATTCTTATTCTAACTTTGCTTCTAACTGAAGAAAAAAATTTCAGATATTTAAGAACTCATTATTAACGTCTCTGGGCCTCAGATTATGCATATTTAGGGGTAGAGACTGGTCCCATTCAGCGGAGTGTACTAGGATTCTGTGTAATGTAAATTTCAAATAGGCTTGGTCCTCGCTTTTTGTTTTCTTGATCAAATCTTAGCTCAAAAAATAAATTTCTCTATTTTTAGTACTTAAGACCAGGAAGACTCTGATATTAGATCTCTTCCCACCTTTAAAACTAATCTTACAAAAAAAAAAAAAAAAAAAAACTAATCTTACTTAATTTACTCTATCCTTGAGTCTATCTATTTTAAAGTATTTATATAGTATATGGAGTAACTATACTCCTTTAGAAATTTCACCATTAACATTGCATGGTAAGAATTCAATGTATATACATTTTTAGACAATCTGTGATTTATAGTTACAAAGTTAACATATGTTTCTTATATACAATTGACCAATTAGGAATGGTCAGCACATGGTAAAGAAAAAGAGTAATCCTCTAAGGCCTTCCTCTTAGACACACTTTCAGGTGTAGTGCTATTCCTTTACATTGTTGTTACTATATTTTAACTTTTTAAATGATGGAGCTAGTATGTTATAAAATAGACTTAGGAAAATAGTCCAGGAGGTATACTAGCAAAAAGCTACAGTGTCCCACAGTTTTTCACCCAAGACATTTACACCTTGACCTCTGCCACAGCCATGAGAGCTACTGGTTGTGGCTTGGAGTTGTATGAGTTCCTAGCTACTAGCTGATAAGGAGGAAAAGGTTTTCTATTCCATTCTTGCAAGGGCAATATATTCTTTGCATTTCAAACTGGAACTCTCAGTGTATGTCTTCATATCATTGGAATGCATGTCTAGGTTAGGATAATTTTGTATTTCACATATACTAAGTTAGCTAGACTGAAACTCTAACCATCATTAATAATGTGTGTGTATGTGTGTGTATGTGTAAATGTGCTAAAAAACAAATAACATAAAACTTACCATCTTAATTATTTTTAAGTGGGCAGTACAGTCAGGCTGACTATATATGCCTTGCTGTGCAGCAAACCTCTAGAACTTTATCACCTTGCAAAACTGAAACTTCATCCTCATTGAACAATTATTCCCCTTTGCTTTGTCTCCCAGACCCTGGCAGCCACCATTTTACTTTGTTTTTAAGAGTTTGACTATTTTAGTTACCTCATATAAGTACACCAAGTAACTTTTAAAGTGAACACAACTGTACTCTTGATGTTAATTTCCTTTTTCACATCAAAAATACCTTATGTGGATTAAAATCTTAGTTTAGAGAAAACTGGGACAACTAAAATCTTTTCAAGAAGTAGGTTAATTAGAAAAATAGACATGGAAATAGATTTAGAATTCTGGACAATTTCTGATCTGGAATAGTTCCAATATGCTAGTTGCCAAAGAAGTTTTCAAGGAAATAAAACAGGTAGACAATATTTCACTTTCCATGTCAACTAGATATAAAAAATGCATATCACTTAAAAATTTTAAACTGTTAAAATTTACTTGATTTAAAAGAGACTCAAAATTATTTCCATCCAGGAACAGCTTTAGTTAATGAATAAATTTTTAAAAATTATTCTGAAATATAAAATAATAAAATTTAAATTATTTTTCATCTGGGCTTATAAAACTGTAAAAGTTTACCTGAGAGCTACTGAATATAGGCTTTTTGCCAAGTCTTCGGTCATCACCTTTGTCAAATGCAGCTGTAGGGGAAAAAAAGCAATTTATTTTTATAGGAAGCACTCTTATTACCACAGAAGTAAAGGGATAATAATATATCAGCAGAAAATGGTTACATTTTGATGGAAATAATGTTTAAAAAGCTGAAACCAATCTAATATACTAAATAACTATCTGCTTTAGAAGTTATCTTAAAGAAATTTATTTTGAATCTTATTTTCTTGTTCCTATGGATTTTATGTTATTAAAATTAATACATGAGAAACATATAGCCTTGTGGAAAAGACTTGTACATTTACAAAAACCTAGAATTTTCTCAAGTTGTAAAATTTTAGAGATAACTTACTTTTAGCTGGTTTTCCAAATTTAAAAAAATTACAGATTGTGGCAAATGTAATATTTTATAAACCATCAAATATGAGAAAATTTCTATGCTAAAAAATATAAAAGCACTGTTAAAATTTTCTAATTTTGCAGGTATGTCAGGAGGAAAGAGTAAAGAGAAAAAAATAAGGTTTTGTTGAAAATAAAACACGAGACAATCCTTAAACTTATATCATTCTTTTTAGAATTATATAAAAATTCATTTTATAGATTTAGGTTTATATGGGAATTATTGGGAACCAAGTTGATGTTCTTCAAATAAGAATTTAAATGACGTCAGAGAAAAATATAGGAATAATGATACAAGAGCTATAAATATAGTTTAGCTAATGGATTTCTTCCTTTTGAAGGTCATGTAGCTTTAAAATATATTTTGAAGAAACACATATAATTTCCAAATTTATTTTTATTAAAACAGTTGATGAAAAATACATTAAATTATCTGTAATTCTACCATACACCTTCTACTATCTCTGTTTTATAGGAATTATGTTATAAGGCAAAGCAGGTTCCTAGAAATAGCATTACAAGGACTAGTTTGTGCTCAGCAAATGACTGCACAAAAATATACAGGCAGAAATTAATATAAGATTTCTCCTAAAGATCAGTAACTCAAACTAGAACATAAGAAATGTAATAAAAATGAGAACTCCCCCCCCAAAAAAAGAGAACCCAGAATTACTCCTTTATCTGGAATTTACCAATGCAGTAATTATGCATAGGTCAGTACTCATTATAATTCAACATATGTAAGATTTTAAAAATCATTTTTACACTGATGTAGTAGATTGAAAAGTTCTTTTTGACAAATTAGTTGGAATGCCAATAACATTCTGTTGTAGATATGTGTATATAAGTGTGTGTATTTACATGTATTTTATATTAGCACTCTGCAGAACTAAGATAAAGGAGATTGTTTGGGACCCAACTTAACTATGAAATCCTTTAAAAAACGGAGAAAAGCAAAGTTTACTCTCAAACAGAAGAGAGTTGACTTGACACCTACGTATGGAATGCTGCTATTATTTTTTCACACTGAATCATACAGATGAACTGTCATCTAAAAATCAGTACAGAAATAGTCACAGGAAAAAAATTCCAATTTCTAAAGACCTTCTCATGACTTTTGTTGTTTCATAGATTTTGTTGTTTTATTATTTTGTTGGATTTCTTTGCAAAGTATTCCTGAAATCACATTTAGCTACACTAGCATGTTATACTCCTAAAACAAGACAGAGCAAATCATATTCTGACTAAACCATTAAAGAATTTAATATATCCATGTATTATCAAGAATATATCACATATGTCTTCCATGTTTTATAGTACAGAAATGTTTGCTTCATAAAATACAGTCTCTTAAAATGTTTTAAAAAATAAACTTACTGAATCTGTCAATATTTTTCCTAAGGTACCTGCTTTAATCCAAAAATAGTCATGAAGCCATTTTTAGTTCCACACCCTCAATTTTCTATTGTAACATTTGAACACATTCTGAGCAGTATACCTCCTTTGTTTAATGCTAATACTTCAAATGGTACCTATTAAATGTCAAAGACCACTGTGCAGCTCCTGAGGGACACTCTGCAATAGCACACATCATATCACTGAACCAATCGATTGTGAAATAAAGCCATCTAATCTAAGCAAAACCACAAGAAAGGGTATCTTATGCAAAAGAAGATAGAAAAGCTTTATGGAAAAATATATTTTGAAAGGGAGAGAAAGTATGTTTGGTAATCTGTTCTGTATGGGTTACATTTTCTATACTTCTAATCTCTCTACGAGAATGCTTTTAAGCAAATTTGCTAGAACACTTGCTAATACAAAGTAGAATTATATATGTATGTATAAAGAAAATGAGTTTCAGTTTCGAAGAACAAAAATAAAACATGATTTATTAAACTGCCCAAACACACTATCACTAGTTTCAATCAGCAGGCTATTATCGAACAGAAGTAAATAAACGTTAACCCTACCACTTATTGGAATTCCTTTAAAATATCCCTTGTCACAATTATAGGAATAAAAAATCTCAAGGCTAACATACCTGCTTGGATTTTCTGTTGATCATCTGTGCTCATCAGCTTCCAGCTTTCTGTGTGACGAACAGCATAGAAAGACTGAACCAGGAAGATCCACAGCTTATCACGCAGAGCCTGGATCTTGCACGTAAAACCCTGTGTTCAGGCAACAAATCAGCAGCTGGTGAGAGAGCCACATTGTCATAGCAACCAGTCATTATTCCTTTCCGAATCTACTTACTCCTAAGCTAGATCAATGATGTCATCACTTAGATTTTTAAGATCGTAGGGTACAAGTTATTTATGAAGGCTACTCTTCAACAACAGAATTTTATAGTGAACATGAACCTTATGCTTTCAGTCTTGTCCTTTTAACCAAACACTGTTTTAAACTACCAATAACCTTTATATAAATACCGTCCACATCCTTTTCAAATCAACTATGACATTACAAGGTCAAATACCCTATGCAGTAATAATAAATATGATGACGATTTTTTGTCATTCTTGTTGAACAAATTGTCAATATTTGCAATTAGCTTATTTATTACCATTCATGAACTGTTTAAAAATAAAATATATTTTAATTTTTCTTTTTCCCAGTCAACCCAACTTTAAATGATTTTATTCTTAAGACAAAAAGGAATTAAAAAATATATTGTAAAATTAAAAGACCCTGATGATTAAAACTCTAAAACATTCTTTAAAATTCTTTAAGTTTTATATTAGGAAATTTAATGGAGTGATTGGGAAGAAATACTAAAGTTAGGCTGTACCAATTAATATTGCTACCAAACTATGCTTAGAATTAGCCAAACTTCTAAATTTCTAGACTCCTATAATTATAGTAAGTCCATTTAGAGGTAAATGAAATTTTTAAAATTATGCATTACAAGAAATTCCAAATATACATAAAACTACAGACTATAACCAACCCTCAGGTATCAAACACTTAGTTTTAATGAATCATGCAACATTTAAAATATGTATATATTTTAAATCCTATGACACTTTAAATATTCTATCATTTTGATTAATTTTTATGACATTTAATACCATTTCTTTTGTACTGTCAGAGTTCAGTAATGTGTCCAGAGCCATAAGAAGCGAGCAACTATTCTCCGTGGTAATGTTTTCTTCAACAGCTTTTAAAATTTTGTCCAACAGATCAGATGTGCTACTCATTGCTTGTGACTATAAAACACAGAAATTGACATTTAATAGGAATATGTGTAAGAAACATGGAAGTCTGGCATAACATCTGGCCATTATCATAACTGGCTTTATAAATTCAATCAAAAATCATATTTCTTCTGTTAATATAATAATAATTATTATAATAATAAATATTATGCTAACCCCTTTCCTCTGTTTAAAATATCTGCGTGTGCACACACCCACACACTAAGAGCCAAAACAGTGCTAAGACAGAGCCTAGAAATGAGTAATAAAAGTCCGTTAGTAACAAAACTTAGAGAATGTGGGGCCCAGTAAGACGGAGAATTTTGCATGGACCATAATTGTATTACTGCTCCAAACAACATCTTTATGACTTCAATTTCTAAAGTACGGCTTAGCTGATTGAGGACTGGAGTTGGCTAGAGTTACATTGTGCCTTGCCAGGGCACTCCAACCTGTCCCCTCCTCCCTTCATTATCTTATGTATGAGCCAAAAATCCTGTCCATCACTGCCCTAAATCCTAGGCAAACATGCCATCTGGTATGGAATTTACTTATGTCATACTAATTTAATCAAAAGGAACCTGCATTTGAAAACTCTTACATAATTATAATCAAAACACAAAGATGGGACTAAATGTAGGATATAATTTTAGACATAGTACCTGTAAGAGAAGAGCAAAATTTTCACTTTGAATGATCTTGGAGAAATTTTCTATAATAAATGCAATACATTCTTCTTGGAGCTGAGATGCCATGATCAATGCTGACTCTGTCCACTTCACTCTGGGTAAAGTGACGATTAGCCTGTCACTTTCCATCAGAAGAAAAGCAGCATTCTTATCATTCTTATAATTTTGAAAATATTGGAGGAAAAAGTTAGATTACTGCTCATAAAAAAAAACTTTCCAAGCAAATTAAATACTTTTGTTTTCTTGTGATACTTCCTGTAAAAATCCCAAATTCCAGATAGCTAATATCTTTGTCATTAGCTTTATATATTTATTCATTTATTCAAAATTATCCTAAAGGGCAAACTTTGAGCTGGAAACAAATCACGTTTAAAGCATAGTTAAACGAAACATGAGAGCAAAGTTACAAAATAACTACAAAGAAAAGCCTGACTTCCCTGAGATTTTTCACTACTGAATTAATTTTTGTGCTTACAGATATTCACAGCTGCATGGCGATACACTGACACAGTATTATTTCTTTTCTGACTATAAAATACATATTCTTTATTATAAATTTAGAAAGGGTAAAAATTACTTCTAAACCCAAGTGACTTGCTCCTTCCTTTCTAATTAGGTAAGATTCTTCTTTTTACATTTTATTTATTTAATAATGATTCATTTTTACACCATAGGAAAGAATATTAAGAATACTTATCTCTATGAAAAAATGGAATGACACTTCACAAATACCATGTGCTCCAAGGAAAAGGAAAAAATGGCAACTTATAAATTACTGTATTTTATTCATGTTTCATTTTTAATTCTTAAACAATCCTTAGGACATAGCTATTTACTGAATAAATAGTTATCTGATCAATTGTAGTAGACTGAAAAACATGGCCACAAATTCATTGTAGCTCAGTTCTTCAAGAGGTGGACTTGACTCCTCATCCCTTGATTCTGAACTAGCTAGTTTACTTGCTGGCACAAACAAAGATATTGTGCAAGTTTCAGAGCCTAGACCTCAAATATCCTTGCAGCCTGTATCTTTACCCTCTTGGTTCTGGGACCACAAAGCCAAAAAGAAGCCCAGCAAGAAAGACCAAGGGTGCAGGAGGCCCAGCCTCCAACTTGGCCATCAGCTGAAAGCTGCCTCAGGACTAAACTCTGGCAAGATACGCAAAAAAAATCACCCAGTTGACTCACAGAGAATTCAGTTCAGTTCAGTTCAGTTCATTCAGTCGTGTCCAACTCTTTGCGACCCCATGAACCACAGCATGCCAGGCCTCCCTGTCCATCACCAACCCCCGGAGTTCACCCAAACTCATGTACATTGAGTTGGTGATGCCATCCAACCATCTCATCCTCTGTCATCCCCTTCTCCTGCTTTCAATCTTTCCCAGCATCAGGGTCTTTTCAAATGAGTCAGCTCTTTGCATCAGGTGGCCAAAGTATTGAAGTCTCAGCTTCAACATCAGTCCTTCCAATGAACACCCAGGACTGATCTCCTTTAGGATGGACTGGTTGGATCTCCTTGCAGTCCAAGGGACTCTCAAGAGTCTTCTCCAACACCACACCTCAAAAGCATCAATTTTTCGGCGCTCAGCTTTCTTAATAGTCCAACTCTCATATTCATACATGACCACTGGAAAAACCATAGCCTTGACTAGACAGACCTTTGTTGGCAAAGTAAAGTCTCTGCTTTTTAATATGCTGTCTAGGTTGGTCATAACTTTCCTTCCAAGGAGTAAGCGTTTTTTAATTTCATGGCTGCAGTCACTATCTGCAGTGATTTTGGAGCCCCCCAAAATAAAATCAGCCACTGTTTCTACTGTTTCCCCATCTATTTGCCATGAAGTGATGGGACCAGATGCCATGATCTTAGTTTTCTAAATGTCGAGTTTTAAGCCAATTTTTTCACTCTCCTCTTTCACTTTCACCAAGAAGCCTTTTAATTCCTCTTCGCTTTCTGTCGTCAGGGTGATGTCTTCTTCGTATCCGAGGTTATTGCTATTTCTCCCGGCAATCTTGATTCCAGCTTGTGCTTCTTCCAGCTCAGCGTTTCTCATGATGTACTCTGTATATAAGTTAAATAAGCAGGGGGACAATATATACCCTTTTCCTATTTGGAACCAGTCTGTTGTTCCATGTCCAATTCTAACTGTTGCTTCCTGACCTGCATAATAGGTTTCTCAAGAGGAGAATAAATTATATCAATAGTTTAAAGCCACTTAGTTTTGGGGTGATTTGCTACACAGCAATAAATAACTAGAAAACCTGGAAAATTTCCCCGGTCTCTTCACCTACATCAGATTCCTTTTATACATGTCATCAGAGAACCTGTCCCTTCTCTTTAGAGCATTTACTTTATTTGTAATTTTTCAATGATGAAATACCTATTTGATTAATACTCATCTCTCTCACCAGGCTGTATGTTTACTGAATGTGAAACCATGTTCATTTTGCCTCATCATTGTATCCACAGGGCCTAGTATAGAACAGGGTCATAGCGACACTCAAATGTTTATTGATCTCTAAGCACATCAGAGGCTTAGAGTCTGTAAGTGAATTCTTAAGATAAATTAAGTTAAAGCTCTGAACATCAAAACTTTAAAAATTTCACCCATTTAGCAAGAATTCTTTCAAAACATATATTTCCCCTACTTTATTTGAGTAAAAAAAAATTGTAATATGCTATAATTCAAGTCTTTAAAAATTTACATATTTATTATAATTTACTGTTATCCTTTCCTCCTCTGGTGACTTCCTGAGTAATTGTGTAATTACTAAGAGTTTTAGGCAATAAACCAAATTTGTTCTACTATAGGGACTGTTCTAGTATTAGAGACAAGTATAGATAATTCAAATAAACTTGGCAGGTATCTATGAAATGCTTAGTATATTCATAATATTATGTGCTCTGACAGTAATCTTTCTAAAAAATATAGATGTATAGTTGTCATAATTTAGCTTGAAATTTATTGGAAAACTAAAATATGGACATAAATGATAACAGATGGTATGTCATCTTATTCCATACTGATCTGAATGTATAATAACATTAAATGTTAAGAGTAGCTTGAAGTTCAAAGAAGGAAGGAAATGTAATATACTTCTAGAGCAAACATAAGATTTTAAATTCAATAGTTACCACATGGTTCAAACTTCAACAATATATACAAGGCATTACTAAGAAGTCTCCCACTCCTTCCTGTCCTGAGCCACCTATTTTCCCTTGTCCCAATCACTATTATTTATTTTCTGTATTTTTCCAGAGTTACCTTATGTATAACAAATAAAAAAGGTAATTTTTCCCTCATTTTGCTCAAATGGAGGCATTAATATGCACAGTACTCTGTACTTGCTTTTATACTGAGCGCACACCTTGAATATTTTTGTTATCAGAATATAAAGAGCCTTATTATTATTTCAACATCTACAGAACAGTCCCTAATATGGATATAAGATACAACCAGTCCTCTACTTGTAGATATTTATGTTGTTTTCAGTTTTTGCTATTACAATGTTGTAATGAAGAACCATGTAGATAACATTATTTCACATGAAAGTGAGTATATCTATGGGATAAACTTAATATGCTGGGTCAATATTGCTGGATCAATACGTGTCCAACTCTTTGTGACCCCATGGACTGTAGCCTACCACGCTCCTCCGTCCATGGGATTTTCCAGGCAAGAGTACTGGAGTGGGGTACCATTGCCTTCTCCAAGTCTTATCGAGGAACTGCCTAATAACTGAGCCTAAGGAAGAGGCTTGGATGCCAGTGATCCCAAGAGAGTGAAATAGGGAAGGAGAGAGAGTCAATGGAAGGGTATGTTTCCTAGCTCCTTGCTAACAAAAGTGTGATCCACAATACCCATCACCTGAAGCTTGTTAGAAATGCAGAATCTCAGGCTCCACCCCTGACTTACTGATTTAGAATCTACATTTGACCAAGACTCTGAAGTGGTTTTTTTTGGCCATGCCATGCTGCGTACAGGATCTCAGCTCCCCAACCAGGGATTGAACCCTGTGCTCCTTGCAGTGGAAGCATGAAGTCCTAACCACTGGACCACCAAGGAATTCCTGATCCTGTTTGTATATAAAGTTTGAGAAGCAATGATATATAGCAATTGTTGCAGGCAACAGGGGATCAGTCTTGCTGGGTATCCCCTGAAGAGCTACAGATAATACAATTTGAATTATTCACCTGATCCAAGGGCTAGATCAGGGATATACTTAATCACTGGTTCCCGTCTCCTGTTGGTCAAGGTTTGTGCCCTGGGATATTCCCTTTCACTTCCAGGTTTGCGTAACTGGGGGTGCCCAGGGTGGAGCAGCAGTGAAGCCTCAGAACAGAAAGTAAGAAGTGTGTGTGATGTGGATGAGGACAGTGTCGTCAGGTTACACCCACGTGCAGCTGCATGCTGCAGCAATGGCTGGAGCACACACATGGGTCAAGAGGACATGAGGTGGGGCACCAGAAGGATATAAAACATTGCTAGCACATATTCAACGGAGTGCTGTTTTCCAAACTGTAGTTTTCTCCCCTAGCAACCTAGAGCAATGTATTTAGTGGCTTACAATCAGCATTAGAAAACAAGAAAGAGAAAGGAGAAAAATATAAAATATCAGAACATCATATTTAATATGGTATGTATTCACTTTTGAAACTTGTTTCAGTTCTACATGTGTGAGTGTACTGGGTTATAATATAAAAAGAACTTGCTCTGGGTCAGTCAAAAAAGTTTGAAAAACACAGCAAAAGTTGTGCCAATATATTCCCTTCCCAGGAATGGAGTACTGCTTTCCTACATCCTTGTTAAAATAGTAAAAATTTCCTTTTTTTTGGTCTCCTACTAAAATGTATTGATAGAAAATGGTCTGACACTGTAATTTTTTTTTTTTTAATTTATTTATTTGGTTGCACTGGGTCTTAGTTGCAGCATGTGGGATCTAGTTCCCTGACTAGTGATTGAACCTGGGTCCCCTGCATTGGGAGCATGGAGTCATAGCCACTGGACCACCAGGAAAGTCGAGACACTGTAATTTTAGTGTCCATTTCTCTTAAATGAAGTTGAGGACAGTTCATCAAACAACCGGCATTTGTATTTGTTTTGTGAATTGCCTAATCTTTTTTTTTAAAATTTATTTTTATTTATTTTTTTTATTAGTTGGAGGCTAATTACTTCACAACATTTCAGTGGGTTTTGTCATACATTGATATGAATCAGCCATAGATTTACATGTATTCCCCATCCCGATCCCCCCTCCCACCTCCCTCTCCACCCGATTTCTCTGGGTCTTCCCAGTGCACTAGCATGTATACTATCTATGGTAAAACAGATCACCAGCCCAGGTGGGATGCATGAGACAAGTGAATTACCTAATCTTATCCTACATTTAGCTATTTTAAAAAAATTGACCAGTAGGAACTCTCTATAAAAGAAAAATTAGAGTAAGAGTATGATATAAACTGTCTTTTGCCTTTTGATTTTGTAGAGGATGAGATGGTTGGATGGCATCACCGACTCAATGGACATGAGTTTGAGTAGACTCTGGGAGTTGGTGATGGACAGGGAGGCCTGGCAAGCTGCAGTCCATGGGGTCGCAAAGAGTAGGACACGACTGAGCGACTGAACTGAACTGATGATAATTTTTACTATATAGAAATTTTGCATTTTTATGGAACTAAGTTATTTTATAGCTTCTAAATTTTGTATCCTCACTGCCCTGATGAGGTTATAAACTAATTCTTCCAGGGCTTACTGTAGTATTTTAATGGCCTCATCTTTACTTTCAAATCTTTGATCCATTTGGCATGTATACCGGCATGCCAAGATGTGATGTATAGATCCAGCTTTTTTGCAGCAAACTTCCTGGTTGTTGTCCTAACATCATATACTGAATAAACACTATGACTCATACTATTTAATTCTTTTGATACTGTGTCAATTAAATAGCCTTCAGTTATCTTTTGGTCTTAGGATTAACAGCATTTTATATATATATGTGTGTGTGTGTATATACACACACACACACACACAACCACAACTTCAGTTTTACCCCAGTAACTATTTTTGTTTCAATTTTTCTATATTTAAGAATGATTCATAATTTGCTTTTTTAAAAAAAGGCTTAAACAAAACATTTGAAACTGAAAATTTAATCATGCTTTGAAATAGCTCAAGTAATCAGAAGCCCTAACTAACACCTTTCTCTTTCTACTCATTTCTCTACCCTGCTGTCTCTTCTTCCCCAAAGCAATAGTTTGTACTTGGTAGGAGGGAGCAGCCACTTCTTACTGAACTGCAGCAGAGTGACCAAGAAGTCCCTCATATTAAAATTAAAAAAAAATTCTCCATAAATAGTCCAGAGCAGCACTTTCTTACCTCCACTGGTATATGACAGTGTTGGGCATATTACTGATACAGTAATGTCCCTGCCATTGAACTGCATTAGAGCCAAAGAAAAGAAAACCGCTCAGTTAACCTTTCATTTTTTTGGATAACATATTTTAAATTTTAATTTGAAAAAATTAAAAACATTATATTTTTATTTAAAAAAGCAAATATATTTTATCTACATAATAATATATGAAGAATACATTAAGGTTTGAATATCCACAAAGAAAGACAGAATTTTACATTTTCATTGTAATCACCATGATGTCAAAAGGCTTTTAATCATATGGAATGTTTGGTTGTTCTGATGCTCATTTTTAATATGTCTTAAAAGGAAAAATCAAGGATTTACAAAGCTTACAAGAAACTGATTAGAGCTATAAAACCAACATAAAATATTGTAGGAGAGGGAGAGGCATAGTATGAAGAGCTTATTCTTCAAATACACTTACCACTTGTTTAAAAAAAAACTTCTTGAGACAGTCAGTTAAGATCCCTCCCAATCTGGCCTTAGCCTCTCCCCAGACTCATCTTCTCTCATTATTTCAGTTACAACAGAATATTGGCACTGCTTGGTCTCTAGGGCCCTGCTCACATTTTAAAATTCTGTCAGGAATGCCCTAACATACTTTTTAATTTTGAAATTGTCCTCTCTCTTCAGGTTCATCTCATGTTACTTCTATCCTCCTAATCAGAATCAATTGTTTTTTACTTCTGTGATTCCATGTATATACCTGAATTATAAATTATACTTATTCATTTATTTACCAATCAACATATACCAAGTACCTACAATGTGCTAGGCATTGCCCTAAGGCTGGAGCTACAAAGGTAAATTAGACTCACATGGAACTTAATGTTCATATTCATCATAGTCTAACTTGTACTTTGCATTGTTATTTAAGTGACTATTCTTCCAGAGATTTGTGCGTTCCTTGAAGTCAGGGCCCACACTTCCAAAAAAAGCTTCTTTGCCCATGTTGAACATCTATTATATTACCTTTAGAATGGCAGCAATTGGTTTTAATACCTAGCTTTGTCATTTAATGACACTGTGAATGTGAATAAAGCATTTACCTTTCTGATTCGTTTTTTCATATATAAAATGGAGGTAATAGTACCCATGTTATACATAATTTCAAAAAATAAAAAGTATACTTTGAACCATAGAGGTCCTTTAAAAATCCACTAAATAATAATAATAGTTGCAATAGTAATAAATGACATTTTCACTTGTATTGAACTGAATTACAACTGGGCCATTTATTTGCCTTCATGAATAGAGATTAACTATTCAATGACTAAAAAAGCTAATGCAAAATCAGTCTGTTCAATTCAGTCGCTCAGTTTTGTCACTCTTTGCCGCCCCATGGACTGCAGCATGACAGGCTTCCCTGTCCATCACCAACCCCTACAGCTTGCTCAAACTCATGTCCATTGAGTTGGTGATGCCATCCAACCACCTCATCCTCTGTCATCCCCTTCTCCTCCTGTCTTCAATCTTTCCCAGCATCAGAGTCTTTTCCAATGAGTCAGTTCTTTGCATCAGGTGGCCAAAGTACTGGAGCTTTAGCTTCACCATCAGTCCTTCCAATGAATATTCAGGATTGATTTCCTTTAGGATGGACTGGTTGGATCTCCTTGCAGTTCAACGGACTCTCAAGAGTCTTCTCCAACACCACCATTCAAAAGCATCAATTCTTTGGTGCTCAGCCTTCTTTATAGTCCAACTCTCACATCCATGCATGACTACTGGAAAAACCATAGCTTTGACTAGATGGATCTTTGTTGGACAACAAAAGTAATGTCTCTGCTTTTTAATATTCTGTCTACCTAGGTCATAGCTTTTCTTCAAGGAGCAAGCATCTTTTAATTTCATGGCTGCAGTCACCATCTGCAGTGATTTTGGAGCCCCAAAATAAAGTCTGTCACTGTTTCCATTGTTTCACCGTCTATTTGCCATGAAGTGATGGGACCAGATGCCATGACCTTAGGTTTTTGAATGTTGAGCTGTAAGCCAGATTTTTCACTCTCCTCTTTCACTTTCATCAAGAGGCTCTTTAGTTCTTCACTGTCTGCCATAAGGTTAGTGTCATCTGCATATCTGAGGTTATTGATATTTCTCCCGGCAATCTTGACTCCAGCTTGTGTTTTATTTCCAGCCCAGCATTTTGCATTTTAACTCTGCATAGAAGTTAAATAAGCAGGGTGACAATATATAGCCATGACCTACTCCTTTCCCGATTTAGAACCAGTCTATGCTTTCATGTCCAGTTGCTTCTTGACCTGCATACAGATTTCTCAGGAGGCAGGTCAGGTGGTCTGGTATTCCCATCTCTTTCAGAATTTTCCACAGTTTGTTGTGACCCACACAGTCAAAGGCTTTGGCATAGTCAATAAAGCAGAAGTAGATGTTTTTCTGGAACTCTCTTACATTTTCAGTGATCCAAAGGATGTTCGCAATTTGATCTCTGGTTCCTCTGGCTTTTCTAAATCCAGCTTGAACATCTGGAAGTTCACAGTTTCATGGACTGTTGAAGCCTGGCTTGGAGAATTTTGAGCATTCCTTTGCTAGCAAGTGAGATGAGTACAACTGTGTAGTAGTTTGAACATTCTTTGGCATTGCCTTTCTTTGAGATTGGAATGAAAACTGATCTTTTCCAGTTCTGTGGCCACTGCTGAGTTTTCCAAATTTGCTGGCATATTGAGTGCAGCACTTTCACAGCATCATCTTTTAGGATTTGAAATAGCTCAAAAATAGTTCTTGTTTTTTTTAAAACAACATGGCGGAGTAGGAGGACATGCACTTATCTTCTGCGAGAACTCCAAAATTACACCTCGCTGCTGAACAATCATCAATAGGAAAATGTTGGATCCCACCAAAAGAAGATACCACATGTCCAAGGGCAAAGTAGAAGGCCCAGCAAGACGGTAGGAGGGGTGAAATCGTGTTTAGAATCAAACCCCATACCCACCAGAGACGCTCGGAGGGCTCAAACAAAACCTTGTGTGTAACAGGACCCAGAGACCCCACAGAGACTGAGCCAGAGCTGCCTTTGAGTGTCTGAATGTCTTCTGTGGTGGTACGGGTCAGCAGTGGCCTGCCGCAGGGGCAGGAGCTCTGGGGGCAGCAGACCTGGATCACACAGCATGTGGCAAAAGCCCTCTTGGAGGAGGTTGCCATTAACCCCACCACAGAGCCGCTGAGCAGAAGACCCACAAGCTGCAGAACAATTATACTAAATAATGCAAAGCAGTAAGTAACAAAACTAAAAAGTCCTTCATCACCATAAAAACAGATTTAGATTTATTTTTTACAGTGGTATCTCACCAGCTGATGGCCTAAACTTATTTCCCTAGTGAGATCTAGATATCATCTTCTATGTAACCCAGTATAACATACTGTTCATGGTTCAACAGAGAAACAGAACCACTAGGAGGTATATATATATTTATATATATAAAGTATTATTAAAGGGATTTGACCATATGCTATTATGGGAGCTGGCTGAGCAATCTTTGTATATGATGGTGTGGTTTGAAGTCCACAGGGAAAGCAGTTGAGAAGGGATGATGGAGGGGTAAGGACAAGCTAACACCGAAGAGCAAGCTATAACCCACATGGATGGGCTCATTTCAGGTCTCATTGCCTCCAACCTGGATGCAATGAATGTCCTTCGGGAGATGCTAGAGCCCTTCATCACAGAGCAAAACATGTCCCTGGCCCAGGGGTAAGAGAAAGCAAAGAAGATAGGGAGCAAAGTGAAGCAGTGCAAAGAAGGCAATTCTGGGAAGCACAGTTCATCCCAACCAAGCTGACATACTGCAGAGACACCACAGTCCATCCCTTGTTAAATAGGCACCCACACAATTTCTTTAAATCATAGTTAACTCCTAAATGGAGACAAAAAGTCGTGCTAAAGACTGACAAATACAACTATACAACAAATATGCTAACCCTTTCCCTAAAATAGGATACAAAATCTCTTGTTTTGTCTTTGGGTGATGTTCACATTCTTCAAACTGATCCAAACTCCCCCTTGGTATCCTGAGATACCAAGATATATAAAATTAACAATTATCAACATGTCTTATATTAAATGGTAGGGAAATGAGACAGTGGGGAAAAAAAATACTTGGTTAATATATACAGAAACATTCATATAAAAAGGGGAAATGAGGATTTCCCTGGTGGTTAAAAATCCTCCTGCCAATGCAGGGGACACGAATTCAATCCCTGGTCTGGGAAGATTCCACATGCCTAGCAGCAATTAAGCCTGTGTGCCACAACTACTGCGCCTGTGCTCCAGAGCCCATGAGCAGCAACCACTGAGCCCAAGAACTTAGAGCCCGTGCTCTGCAACGAGAGAAGCCACTGCAGTAGGAAGCCCAGGCACCACAACTAAAGAGCAGCCCCACTCACCACAACTAGAGGAAGCCCACATGTAGCAATGGAGACCCAGCACGGGCAAAACCAGCGGGGGGAAGTGAATACGTTTATATCACAACTACTACGGTGCTCATGTCTGTACCTGGCCACGTGGTCACACCTAGTGTTTGTAACTACCTTTTCCCACAACCAGTCCATGTTTCCTTTGCCCTCAACAAGTACCTATTTAAAGGTACTATGCTATTTATAGCTCTTTTATCTGGTAAGGTGGCCCAAGCTTTTATTCCTGAAGTGCTGTTTAAATTGGGGTTTTTAACTGATTTAATCCCAGGACAGGGGAGTACTGAATTCCAGATGTACTCTTCCTTACCCACATTATGGAGCATCAACCCAATTCTTCCCTAATAGGCTCAATCTAACAATAATTCCTCTTCTCTACCTGTTGATTTACAAAGTGGCCATAAGGAGGCAGTCCCAACTTCCACTTCAATGGTATCATGTGTGTCCTCAGGTAGAAGCATTCATTTCTTTGGAACTGAGACCTCTAGACCAGCAGATCCTAAAGTTTCAGAGATGGGAAGCAAAAGTTTTGATAATGGATCACTAGGAATAATTACATGGGAAGCCACTTTCACTTCCACACCTTGACTTCTGACTTGTGAATCCTAGTTATGTCAAGAAATAGCACAATAAGCAAAGAACTGATTTAGAGCATATACAACCTCCTGGAGGACACTGCCCCAATCCTACGAGGCTCTGCCACCCAGCTGCACTGTAACCAAGTCTTCAAAAGGCCATTCTTCCATTTTCTCAAGCCAGCTGCTTCAGGGTGACAGGGCGATGGTGGGACAGGTGAAACTAGTAAACACGGGCCCACTGCTGTATTTCATTTGCTGTGAAGTGAGCTCTTTAGTCAGAAGTGAGGCTGTGTAGAATAGTATGGTGGTGAAAAAGGCAATAAGGCCATGCAGAGCAGTTTTACTAGAAACACTGTGAGTAAGGAAGGCAAATCTATATCCAGAGAAAATGTCCATTACACTAAGAACAAGGCACTGCCTTTTCCATGATGAAGGAACGTGATCCAATGTAGTTAATCTGCCACCTCTTGGAGAATGGTGCCACTGTTTCAGTCTTATACCCTAACCCACCTTAGTAAGTGGAGGTCCATATTACTGAGCCAATGCCCCCTGCCCCTTTTGTTCATCAACCAATATATACTTTCTAGTCATTGTGCTTTTCTCTGATTGAATTCTCCATTTGGTATGGAGGAACAGTCTTAAAGACAGGTTCTATGAATTGGTTCTGGGTTATCTGGAATTGGTTCTTTCATCTTGCTTTTGTAACACAATTTTACTTTTGTATTTAAAACACTGAGAAAGTACTTATATAAAACTGAGTAAACTTTTTGATGACAAACACAAAGTATTCAGGTTATACTTACTAAAGAATGAATCAACATATTAAAACAACTTTTCTGAATCTCAGGAGGTAGATTTGCAAAGCTTCTCTCAGACCAAAACCTTGCAAAGTGCTTTACAATCCACCTATTGAAAATCAAAGAATCTCAAGTTAAAGAAATGAAAATATTTTTCATTATAATATTCAATAACATTTTGGTTATCAATGATATAAATAAATATGATATGATATAAAATTTAAATATGTATGTTTTAACTAACACTAACAGTTAATTTTGTGAGTGCTGTAATGGACTTAAGTATGTTTCCTTTTCTGTAAACACATATTTTAAACCCACTTTGGGTTATGTGCATGGATTTTAACATAAGTAACCATGGTTCAGCTAAAAAAGTCGATCCCAAGCATCTTGAGTAATATCTAAGTCAATACTTCTTCTCAATTGTTGTAACTAGTAGAGCATTAAGCTATTTACATTGTGCTCAAGAAAATACGCCAAGTTTAAAATTTCCCAGAAACTTAGGAGAATGGAAGAACAAAATCCCTAAATCAATAGTATCAGTGCTACTTCAGATTACTTACTTCATGCAGTCAGCAAAAAGACTTTCCACTCCAACTGAATGAGCAATAATCAGGCATTCTAATATAGAT